>NW_027472583.1:36072500-37322500 GCF_030347505.1 Rhynchophorus ferrugineus
AATCTCCGGAATTTCCATTAAACCCCTTTGTGGGTTATCTTTACACCACTTAAATCCTATATTATCCAACAATGTATTAACGGATGTTCTTTTGGGTCTTCGTGGATACTTTCCAGACTAACAATTTTCTGTGAAATAATTGTATGAAATGATGTTTCGATTGAATGAACCACTTACTATTTTACACATTTCGTATATTTGACCTCTAAAATACCAAGATTGATCTTGATTCGTCATCTATTTCGCATAAACACGGTTTCTTTTTGGCGAATTTAAGGTTATATTGTTTTTTGAGATATTTTGGTGACCGTGTCTGTAATAATATAAAGTGCAGCTGCAAGGCGCAAAAAATATTTTCAATAAAAACCGCGGCGATTTCAAATTTATTAAAACAAAGCGTTAAAACAACGTTTGCCGGCTTATAAGCCGTAATTATAATATTTAGAAGAATTTTCAGAAGTTGCAAACGGACAACTTTTGCAGGCTCATTTCGCTTCATGTTCGAACTTCTCTAACAGCATTCTATCTCTTTTTAAATAGAATAAATTGACAAGGATAATATTGTCTGACTGTAAAACGAATTTACAATTTTAGACACTATATATTGACACTTGTGTCACTGCTATTTTGAATTAACTATATATGATGTACATATTATATAAACGATACTCTGATTTACAGAATTTTAGTAAATATATTATTTAATTCAATGCCGTTTACTCTTTAATGCTTTTAAGAGTTATTTACTAAAGAATAAGTTAATATATCATTTAATGGTTATAATTTCTCTTCATTTACTAGAACTGCAAAAAAATATGTCTATTTTTTGTGTCTTTATTTTAGTATGTCTATATATTTTAACCAACACATATGTTAATGTATTTAACATTTTGTGTCAAATATATTTCAGATATTATGTTGAAAATATAAAATACACCAAGACAAATATAAGGTGAAATAAATAAGCAACATCTAAGCTGCAGAAAATTATGTAGATATAAACGTAGATATATTTTTGCAATATAAATAGTACGTGTCTTTACATGTTAATTGCATTTTTTCTAGTTTTATAAAACAAAAATGAGAACTGACTACAAATAACATTTCTACACGCTATCGATCTGTAATTCTAACAAAACTACTGCGACAAAACGTGATATCTTGATTTAGACTAGCTCGTTAAATACCCGTAAAAACAAAACCGCTTTTCATAAAAATATAAATCTAATTAGTTATGATACTGCTGTGAAATTGACAGTTATTAATGCAAATACAAGTGTATATGACAAAAAATGACGAACGCTCTCTGTTGGTCGCTGTTTTTTCAGTCTTGTGGAACATGAAGCTTTACTGACAACTTAATATGACGTCTGAGCTGGTAATCCGCCATGAGCATTATTAAATGCACAGGTACCTAGGATAAATTGGCGAAATTTCCGGTACAACTTCGATATTTATTTGGTGCTTATCGTTATGGTCCTGCTAAGATCTTCGTTGATTATTAGGACTTATCTCAAACATATCTTTAAGCTCTCGTAAATATCAGTATGTGTAGCGAGAGATAGATAGAGAAAGAGAGAGTGAGAGAAAGGCTTGAATAGAGAGAGAGGGATAGAGTAGTAGTATCATTCCGTTATTATAAAATAAAAAAATATCAATTTTGAATTTTTTTTATAACATATGTTTTAAATACGCTTAGTGCAATCTTAATTTACAATTAATTTATTACTAATTTATTACTAATAAATATGTATTCCTCAATTATAAAATTATAATAACTTATAGCTATAGTTTACACTAAAGGTATATACTTTATATAAGTTCGTATGCTTCCACGTTAGTGTGATTTAGTATTCTTCTATCGTGTTTCAAGGTGAAATCTTGGATAACTTCACAAATCCATTTGATTTCCAGGTTAACGTACAGTTCTTCGTTGCTTACGCAGCGATAGGCATTGGTAATCAATAGAAGAAACTTGTTTTGACGTCGTTGTACGACTAGTTGATTTGAATTTTTAGTGCAACCCCATATTTGCACCCCATAGGTCCAATCTGGCTTTATAATTGTATTATAGATCAACCTCTTTCATATTAGATCAAGTTGAGAGTATCTTCCGATTAAGCAGTATAGTTATTTTGGTGCTAATGTGTTTTGCTTTTTGTCTAGCGTGATGTTTCCAATTTAATCTACTGTAAGATGGATTCCATTTAGATGATTGTAATTGAGGAATCGAGCATCAATTGAGTGATATAATTAAATTTGTATTATTTCGCCGCAATACAAATTTAATGTGGACAGATTTGGAGCTAGTAAGTTGAATTTTCCAATCTTTCGCCCATTTGTAAATTTTGTTGACTGCCACTTGCACTTTTTCTATTGCCCTAGGCATAGATATATCTTTTTAGATCATAATTGTGTCGTCAGCAAAGGTACCAAGTAGTGTTTTTTTGTTGTTGGAAGGTCAGTAGTTTAGAGCAGATACAGGAGAGGTCCTAAGACGCTACCTTGTGAACTCCAGCCGAAATAGTTTTAAATGTCGAGAACGTCATTTCGTGCGATACTCTAAATTTTCTTCCGAAATATATGACTCCAGCAGTTGACAATAGTTACGCGGTAACGATTTGCTCATCTTACAGATTAATCCCAAATGCCAATTTTAGAATAGGCAATTTAGTATAGTTTCAAGGAGTAGATTATACTAAGGTTATTTATCTCTCGAGTATGTGTATGTTTCTTTATTTGGGTTTATTTGTCATTAATGTCACTAAGTGATGTCGACTAATCAAAGACTTGCTTGAACTGATTTAAATAAGTCAATTGATATGGTGGCATGTGAAATGGTGTTGTAGATTATACATTTCAATTTTACACCCAGAGTATGTGGAAATATATTGCGAACTATTCGTAAAAAGTATTAGTTCTTTAAATTGTTAGAATAGCTCAAACGGCCTAGTCCTATTGGTTGGTCCTGTCTATATTTGTTTGGAGTTCATTATTTCTAAAGTACTACGGAACATTGATACTAAGTACTCCTTAATACCTCGTTATGAACTTCTGTATTATATTCAGTTTTAACTTCTTGGCACAAACTCATATGTTCATATGAGTTTAAAGATTTGTTTATACATCAGTTATTTTTACTCTATGTTGACAAAGCAGAATGTCTTCCAAATATCCAGTACATATTACTACACAATACATTCCTACAAACATACAACTTTATACAACAATACATTCATACTTCTAAATATAATATCCAATTTTTTTTCTTAGTCTCTATATAAACATTTCGTTTGAACTTCCTGTCCATTACCATTCTTAAATATTTTGTTATGTTACTATACCTTGGATATTATTTATTCTAAAAACATGTATTAATTTCTCTTATATGTATATGACTCAATCTTGTATAAATTAATTTATCTTAAGTATCTTGTATAAGTTAATCCGATGCTCCATTATTGATTCCTACAAGTGTTGATATTCTCTACTCAAGTTTGTAATTTCATTGCAACGTATTTTTGTCAGTCGTCAGTATTTTTGCTCAGAAATGTCGGATAAAAAAGAGATCCATCCACACTATTCTGTGACACTCGCCCTTTTGTTTCTTTCAATTCTGAATAGGCATCTACATACTTGACCCGGAAAGCTCTATCTGAAATACGAGATTTTAAAAATGTTGCAACTATCTGGATGTTTCCCAGAATAATGCTGTTACTTGCTTAATTTAAAATTAACTTTTGCTAGAAGTGATTTACAAACATGACAAAACAAACTGTTCTTTCTTCATATGACCTCTTAATTATATCCATAATTCTGTGAATTTGGTATATAGTTTATAGTTTTTCTCTGAAGCCAAAATTATGCTCCATGAAGGAGTTTCTTCTAGCCTCTGAGAACTGGACCGAACAATATATAACCGGTCAATTACAGAATCCTCGGCCTGACACATAGATGGCGCTACTAGATATAAATCCTTATGTTTTTTAGTTGGCCTCAAAACATTCGTGAGAAAACGCAACAGTCGGCTGGCAAGGTATGGCGTCTGTATTTTGGGATGCGCATGAAATAAATTTCATTAACTACCTTGAAAATGAAGGAACCATCAACAGCGACTATAACTGCGTTATTGCACCGTTTGAAGGATGAATTCGCCCAAAAAACGGCCGCATTTGGAGAATAAGAAAGTGCTGATTCACCAAGACAATGCATCGTGTCACAAGTCACTGAAAACGATGGCAAAAATCCATGAAGTAGGCTTCGAATTGCTTCCTCATCCACCATATTCCCAACATTTGGCCCCCAGCGACTATTTCTTGATCTCAGATCTCAAAAGAATGCTTCCTAGGAATACATTTTCGTCGAATGAAGAGTTGATCGCCGAAACTGAGGCCTATTTTGAAACAAAGGACAAATCGTTCTACAAAAATGGTATCGAAAAGTTGCAGGGTCGCTATAATCAGTGTATCAGCCTTGAAGGGAATTATGTCGAATAAAAAAACTAATTTTGCCAAAAAAATGTGTTTTGCTATGGTAGGCCGGGGACTTTTCAATTGAACTGTTAAGCACATCTTCCGCAAAAAATCGGTAGACGAGCCTTGAGTTTAGAAATTTGGTTAATTAATTCAGGACAATTATAAATAAAATGGGACTGAGAACTGAACCTTGAAGGACTCCAGTCGAGAGCGGGTAGTTCTCGTAGATTAGTAGGTTAGAGAAAGAAGTTTTTGAGGGAAGTCCAGGTTTTTTTTCTGGCCAATTTTTTGGCGCAGTAAGTGTAATATAATATAAATAGTAAGTAGTAAATTCTTTCATCCTCATTCGGGTAGAAAATCATAAAGTGATTTCGAGTTATATTACTTTTCTACAATAGCGGCTTATTTAACTCTAATATCATTTCACAGTCCAATTAGAGAGTTGCGAATAGAGCTAATTTTAAATCTTTGGATCTCTCATTTTAATTGTCGCGTGCCATTGGTTACTCGTCTGTTATCATCTAAGAATCTAGTTTGTCTAATCCATATTCTATTAATTTTCTTAATTTGGTTAACAAGAGCTCATATGTTTATATTATCCCATGCAGCTTATTTAATGTTGTTAATAAATGAAATGACTTTTTGAAAATTAATAGGAAATGCCTTTGAGACATTGAGATAATGAGTAGTATTTCTCACATCTACTTTAATATTATCAGTTTTATCGCCTTTCTGTTTTTCTTCAATTTCACCTAGGGTCACCTAATATTCTTTTAGGTTCTATAGATGTTACCAATAAGCCGCTGACAAACCTCATGGAATTCTAATCATCGGAACTCAATCTAAATCTCGTTTTATAGTATTGTGACATAATAGACGTTGGCTGAAAAAATATTAATATTTAAATTTGTAAACATATCAACTGAGTTTGATGTATTTGGTGCAAATACACGACGAATTATGTTTTAATATATTCATTCTAAATTAATACTTAATTATGTGTAATAATTAATTATGGAAAAATGGGAAGAAAAACACTAGATAGTGTATCAGTTTTAACTTGTTGCTATTTATTAACGGCGAATCATTGTCGTTATATAATAAATAATATATTAATGTAAAAGTGTATACATTTCTCGTAAATATCTACCAATCAGAATACATATTAATGATCTATAGGGTTTGTATTAAATACATTAACTCGATTTCTAATTCAAAACATCAACCGAGAAGCCGTCTTATAATAATTATTCAACGATTTCAATCAATTTCAAGTCGACATTAGCTCTATCGGTATCTCTGGCCGTCCCACACGTTCATATTAGAAATAATTAAACATATTTGATGTAATAGTAGCTATTTTAAAAACGAACTAACCGTTCGTTAAACATTTAAAATGATAAAATTGATTGTTAACGTAAAATAAATTGCCAATAAAGTTTATATGTTTGGCGCCACGCTCAACGGACATTTGGTTTTGATATTTCGACATTTTCGGCGCCAGCCAGGTCCAACGGTAAATTCTTCAGTGCTCAGACTCGTTTCTGTTAATATGAGGAATCTCTTATGTGTTTGAGTGGAAGCGCAAGCACCGCAAAAGATTTATCGAAAATTACTTAATATTTGGATGTTTACGTCTTGTCCATACAAATAAGATAATTTTAATATGAATTTATTCATTAATATTTTTTGTATTTGTGGAATGGATAATCTGTTGATATATTTTTATAATGTTATTGACATATGTAAAAATAAAAAAATATATTGTTGATTTATTCAAGAGAGAATGACTAATTTTATTGTCGACTAGTATGACTGTCAAAAAGTTCGTGTAAATGAAAAGCATTTTCTTGATGTTTGATAAACATTGAACATAGTTTTGCACGAAGGAATGTGTTGAAATATAATGCCGATCATCTTGAAATTTCTCTATAAATCATAACAGTTTTCCATAAAGTGTTATTAGGTTATTTAGTGTATGGAGAGGTTAATTATGTAACTCTCAACATTACATTTTCGACTTTCATTACTCTTAATTGAAAAGATCAGCTATCGAAGCCCATCATACACCTTAAAGAACTTATAATGATGCTACTCCATAATATACTAATAGCAGGTTTTAGTTTCAGCGATTTAAAAGTCACGATTTGCTGTCAACTTCAGATAACGACCTGAAGGACTAAAACAGTTTAAAGGTGGTGAATTGCTTGTCTTATTAAACTCAGCTCAACCTCTGAAACAGCTTTCGGAGGGCACAGCAACTGATCAATCACCTATTTCCAGATGATTAAATTATTTAATCCTCAGACTCACTATAGTTAATATAAAAAATCTTTGATGTGTTTGTGTGGAAGCGTTAGCACCGCGAAAGATTTATGAAAAATTACTTAATATTTCGATGTTTACGTCTTGTCCATACAAATAAGATAATTTTAATATGAATTTATTCATTAATGTTTTTTGTATTTGTAGAATGGGTAATCTGTGGATATATTTTTAATAATGTTAATAATGTAATAGTATGACTGTCAAAAAGTTCGTGTAAATGAAAAGCAGATTTTATTTACCAGCTATTACCTTGTTGTTTGATAAAGATTGAACATCGTTCTCGATGAAGGAATATGTTGAAATATAAAGCTGATCCTCTTGACATTACTCTACAAAACATAACAGTTTTCCGTTTAGTGTTACTAGGTTATTCAGTGTATAAAGAAGTTAATTATGGAACTCTCAACATTACATTTTCGACTTTCATTACTTTTGTTGCTTAACTGGAAACATCAGCTGCCAAAGCCTATCAAAAACCTAAAAAACTTATAACGATGTTTTTTCGTAATATTAAAATGCCGCTTTCAGTTTCAGCGATTTAAAAATAAAAGTGACGATATCAGATAACGACCTGAAGGACTAAAACAGTTTAAAGATAGTGAATTGCGCGACTTATTAAACCCAGCTCAAATTCTAAACAGAACTTTCAGACAGCACAGCAACTGATCAATCACCTATTTCCAGATGGTTAAATTATTTAATCCTCAGACTCACTTTAATCGTGCGGCTTTAATCGACTTTTTATCACTTTTATGCTATGATCATAATTCTGTCATTGTAGAACTTTGTAGATTTCTGGCCAAAACAACTAACCATACAATATTTGCAAGTCTCCTTTATTGTCAGCTACAAGCTTTACCGAGTCACTACAGATGTATGTAGCCTAGCGTTTCTTAGGTGGTAGACAACGTCTTTTTTATTGATCTATTCCGATAGTTTTTTTAACGCTGGCTTTAAGCATTTCAGTTGATCTTAGAGAGTTTATTAAATGGTTTGGCTAGATTTAAAACTCATAATGAACATTGACTTTTTAATACGGACAAGAACATCTTTTCCTTGGTCTTTCAACTAATTGTGAAGTTTCGCCGAGTTTATACCATAATTTTTCCAAATTTATTATTGTTGTGTGTGGTCCACATTTCCTCTTCAGTAATAATTAGTTTCAAAAATAGATCTATTTCATTTGGTTTCAGCAGAAAATCGCAGTTCTTTTCAATAAATGTTTCAGTATTAATACATGTGTAACCTAACTGTACAGTTTTATTCAAGATAAAATGATTTAAAGCTATATAGTAATAGATAATAACAATTATGAGTAATTAAATTAATATTTTCCAATATTATTCACATATAAAAGAAATATAGAAATTAGCAAAGCATTGAGTTTTAAGGTAAAAGATTGAAAGCAATTATAAAAGGAATGTTTTGCTTAATGATTCCTAAATATATCTGCCGAAAAGTAAATGTAATAATAAGAAAAACATATTTTCGTATAACATACAATAGTTTGCGTTCAACAAATACTTAATTATACTACGTTACTTATATATATATATATATATATATATATATATATATATATATATATATATATATTATATATATATATATATATATATATATATATATATATATATATAATAATAATAAACGATATTATAAAAAACGGTAGAACCAGAACCAGGTCTACTCTTCCTTTCTAGAAAAAGAAGACAAAATCAACATTAATTACAGGTATCGTCCCACATTGACTGTTTCCGCGACGATTTCGACCATTATTCCGATAATTACATGGACAAACGTTGAACCAAACGGTCATTTACTCAATTAGCTACGCAATGGTATAACTTTGGCCGGAATATAATGAAAAACGAAACGAAATAAGGCCAACAAAAGCGACCAGGTGTGTAGGTGAGAGTATACCATTAATTTATTCCAGTAAAATAAAATGATATTTCAGTATACACTGTACAAGTTCAAGGATAGTACGGTATATTAGATATTTGATTAATTTATTCTATATTTCTGAACTGTTTTTAAAAGAGAAATATTTTCGTCATTCTTTGGTATTGAAGAAATCGGATGACAGCTAAATAACAGCGCATTTCGTATTATATTCTATATGAAGAAAAAATAATACTCGCTTGAGTAATAGGCACTGTAATACTTTTTTGATATAAAGAGTGAGACCTATATAAAGTTAAAATTTATGCAAGAGCTGATATAACGAAACCATTATAATTGAAACCAAAACGTAGTCGTGAAAGTGGTGAAATGATAATAAAATCTGAAATTTTATGATTGGAAGAATGTGGCAGAGTCCGATAATTTATTCACATTACTAGACGGATTACTGAGAAGGACTATCTCGACAACTTCAATGATGAAGTTCTAACAATTATTAGCATTTTACTGCCAAACACTGTTACATTTCGAGATGATAATGAGCCCATATATAGAGCCAATAAGGTTCAGTCTTGGCTTCAGCCGCAACAAAATATCATCAAACGTCTTCACTGGATGGCACAATCGTCAGACCTCAATATAATTAAACTGTTAAGGGGAATTTTAGAGCATAGAGTGAGTGTAAATTTCCATCTCCGATATCATTGAAGCAACCGGATGATGTTTTGGTACAATTATAGGACAACATTTCGTTTCAAGATTTAGAAATTCTGCAAGTCTATTCTGCGAAGAATTGTAGCTGTATTAAAAGCATATAGTGCCTCAAAACCTAATTAATTTATTAATTGTGTATCCGTCTGGTGTTGAAGTTATTTTGTATACGCTCTGTATAAATAGTTTCTTAATTAAATAATAATTTTAATTTATAACTATAAAATTATGTGTTCCGATTTTCAGAATAATTTTTTTTATTCGGAAGAGTGCACTTCCAAGGTGGACTCGTTATCCAATCAGAATATATTGGGGGTAAGGGTGGGGGGAAATCGAGGGAAATGCTCAAATTTCAAAGGCACAAAGCAAAATATTTTGACATAATTTTTATCTAAAATAATCAGATATTTGTGTATAATGTTATTGCTGGGCAGATGTGATGGAAAATCGGAAGTCATTCAGTGCAAAAGCCATTTCGTTTGCTTTTTAAGCACTAACTATATCATATAAGACCTCGTAGAAATATTGTAGACAACTGCTTCTATGGTGTAATGGTTAAAGCGTTTAGCTCCCAAACGGAGTTGTTTCTTTATTTCTATTTTTACTCATAGGGGATGCACATTTACTTGGCCTACGCATTGTAATATTGAATAAAATAACTCGGTAATTTGTTGAATAAGTATTTAACATTAAAAGGAGAAAAAATTGAACTGACTTCATAAAATAAATGAGCAGTCAATGTATCCTTACCTTGAGTCTTGAGACATTTTTTGGCGGGGTGAAAGGACAAGGTGAAAAATTCTCGGCCTGAGAATGAAAGACTCCGATTTTAAATGATTTTATTTTTGTAAATAATCTGCATTGACTGGTGTAATTACACTATAACTAACACAGCTGTTGTTCTAGCTTTTGTTCAACATCAGTATTTTGTCCCGGAAATGAGCCTGGAAAGCTATTGGTTTCCAAAGGTTAGCAGAAAAAATGAGATTATCTTCGCGTGTAAAATAAAGAGCCTGATGAACCATTAAAGAAGTTTGCAGGCATACATTTAGAGGAGTTAGAAGAAACGTTGGTAAACTCTGCAATAAATTATTCGCTCAACAAGACATTTCCGTTCGGTTAAAAGCCTTGGGAAGGATTCAAAGAAGGGACTATTGACTACTATATGAATTGAAGTCTAGATATGTTGGACATCATTATATTTCACCTGTCTGCATCTAATCCAACTGAAAAACCATCAAAGGTTTTACATCATATAGTTATAGTAACTGGACACAAGAAATGAATTTATTGTGGCAACCTCAAGCGAAAAAAACATAGGCCACGTTTCCTTATCCTTCATCTATCCTTCCTTATCTTGAAACGTTAAATTGGGATATCTTACTCCATACGCCGTATTCATCAGATATTTCTAGTACAAAATATATTCTATTCAGATCAAGAGCACATGGCTTAGTTGAAGTGTATTCATTAGAATATATCGAAAACGAAGTCCATTTGTGGATTCGATCGATCTGGTATTTACCTGAGATATGGGTGAATATTATGGATTGTGGTAAACTGATTGAATATTTTCTAGTAAGTTATCTATAGTTTTAAAAATAACAGACACTTTCTATTTATGATATATATAAAAACTGTACCTGTCATAAATCTAGTTTAAGAAAAACATTATTAGTCGTTTTAATGTGTTCAGTAAAATAAATAAAATTGATTATATGCCTGAGGTTATATATTAAATGCGTGAAAGCTAACGAAGTGTTTATACCAATAATTCAGTGGTTTATATTCAAATGGTAATACGATCGAATTTGTACCAGTGAATGCTCGGTGAAGCTAGAATAAAACCTTTTTAGATTCATGAATAGGCCAATAATTGAAACTATCCATCAATTTTATAGTCGTATGTACGAAACTCAGTATGTTAATAATTCGCACTCCATACTCTGAAATCTATAAATTATTTTGTTATAGTACATTTATTACGTCCGGATAGGGACTGCTTGTCGATAATGCGGATTACACGTGTACAAAGTTACTCTTTTATGAATATTCCAAAATAATAGCGGTAGTAAAAAAATACATCATTTTTTACATGAAAGTCTATATCTAAAATTTTTAGTAATTTCTTGCCATTTTGGATATAATTCCATTATACCTCTCTCATAGAAGCCTTTGTTTTTATACTGAAAAAATTGGGATAGTCAAAATGCCCTGTAGATCGCCATTGACAGAAACATATGGTAATCACAAGTAACTCTCTAGGCTCCTTGTGAGTTGCTATCGATATGTAATAATGTATGTCTGGCTTTGACTTGATGAAATGCAAGTCCTATACAACTGGCCAAAGTTAGCCGCTACTGGGCAACTACTTTCTTCAGGCGCTTCAATTGTTGTTTAGATTTTTTGACAATTTAACGGCTACTCATAGATAGAAATTCGCCCGGTAAGGTTTAGGAAAAGACCTTCCAAGGCATGATGTGTTTTTGACATCAAAATTTCAGGAATGGAGTCGATGAAACGACGCTTGATTGGCTCTTGTTGCATCAGAACCATAATTAGTACTCACATTTTGAGCCACCTAACTTGTGTTTTCACCTTCAGTCAAAGAGAATGTATAAAATATAGCATACTTTATCTTTGATGGTGTCCATCTTTGTTTAAGTTCGAGCAAAACTATTCAAAAAATTGTCAAATATGTTTTAATTTATATGAATCCCACCTTAATCTATTATAACCGTTCAGCCTTTTACAGAACGAGATATAATTTTTTATATCATGATACAAAATAGATAAATCTTAAATTTTAATATTGAAAATGAACTTTCGTTTGCCGAATTGTTTAAAATCTTGTAAGATACTTAAGGGGAAGTAAAAATAACTACATTCAATATATCAAATACATAAAGTAGTATGTAACGCTTTCAAAAACAATATGTGGTGTATAATTTGCCTGTGATCTCTCTGATCGGCCCTCAACCAAAGTAGTATGTATTTGAAATATCAGAAAATTTTGGAAATTATGAAAAAATAGAGACGCAAATGGTCTTAAAAGATTAGGAACAATTATTTTAAGATAATAAACCTATTCAAGCTATTTTGCAATATGACAATGTAAATTTACATTACTTGCTATATTTGTCCGGTATTGCTCCTTCTGATCTATACTTATTTTCAGCAAAATGCATGCATTTTCGAGAACATTATATCATATAAAAATCGAAATAGTATAGACAATATTTTAAATGAAATATAAAGTTCTGTTCTTTTGCAATAAAATCTCAATTCTTAATAAAGAGAAGAGGAAGATATTGGTTGTAACTAATAGTAATGAAGTTACTAAAAATGGCGGGAAGTTTTGTATCTTGTAGCGATTGTAGTATAGGTACGTTGTTATATGTGAATTTCATGGGCCTGTGGTCGTTATTAGACATTTTAGATTTCAATTGATATTGGTTTGAACAGGTCATGTCACACTAGCCGAAGCTGGTTCAGTAATCGTGTTATCTAGCGTAACCAGGAAGAGCGTGCAATTATAATTGATACCAGGTCATTATTTTCAGTAGGATATGTTAAAGAATTATATTTACATTCAGAACTAATTAATAATTTTTGAGGAGAGAGCAATCTTTGAAGTAACAATAGCAGCAACTTGACAACAATAAATCCGGATACAACCAATTCATCCTTAACATTTTCTACATTTACTTTCTAACTAGAAATTGCTTACCAATGCCTGTTCAAAATTAATAAAATTGTCTTTATTTTCTCGAAAATTTAAACAAAGTAGTAAAGATCAGTACTCAAAGCCATCGAGATTTTGAGACATGTGTTGAAGATGTCTCATAAACGACTGCAGCAAGATCTGGGCATTGTATAAGAAATCGAGCTCTCGCAAATGAAGATATATCAAGGATTACTATAGTGAAATCGACCTTTTCAATGGAAGCCAAAATTAACACATAAAAAAAAAGTCTAGATCTAATAATTGATTGTTCCCGGCCTGACGCATAGATGGTGCTACTAGAATTAAATCCATAGGCTCTTAGTTAGACCTAAAATACCTCAAAACATGCGTGTTTGTCAATTATAGCATTTTGAGTGAAACAACTTTTGTTATTGTGAAAAAAATGGATAAAAAGGCATTTCGCGTGTTGATAAAATATTGCTTTTTGAAGAGAAAAATACAGTTGAAGCGAACACTTCGCTTGATGCCGAGTTTCCGGATAATGCACCAGGAAAATCAACCATCAAGGATTGTTATGCTAAGTTTAGACGTGGTGAAATGAGCACCGAAACGATGGATGCAGTGGATTCCCAAAAGAAGTTGTTACCAAAGAAATCATTTAAAAAATCGACAAAATGATTCTGAATGACCGTAAATTGAAATTGAATGAAATAACAGACACTCTAAAGATATCAACTGAACGTGTACATCATATCATTCACGAATATTTGGGTATGAGAAAGCTCTGTGTAAAGTGGGTACCACGCGAGCTCATTTTTGGCCAAAAACAACGACGATGCTTTGTTGATGATTAGGAGCAGTGTTTGAAGATGATCAAGCGTAATAAACCCGTTAAAAACGAGTATTTGCGTCGATATGTGACAATGGCTCCATCATTTCGCTCCGAAGTCCAATCGACAGTCATCCGTGTGGACTGTTCACGATGAACCAGCTCCAAAGCGTGGGAAAAGGCAACAGTCGGCTGGCAAGGTTATGGCTTCTGTATTTTGGGATGCGCATGGAATAATTTTCATTGATTACCTTGAAAAAGAAAGGACCATCAACAGCGACTACTACATAGCGTTATTGGACCGTTTGAAGGACGAAATCGCCGAAAAACTGGCGCATTTGAAGGAAAAGAAAATGTTGCTTCACCAAGACTATGCACCGTGTCACAAGTCAGTGAAAACGATGGCAACAATCCATGAATTGGGCTTCGAATTGCTTCCTCATTCACCGTATTCTCTAGATCTCGCCCCCAGCGGGTATTTCGTGTTCTCAGATCTTAAAAGAATGCTCGCTGGGAAGAAATTTTCGTCGAATGAAGAGGTGATCGCCGAAACTGAGGCCTATTTTGAAGCAAAGGACAAATCGTATTACAAAAATGATATCGAAAAGTTGGAGTGTCGCTATAATTAGTGTATCACCCTTGAAGGGAATTATGTTGAATAAAAAAAACTAATTTTGCCAAAAAATGTGTTTTACTATGGTAGGCCGGTGACTTTTCAATTGACTTGTTAGATCTATCCTAGTTAAAAATAAAAGCTATTGATTGCCAGTGGTAATGAGAATCGGTTCATGTAACGTATTTTGGGTCACCAACAGTAACTTATTCATTGAGAAATATCTGAACTCCGTCTATGAATTAATGATGATTATGATAATGAGTTGAGCATGAGCTTGAGCCTATGGAAACAAATCCTGCTTTAGATTCGACCATGATTAACGAAATCGATGATAAAAATCCGCAGCATAAATGTGTGACGACGATGAGTACTATCGTTACAACATTGATTAACGTTAACGTCGAACCGACGATAGACGCCTAATTGCAACTGGCACATTTATTACGTTATTACTGCCACTGCAAAAATATTTGGAATGTTGTGGCATTATGGCGCGCGAATCAGAATAAAGAATTATTGCAACGCAGCGCTATATTTCCTTTTGTGAATCGAGGAGGTGTAATAAATTTGTTAAAATAAAACTTTCGTAACGTATTTTATGTCCCGTATGATTTACACGTTTGATTCCGTTTCGTTTCTCTCTCGATCCATTCCCGATTTTATCACATTGATGAAGCAGTAGAAGAAAAATTATACCAGAGGATATGCAACACCTATATTGCTCCTCGGTGATTGATATCTCTCTCCGTTTCTCGTCGTTTCTCTGTCCGGCTCTCTTCTTTCCTTTGCTTTACATCTTTTTGAAACGTGCTTTCGCTAAACAGTAGGCCCAATTCAGATAAATTTTAGTTTGTAAAAAAAAACTTATAATGTTATATAATGTTGATTGTTATCTTCATAGGATGTGAAACGCTGTAGGTATAGGTTGTATCAGAAGGAGCTAAGTCTGGAGAAAACGGCGGGTGGGTTAGCAATTCCCATTTTAATGTTTCCAAGTATGTTTTGACCGGTTTTGCAACGTGTGGAGGAGTATTATTATACTGAACAATAACATTGTTGTGTCTTTGTTCCTATTCCAGCCTTTTTTGAACAGTGATCGGCTTAACGACATCAGTTGTAGGCGATAGCGATTCCTAGTCATGGTTTAATTAGGCTCTAGCAGCTCATAGTATTGTTCAATACCAATATTCGTATGTTGAAATCGATGAAACATTGTTGGAATAAGTTTCAACCACCTTTTTCTTCAAATTGAAATTAAAAAGTAACATTTCCCGCAAATGCAGCTTTTTTTTCAAAGCATTGAAAACATTCTCTCGACCAAACACCTCGATGACGTAATACATACTGCAAAATCAAACCGATTTGATTTAATACACAGTAACATCACCTATTCTAAATAATGTGAAATTAATTTATAGGCCAACAAAAATAAAAGGTTATCTGATATAATTATTCCGATCAACCTATAATTTTATTTTATAAAAACTTAAAAACTAGATATGTATCTAAATAAATCCATCAGTGCTTACTTAGTACCTACAGCAGTAATGTTTATGTATCAATTAACATTTATATTATTTCTGTTACTGTCACTTCAATGTTCTACACAAGATAAAATTATTTTATTGTTTTGAGCCTATGTTTTAGATGTATGTCGTATCCAAGGGTTGTCATATTTCGGTATTAACAAAAACTTTCTGCTCAGGCCTTTTTGCGATTCTCTTAATTTCCAAATTCATCGGTACATGAAGGTATAATTATACCTGATACCTAATGATAATATATCTCATTGTTTTTCATGCGAAGGTTGATTACACGAGGTTTACTCTTAATTTTTTTGAAAATATATTATTTACAGAAATGGTTTTAGTGATTTTCAAAGTATTCTTCATGATGATCACACCTTTGCATGCGCTTGAACCAATCTTCGTAACACTTTTTTCCACTGTGATTCAGGTATATTCAAAACATGGATTTTGAATGCAACAACAGTTCCTTTAACAACCGAAAGTACGTTGACTACGCAATTTATTCTTTATACACAATAACACGATGTGTGGGAAAATACATTGTTATTGTAGCGACGGTTAAAACCCCCTAGGCCACCACTATTACATCTACATTAAGTTCAAAGGTTGGCAACGCTGATGGATCGGTACCATGTGATTCTCGGCTATAAAAGACAACCACGACAGTAGGTGCTCCACTAGCCATATTCAGTCTCTATATGGCTGATTTTCTACTCCACAAAGTCCCGCGCGATACGAACCGGTTATAATCCCGATGCTATAATTCCGACACAACAGACTCCAAGTCCAGCTGAACCAAGCGATAGCGTGGTACAAATTCTGGCGGCTACAGATAAACACGTGCAAAACTCAAGCTATTCTGTTCCACCGCAAGATGGAGTTCCGCGCCTATCACCTCCAAATTGATAAAGTCCCTATCCCCTGACTCCAGAAAGTTTCATACCGCGGTCTCCAGTTCAACCGCAGATTCCAATGGTCACCCCAAACACAGTATGCTATTTCCAAAGGTAATGGCGTGTACAGCCTAATATTTCCACTATTCTGCAGAAAAGTAAAATCCCAATCTTCCAGAAAATGACTCTGTATAAAATGCTAGTCCGTCCAGTCTGCCTCTACGTAGCACAGGTGTGCTATAGATATATATCTGAGAGGCAAGTTGAACTATTCCAAGAGTTCCAATCTAGAAAAGTCCCCGCGTTGCTCCATGTCCCATGGTTTATGAGAAACATCAATACTCACCTCGAATCAGACATCCCGTTCGTGAAGAATTTCACAAACATGTTCAATGTAAGGGTCTCCACGGCTCTCCAGGAGCCTTAGAACACGACAACACCTTTATTAAATCCCTACCCATCCACAAACCTCGGTAGTAAACCAATTGCGGCAATCCCAGTTGTAACACAGGATTTCTGTCGCCCGCAAAACTCTCACTGCCCTGAACCTGAAGCGAAATCAGCAAAAGACCATTTTGTTTTAGTTGGTCACCATGGAAGAACAAAAAAAAGTCTCTTTCTCTTTTCTCTACCCCCTTGTAACATCATCATTTCCATAGCGCCTCCGTACTTCCTTTAATTAACCTAGTATCCTGTCCATCCTCCCGTCGAACACATGTAGTATCTAATACATGAAATAATCAAGTTTTTATTCAACTGATGTTTTCTGTTCCCGTGTTGAAGACACACAATGTCTTCCCCCCATGAAGTCAGCGGTTACAGGAAATATCGCAGTCAGTGATCAAGAAAAACTCAAGCTCCTCGCAGAGGCCTTCGAGGCTCAGGTGAAATGCCTCCTACCAGCAGAGAACCCTAAATCTAAAGATAACGATACTGTCATCAACGAATCGAACTCCATCAAAAGACCAGTAACCCCAGCCTTTCTTCTCAACCATTTCGTGCCTCCAAAGCCTCTACAGACTATGATTGGCAAATTTCAAACCAAAAAATCTCCAGGTTTTGACGGAATATCGATTACCCAGTTAAAAGAGCTCCCGCATAAGCAACTTGCGGAACTGGCAAACATCATTAACTCTAACATTGACGTCGCGTTTTACGCTGACGACACTGCTTTCTTCGCGGCCGCCATGTTGGAAGTTACAATTCATGAACGTTTACAGAAGCAGTTCGATTATACGGTCAAGTGTTTCAAATTCTGGAGGTTGCAAATCAAGGAACTGAAAACCCAGGCCATCATTTTCGACAAGAAGCGTTACGCACTGCGAGTTTCGCAACTTAAGATCGACACCGCAATAATTCCATGGCTGGATAATGTCACTTAGCTAGGTCTCCACTTCGACCGACGGTTCGGTTGGGATTCCCAAATCCAGAAAGCAATCCAGAAAGGTTCGGGGATAGCAAACCTGCTATCTTCTCTGATCTGCCCTTCTAGCAGACTTCCCATCTCCATCAAATGCTTATTTTATAAGATGTTGATTCGGTCCGTACTCCTCTACGGATCTAATGTTTACTTCAAGTTTGTTACACCCAACCAGGTCAAACGGCTTCAAGTTTTCCAAAATAAGCTCCTCAGGAGAATCTTAAACGCTCCATGGTTTATCAGAAATAATCAAATTCGTAGGAAAAGTGACACTCCAGAAATCAAACACTTGATATCTCAATCGTTCCACAAACAACAACTCAGCTCAAGTTCTTCTGAAAACGCGCTTGTTCGTAAGCTGGTCGACATGTTGGAAGCTTAGCACCCCCGTCACTGCTAACCTGCTCCCCTTTTCCAGGCTGAAACGACCTCATCCGTCGCTGCAGTCACAACTTTTGCCCCCATACCACAGTATCCAGTCGTGTGTTAACTCAAGTTCGCGAATCAATAGAATCGCCAGGTCCTCTTGCCCAATAACGGCTGTCCGATCAGCGGGTGCCATATCTCCAAATTTAATGCAGTAGCAGTAGCGATCCACAGGGGTCAACTATGAGGCAGTTTCGGTTTAGTGTATTGGTAAGTCCAGAGGCTGTCCCACCTAACCCGGACCAACTTGTCTCACCAACCAACTCCAGGGCAAGTCTCTGTGACCAGGTATGCGTCATGTATTCCACCGCCTGGTTTTTGGCCAGAACAAAAAAATCTGTTCTCGTGCGAATTCCTTCCACAAAAATAGTAGTGAGTGTTCGGACAGACAATCACGTTGTCAGCCACTCATTCCGAATGACCAGACGAATATTTCTACAGTACTATGAAAAATTATCCCTTGTTTCGCTTCTTTTTTCGTACTTTACGAAGCACTTCTAGAAATCAAATGGCTGTGTACACATACTAATATCAAGCATGATTCAATCTTACAATAGACGATCTTCACGGCTTATAACCCAGAGCGAGCGAGGATTAAATCTCTTATACCAACATTCCCGTCTTGATAAACCGCGTCGAAAGTTGTAAGAAATCTTTGCACGGAAACGTACAGAAGTTAATATTTTCATTGAGACAACCTTTTCATGTCACTTTTCAAGTCACTTTTGATAACACGAGTTGTGTGCAAATGACAAAACGTCCTGAAGAAGATTATAGTTATAAAGATCAAACTTCCAATTACCAACGTTAGATGGAGCCACAAGAACACTATTGAATTAAATACTTTTTTTACTTCTATTCTCCATATCTGAGTCCAGTTATTTATATAATCGCTCGCCTACTGTAATTTTCTAATTATTTCTTTGATATTGTCTCCAACCGGAAGTATCACAGTAAAATCTGCAAAGAGAATGCAGCCATGGTGATATTTTCGATATGTGTTTCTATTCACACTTCCAATTGAACAAGTCAGATGGGGCCACAAGAACACTATTGAACGAATTACTTTTTTTCACTTCTATTCTCCACACCTGAGTCCAGAGATATTTATATAGTCGCTCGGCTACTGTAATAGTTTAGTTGTTTCTTCGATATTGTTTCCAACTGAAAGTATCGGAGTAAAATCTGTTGAGAAAATGATGATGATATTTTCTATTTAGACATATCACATATGTAAAGTAGGTAAGGAAATAGCCCCAATACACTTACCATGTACCTGCTTTCTCTTCATTGACACCTAAATAATCTGGTTGAATTTAACGGTTCAATGTATCGTAATATTTTTTTTTAAATTAAAATCTATGGTCTGATATATACGATTTGTAGAGTAGAGCTTTCCATTCAAAATCGTTAATATTTCAAAACTATGTTCTTGGTTTTACCAATTTTACTGCAGGATGTTAAATCAGAAAAAACTAAAAACTACCATTATAAACTTAATACTTTTTAACAGTAGATTAACCCTCGTAAATTGAGTAGTAATATCGATATACATAATAACACCAAGTAATTATGATGAATAATAAAACTCCGTTCCACTATATTATTTTTTAATAGGATTTAAGGCAAATAATAAAACCATGTTAAATAAATAAATCAATTTTCAATCAGTCTCACTACCATCTCGACTTTAATTGACTCTAAACCATCAAAAATCTTTCTTAATCCCGACAAGTGATAAATATATTCACCGACAGTGACCATACCTCGACACGACTGATGACTACGGTCAACCGATTCGAAAATAATATCGACAGCAACATGCCAAACAGTAGCAACTACTGTCCACGGTACCAATCTCTCAGTCAGATCGGTTCTGGTTATCAGTACCACTCATCACATTCCTCGGAACCGTTTCAAATCGATACTTTCATCTCGACCCGTTAAATTGATCAAAATATTGATTAATTAAATTGGAATAAATCTAATTTAATCAAGCGCGTCCATCTCTCCTCGCCGATTTCGTTCGAAGATATCAACTTGATGCATCTTCGAAATTATTAAAGAACAGGGTTACTTTTGTTTGTTGGTTTGGATCGAGGTTCTCCTTTTGTTCATTGTTTTGGTGCCTTAATCTTACGGGGAAGCGTAAGAAGTTGTCAATCAAAGTGTTTAAGCTTAAGGCGTCGTAGGAATGTTATTGTTAGTGTGACGCGCATGTTTGAAACACTTTGAATGGAGTTTTAAGTTAGATTATTTTGATTTTGTTTCGTTATTATTATGGTATTACTATTAGAATAAGTCGTCGTTTGTTGGCTGTTTTGTGTCATTGGCTATGGAGATTAAAACATTATAAAAAAAGAGGACTAAGAGATGATTTATACAAAATAAAGATCTTTGGATGACTACTTCATTTTTTTGGACACTTATATATATGAGATTATGTCTAATTTATATTATAATTACTTAACGTAAGTTAACAATAAAAACTGATTTTGTGTTAATAGTATTCTAATAACTATAAGTATGTAGAATTATGTAATTGTTACTGAGAAATTGTTTACAATTTGCAATTTATATCTTATAGTTTCATCTCGAAAGTAGTTAAAATGCTAATGGTTCTCAAACTAGGAAATATACCGGAAAATGTCACCTCCTACCGGCCTATAAGTTTATACCTATAATCTCGAAACTTTTTGAGAAACTATACATAAAGAAGCTAGACTGTATAATAGAAAAAAGAAAAATTATAACAGAACATCACTGTAGGTTGCGCAATAAGCATGTACTATAGACGAAGTGCATAGACTTGTAAACAAAATAATCATGGACCTAAATGCCAAATGATATTGTTCGGCTGCTTTCCTAGATATATCTCAGGTTTTTAACAAAGTATGGCAAGCGTGCTTATAGGATAAATTAAAGAAACTACTTCCTCATCGGGACTATCAGTTACTAAAATCGTATCATACTGATAGACATTCTACTGTAAAATAAAGAGATGAACATGTCGAATTACATCCAATATATTCAGGAGTTCGGCAAGGTAGTATACTAGACCAATACTATATCTTCTATATACAACCAATCTACCCACCACAAAATTAACTGCTGTGGCAACATACTCAGACGACACAGCAATCTTAGCATCTCATGAAGATCCAGTCACAGCATCAATGAACCGGCAAACCTGGAGCAAATACAACTGTGGTTGAAGACATGGCACATTAAAACCAATGAATAAAATCCACCCATATAACTTTTACCCTGCATAGAAGAACGTGTCCACCAGTGAATATCAATCATTGCCAACTCCCCCAAGCAGAGAATGTTAAATATCTTGGTATGCACTTAGATCGACGTCTAACCTGGAAGAACGAACTCTAAACGAAAGCAACTTGGACTTAAATTATATCAAATCTATTAGTTCATCGGGCGCAAATCCAAGTTAACATTAGATAACAAGGTATTGCTGTAAGAGTCTATACTAAAGCCTATTTGGTCATATGGAATCCAACTATGGGGTACCGCTAGCAAATCTAATATATCCATAATTCAACGGTTCCAAAATAAAGTGTTGCGTGCGATTGTTGATGCTCGGTATTATGTTTCAAATGAAGTGATACAACGCGGTATTCCTCTAGATCCTATAACGAGTGTAACTCAACGTGTTTGTGTGAACTACTTCGAAAAATTGTCAGTGCATCCCAATGTACTTGCTACTCAGCTAAATATGCGACGTTATAGTAAAGTGCGTAGACTAAAACCTTTCACACCATCTGATCTGATTATTGGACATATATAGAATTTAGAATACGCTTTAGAATAAGACTAATTAATTAAGATAGTATTTTATATAGGAAATTACTTAATAAAGTGATTTCCTACATATATATAATATATATAATATAAACATAAGATATACTTATTGCCTATTGGACAGATTGTGGAACCACTAAGAGTAATTAACAAAATCTTACAATTTAAAAGAAATGGAACAACTTGTTGGGCGCGTGCTACCTATAAATTAAAAAGTTAAAAGGTACTGAGAGCTGACATTCTGAAAACTCCATTTAAGGGGAATATCAGGTTTTTATTGTTGAGTTGATACAACTACTACCTACGTTATCGGCCTTACTTACTTAATAGTGACTGAAAATCATCATTTAGGTAATTGAAGACGATCAAATTTGTTTGAAGAAAATTATCCGATTATACAAAATCCAATAGCACACCATCTCATGAATACCTCAATGTCAACGAATTTCTAGCTAAAAGTTCAACAAATAGCACCACATCTGATTAACTTTCTTTTTTTCTTTTTTGTTTACGAAGTACAGAAGACTACCGGAGAAAGATCCTAATTCTATCTACATCGAAAAACAATTTTAAAATTATCATATTCAATTCATAGATTAACTTTAATTCATAATTATTTGAGAAGAATGAAAAGCGACTGTGGCTCGCCACCTTCCGTGTTGTTATTGAATCAAAGAGAAAAAAATTGTTAGAGACCACATATATGATCATATATATTAGTTCTTCCGAAGAGATCGGAGAAGTCACAAGGCGTTGTAATAATACTTTCAATATTTAAAATAAATATATAATGATGGCCACTGGTTGACTTCCCTTGTTTGTAGGGTTTTTATTTGAGGATTTAGTAAATGTTTTTCCGAAAATGTTTTCTCAAGTTTGTATTGTCTGAAGACGTGATACTATTGTAAGACTGATACTACAGTCTTGAGTCGTAGGCTGGTAGGTCATCGTTTAACGTAGGCTGTCCTTGTTGAACAGAGATTAGTTAGAATTATGACTACATATTGCAATGGTAATTCCATGGAGCTTAAAATCGTTAATCGGTAAAAGATCCTCCTTATAAATTTTGGGTAGAACATGTTGGCATGGTTGTAAACTTTGTTACTCTTGGGATGATCTTGGTTTGGTTCTTCCATCATCATAGACCTGCTATTAGCTTTACATCATGAGTATAATAGACATAACAAAATTGATAACAAAACCTGATATATTGTGGGATAGTTTGTAAGTTGGTTACTTGACAGTCGGTAAGCTTAATGACAAAGCTTTTGGTTTGGAGCACACCTTAAACAGTAGGTCAGGCTCAGATAAAGCTTAGTAGGTAAAATGGAGATTAAAACATATAACAAAAAAGTATGTTGCTAACACTTATTGACAAAAATTGGGATAGAATTAGAATTAAAATGATTTTCTACATCATTTCATTATTATGAAATCAAAATAAGAGACGTAACTATAAGATACCATATTTTCGGCTCAAACATTGGGCTTAGACAGAGACGAAGAAAACGTTTTGTAGTTTTTTGGTTTTAACAAGTCATTTGAAAAGTCCTCGGCCTAATATAGTAAAACACATTTTTTTTTGGCAAAATAAGTTTTTTTTTATTCAACATAAATTCCTTCAAGGATGACACACTGATTATAGCGACCCTCTAACATTTCGATACTATTTTTGTAGTACAATTTGTAATTTGCTTCAAAATAGGCCTTAGTTTCGGCGATCACCTCTTCATTCGAGGAAAATTTCTTCCCGCCGAGAATTTTTTGAGATCTCAAAACAGAAAAGAGTTCCTGGTGGCTGGAACTGGAGAATACGGGGGATGACGAAGCAATTCGAAGCCCAACTCATGGATTTTTGCCTTCGTTTTCACTGACTTGTGACACGGTGCATTGGCTTAGTGAAGCAGCACTTTCTTTTTCTTCAAATGCGGCTGTTTCGTCCCTCAAGCGGTCCAATAACGCTATATAATAGTCGCTGTTGATAGTCTTTCCTTTTCCAAGGTAGTCAATGAAAATTATTCCAAGCACATAACAAAATACAGACTCCATAACCTTGCCAGACGACTGTTGCGTTTTCCCATGATTTGGAAAGGGTTCATCGTGTGCATTTCACACAGATGACTATCGCCTGGAATTCGGAGTGAAGCGATAGAGCCGTGTTTCATCCATTGTCACATATCGACGCAAAAGCTCGGGTTTATTACGCTTGATCATCTTCAAACACTGTTCCGAATCATCAACATGTCCTTGTTTTTGGTCAAAAGTGATATCACGCGGCACCCATTTTGCACAAAGCCTTCTCATACCTAAATATTCATGGATGATATGATGTACACGTTCAGTTGATATCTTTAGAGTGTCTGCTATTTCATTTAATTTCAATTTACGGTCATTCAAAATCATTTTGTGATTTTTTAAATGTTTTTGTCGGTAACAACCTCTTTTGAGCGTCCAATGCGTTCACCGTTTTCGGTGCTTATTTCACCACGTCTAAACTTAGCATACAAATCCTTGATGGTTGATTTTCCTGGGGCAATGTCTGGAAACTCTGCATCGAGCCAAGTTTTTGCTTCAACTGTATTTTTCCCTTCAAAAAGCAATATTTTAGCAATACGTGAATTTCATTTTATCCATTTTTTCACAATAACAAAAGTTGCTCCACTCAAAATGTTATAATTCTCACAAACTAATTATCCGACAGCTGTCAAATACACGCATCTTTTGAGGGTTAGGGCTAACTAAAAACATTTGGATTTAATTCTAGTAGGGCCATCTATGTGTCAGGCCGGGGACTTTTCAATTGACCTGTTAATATCTAATGAGTATTTTGCATTTCTCCCCAATATTAACTACACCAACGAGAACCATTTATTGGAGAATCATAGGAATTTATTATTATAGAACCATTTATTGGAGAAATTGTGAGAACTATAAATAAATAGTATAAGTTTATTTTTTATTTGGTTTTTCTGAAGTTTTCTTTTTCAATTCCGCTAATTGAGCAACTTAATATATTATAATCCCGTTGATATTAAAACCACGAAAATTTTGTTATTATCGACTATTAAAAATTATTTATTTTAAACAGGAAACATTCATCAAACCGCTCTTTCTTCTTTTTGGCAAAAACCCCAACCACGAGCAAAAAGGTCAGTTATTAAATCAAGCAACGTTGCCCATCATCAAAGCGGTCCTGGCCACCGATACCGTAAATAACAATAAAAAAATGATAATAAAATATGGACGGGGACAGGGGAGAGAGACAAACGAACGACGACAGCGCCACGTAGCGAAGACACGCTCGTGAATCTTCGTGAAAGGGCCGAATCGCGTGACCCTGTTGGCGCCTTAATTTAAAGCCGAGCGAGCGACGTTGTTCATTACGAAAACCAACAATTTCGATGGGCCTCCGTAACGGCCGCACCTAAATTATCGTGATTAATAGAAATTGAACGGGTCCGTCGTACGGCCGCGTCCGACGGTCCGGTCCGGGGAGGCGTTGCCCCGGCTACTGGATTCCTTGACGGCGATTACGCGCTCCATTACCAATTAAGTAAGCTGTTAATTTCGTGGCGTTCGAGTATTGTGCGATAATTCGGCGGTAGCACGAGAGTACCGTCGAGTTGTTGTCCCCTAATCCTCCGTTCGGTGCTGTTTTTTATATATCTGGTTTATTTTCGCCTCAATTCATGCCATTTTCAGCGGGTCCTTTCAGAAATATTTATATATTGCATCCATTGATTTGATATAGTATTTCATGTCATTTATTACTTATACAACCCTCAGAATCAAATAATGTATCTCATAATGTTGTTCATTAGTTGAAGAAGACAATTAGAAATTTTTTTGTTCATTTCATGTCATTCATTATATTTCCTGAACGATAAGGTTTTATCGGCTTAAAATATGTTGAGGGCATTTGATGTGGCATTTTGCCACACACGCTTAGTAAGATCTCCTCACAGATGTCACTAGGCTTAAGTATACAATGTTATGATTTAATACGTATTCATCAACTTCACATCAACATTCACATCAACTTTTAAAGCTATACATGTTATATTTTGCGAAAGTAGCACCGTCATAGATGTATACGTCTCGGAAAATTTGAAGTTTTGTCCCTGAAAATGCATATTTGCGGATTGCATTAATTTTATTATTTAATCAAAAGAAAAAAGATATCGTTTATTGGTAGAAACTTACAGTGTGCATGCTGTAACTCTAAAAACAGCAAGAAGTGAAACTGTCAGGGTTATTGGATGAAGCCAAACTCAAAAACAATTGGCAGAAACATTAAATATGGCCCAAGAAACGACTAGCCACCGATTAGTAGCAATGGGGAATATCCAAAAAATGGGAAGATGGGTTCAATATCAATTAATTAACATGCAAATGGAAAATGGAAAAATCTTCGGTGAAATGCTAGTTCAAGGATATGATCGGAAGTTATTTCTGCATCGAATAACTACGGGTGATGAAAAATTGATTTATTTTAAAAACCCTAAGCGTCATCATCACCTGGCGAAGCCGGACAATCAACTCCAAGGTCAAATTATGTTCTGCATTTGGTGGGACTAGAATGACGTGGTGTATTACAAACTGTTGAGACCCGGTCAAGCAGTTAACAGGGATCGTTACAGACAACAAATGATCAGTTTGAACAATGCATTGATCGAAATACGCCCAGAATGGGCCTGAAGACGCGGTTATTTTATCACGATAACGCACAAACTCTTACAGTAAAATCGATCAAGAAAGCCTTGAAAGCACCACACCCGCCGTACTCTCCAGACCTAGCCCCGTCCGACTATAAACTATTCGCATCAATGGGAGACGCGCTTGCAGAGCAGCACTTCGCCAATTTCGAAGATATTAGAAAATGGCTCAATCAATGGTTTTGCTCAAAGAACAAACATTTATTTTGAGATGGTCTCTATAAATTGCCTGAAAGATAATAAGATATATACAATCAAATGGTCAATACTTACCGGTACCATACTACCTTAAAACTTAAAACGTGACACACTAGTTTATAAAACCATCGAAAATAACCGAATAATGAAAATATATCATAGCATGTAGTTATAAATAGCAATTAATTAAATTTACTTTTGAAATGTTACAGTTTCCATTACATTCCATAGCGATGAAAAACCGAGAAGATCAGGCGGGATTTGATTTGATAGATTTTCACTCTGCTTTCGACCATACACATTGGCCCTCATTGTAGAAGCTGGACATGTTACACCTAAAATTTATTAAACTTCTTCAGGCGTCTTACGATGGTTCCTTTAACTGTGTGCAAGTGCAAAATGATGAAATGATTTTTTTAAATATAAATTTTATTAGTTTTACAGTGAAACTTTTTAGGTTAACTTCTACCATTATATATTTCGCTTCTTTAAGTATAGATTTTTCGTACTTAAGTAAATCTATTTGGAAATGAAATATAAGAGTTAGGCCACTTTCTCTATCTTTGTGACAGATATTCATGTAGATAGTTGAGACTGGAGGGGTTTGAAGACTAAAAGCACTAAAATATTATTTCTATCTATTATTTCAGTAATGTTACTCAAATTATACTCAGTTTTTCTCAAATTTCTTAGTTCTTAGTGGCTGCAATTTTTTTGCGATTAAAGATTCCTGTTTCCGACATGAAGAAAAATATAGCAGCTAAGAGTTATCAATAAATGATATAACAAATAAAACTAATCAAATGCTACTTCAACGTTAACCTTTTTCCAAAATTTGTTGTCTTTACACTACATTATCATCTTGCCATGGGTGACCCAATGTCCGATTGTGAAAAATCTAAGTTTACAAATTGAAATAATAAGAAATACTCATTATATTATACGCCTTTAAAAATTGTTATTTTAAAAGCAACGTCTGAAAATTTCGTTATACTTCTTCGTGGGTTATCTTTAAATCATTTAAATCCTATATTAGCTAACAGTGTATGAAAGGATGCTCTGCATCCCTCCAGGAGCTGTATATTATAAATCTAAGGTTTCTATGGACCAGACTAACAGTTTCCTTTGAAATAATTGTTTTAATTGATGTTTATGTTGAAAAAAGTACTTAATGCTTTTATACATTTCATATATTTGATCTCTGATAGAGCTAGCATCAAGCTGATTTTGATTCATCACCCGCTTCGTATAAGGACGGTTTATTTTCGGTGAAGTTTATTTTTTCTTTGGGATATTTTAGTGACCATGTCCATACTAATATTCAGTGCTGCTGCAACACTCTAAAATATTTTCTATAAAAACCTCAGGTACTTAATAACAGAAAAAATGCTTACCTTTCTACGAATTTTACTGACAAGAAGAGACCTCCATTATCCCATTCCTGTTCTAACTAACTGATTAGAGTCGCAATCTGTTCTGTCTAGCAATCTTCAATCATTGTAATAATAAGCTGCGAGTTGAAATTTATCAAAACAAGTAAAGCGTGGAAACAACGTTTGCCGGTTTATAACCTATAGTTGTGATAACTAATAATTTGAAGAATTATGCAGACGCTTGACAACCGCACGATTATAATAACCTGGGCCGGTTACATGTTCGAACTTATCAAACAGCATTGTATCTCTTTTCATCTAAAATAAAATGAGAAGGAAAATATTGTCTGATTCTAAAACGAATTTACAAATTGCGACAGGGAATACGTTAAACATCTTGATGGATTGAGTTCACTGTTATTTTGAATCGACTATATGTACATTACTTCTTAGTCTACCCTTATACAAAGGCATGGTGTTTTCCTTTGAATAGAAATTGAATGAAATAATGTTGTCACTTGATTTGTAAACAATCAAACGAACAATACACGTTTGTATCAACAGTTTGGTGCATTTTTAACACCGTTCCCCTATGTTTCGCCATTTATTTATAATTAGATTTCGTCTAGTCCAATCGCCATAGCAATAATTTAAAATTAATGGTAATGTTTTCCCGGGCAGCAGTCGCGACACTGGTTCGCCAACCAACTGGCGAACACGGCCACAAACAGGACAGCAGACTAACAATTTCCTTTGAAATAATTGTTTTAAATGATGTTTATGTTCATAAAACTACTTAATGCTTTTATACATTTCATATATTTGATCTCTGATAGAGCTAGCATCAAGATGATTTTAATTCATCACCCCCTTCGTGCAAGGACGGTTTCTTTTCGGTGAAGTTCATATTTTCCATTTTTTGAGATATTTTGGTGACCGTGTCCATACTAATATTCAGGCTAGCTGCAACACGCTAAAAATATTTTTTATAACAACCTCAGCTACTTAATTTTTAACAATAAAAATTCTTATCTCTTTACGAATTTTACTGACAAGAAGAGACCTCCATTATCCCATTCCTGTTTTAACTAACTGATTAGAGTCGCAATCTGTTCTGTCTCGCAATTTTCAATCAGTGTAATAATAAGCTGCGAGTTGAAATTTATCAAAACAAGTAAAGCGTGGAAACAACGTTTGCCGGTTTATAACCTATAGTTGTGATAACTAATAATTTGAAGAATTATGCAGACGCTTGACAACCGCACGACTATAATAACCTGGGCCGGTTACATGTTCGAACTTATCAAACAGCATTGTATCTCTTTTCATCTAAAATAAAATGAGAAGGAAAATATTGTCTGATTCTAAAACGAATTTACAAATTGCGGCAGGGAATACGTTAAATATCTTGATGGATTGAGTTCACTGTTATTTTGAATCGACTATATGTACATTACTTCTTAGTCTATCCTTATATAAAGGCATGGTGTTTTCCTTTGAATAAAAATTGAGTGAAATAATGTTGTCACTTGATTTGTAAACAATCAAATGAACAATACACCTTTGTATCAACAGTTTGGTGCAATTTTAACATCGTTCCCTTATGTTTCCCCATTCTTTTATAATTAGATTTCGTCTAGTCCACTCGCCATGGCAATAATTTAAAATTAATGGTAATTTTTTCCCGGGCAGCAGTCGCGACATTCGTTCGCCAACCAACTGGCGAACACGGCCACAAACAGGACAGCAGACTAACAATTTCCTTTGAAATAATTGTTTTAAATGATGTTTATGTTCATAAATCTACTTAATGCTTTTATACATTTCATATATTTGATCTCTGATAGAGCTAGCATCAAGATGATTTTGATTCATCACCCGCTTTTTGTAAGGACGGTTTCTTTTCGGTGAAGTTCATATTTTAAATTATTTGGGATATTTTAGTGACCGTGTCCATACTAATATTCAGTGCAGCTGCAACACGCTAAAAATATTTTCTATAACAACCCCAGCTACTTAATATTTAACAATAAAAATTCTTACCTCTTTACGAATTTTACTGACAAGAAGAGACCTCCATTATCCCATTCCTGTTTTAATTAACTGATTAGAGTCGCAATCTGTTCTGTCTCGCAATTTTCAATCGGTGTAATAATAAGCTGCGAGTTGAAATTTATGAAAACAAGTAAAGCGTGGAAACAACGTTTGCCGGTTTATAACCTATAGTTGTGATAACTAATAATGTGAAGAATTATGCAGACGCTTGACAACTGCACGACTATAATAACCTGGGCTGGTTACATGTTCGAACTTATCAAACAGCATTGTATCTCTTTTTATCTAAAATAAAATGAGAAGGAAAATATTGTCTGATTCTAAAACGAATTTACAAATTGCGGCAGGGAATACGTTAAATATCTTGATGGATTGAGTTCACTGTTATTTTGAATCGACTATATGTACATTACTTCTTAGTCTACCCTTATACAAAGGCATGGTGCTTTCCTTTGAATAGAAATTGAGTGAAATAATGTTGTCACTTGATTTGTAAACAATCAAATGAACAATACACGTTTGTATCAACAGTTTGGTGCATTTTTAAAATCGTTTCCTTATATTTCCCCATTCTTTTATAATTAGATTTCGTCTAGTCCACTCGCCATGGCAATAATTTAAAATTAATGGTAATTTTTTCCCGGGCAGCAGTCGCGACACTCGTTCGCCAACCAACTGGCGAACACGGCCACAAACAGGACAGCAGACTAACAATTTCCTTTGAAATAATTGTTTTAAATGATGTTTATGTTCATAAATCTACTTAATGCTTTTATACATTTCATATATTTGATCTCTGATAGAGCTAGCATCAAGATGATTTTGATTCATCACCCGTTTTTTGTAAGGACGGTTTCTTTTCGGTGAAGTTCATATTTTAAATTTTTTGAGATATTTTGGTGACCGTGTCCATACTAATATTCAGGCTAGCTGCAACACGCTAAAAATATTTTCTATAACAACCCCAACTACTTAATATTTAGCAATAAAAATTCTTACCTATTTACGAATTTTACTGACAAGAAGAGGTCTCTATTATCTCGTTCCTGCTCTAACTAACTGATTAGAGTCGCAATCTGTTCTGTCTCGCAATTTTCAATCAGTGTAATAATAAGCTGCGAGTTGAAATTTATCAAAACAAGTAAAGCGTGGAAACAACGTTTGCCGGTTTATAACCTATAGTTGTGATAACTAATAATGTGAAGAATTATGCAGACGCTTGACAACTGCACGACTATAATAACCTGGGCTGGTTACATGTTCGAACTTATCAAACAGCATTGTATCTCTTTTCATCTAAAATAAAATGAGAAGGAAAATATTGTCTGATTCTAAAACGAATTTAAAAATTGCGGTAGGGAATACGTTAAAAATATTGATGGACTGAGTTCACTGTTATTTTGAATCGACTATATGTACATTACTTCTTGGTCTACCCTTATACAAAGGCATGGTGCTTTTCTTTGAATAGAAATTGAGTGAAATAATGGTGTCACTTGATTTGTAAACAATCAAATGAACAATACACGTTTGTATCAACAGTTTGGTGCATTTTTAACATCGTTCCCTTATGTTTTCCCATTCTTTTATAATTAGATTTCGTCTAGTCCACTCGCCATAGCAATAATTTAAAATTAATGGTAATGTTTTCCCGGGCAGCAGTCGCGACACTGGTTCGCCAACCAACTGGCGAACACGGCCACAAACAAGACAAGAGGCTAACAATTTCCTTTGAAATAATTATTTTAAATGATGTTTATGTACATAAAACTACTTAATGCTTTTATACATTTCATATATTTGATCTCTGATAGAGCTAGCATCAAGATGATATTAATTCATCACCCCCTTCTTGCAAGGAGTGTTTCTTTTCGGAAGTTCATATTTTCCATTTTTTGAGATATTTTAGTGACCGTATCCATACCAATATTCAGTGCAGCTGCAATATATTAAGATATTTTATATAAGAACCTCAGCTACTTAATATTTAACAATAAAAATTCTTATCTCTTTACGAATTTTACTGACCAGAAGAGGCCTCCATTATCTCGTTCCTGCTCTAACTAACTGATTAGAGTCGCAATCTGTTCCGTCTCGCAATTTTCAATCAGCGTAATAATAAGCTGCGATTTGAAATTAATCAAAACGAGTAAAGCGTGGAAACAATGTTGGCCGGTTTATAACCTATAGTTGTGATAACTAATAATTTGAAGAATTATGCAGACGCTTGACAACTGCACGACTATAATAACCTGGGCTGGTTACATGTTCGAACTTATCAAACAGCATTCTATCTCTTTTTATCTAAAATAAAATGAGAAGGAAAATATTGTCTGATTCTAAAACGAATTTACAAATTGCGGCAGGGAATACGTTAAATATCTTGATGGATTGAGTTCACTGTTATTTTGAATCGACTAATGTACATTACTTCTTAGTCTACCCTTATACAAAGGCATGGTGCTTTCCTTTGAATAGAAATTGAGTGAAATAATGTTGTCACTTGATTTGTAAACAATCAAATGAACAATACACCTTTGTATCAACAGTTTGGTGCATTTTTAACACCGTTCCCCTATGTTTCCCCATTTATTTATAATTAGATTTCGTGTAGTCCAATCGCCATGGCAATAACTTAAAATTAATGGTAATTTTTTCCCGGGCAGCGGTCGCGACACTCGTTCGCCGAGCGACAGGCGAACACGGCCACAAACAACGTGCCGTATTTCATTGTTGTAAGAAATTTGTCGCCGAGAAACAATACGCACCGATCGGAGCGGCCGATAAGCAATAGTACCCGCATTATAGACGACCAATTGAAATATATCGGCGGGATTCCGTGAAGCGACATTTTTAGCGATAGGAAAGGGCGATTTTCTTCGATTCGGAGAGCCGGCCTGCGCCCGCGGCCGCCAGATGGCTTATCGCTGTTTGCGCGAAGTTATTGCGCTTCGGTTCGATTATCATTTAGATTTCGAACTTTTAATATGTACCGTTTATTTATTATTGTTATTCGTCCTTCTTTTTGGTTTCTGGTTTTATCGAGTTCTTTTAGTACATAATAATAATTGTTACGCAACTACTAAAACATTTTTTAAAATTTATTTATTACATCGTCACATTCCCAACTGATATACAGTTTGTCTCTGCGTCTCTCTCTTAAATCTAGTATCTAGTATATACCTAGGAGGACCCATCGGCCTTATCTTAATCTCTGGTATAATAGTGTTTATGTATTAACACTATTGTTTCTACACTACTCTACACAAAATTAAATTCTTTGAATATATTGAGTCTGCATCCTGTTCTGGTGTTATCTAAGAGTTATATTACGATAGTGACATTGGAATGGATTCTGTCTTCATGCTTCCATGCAATTCTCTTGATTTCCTGGGTGACAGTTGGTGTATGAAGCTCTCGATATAAGTAATCAGTCCTGTAGTCTCTTGGCGCATCTACAATATTTCTCTGGAGTTTGTTCTGGAAAACTTGTATTGTATTTATATTAGTTTTCACGGAACCTACCCGTAATTAAATTCCGTATGTCTACATAAGTTTCAATACCTGCTTATATATTGCTTGCAATTTATTATGTACTGATATTTGTGATTTTCTTCCAATTAACCTTATCTATATTTTAACTCCAGTTCTTTCCTTCTTTTAGGGGTATTTCCAGGGAAGTTTTGCATCAAGATGCATTACCAGATACTTAGCGATGTTGCTGTATAGAATGATATTATTAGTTATTATCTTAATATTTTTGACGTTTGATAACACGTTGACTTTCATATGTACAGATTTGTTTTCTTTAATTTTTATTTTCAATGTTTGTCCACTATTATTTATATTGTAACTTACCAGTTGAAATTTTCGTGTGGCTTCTTTGCTATTTTCTTCAACAGCCAGAATCGCTGTGTCATCAGCAAATGTAACCATCGTGATATTTTCTATTCGTGGTATATCACATATATGAAGTAGACAAATAAATGGCCCAAGAGAGTTCCTTGTGGTACACCTGCCTTAGTTTTTTTGTTGTATACTAGGCTTCCTCGTATTGGACTCTAAACATTTTGGCTATAATGTTTGATTCTAGTAACTAGATCAGTGTGCTGTTTTGGTAAAAGTTTCTGTAGCTTATTACAAGACCGTTATGCCATGCCTTATCGAAATCTAGTGTCATATCGAAGAATATAGTTGAACAACTAATAGTTTTCTCTTTAAGAAGTTAAATATAAACAAAATACTTTATTTTGAGATTATAATAAATATTTATTCAAGATTTAATTTAAATTATTGCTTTCGAAAAATGTAGCAAGACTTTTAATTTACTTTAAAACTATTTCCGGAAATTTTCGGACACATCAGACAATATTGCGTCTCTTATTAACTAGAATAGAATGAGAAGTAAAATATGGTCCCATATTAAATCTAATTTACAAACTGCAATAGGCAAAATATTATACATCTTGATGACGTAAGTTCACTGTTATTTTGGATAGAATATAGTGATGTGGAATATGAAAACATACATATACAGGTTCAGTGCACATTGGCGTAGTCTGCGCATTAGTTTGGACTGTTGGTTACTGCGTGTGCCTATGATATATTAGGATATTGTATTGGTGCTTTAGGAGAGTTAAATGATATAGGCTGTCTTGGTGGCTGTAAGGTAATTCTAGAAGGTACGTCTGCACTCCGCGGTGGTTTGAACAGACTGAATTAATTGAATTAATTTAGCTGAAACAATGATTAGTTTCCATAAATTTCCGTTCTACCAGGGTCCCCATTAAATGTGTAGTGAGTCTATTGCCCAAATTACTAATGTATATGGTGTATTAAAAGTTATTTATATTACTTAAAAAAGACTTGTATGTCGAATTTGCTACCTTATATTAACGCGCAAGCATAAATAGACAAAACATGTTTTATGGATGTACCATTATATAGTTGTTATAAAGCTGTCCCCGAATGTTATTACTATTAAAGTATTGATAAAAATTAAACTATTCCAATGGTAATTATATTATTGCAATTCTTGTTTATTCAAAATAACCAGTTAAATTAAATTATAAATAAAAATCTCAATATATACAATAGTACATATATACTAAGTAGTAGTCAAAGTAGTACTTATGTAGAGACATACAATTATTCTTAAACATTATATATTACGTCAAAGGTAGCAAAATCGACAACATATTTTTTTTAACAAGGTAGTATTCAACGTCGGTCAAGGCAACTAACATTAGATATTTCCTTAATCAATCGTTTGATCCCTGGTGCCGACCTCGATCTCTTGTTGATTCATCCAATTTCTCAAATTAAATAATGTAATTAAGAGAGTAAGGCGCGTCGAATGCCACTTCGGTACGCTCCATTCATAGGACCGTGGAGCAAATGAATCGTTATTAACCTTGACGTACGTGGATCGTATTCAGAATAAAAACAGAACACCGATGTTGCATCAATAATTCGACATATTCGATCGACTAGTAGTTCAATAAATATATATATAATTGTATATAATTTATAATATCAAAATAATAAGTAAATATATAAGTTACAATATGTTAAAAATTTATTTTAATTCAAAACTTTTTTATTTTAACGGAAATATATAGAGACTGGTTTTATTAGACGTTATAGACAAAACTGCCAATCGAACTCATTTAAATATAAAAAAATATTAATTAATTATTTCAAATTACTTCATTCTTCAGATCTCAAACAACCAGGGCCAATAGACGACCAAAGGGATATCGTGGTTGTAATCTGACTGTGCTTTTGTCTATCAGTTTGCCTTTGAAGATTTTCTGAATTCAATCGTTTTTCGGTTTTTACCCTAATTTCTATCATATAGCATGGCTGAGCAACGCAGCTAATGTAATCTTCGCTTAGAACCGTAGTAGAAAATTTACGTATTTTTAAGAGCATTGATAGGGTAGAAAAGCGGAAGGCTTTTCTTGAACAAGGAATATTTCAGGTAAATGCGAAACAATTGCAAATTTAACGTCAACATTTCTCTTTTCTTGATAAGTAAGTTATTGCTAGTTAATTGAATCCAAAAGGCGTAGGGGTTAAATTAATTTTTTTTATAAATGCTGCTACTTAACAATATGTTTCCTTGAATATGTTGTCGGCTTTTTATCGTCATTCCCATCTTCTGTTTATATGTATATATATTTCTGTTGAGACGAAAATACCTTAGACTGCCCACTCCCTGCACTTCAGTATATATATATATATATATACAATTTCTTCCTTCACTGCTTATATATATATATATATATATATATATATATATATAATTCGTTGTTGCTGTTTTTGGTTGTGTTTCTATATATATATATATATAGACTCCCTGCACTTCATATGTAGCCATTTTACTGACGTCTGACAACTGTGACTTGCATTCGATGAGTTAGTATATTCCCCGGAGCTTGTAGTCTAATTGTTTCCTTTTGGTCCTTTTGTGCTTACGCCAAGTGCAATGCTGGGCCTCATTTAATTCTAGTGGGCAAGTCTTTCTTCTAAGTGTGAAAACTACTTGAACCGGTTTATCTATATTGGCTTGCTCATGCATTGAGTCATTCTTCGATTAGAGTCAGGTGTACTTAGAGCCTTTCGGATGTGGAATCGTGGGCCTCATGTGTTGAAAGGGTTGCGATATCGTTCGCGTACGTCGCTGTGGTGGTATAAGCATGAGTCGGTATATCTGCTGTGAATATTTGATAGGGCACAGGATCTAGTATGCAGCTTTGTGGTGCTCCTGACTTAATTTCGCACATTTGAGATACCTCGAAATTATAGTCTACTTCGGGGCATCTATCTATAACATAAGATTTAATATTGAGGACAAACAGTGTGGTACTGTTTTTATAGTTATGCAGAGTAGCCCATTATGCGACCTTGTCAAGCGCTTGCTTGTCAAGGAAGGCTGTGCAACAATATTGTTTTCCAGCGCTCTATTAATGACGCCAACCAAGCAATGAACTTGCACGCTGCTGGGCTTTCTAAATCCAAAGCGGTTATTTAGTATTATTCCTCCCAGATGCTCCCGCGTTCTATTTAGTATGATATTTTCTTAGTGGTTTCTTGAGCTGGTTTGCCTGGTTTCATTATCATTATTACTTGGGCTGTTTTCTAGTATCTTGGGTAAAAAGACACTCTTAGACATTCACCGAATATAACAAGTATGACCAATAACCCTTTTTTTGGGAGATGCTTCAAAAGCGTAGCGCCAATATGATCGTAACCAGTGATTGGCACATTTAACTAAAAAAAGAGGTATTTGTCCATTTTATAGTCGATATGTTAAAAAATTCGTAAAAAATAGAATAGAACAGCATGCCAACCAACATGCAAAATTTATTTAAAAAGTATATACAAGACGTGGAATATATGTCACAATTCGGAAACTATGAACATTTTTTCGGGAGCAGGCCACGGATTACACCCGTTCTACGGTTCTACTAAAGAAAAAAAAATCGAAATTTTCGACTTTTAAATGATGCACGTCATTCTTTTCATTCGAACATGAAACACTAAACCAAAGTTCCGAAAATACAGTAGACAAAGGGAATATTAATCCTTTTTTAATATATACTAACCTCTAGTTTTCGAATCACGCTCATTTTCATCTTAATGGACATGTATCAGGCGCATAAATTAATTTTGAAGGATTTACAATAGATGGTGTTACCGTGTATTAAATCGCAGTGGATACATTTGTAACTAAGTTCATGTTAAAGCTTCATTGCCGGGCTTGACTTTTCAGTATGTGTGATTTCATCAAAGTGTAAACAAAACTTTGTCACTGCGTTGAAGTTGTCTGAATTTAGACAGAGTTAATTCCTTATATGAGTAATTTTACGTTTCTATTTCAATTTCAACATACGAATAAGGGTTTCGACGTTTTAAAAGTGGTGTGCACCGAAAACAAACAGTATTGTGGTCAACTAAAAAATATCAGGATTTATAGGCATTATTCGATGAAAACATCAATGAGGATCACTATCAACTACAGTTGCTGTATTTGAACCTTGGTTCTATCACTATTCGAAAAAAGGCGTAACAATGCTATTAGTCAGCATGACAACATTCAAAAACCTGTTGCCAAACTGATGTAAATATACTTGAAAACATTAAAATGGGAAGTGCTTCCACATCCGCCATATTCTCCATATGATATATGAGGCATGATTGTTATAAATAGCACTTCACTTGTTATGAAATTTCTTATGCCTTTAAAATGTGATTTTTTAAATTTAATCCACTAAATATAAGATTTTTTATCACACCAATTATGTTTCATTATCGATTCAATCCATACACTGCTGTGGACATTGTTGGCTATTATTAAGTATCTATAATTAAGCCCTTGTATCAAATTTGTTTCTTCATTACTCATGTTTTATGTACTTGTTTCATATTTTATTACAAAGCCAGGATACTGCCCCTTGACCTTTATCTGAATTTGTTGAGTACATATTTTTCGACAGCGATGAGGTTTAAATGAACTTCTTTGTTAAACGATCTAATTTTGGATGGTTTCCGACTGAAAAACTTCAAAATAATATCTCAAGCAATATATTTGAAAATATTAAATCTACCGTTTAAAAGATAAATAAAAAATTAGTGTGGATTACAGTTCATGTAATAAGGGAGATAGACAGAATGTTATAAACAACATGCAATATAGTACATCTTGTTGCATGCTGGCAACACTTCTTCCCTACCACTAATGTAATACGTATGTGTTTTTGGTTCGAATCCAAGATTATGACAGCGACAGCCGTTAATTTTAACACATAGTGCAGTCCATCTTCTCACAATGATTCTTCTTTATATATTAGTATAGATATGATGACGATATAACAATAATACGAATAAGTTTGTTTCATCATTCGGGTGATCGCAACTATTTAGGAATCCTAAATAATATTTAAAACTAATTAGGAAACTAAAATGATTAATAGATAGTTACTGTTATAGAATATAACCTCAATTCAAAGGCGACTCAGATCCGAAAAGTAATTATATCTTTTGCTCATTCATTTTTATAAATTAAAAAAGAACAGCTGATGCAAATATAAATTTTATTTTTAAATATTGCCTATATACAAGTAGTTTTTAAAAGTTTTATATTTGGAACTGAATACATGGATAGGATAGGTAATAGACAGCCAACGACTTAGAGCATAATGATTTTAAAGGGATACAAGATTATAGAGGGGTAATGGTGGTGGTGATTGGGATACAAAAAGCAAATGACTGGACCAAAAAGAATTAGTCGCCAAGGAAGCTCAAAGGTGGCGAAAAGTACGCATTTGAAGACAAATTCCACATCAAGATCTTTTACGACCTCTGCATTGAAATTTGTAAAACTCACTCATCACTTCCTAAATTGATGGAGATTGCTTCAAATAAGTTTCTTTCGGGGTTAATGTTTCTAGGCATCTCAGACACAAAGGCGAAATAAGTGTGTTCGTCGAACCAGACATTAGAAAGCTTAAGACCTTCAAAATTCGTCACGACCATGACGAATCCCCAAAAGAAATTATTAATTACTTTTGAGGAGGTCAATGAAAAACTCTTAGGCAATCATAGGACATTAACTATAAACAAATATTCAAAATAATTCTGAAAGAATGTCAGGCTTTAGGTTACCTAATGAGTCTAAGAGTACATTTTCTTGTGTATGAAGTTTTTTTTATTATTTAAATAATATATTGTTACTAGTCGTTTCCCTCTAACCTACAATTTGTCTTTATGATAACTTAAATCTAAGCATATAACTAGGAGGACCCATCGGCCCTAACTCAGTCTCTGGTGAAATAATGTTTATACATGTCACTGCTGAATTTTTTAATATATGCACCTCACTACACAACACTACACAAGATCAGATGATTCGATTCTTTTGAGTCTGTGTCCTGTTCTGGTATCCAAAAGTTGCAATATCTCAGTATTTGTATGAGAATGGAGTCTTTTCTTATGCTCCCTTGCAATTCTCTTGATTTCTTGACTGACTGTGGGTATCTGAAGGTCTCGATGTAGGTAATCAGTCCTATAGTATGACTGAAAAATCTGTATTTTATTTATGTTACTCTTTGCAGAACATCCCCATAATTGAACTCCGTTTGTCCATATAGGTTTTTGTATTTGCTTATATAATAGCAATTTATTATGCACTGATAAATGTGATTATCTTTCGATTAGCCAGTACATTTTCCTATATTTAAATTCCAGTTCTTTTCTTTTCTTCTTTATATCTTCCTTCCAGCGAAGTTTTGCATCGAGATTCATTCCAAGATATTTAGCGTTGTTGCTATATGAAACGATAGTGTTATTTAATGTTTATCTACGGTCTGTTTATAGGTGAACTGCACATGTACAGATTTACTTTCATTAATTCTTATTTTCCAAGCTTGTGTCCAATTATTTATATTGTCACTTGCCTGTTGTCATTTTCGTGAGGCTTCTTCACTATTATCTCCGACAACTATAATCGCAGTATCATCAGCAAATGTAGCCATCGTAGGTGTATGAAGTGAAACGCAACAACAACGGATTCACCAGAACATTAAACAGGTGTTGAAAAGCAACAAAAATGAAGCGCTTCGTTGAAATCAGACTAGTGTTGGATTTTTCAGACAGGTCCTTCCCTTCCAGATTCTTCACGTAAACAAAAATGTACAAACAGAAGCCACAATGGGAAAAAATCATTCAAAAAGTCATTTTCAGGTTGACCATGCAGCATAAAAGCATAAATTAAAAATATAATAAACATAAAGTTTGCTTCGCAATACCTAAACAGCCATTAGAAATTTTTTTGTAGAAATGTGTTATTAAAACTTGCCACAACTTCACCTTGAAATTTTACACCGTTTTTACTTTTCGCCGTTTTGCCTTTCGAATATGAACTCATCATTAGGTTTAAACGAACAAAAGTAAGGCAAACGAAGCTTCTCAGAAAAACCGCTTTATTCAGTTTTTCGAAAAATGGTAAAATATTATGATTGTTTATATATCATATTTACTTTAACAAATGAATATTATCAAAGTGGCATTTGCTAATGACACTAAGATTATTGATGTCGGAGACAATAGCAAAGATGCAACACAAAAATTAACCAGGCAAGTGACAATATAAATAATTTAACCTATACTGGAAAAATAAAAATTAACGAAAGTAAATCTGTGCATGTACAGTTCAGGTATAATCAGACCATAGGCCACAAGTACCAAAGACATTGAATAATACTATCAATCCATATAGCAACAACGCTAAGTTACTCGGAATGAATCTTGATGTAAAATTTAAACAAAACAAAAAAAACGCTAGAAGGAACATGTTAAAAACAAAGGAAAGAACTGGAGTAAAATGTAGGAAAACGCATTGGTTAATTGGAAGAAAATCACAATTATCAGTATATAATAAACTGTTTTTATACCAACAAATTTTGAAACCCATATGGACATACGGTATTCTATATGGTTCCACGAAAAGTAATATAAATTCAATAAAAGTTGTCCACTTTTCCTGAATAAAGTCCTGAGAAATATTGTATGTGCAGCCAGATATTACAGGACTGCATATAACGAGACCTTCAGATACCCACTGTCACACAGAAAATCCAGATATTTGCAAGGAAACATAAAAAAGACACTCCAATCTGATGTCAATATCGAAGTAGTATATCTTTTAGTAGTAAATCTTGGATAATACCAAAACGGTCTAGTATAGTTTAGTGAGGTGCATTTAATAAAAAACAGTAGTTCTTAGTACAGTAGTATCAACATTATTACACTAGAGATTAAGATAGGGCAAATATAGTAAATAAAAAAACTATATACTTTAAATTAATTAATTTTCATACCGAGGAAAAGCCAGTTCTTGAATCCAATATTTATGATCTGGAAATGATCCGGAACATTCCTTTTACTAAAATATATCAAAAAGGATGCTCCACGTTTATGCCTTTGCTGTAGCCAAATTTTTCAACTGTTTCCTATCGCTCGTCGTTTCGTTTCGTTCTTTTTTCGGGGATCGTCGAGACCTTCGCGAAAGAGTTAACGCCCTCGCGCAGCAAACCGCGAAAGACAAGCTGATTCGGTACCGATTAAAAACACCCTTCGTGTCTTTCACAATTCCTCGCTCCTTTATCTGGAAAATTATTTGAAAGCTACCATATTACGCCTGACGATCGTTTAAGCAAATATGCGACAAGAGATTTTCTATCTCGTATACATATTGATGCGTCTTCTATAGCCTACTATGGTACGAATCGGCCAAAATATTCCGTAGGAATCGGGATAAATGTCACTGAAGGAATTACAATTTATGAGCTATTAATACAGAGATCGTCTATTACTGGTGCATCATTTATAGTGGTTTCGAATTTTAATATTTCTATATACTTTTTTCTTATGTTGCTTATTGGTAGTGTTAACGTGGAAATAAAATAATTTCGAATATGCGTTTTTTAAAGCTGATTAAATTAAATAAACAAACTTGACTCATCAGAATCGAATTAGTCACGATAAATGATTTTCTTTCGCGATTCTCGCCTTTCTCCAAAAAAAAAAAAAACGGCGAGAAGAAACATCATTAAAAACAAAGAAATATATTTATTTAGATTGTATAAAGGCTATCTACAACTCTTAAATATATTATTAAAAATTTAATAAATATTTTGTTATTCTCCTAGCATTCAATAATCTGCTTAATGGGAAGAAAGAATCTAATTTTCGTTATATATTGACACGTAGAAGATCGTTTCAGTAAGTGATTTCTTATAGAAACTTATAAAATTGAACTAATTACTATTCTATAGTTATTCAAATAAAACAGCCAATGCACGTCATAGATGACTTTGAATAGAGTGCCAAATTGGATTCGATTTTTCCTTCTAATTTTACCTTAGCTAAATAGAAAAGTCTGATGCGTCGGAATATATAACAAAATCAATCTATAAAATTTGATTTGTATTAGTACTGGTCGACCCTAATTTATAAATAGGTAAAAGTTATAAACTAAAGTTTCAATTTGATGCGACATTGTGAACTGCTGACGTTATAAAATTTTGGAAACGTTTATTGGCTGTTTTATTGGATAGATTATATATTACTATATATTATTATGCTTATTTTGTATCAGGTCCGATTGTTATATGTTTTATTTTATTTTGTTTATATTTAACCGTTGGGGGATCGCATTGGGGTGAACTGACACTCTTTCAGGGCACTTTATTCTGCCACTTTGAATCGAAACAATTAAAGAAATAGAGAAAGGTGTTCCGCAAGACCGTGCTTTCGCTCCTAAATGTTACTATGGGTACATTTTCTGATTACACTACTACTGAAGATAATGGGGAATAAGAATAGGGAAAACTGCAACACGCAAGTAATAACATATGTGAATGAACCAACCAAGAAGATATGATTTTAACTACAACTAAACTTTATTATTCCATACATACAGAAATGAAGAGAACTCGAATTAAAATACAAAAAATGTATCGGTTATTGGGAAGAAAGTTTATATTATCCATAAATAATAAGTTGCTACTGTAACATACAAGAAGGTATTAAAAGCTATATGGATCTACGGGCATAATACAGGTATTTCAAAATAAAATTCTCAGAAGTATTGTGGATGCCAAACCAACCAGATATGAGATGAACAATTACTTGCATCGAGACCTTTGTAATCCACCTGTCATAGAGGAAATTAGGAGAATCGCAACAAGGCATGAAGAAAGACTCCACTTCCATGTAAAAATCGAAATGATCTTGGACAATACTAAACAAGAACGCAGACTCAAAGGAACCAAACCGTGTGATATTATGTAGTTATATAGTGAAGTACACTAAATGATGAATGAAAAGAACTGAAAACTTAAAGTAACTTTGTTTTATTAGTGAATAAATAAGGGCTAATATATTTTCCTAGATAAGTATCTAGTTTTAAGTCACTGTAGAGAGCAATTATTAGTTACGGCAACGATTAATAATAACATATTAATAAATTAAAAACTCGCTGTAGGTCCTAGAATTTCTAAGATTTGCAGTAGTACCCCACAGTTCAAGAACATACATCAAAATATTCCTGGGAATTTTATTACACAATATCGTGTTATCTAAGGATAATTTTGATTGATGCCCTATAAGCTAATACATCTGGTTCGGTTTAAGGCGAATTTGTTTACTTGTCTTTATTAATATATGTTTTTTCAAGTTAGATATCGATACAAATGCATACCCATATAAAAGATATTTAACATTCTCTAGCTTGCGGGACTAATCCTTCTATACAGGATAAATGCCACGTAAGTAGATTTCGTCTCATTCGCCTTGATATGTCATATTTTCAACCACAATTGGATTTTGTTGAAATGATGTTGACGGTTTATTATGGCCGATACTTAATCCTAAGATAACAAGACCGTCGATACAAATAGATGATAAGACTAAATTATTCACAGAGGACAATTAAAGTATAAAAAACAATGAACAATCTTGGAAAACTTAATCACTTAATCACTCCTCATCTTGTTTTCGATTTCAGTCAAGTAAAATAATGTTTAATAGTTTTCTTCATTGGCCTTTTACTTCTTCCAATATTTTCCCATTATCTCTTCTAGTTCTAAACTCTTTCATAGATTCAAAATCATCAAGTTTTCTTTCGAGACTGTGTGAAATATTTAATCCTTGATTCAAAATTTCCAGTTAGCCTTCAATTATTTCCATTTTTTTTTTAAATCTATTATGATCTATTGTATATTAAGGGTATTTATATCGTTATTTTCATTAGCTTCCGAAAACAATATTCTATATAATTAATAAATCCCCTAGAATACATCCCCTAGAAAAGTATTTTTTTAATTAGGTTAATAAACTCTAGGAAGCTTAATATTAAGAGATACAAAACTGGAACTGGTACAAGGTTAATTGTAACTAGTGACCCAAGGTTTATATCAGTTTCCGGTCGATTCTTATCGTAAATGGTCCAAATCGGAAACGTATTGACATCTCCCCGATCTCGTCGTGTAGCAGCCGTCTGTCCGGCTGTCGGACAACTACGCTGCCGGGCACTAGAGGTCGCGCGGGTCTCGTAAATTCCCGCGGGAGCACAGATTACATCCTGCGAGATCACGACCGACGTTTTAAGTATATATCACGGTGGCCGCCGCAGCGACTACAATGGCTCGACGGGAGTGATATTGGGTTACCAGATGCCATTTTCATTTTTTTCCGTCGTTATTTTCTTTTATTCCATTTCGAATTTCACGCCTGCCTGCCGAGAGACATCCAATCATATGATGTAAGCTCCCTATGGTCGAAAGAAGAAGGGTAACAAATGTTTACGTGTTTTATTCCTGGTTCGTTAGCATCTCTCATTATTTAATAGGTATTTCTATGAAATTTTATGTATTTTTCTAGGATATCAGGTGCTTGCGCAGTAGTATCACACAACTGCAAGTCTGAAATTTTCTTAAACTCGTTTTTCGTCCGACCAGTCTTGCTATTAATTGGCTTCAACCGGCAATTGAGATATGATGAAGTATGATTAGCATAAGTTTCTGAAAATGTTTGACAAGCTTCCATAGCAGATTGTATTCTGATCACATAACAAAAGTGATAAATATTGAGAACGCATTTTTGATTCCTCCATGATCTGCAGACACCGATTAACTCCATAATACTAAATATAAAACAGCTTATATGTGGAAAAATGTCAAGATCATCGAATTCAATAGTTAGGTTAAGGTGTTAAGGCCATAGAAAAAATAGAAATTTCATGGTATAGGCGACCTTGGGGAAATGTTTTGTTTAGTTCGATCAACTGTAGCGCTGCGATCGCAAATTGTGATTGGTTAGTTTAAATTCCTGGTGCCGCCACTAAGGTGAAATGTGATTGGTCGATCAAATTATGTGAAATCAGCATTTTCTATGGGCGTCCATTTTTATGTTTGTTGTTTGTAGGTTTTGGTTTTTGTTTAGATCACGAAATTTTCGTTTTACGTTGTGCATATTTTCTGTTTTACATTAATTATTATGGAGTAATAATATAAAAATTGATGACAATGCGTCAGTGTAGTAAAAGATGTAGTGTACCGGGGTAAAAATCTACTACGGAAATTAGACATCGTTTCCCAAAGAATGATCTCGCTCCTTTCCAAAAATGGGTTGGTCAAGTAAATAGTAGTAAATTACCTGGATAAACCATAATGCAAATATATTAACGTCATGGTGTCTGTTATGGACATTTTAGTGAAATTTAGAATTATCCTTCCTTCATGAACAGGTATTATTGTAAATGCATATTTACAGAAAATCAAAACCTTATGAAGATGTTAGTAGTAATAAAATTCAATTAATCTACCAAGTTGTTCGTATGCTGTCAATATGATGTCTCTACATAAAGAAGTCTTACAAGAAGGTAATAATTAATATAACTGGATAATTAGTAGTAATAAATACTACTTTTAATTGTAAAATATCCCTAAAATATTTGCAATACTTTAACTTTTTAGAACAATCATTTTTCAATCATTTTATAGTAGAGGAATTATATATTTAAATTTGATTGCCTTTTTAAGAAAATATTTGTTATGGTGCCATGAATTAAAAATTGCTACTTTTAGGGGTTTCATTACCTTAAGGAAATCTATTTTGTCTAAATTTGCAAATAACTACATTTGTTTAACGAATCTTAACCAAGATTGCTTAAAGAATTTTGTTGGATCTATTAGAGGTCATGGAGGTAGAAACAACATCCTTCCCCTGGTATGTTTGAGAAATCTTTAAAAGGGCTCATCACTTCAATTTTTTCACGTCATTTTCCCGGAGAAAATTGTGAAGAAGATGAACATGTTAGATAACTTATATTCTTTTTTAACGGGAGATCTAGTACCACTTGAGGTTGTTAAATCACTAGTTGAGTCTATATTTTCAGTTCCAGAGAATTTTGCTCTGAGGAAAACAAGAGTCTAATATTGTATTTTAGTCTTATTTCAGGCTATTTAACAAAACTTCTGAAAAAGAGAAAACATACAATATTTGTCTATATTCTATATTAAGTAGTTCCACAGATTAAATACTCTAAAATCTAAATATCTTTAAAAAACATACATTTTTAATGTTTCAACTGTCCAATCCATAATAATTTTCAAGATCAAATTTTAAGTTATTATGAGGTGTGATTGTATTTTTGGTTTAACGAAGTTAATGCAATATGAACAGAGAAGGATTTAAAGTTTACCTTCAATATACCAAGATAAGTTAGAACTCTAATAGATCCCATAAAATTGATGGCACTAAACATATATTGGAAGACGTTATAGAAGAATTATAGATATTTTAAATTTGCCTAGAATAGAGTTCATAATTGTTTTTTTTTGCTTTTTGTTTATATATATTTATATTATTTACACTTATGTATATTTGTATAGGATTTTATTTTAATAAATTAATTTTAAAATTTAAATTTTTATTTAAATACTAATGGCCAATAAGTGTGACGTCACAAAATAATCAAGCGAAATAGCAGACCAATCAAAGCAAAGTATTTTCCTTACAGGTTTCTACATTGCTATTTTAAACTAACCAATCAAATTCGCGTTGTCAGCGCCGCCAATGATTGGACTAAGCGAAACTTTGCCCCACTATTTACCATTGCAGTTGCACTCCCCTGGTTAAGGCGTATTAATACTTCTATTTTCACCAAACAGACCACTAATCAAAATACATGTGTATTAACCGTTGCAATTCTTTGGGCCTATTTAGTAACATTAGATGATTGGTACCTTGAGGTCTAAGAGTATAAACGACTAGCAGAACTACGTCTCCTCGTCTCTCTTTTATTTCTATTTCATTCCTTTGTGGTGCTTCCGCATAACCTTGATATAACCTAATATCCTGTATCCACCCGTCAACTCCATGTAAACTTTAACAATTTAAATACGGCATTTTATATTAACCAGAGTTTTCTGTAGCACAACAAATCTAAACAAACATATTCATAACATAACAATTCAAAACACTAATGACACACGTGACCAATATGTGTCTGTCAAAAGTTGTAAATACGTTTTACAGTCTCTCTATTTTCCTTCTCATTTTATTCTAGTTAAAAAGAGATAGAATGCTGTTAGAGAAGTTGGAACATTTAACCGAAAGAGCCTGCAAAAGTTGTTCAAAATATAATTACGGGTTATAAACCAGCATTTTAAATCGCCACGGTTTTTATTGAAAATATTTTTTGCGCGTTGCAGCTGCACTAAATATTAGTACGGACACGGTCACTAAAATATCTCAAAAAAAATCAATATAACCTTAAATTCACCTAAAAGAAACCGTTTTTATGCGAAACAGGTGACGAATCAAGATCAGCTTGATGTTTCAGAGATTAAATATAGGAAATGTATGAAAACTGTAAGTAGTTTTTTTTTAAATGAAAACATAATTTAATACAATTATTTCAGAGAAAATTGTTCGTTGTTGTCAGCTTCCGTTCGTACACTCTTAGGTAAAAGATAACCTAGGAAGGGGTTTAATGGAACTTCCAGAGATTGCTTTTAAAGGAATACACTTTTTAAAATCATATAGCAAAATCAAGGCAGAATTATTATATCAATTTATATATTTAAATGGGACGTGAATACTTCAGAATGCTATATTGGGTCGTTCATGGCAAGATGATAATAAATATAGTGTAAAGTTCTATTGTGTTGGAATAACTATCGATTAGGTTTTGTTACTCATAACATTTATTAATAATTCATTGCAGACATATAGTTCTTCATGCTGGAAATAGGAATAGTCTATTTCTGGTGCAGAATTAGTGATTTCCTCTAAATCCAAGGTTGACTACCATGGAGAAATGAACCAAATTTGCCTTTTCAATAGTTTGAAAATCAGCTTTTAAAGAACTTTGAGCAACCATCAGTTATTGTTATTTTTATGCAATTAAGGAATTACTTAAAGTACATAAAATAATTTTCGAGGAAATCACGTTAAAGAATGAACCGTTTCAAATTCTTACTTGGTAAATATAAATGAAATATTTAATTGCATTTTATGTAATTTACATTTTAAAAATAAGCTTGAGAAAAGATACATGCTAGATCATATTACTGAATGTTAAGCCACAGAGTATTACGTCTTCATCCCTATCACTGAATTTTTAATCTAATTTGTTGATATAGGGTATTGCAAAGAATTATTACAATAGATATTCAGATCAAGGAGGATATTCAAACCAGAACTGTCTGGATTTATGGAAAGAGGCATTGTCGATAATAACACCTTCGGTTTGTGTGAGCTCGATCCGACACATTGAAGAAGAAATTAACAAATGGTAGAATCTTGAGCAAGTTTCTGATAGAATGGAAATAAATAGCTTGGTTATTAACTTGATTGGTGTTGCTGAAAATGACGGTGATTGAATAAAACTTTATGAATGTTGGTTTATGAATCAGTGCGCACAATTACAAAGACAGGGTGATGAAAGATGAAACAACTAAAGATCAGTATACAATTAATATACTTTAATTGTAGGAAATTATATTATATAGTATGAAAGCTTTATGAGCATGAGTGTTATTGTTCAGAATATACATGAAGGATTCACTAGTGAAAGTAACATACATTACTCAGATATACAATTGTTAATTAGGTGGATTAGGCCTTTGGGGGATGTCATTACATAAAAAAGCGCTTAGAGCTGTACCTATACTAGTGTGGAAAAAAGTTCAATGTATATATAATAAAACAACTCTAATCTATAAATTATTGTGGCTGTTTAATGAATTGTAGTTTTAAGTTCTTCGATAATATATGCAGTAGATATACTATAATGTTTAAATAAATTATAATACACAATATTTTTGTTAGATTATTTTATTTAGATTAGAATTCTGTTATATGTCATTGCCAATATGTACTAAAACTTAGAGTCGCTGCGGCAACATTGCAACGTTTTGATGGGTCACGTGTGTCACTACTGTTTTGAGTAGACTACATAAACGAACATTCCTCCACATTGCAAGCACCTAATATACTACTATAACTAAACATTAGTAAAACGTAAAAATCGAAGTGTATTTTATTGGGAATTCCTACCGCTGAATTATAATGTCGACAAGAAACTTTAATTTGAGAAGTCAAAGCTACAAGTGAATAGTTTTCAAGCGATGAGATTTTTCTTAGTCATAGTATATAAAATCGCGTCTAATAAAATTTACCTGATTGGCCTGATTTAGCATTGTCAGACTTCCGATTATTCCTTAAATGTGGATTGATAATTAATACAGTTTACAATATCTACAATACAATATTTGTTGTTTATTAATAATAAAAATTCCTTACTGACTTCGTTATAAACCTATTGGGTACGTTAAAACTGATTCAAAGGTAGTTTAAAGGTAATTCGGAAAAGGGAGTTTGCTATAGAAGGGGCTCAGTATTTTACAAATATTATTTGAAAGAAATGGATTAGAATATACTATCGTTGAACAGATTTCTTTTTAATAGTAGAATAGAATTCAAGCACTTTGGGGCTATATATTAATTTGTATTATTGTCAACTGTTAACGATTTTAAAAATGTCTGCATTGACAAGTAATATTATACAAGGCAGTAAGACGAATTAATATATTTACACAACAAAACTCATCCGTATGTTGCAATAGGTGTGTAAGATAGTATACTGTATTTTAGCAGTAAGTTTCTAGTACGCTTCTAATATTCGAGAATATGTAAATGAATCAACACACAAAGTAAACAAAAGAGAGCCAAAAATAAAAACAAAATTTACGAATTGCATGAAATATAATAATTACACGTATATATATATATATATATATATATATATATATATATATATATATATACATGAGGTTTCAATAATTAGAAAATTATATAAGTTTCGAATTCCAAAGGACGGTATACCAACGTTAGATGGGATTCACAGTAAACTTGTCCTGATCCTATTCAGATAGAGGACACGGATATTTGACAGTGAGTCGGTGACCAGGAAATGGTTGAACTTCTGTTCCAGGAAACATTGGAGAGCATTTCGGGGGTCAGTATTAGCCATTTGGATGCTGTAATGGATATGGTGGTGATACGGATCATGGCAATTTAACATTTTCACCGGAAGAACATAACCCAATAGATTCACCGCTGTATTTTAATGCCTTATAATTTTGACAAAAGATTGTTTTTATTTACTCACTTCTAACTGATTTGTTGGTGCTATAATCTATTTCCGGATCGTAGCGGAATGCTGTTCGTTCATGACCACAGGAGCGTAGAGTCTCCGGAATCGCTCAGTTTTATTGTGTCGCGCTTGCTGTGGTGTTTCATGTACACCAACTATTCTAAGCATATCCGCTTTATTTCCAATTATTCTCTAATGCAATTGTGAGATCATATTCTGTCTTTCATTGGTTATCAGAGCGGTTAGCATGCGAAGTAGCTTGTCGTACATTTGATTTGATGACAGGTCGTATTCTTCTTGGCATTGTCAATACTTTGATTATTCTATTAAAGGTACTAATAATAATACATGTTTTGTAATATAATAATAATAATTATTTTTTCTAGAGCCAAAAAAAAAGAGATTACGATGTCAGTTTGTGAATGAGTGTACATGTTATAATACCTATAAGTTCTATGTATTAAGAAATATAATATAATTTTTGTCTAGAGCCTTTTCTAAATCTGTCTTTCTATCTCTTCTCAAAGATATTTTAGCTTATGGCAATTACTATAGTACAGAATTATCTTCTAAAATTAGTTTCTAACACTCCTTTCATACCTTCAATTGTTGTTCCTTTCTTCCACCTCTTCTGCATTTTCTTAGTTAAATCTTTACGGGATAATGACCTAACAGCAAAGTAAACGTAGAATACAAGAAGGCAAAGGAAAATACAATTAAATAATATCTCAAGCATAAATAACCTCAACACTATCCCGTATAAAACATAAACGGTATCTCTAAACCAAAACAAAAATAAATAGACTGATATATGTTGTGAACGATGTCGCAACACCAGTTTGACTGTTCGAATGTCATGGCTACAATGACCCATTCGTTTAAAAAATATGTAACATTATCCAGCGACACCAACTGGCCACAATACGCTGGTACCTATTAAGGCGACCGGCACGCTCTGCTGCTGTACCATTGTTGATACTCCATACAAATGATAATAAATTCGAGCCCGATTCTTTTAAATCGATTTAGAAACAGCGAGCTCCACGGCCATCTAAGACTTTAAACAAGGGCGCATTGTTTTGAAAGAAGTTCTACAATCGTTTTTCGAAAATCCTATTTACATTAGAATCAGAGATATAATTAGGGAAATTGCTCATAACTACTATAGATATGATCAAGGAAACAGATCGTGAATATTTTAATATATTTTAACATATTTTGATCGATTCATTTCCTTAACTTAAAATTTTATAGGTTGGGTTACCTCATATTTGTTGTTGTGGTCATATTTGTTTTTCCTGGATCTTAAAATAAAAGCAAATTTCTTTAGATATCATTATTTATAATAAACTTTAAACTTCAAACTTTTATTACCTTTGAGTAATATGCGACATCACAAATCTTTTTGGAAATATAACTTGCAATGTATGAACTCAAGTAATGTTATTATTTATGATTTAGAATTAACCATTCATCAACGATTAGAAATTTAAGACTTCAAAAATTTTCTTTTCGTTAATTTCACAGGAAACATTTCTTTTACCCAAACTTTCACCGAAACTGTCCTAAAAATGTTATTTCTGTTCCTCTGAGTTAGACATATGCACTTCTTTCATTTTATTAGTTATTCGTTATCTGGTATTTTATCCTTAGCTCTTTGTTTTTGGTCTTGTTGTTTCGATAGCAGTCCCCCAATTTGTTCAGAGGTATGACAACGTTAAGATAATCTTTAATCTACCTAGGAGAATATCTCAGACGATCTCAAACCAATAACAAATTAGAGTGTGCTAAATTCAGTGTGCGTATGAATAAATGGACATAGAAGAAGATGAAAAGATAACAACAAGATGACTAAACACTGAGCCATCCCATAAAGCTTTTGAAAGAAAAAATCCTAATACCAAAAATTGACAAATATCAAATCAATTCCTAATTGAAACACCATTCTCCCAGTTCTCTTGAAATACGACTACGACGATACAATACTTATTAAATGAAAAAGCTCAAACTCTTAAATATTTTTGAGATAGTTTAACAGTTGATACATCAGCTTTATTCAGATGTTTATATGCGATGGTAAAAATCCTATCGAAAAATCCTAAAAATGAACAAAAGGAAAAAATTGTTATCACACGAACTGATTGAAAATGCCTTTTGAACTGCTTCAACATCACAAATTATTTGCTTGCCAAGCAAAAAAAAGAATTTTCCTACGATAATCTCAAGAGATAATCTAGGAGAAACATCGACATTGAAGCAGAATATAAAATATAAAGTCCTGCTGAGAATATGGTATGATCAGCAAGGTATAGTCTATTACGAACTACTAAAACCGAGTCAGAATGCTAGTACTGATATGTGCTGATGTCAAATGAGTAAGCTGAGTGGCGTATTGTTGCAAAAATATTAGGAATAGCAAGTAAAAGAGGCAATGTTATCCTTATACATAACAACGCTTAGTTACAACACGTTGCAACCGATACATTGCTACAGCTCTAATGGGAAATTCTGCAACCCTCAGCGTACACACTATATATAGCGCCTTCTGATTACCACTTGTTCTTATCGCTGCATTGAAGGCTTGGTTGGTGCTCGGTTTTGATATGTGCGAGGGCGAATATTGAACGATGATTGGTTCTCTATACAAACTACATTCTTTCTATACGGTACAACTAAGGGGCAACATATTTTGATTAATATTTAGCGATTTATTACACAATAAATTAAACAATTTTTCTGAATAACTGCCTTTTTAAAATGAAAAAATACGAATGTTTCAGTGTATAAAATTAGTACACTCCGTTAATCTAGTAGGCTGTGATATAAATAAAAATATATTATTTATATTAACTATAAAACCGAACGAATACCGATATAGCAACTGGTATGGTAAATGCCCGAAGACCGACCGTTTCAATGTCGGACAGTATATTATATAAAACTATTAAGCAAATAACAAAGCTATTAATTTGAATTGACTGAAAAATGGATCTCCGATTGATGTATTGCTACTTTATAAGTTATTAATGGTGGTGTTTCTGTACCTTTCTTCTCGGAATAACTAACCGTGAGCTATATAAGATTTTTTTCCTCTCATTCGTATAAGCAAATCTTAAGAATGAATACTTCCGTTTGGATATATTTATGCGAACCTGTTGACTAGCTAATTTATTCCAATTTATCTACTAGATAAAATGGAATGTTTTCTATTAGACGGCGGTATATAAGAGGCGAGGGGTATATCAGAGTTAAGTCGATATATTTTCTTAATAAATGATATATTGATATTCATATTAATATTTTATATAGGTATATAAGCCTCACTGAAAATATATGGCAATATGATCTTAAAATATCATATTATTTAATATACAAAGTGTGTTAAAAGAAAGTTTATATTTGTTTAGCTTATTGCTTGAACGCAATGAACCAGTACTATGTGAAAGATAAGTCTCGTTCACATGCGTGCGTATGCCAGATATTTACAGATGCCTTGTACATTGAATATTCAAGGTTTTCACAGCATACATTATATAGAAGAAGATTGTGTGGTTTTGACGACCGGATGATCGAGTAAACTTCAGATCACCTACATTCATCTTCGTGTGATTATCGAGAAGTTTTTTGTCAGGTGTGATGACGATATAATGCTGTCAGATGGCATCCGAACCAATGCTATTTTGAATAATTTGACTAAATCGTTGGAAGGAACATTGGTTCGCTTGCCTGTTGGATTGTGAGCACAGTGCCATCAATATCCGCATCGGGATTGCCCATAAAAAATATGAATTAATGATCTGCATCTGGTATTTGTAATAGCTCCCTCAATAAGTCATAAATTTTTAATTGTAGCCGCGATTGTTTAATATTTTGTTAATTTATTTCTGGTACGAATTTAAATGCCCAAAATAATTTTATGGTATAATGCTGTAGGATAAATTATATGGCTCTTTGAATGTCGCGTACTTTAAAAGAGGACATTAAATTGTCCTGTAAAATATGCGTTGCATCAAATCATGTCATTTGGAAAATAATCTTATATATTTGAATGTAGGCCAAGAAGTAATTGGAATCTTCTCATCTCATCCTATCCTAAAATCGAGAGGGCATAACAATTCTGGTGGTTGGTCCAATTGTGTCAATTTTACTTTTCCACCGACCTATGTTGTGTCGCCTTTTCGTCCACTTTATATAATTCATAATCTATTTCCCGACTGTAGAATTTAGTTAGAATCTAGATAATAGGAGCATTGCGTATGTAGAATCACTCAATTTGATTGGGTTGTACTAACTGTTGTGTCTGAGAAGCGCACTCGTTGCGTTCTAAGTCTATCCACTTCATTTCCAATAACTTTCGAATTCAACTGTGACATACCAATACGACTGTTACCATTTTTCTGTCTCTTACTGGTCATTATTGCGGTTAACATGTGAGGTATCTAAGTCAGGTCGTCCAATCCTTGGTATTATTAATAATAAAAGTCAATGAAAAAACTTTTCAACGTTCAAGTCAACGTTTTTGAGCACTAAATTTATGATCAAATAATAACTCCATTAGTAAATCTTTAGTCGAACATAATTAGAATATTACTCTAATTAGCACATATTTTATATTATTGCACATAGTTATATCATGTTTGGCATATATATTAACATTTGTGTAAATTACCTTCTATCAATCTTTAATACACTATATATTCTAATAGAGGTTTGACAATAGTGGCTGGTAGTTTTAATCAGTCTTAAACATTTACAGCCACGAAATAAATTTCCAAACGCACCCATGAATTCACAACCAACAAAAATGTCGATACTATTGATGACAGGACAGTGTCACTTGGTATGAGAAAACCAAATTTTCCTCAAATTTATTCCATATTTTCTTCTCATATAAACCTTCTTTAGTTTTCTGTTCTTCCACAAATATGTCAAAACCAAACTTATCCAAATCGGTTCAGCTGTAGCAGCATTTTAACAAGACTAACGATATATCTAGATTATAATCAAGCTCTTTTCTAATGAACTTTACATAATATAAAAGAGAGTCAAAAGGGGAAAAATGAAAATTTCATCCAGTTTAGCTACAAAATTGAAAATGGCGACTATAAATGAATACCTGGCAAAACTAATAATAAGCAGTGAGTAGTAAAGAGAGCAATATAGCCGACTGTGCGCATGGACAGAAGCGAACATTTTGTATTCTATCTTGAGTTTCGCCACTCAAATGATGCGCCAAGCTTTCTTCGCATTCAGAAAAAGGTTAGAAAGGTATGTAACTGATACAACATAAAAAATTAGGTATAGAAATATATATATAACTTATAGAAAAACTTTCGAAAACGGTCTCTTCTAACTTCATGAAAACTAGCTATGTCAATCCTTGTGCTAATATTTTTGACGATGACTTCACGAATTCAACTAGGTTTAGATTTAACTAGGAAAAGTTTTAAAAATATGAAAATGTATCTTGTGCTGCTATTGTAGAACATCTATAGAACATGCCAAGATTTTATATTACATTAACGCCAGACATTACCAAGCAATTTGTTTTCAGCTATCCTTTATAGTTTTTCATATCTGCTGTACTTACATCAAGAGCCCGAAAGTCACAAATTAAATAAATGGTGCCAGTGATGAAATTTCTTACTAAATACTTTATACTAAATAATAAAATCAAAAAGTCTATACTCCCACAAAAGTACTTATATTTGAAGACGTTGATTATTCTTATTAAGATGGCATCACTTTTGTCAAACGATGAAAATTTATAAGTGCACTTGATAAATAATAACTATTATAAGTAAAATATAATAAGTATTTCAAATGATATTAAACTAATTATTTTGTATGACATATTTGCGTAAACAGAACAAAAATTAAATCCGGTCCTGGTTTGTGTCCTTTTATCGTCACTGCCCTTGCGTCACCATCTTCTGTTGCCTCTCGCCCATTGACCGTTTCTATCAATTAATATCGCGGTCCAACTCATGCCTACATTCCACCAGCCCCGTAACATAATCAATTAAGTCGATGACAACGGTGTGCCGTGAGTTCTTTCACCCTCAGCTGGAATTTATAGTAGTAGGGCCGAAGTTGTAGCGCCGAGATTTGCCTCGAAAAAATTACAGAGCTTGGGGTTGAACTATTGTTATTTTATTAGGTCATTGAATTGTTTCTGAAGGATGTTTACGTAAATTTATTATGGAGAAATGTATATATTATCATTTTCATTATATTTTCTTTACTTGGCAGTGTTAGACGTAGAACAATAAACTTAATCTTGGAAGTTATTGTCGTATTTATTGCCTGCGTTATCTCTTCTAGTGGTGCGAAAATTCGGCATGCATTCGGCGAATATCTCCCCGTTCCCGGTGATCGAAGTCAACTCGTGAAGCGTTCAGTTCCTCTCGAAAAGTTTCGGTCCCCAAAAGTCAAGTATGAAATTATTGTATGGCCGGTAACATAATAAACAAAGTTATTGTGGTAAGAATATGTCATAAAAATCTTATATTTATATGACTTTAGTATTATATTTATAGATTCCTGAAGAGATTTCAAACATTTACAATTCTGTTATGAGAACAAAATAATCCGAAATCATCAGAAGCTAAATCCAGTCCCAAGGGATAAGAATGTATATGTGGAAATTTCACTATGAGGTAGACATAATAAAACCTTAAATTAAGAGTACCTTCATTTGGTGGCAATTAATTTATTAACTGTGTTTAAATTATTTCAGACATAACGGCTAAGTAGTATGAAAAAATAAAAACATAGAAACATTAACATAGGTAAGCGACTCTTTTCTAAAATTACTGTGTTTAGTGAGTTTTAATTTATATTTTAAGTCCAAAATATGGTAGTATTCTTGGATAGAAGTTAATAAAGGATTGTTGAGAATAGTGTGATTAATGGTTGGTTATTTCTACATGTTGATGTATCTCTTACATTTTAAAATGTTTGCATTGTTCTATGAATTACATAAAATTAGTATTAATATGAAATTATTGTGTTTTTTCAACCATTCTTTAATTGCTATATCTAGTATTTACACAACTTTCATATATGCTACAAACAATAATATATCGAAAAATATGTTCCAACAACACTTGGCAAACTTAATATTTTTATGTTCTTAATTATTATTTTATATAAGATTCTTATTAAACATATTTTCTCTCACCGGTTGTGAAATACTTTTTCTATATTATTTGACAAGTTTTGTACTAGGGAGAGTATAAATAAATGTAATTCCCTTCAATGAAAAGTAAGAAAAACATTTCACATTTTATGACACTTTTTTTAACTACCATTTGCAAAATAGAAATCAATGTTAAATATTAGTTCAGATTTCATAACAGGGATATTGCAAGTAATATATAAATATTTTATTGATCATGTTCTTTTATGTGGTTCTTATATAATTATATGTATTTTTATTAATAATTAATAAATATTATACACATATTTATCATTCAAAAACATTTTTATGGTAATAATTAAATTATCAGGCAAAACAGGGATATTGTCTCGAAACCAAAACCTATGTCATTCATAATCCCGCCAATTTCACCCACGTTCGCTCAAATTTTTTCGCCTGATCCGCGGCTCCTAGAACTCTGTTCAGTTCGTCGCCAAGCGCTGAAAGTTATGCTTCGAACACTGGAACTAAGTTCTTAAGTGCATGAGCACTATGACTTTGAACCAATTTTTGAAACCTGTTTGGTACGAGTGTTCGCCAAGTTCAGTTCTGCTCATGTGCATTTTCAATTTTCTCCCGAAATTAGTTCCAAATGCTCAGGTCTACACTCACCATTAGGTACCACAGAATATCATCTCCGAAGCGATAGAAACATTTATGAATTTACGCTCATTGAGCATTATTTAATTATATGCTTTTTGAATGTTGTTTATTCACTAAGGCGTGTTACTTTAACTCAATCAAATATTAGTCAGATGAAGCCGAGTCTGGCGAACATACCGTGTGCGGAATAACCTCCAGTATTTTGTTTAAGACCTTTTGAGTAACCCGGATAATGTGCAGCATTACTTGCCAGTTTTATTGGTCTATTTGACCCTCTAACTTCCAAGATTCCCATGAGCGCGAGTATCTTTATAGAAATTAGATGCATCGATTAGAACGTCGAAGAATAATAACATCATACGTATAGATTTGCATGTACATTTTTACGGCAAATGTGGTTAAAGATTATTATGATGCAATGTTACGTTTTCATGTTTTAATTCTATAACAATATCAAGTTTACTTTTCAGTTCTTGATTCAAATATTCATTACAATTAACAATGATGGTACAGCACACCAAAAAAATTTTAACAAAATAAAAACTAAACACTACAAACAATGACACGATAGGATTTTATTAGTATAGTTAAAGGGTATTAAATTAATTTTATGAAAATATTAGTCATAATAAAAACATGATTTGAAAATACTTTATTTGTAACTAAGTATAATACATTAATAGAGCGCATATATTTTTTATATTTTTTTAATTTCTTTTATATATATATATTATATAACAGATATATATATATATATATATATATATAGATATATATATATATATATATATATATATATTATGTTATCACTATTATAGTATGGGAGTTATCCAGAGACTGGAACAAACTGTAGATGATCTCAACCAATCTCATTGTACCTATGAGAGACAACACCATACGATTTGAGTATTATTTGTATGATAGGGTCAACCCTAGAGAGTCGAATTAATTATCAGACTAGTTTCAGTCGTTTAAAATAAATAACTCCATTTCAATCCCATGAAACACTTGAAATTACCTTCATTAGTACCAAAGCGGGATTTAAAATTGGCAGGGAAGATTCCTTGAGCTCCGACCACGATCTTTTTCGCAAATTTTTGTCATACCTCATCCAGTTTTCATAGTCTATGATCATGATCTAAGCCAATAAAAGTTATTACTGTTCATTCTTGTGAAACTCCTATATGAAGCTTCGTTCGGTCACAGCCTTGTGTTAAAGGTTCAAAACTATTTCATCGTCAATACATAGTTCCATTGTGATGTTGTGAGTCAATCTACGTTTCCTAACTTTGTATGTTTAACTTTCGTATTTACCAAGTTTCCACCGAGTTTTATCTGAATTGACTCTACTTCTAAACCAAGCTCGGTCTTCGACATTATGCCCATGGACTGGCGAGTGACCATGACTGAAGATATTGAAACTTATCCACCGGCGGACTCGGCTTCGACGATACATATATTAAAATTGTAACGATACAGAAAATATTAGCATGAAACCTGCGTAAATGTTACAGGCATTACAGGTAAATGATACCAGCACAGTAGGACATTCAGTCAGTATTCATTTTATTTACTTTATAATTATATAATAGTATATAACTAATAGTATATAATATAATATTAATAATTGTAATTATGTAATAGTATTATTATAGTAGTCTATTCTTATAGTAAAGGGATAAGATGTATTGAAATACTTTGTTTTAAGTAACTAAATAAGACTATAATATGTTAAATAAATAAAATATCCTCCTAGTTACTGGAAGACTATTACATCCTACATTTTTGTCCATTGACAATAACAACTAATATTCATCATACATTAGATAAAATGATGCTCTAAGTGGGATTCGAATCCATGACTATCGCATCAGCGCCGAGACCGTCTTATCGCTTTAATCATTGGGACACCAATAAAAATACAAAATATCACACCTAAAATATACAATTATATAAAGCCTATTATAAAATTATCAACATTTTATTATTTTTAGAAATACCGCACGAAAACAAAATTATTAAGACGTCATTCCACTTACTTGGCCGGTAAACACTTTTGTTCGAATTCAATCGTAATGATATATACAACTCTCAACAAATACCACCTGTTACCTGGTGATTTTCGACAATGCGCCGCTCTTTCATCGTCTCAAATCGACTATTTTAGAACGCCCAACCGAACCCATTATTTCGATAAGTTCTCGCCGTTTGAACCTTCAATTACCGGACGAACCACCAACCGACGGGGAATTGTGCCGTTCGCCGCCAGCTCGGCTCTCTTCCCGCTCTTGGTACGATCTTAATGTCGTAGATTTATAATTGAGGGCTCCCGCAATGATACGTCCTACTTGAGATCGAAGAAATTCATTTTGGATACGATATGGATAGACGCACCGCGGCTGTTGTAGAAAAAACATTTCTATTAATCAAACAAAGCCAAATTTAATGTAACTTTTTTAAGGAGGAGTTCGGTATAGATGTGGTACGAAAACTAGGACTGATATTTGAAACCTATAATACCTTGTTTTTTTTTCTTGATACTGCCCAACGTAAACAAGTTCCTCAAATAGTTAATATGATCTAATAATATGAATATAATAATATGATTAATATGATCATATTAATTTTTATGATCGCATGTGGATAAAATACACCAAAATTGGAAATTCAAAAATGGTGCTTGTGAAACCGTTATTATTTTTTCCATCAAAATATTTTAAGCGATACCATAGATATTCAACGGGATCCAAGTTTGAACTCTGTAGTGGCCACGTTAATAGATATATTTGGTCTCTATTTAATTCCCTTTTTTGTCATATTCCCTTTAGGGTCACTATGAGGTTGAAATTCAAAGCAAAGTTTAGTTATTATCACCACTGTTCTCACTCAACATATTAAGGTACTTGCAATAATCCATAACACCATTTAATATATTCAGTTCAATATTTTTTCCTTGGCGATAACTGACTTTAACATGGCGATACCGTCTCGAAAGAGCGATCTTGGTTTGATAATAATATGATCATCGATCCGAACTTGCCAGCCGACTGTTGCGTTTTCCAACGCTTTGGAGCGGGTTCATCGTGTGCAGTCCACTCGGATGACTGTCGATTGGGCTTCGTAGTGAAATGAAGCCATGTTTCGTCCATTGTCACATATCGACACAAAAACTTGGGGTTATTACGCTCGATCATCTTCAAACACGACTTCAAATCATCAACTCGTCGTTGTTTTTGGTTAAAAGTGTTATTTGATCAACACTTTCCCATCAAAAAGCAATATTTTATCAACACGCGAAATTCCTTTTTATCCATTTTTTTCACAATAACAAGTTAGTCCGCAAGGACTAGTAATAATATATTAATTAATAGACATTATTGTAACTTGTTACGTAATAGTCGAAATTACTTAAAACTGATTTAAAAACTAAATGATCTTCAAGGAAATCGGAGAGTAAATATAAGAAGATCTGGAGATAGCAAATACGAAAAAACCATATAGCCCGCGGAAGCTTATTCTTATATACACATATATAAGAATGATCAAAGTAGAAGCCGTAGACATAACGACCAGATCGTTCCTAGCGATAGTGCCGCTACTGTAACTGTCTAAATCGTGATTCGTATCTATCAATAATGTTCGCCGTCTTTGATCTACCAGTTTTAAAAGAAGCACGCAGATTCTGCTGCATCACGGACTAATAGCTTGTGTTTCGTTGTGTAATAAAATTTGTATGAATACCGATACTACCGGTACAGTCTTTTTCCATACTGATACAACATCTGGCCGTGTCGAGACCGTATAACGTACAAATAATGAATGAATGGTCTGTTTAGAGATCGATCCAAGATAGGTGGTTGTTGAAGACCCAATTTGAGGCGTGTTTTACGCAGTTTGTATTGTAACTGATAACAGTTTTGCATATTGGAACGTAGTACTGTTATAAAATATACTGATGGGATGATTCGATGAACTTCGGAAGAAATTTGTTAAACTGAGGAATTTTAATATACTGTAAAGAACATGTAATATATAATAGTCTATTCAAAATAAGAGTAAACTCACGTCATCAACATGTTTAATTTATTGCCTGTCACAATTTGTAAATTTGTTTTAGAATCAGAGAGTATTTTCCTTCCCATTGTATTCTTGTTAAAATGAGATGCAATTTTAGGTGATAAATTCGAATCCTTAACCGAATCAACCCCCAAAAGCAATCCGGTTGTTAAACGTCTGCAAAATTCTTCGAAATATTAGTTATAATACAGGTTTCAAACCGGCAAACTTTGTTTTAACACTTATTACTTTTTCAAATCGCTGCTTACTCTGGTTTAAAATGCTGAAGCTATTAGAAGTGAGAGTCAGAACTTTTTTAGTGTATTCTTATTCTTTTTATTGAAAATATTTTTAAGCGTGTTGCAGGTGCACTGAATATTATTATGGGCCGAGTGTAAAATATCAAAAAAATTAAAAACAATATAATATTAGATTCACCAAAAAAAACTTCTCATATGAAGCGGGTGACGAATCAAGAACAGCTTGATGTTAGCTCTATAAGAAATCAAATTTATGAAATGAATAAAAACAGCGAGTAGTTTTTTCACCATATATATAATTAAAACAATTATTTCAGAGGCAACTGTTTGGCTAGAAAGTGTTCATAGAAAGCTCAGAAATATGCTGCAATTTGAGTTATGAGAGAAAAGCATATAATAAAATCAAATAAGAATTATTATTTCAATTTGTGTATTTAAATGAAGCATGGATATTCCATAATGGGATATTGGGTTACTCATGGCAAGATGATAATAAAAATAGTGCTAAGACAACAAAAGTTGATGGAAAAAGGTAAACGTTGGAATAACAAATGATTAGATTTTGTCGGTCATAACATTTATTAACATTCATTGCAGATATATTTTTATTTTTAGAAATAGGAATTGGGTTTTATTCCTTAGTTTTAAAGAAAACCTGCTAAAGGGTGAACTATTTCAAATTGTTTCACGGTAAACATAAATTAAATATTATGCCGGCTTGGTGGCGTAGTGGCAAAAGAGACTGGACGGTCCTCCTACTGTTGCTGTAGCCGCGGGTTCGAATCCATCTGGGGCATGGTCGTATATTTATGTTTGTAATTGATTAATATTTGTGATTGTCCTGGGCAAGAGTGTAAAATCCGACAAGGAAAATGACCCTAGTCATGCCAGTAACCAGGCTGGGTAAGACCAGATGTCGTCTGGGATGATTCCTAAAGTTGGTCACTCGTCGATAAGCTTAATGCCAAGGACCGTGGTTCGGAGCCCACGATAAGCTGTAGGTCCATTCACCAAAAAATTCAAGAGGTTGACGTGACTAAAAACAATATAACATTTTACATTTTATATGAAATATTTATTGCATTTTATGTAATTATTTTTTTTAGAAGTAATTCTGAAAAGTGATACATGCTAGATCAGATTTGATATGGCTAGAGTATTCATCCCTGCCTATTCAATCCAATCAATTGATATGGGGTGTGGCAAAGAATTATTACAGTAGACATTTAGATCGAAAAACAAGTAAAAACTGTCTGGAAATGTGGAAAGGACCATTGTCTGACACATTGACGTAGAAATTGACAAATGGTCGAATCATCAACAAGAGTTAGATAGATTGGAAATTAACAGTTTTGTTATTCATTTGAATAGAGATTCCGAAAGTGATAGTGATTGATTGAAGACTTATGTGCATAGAGATGTCTGTAATTGTTCAGAATATATATGAGCATTTGGTTAAAATGTGTTAGGATAGAAAGGTACTTAGTATAAACTAAGGAGAAATAAAGTAATATCACAATGACTTTGCAAGGAAATATAGCACCGAGGGAAACAAGAAATAAACGTATAAATTAATTATGCTCACTAATGAAATTAAAATGCATTACTTAGATAAACAATTGTTAATTAAGTGAACTGAGCCTCCAGGGGATATCACTTCATAACAAACGTGCCTAGATCTCTATATCATAAGTGGTGTGGAATAGTTCAATGTTAATATAATCAACCACAACCCTAATCTACAAATCATTATGACTGTATCATTAACTGTAGTTTAAGTCATTTAATAATATATGCATTATATGCACTATAGTGTTAAAATAAATTATATTTAATATTATATATAAAAATGAATCGCAAAATATGTTCCTAAGCGCATAACTCAACAACGCCTGGACCAATTTGGCCAAATCTTTTTTTAAAATGTTCGTTGAAGTTCAGGGATGGTTTTTACGGCGAGAAAAATTAGAATTATTGCTGGAAAAACCCTAAAAATAGCCCTTTTTGTTTGAATTTGTTTCGTGTATCAGTTGACAATTCATCTGTCATCTGTCAAAAGTCATCTGTAACAGACAACTTTTTTTTTTTAAATTTGATATGACTTGAACTCAAATCCTTTTAATCCGTACGAATTGTTTTATTTATTTAAAAATTTTTATTTGTTTAAAATTTAATTCAAATTTTAAATAAATAAAACAATTTGTACGGCTTAAAAGGATTTGAGTTCAAGTCATATCAAATTTAAAAAAAAAGTTGTCTGTTACAGATGACTTTTGACAGATGACAGATGAATTGTCAAGTGATACACGAAACAAATTCGTATATCGTGTTTTGTGCAGAGTGTTTAGTTAGTTAGTGTTTGTTTAGTTCGTGATTAGTGAAAAAATAATTTATATTTGATTCGCGTGAAGCGCGAGCGCGACATTCAACTAATAATCGCGCAAGTTTGAATCCAGCTGCTTTCAGTTACGATGTGTCAATTGACTACAGTAACTACCAATGTGTTGTTATTGGTTCTATGAACTTGGTTTGCTCACACTGTAAGGCATTAAAATACAAAAACGAAGCCAATGGATTGTGTTGCGCAAATGGTAAAGTGAAATTGATACAATTGGATCCACCACCAGAACCATTGTACTCATTGGTTTCAGGAATAGGAACAGATTCTATACACTTTTTGACACATATTCAACAATATAACAATTGCTTTCAAATGACTTCATTTGGGGCAACAAATGCAGTTCGGGAAAATTTTATGCCAACTTTCAAGGTATGTATTATAGCAGTTACTCATAATTATTTTAGCGAACAAAATTTTCTGTCACCAAAGTTAAGATGTGTTACTAATCTTCAATTTCTTAATCATTACGAAATATATCACTTAGTCATCATATTATATGGTGATTCAGTTTCAGTGACACTTTTATTATATTTTATATTTGATAGATATTAGTTAAAACTAAATATATACTTTTTAAGATCAAATATTATTTAAGTTTGATCATTGACAATCCATTAATTTATACCACACCATAATATTTTTTTTATTTACAGATACAAGGGCAAATATATCACAGAGCAGGTTCACTGTTACCAGTGTCAGATAGCGACAACAAATTCCTGCAAATTTATTTTATGGGCAATTCACCACAAGAAATTGATCTGCGTTGTGCACATAACAATTTAGTAAAAAGGTCTATTGTAGAACAATTACAAACTTTATTTCATCAACACAATCAATTGATTATATTGTTTAAAACTGCCCTGGATCTGATGCCATCCGATAATCACAAAATTGTAATCAGAGCTGATAAAACACCTGCAGGTCAACATACAAGACGTTTTAATGCACCAACTATTGATGAAGTTGCTATCGTTGTAGTTGGAGAAAACTTGGAATCCCGTGATATTGTTTTACATCGTCGGAATTTTCAATTACAACCTATAAAGGAAACACACCGCTCATATGATGCACTGCAATATCCCATTATATTTTGGCAAGGTGAAGATGGCTACGATTTATCAATAAAAATGATAAATCCCATTACAGGTAACTAAAATATTAGTTTAGCTATGGCGATAATATCTCAGTCACTATATTATGTATTTTAATTTTATATTTGAATGTTATTAAAACAAAATCTGTTTACAGGTTCTGAAACCAACAAAAAAGTCAGTTCAATGAACTATTATTCATACCGCCTAATGATTCGGGAAAATGCAGATAATCGCATATTGAAATGTCGGCGATTATATCACAAATATGTTGATGACATGTATGTTAAAATTGAAACGGAGAGATTAACATTCATCAGGTTGAATCAAACCAAACTCCGATCTGAAGAGTATATTCACCTTCGAGATGCGATTAATACTGATGGAAATGCACAGAATGTCGGTCGGATGACTATTCTTCCAGCAACATACATCGGAAGCCCTCGGCATATGCACGAATATGCTCAAGATGCCATGTCGTATGTTCGTCATTATGGTACAGCAGATTTGTTCATCACATTTACATGCAATCCGCAATGGATAGAAATTAAGCAGGAGTTATTACCTGGGAAATCATCCATTGATCGTCATGATATTACAGCCAGAGTCTTTAGACAAAAGTTGAAATCTTTAATGAATTTCATCGTAAAACATAATGTGTTTGGTGAGACACGCTGCTGGATGTATTCTGTGGAGTGGCAGAAACGAGGATTGCCACATGCACACATTTTGATTTGGTTGGTTGAAAAGATAAGGCCAAATGAAGTTGATGCAGTGATATCAGCTGAAATCCCTAATGTACAAGTAGATCCTGGATTGCATGAGGTAGTTATCAAAAACATGATACATGGTCCCTGTGGAACTCTTAATCAAAATTCACCGTGTATGATGGATGGTAATTGTTCAAAACGATATCCACGGACATTAATATCGGAAACAATTACTGGTAATGACGGTTATCCATTGTATCGTCGCAGATCGACAGCAGACAATGGAAAATCAACAATTGTCAAATTAAATTAACAAGATATTGAAATAGATAATCGTTGGATTGTTCCATATTCACCCATTTTATCAAAGACATTCAAAGCACACATCAACGTTGAATCTTGCCATTCAGTGAAATCGATTAAATACATTTGCAAATATGTAACCAAAGGGAGTGATATGGCTGTGATTGGAATTGGTGCAGGGAATTCTAATGATGAAGTTACCCAATACCAAATGGGCCGCTATGTCAGTAGTAATGAAGCAGTTTGGCGAATATTTTCTTTTCCTATTCATGAGAGACACCCTTCTGTTGTTCACTTAGCTGTGCATTTAGAAAATGGACAAAGAGTGTATTTTACAGCACAGAACGCAGTACAAAGAGCTGCTCAGCCACCATCTACTACATTAACCAGTTTTTTTGAGACATGCCAAAACGATGATTTCGCACAAACATTGCTATATTCTGAAATGCCAAAATATTATACCTGGAATCAATCCTCAAGGAGATTTATACGACGGAAACAAGGAAAACCAGTTCCAGGATATACAGATGTATATTCCACCGATGCGATTGGCCGGATTTATTCAGTACATCCAAGCAATGATGAATGTTTTTATTTACGACTGCTATTAGTCAATGTACGTGGCCCAACATCATTCCAACAGTTACGAACTGTTGATGGTGAATTGTGTGGATCCTACAGAGAAGCCTGTCAACGTTTGCAATTGCTTGAAAATGACGCTCATTGGGATCAAACTCTCAATGATGCTGTAATATCATCACACACTCATCAAATACGAACATTGTTTTCTATAATCATATCTACATGCTTCCCATCAAACCCAATTGATTTGTGGATGAAGTACAAAGATTATATGTGTGATGATATTTTGTATCAAATACGGAATAGAATGGGAAATCCAAATATACAAATCAGTGAAGAAATTTACAATGAAGCATTGATTTCAATTGAGGACATGTGCTTGATAATGTCAAACAAACTATTAATTCAATTAGGCCTGACCGCGCCCAATCGTCCAATGCATGACGCTTTTAACCAAGAGTTGCATCGAGAAAGACTGTATGATCTCAACGCTTTGAAAGAATAAATTCAAACAAATCTTCCACTGTTAAATGAACAACAGAAGTATGTATTTGAAACTCTTATGAAAGGAACAAATGATGAAACTGGAGGGATTTATTTCTTAGATGCACCTGGTGGTACAGGAAAAACTTTTTTTATTTCATTAATATTAGCAACAATTCGCTCACAAAATAAAATTGCACTTGCACTCGCTTCGTCGGGAATCGCAGCAACTTTGCTTGAAGGTGGTCGAACAGCCCATTCAGCACTAAAATTGCCATTAAATATGCAAAGCAATGAAACTCCAACCTGCAACGTTTCGAAGAACTCTGCAATGGCAAAGGTTTTGCAGCAATGTAAATTGATTGTTTGGGATGAATGCACGATGGCACATAAAAAATCTTTGGAGGCTTTAGACAGAACCTTAAAAGATCTACGTAGCAATAATAACCGATTTGGTGGTGCAATGATTTTATTAGCAGGAGATTTTCGTCAAACATTGCCAGTGATTCCACGATCAACGCCAGCTGATGAACTCAATGCATGTCTAAAGTCCTCCAATTTGTGGAAACATGTTAAAGTACTTCATTTAAGCAAGAATATGCGTGTCGAGTTGCAAAATGACCAATCTGGAAACATATTCTCTAAACAACTCATTGACATTGGTAATGGCAAATTTCCTATAGACATGTTGACGGCTTGCTTTTGCTATGACTATAAACAAGTCCCAGGGGCAATCATTAAGTGTTTGTGGTATTAATCTAGAAAACCCATGTTTCTCACATGGTCAATTGTATGTTGCCTGTTCCCGTGTTGGAAAACCATCAGATTTGTTTATCTATGCGCCAGGTAATCAAACAAAAAACATCGTATACCACAAAGCAATATAATGATAATAATAATAATAATTATGATTCACATGATTAACAATAAAGCGATTACTTACTTTTCAATCCTTATATATGTTTTATTTAGACTCGTATGTGTTGCTCAGTTTTCTCGGTAATGTTCTCTGCGGTAAAAACCAATTCAGTATATCATGGCATATTAATAAAACAACATGTTAAACAAAAAACTGAGTCGATAACAACTAACCAGTCTTGGTTATATATACTCTAACCTAATCTAAGATAAAAGGGATTAACTTATATTTACGATTATTTACTTTTATTTACGCTAATAAAGCGATTACTTACTTTTCAATCCTTATATATGTTTTATTTAATTATTTTTTATTCACAACGCCCTATCACCAGGGTGATGGTTCTGTTCAGGAGAATTTTTTAAAATACGTAGGCACAAAAACTGCCACATTACAAATCTTTTTGACAGGACGAAGTCTGTCGGGTCAGCTAGTATTTAATATATACAAATGTTTTTTTGTTTCATTATTTTATTTAAATTAGAATTTTGTTATGTGATGTCCAAAATGAACAAAAACTTAAAGTTAATGTGGTAAAATTGGGAAGCTTTGACGTCATCAATTTAAATGCTGTGAGTTCACTGTTTTAGTGAACGGACTATAGTATATTTCGTTGTATTTTACTAACACTGTCTCTGATTAAAAAAATGAGACTCGTATGTGTTGCTCAGTTTTCTCGGTAATGTTCTCTGCGGTAAAAACCAATTCAGTATATCATGGCATATTAATAAAACAACATGTTAAACAAAAAACTGAGTCGATAACAACTAACCAGTCTTGGTTATATATACTCTAACCTAATCTAAGATAAAAGGGATTAACTTATAAATCTATAATAAAACCTATCTATAAGTATGGGGTGCAAATATGCAGTTGCACTCTGTCATCAAATCAGCCAGTAATCCAGTGGCAGCCCGAAAAGGTTCTTGGACTAATTATTAAAGTTTGTCGCGAAATAACCAACGAAAAACAACAAAATGGCTTCGAAATCAAATAGCTGCACAAAGTTACCCTAGATTTCGTCTGAAACCATAAAAGAAGTTTACTATATCATAACGTTAATATTTCAATTTCGTAGAAGCAACAAAATTACTACACAAGAAAATCAGTATATTCAAGCGGAACAAACCACACGTACTTGTACAAAGTTTATAACTACTTTAGTATAACTATATTGACTTAATTTTAACTTAAGTTCATACTGACTTAAGTTATTTTAATTTATTTTTAATTCAATTTATTTAACCTGCACTTTCCTTGCCTATGAATTAATCCAAATATAAAAGAAAAGATACTAATTATATAAAACGGGTGGTTTATACCTAAATACCTATGGTCCTAAATACAAATATCAATTAACGTTGAATTGGAAAATTAAGATATAATCTTACCAATCAGTATAAGAATAGGGTAAAAAATTGTATTAAATTATTCTTACACAATGGCATTGCTGCATTGCTTTGCAATGCATTGGTAATTGGATTTAGATAATTAAATATAATAGCCTTTAAGTAGTTAATTTGACAGATTTTTCAACCATGTGAGGGTGAGGACTTCAAGTTTAGGAAACTATTTAAGAATATTTATATCTTCGCCTATTAAAAAGAAACATAGAAATGTAATTACCTATAATTTTGTTGTTTGAAACAAAACTTATAAAAATGTCTTCTAGAAATATATTAATATAATAATGGATGCATATTTTGAGTATGAAATTAAAGTATAAGTGAAAGTGTGCTCCGCTAATAATATTTAAGAATAAGTCTTTTCTCCCCAATACTTTTATTCAACCGAATCAAAAAGTTACAATAATATTAATTAACTCTTCTACCACTTCAAATATAATTCTACAACAAAATCATTTGACAATCATCGAAAATCTAACCCTGTCACTTTCTTGACCGATTACTGGACACGAACTCGCTTGGTTTTGGTCTGCTTCACAGAATTCCACGCCTTTTGTTTTGATTCAGCACCATTGGTGGACGCAAGACTCATCCATAGTGATGAGACCTTTTTAAGGCACATTCTAATTTCTCTTTGTTCTATTGTTAGCTAATGCGACACCTATCGTGCACACAGCTTGCTTTGCAACATTTTCAAATTTAATTTAACAGAATCATGACTGACATGATCATGATTTTAAATGAAATATATATATATATATATATATATATATATATATATATATATATAAATATTCTACAGTTTTCGGTGAGCCTGAGTTACATTTTTTTTTGGAAATAAAAAAGGAAAATATGGTATATATTACTCTACGCTACAGTATAGTTTCATTTAATAAGTAGTACTAAAGATATGCGACTTTAACATCGTCTATTAGGAAACACCCAAGATGGATCGTGATCACAAAGTTTTAACCGATAATGACTGAATGCTTAATGAATGAATGATCAAATTCACGATAAGGTGCACTTGACTTGGTATTGTATTTATAGTTCTTTTGATTGTATAGTGTGGTATACAGATCAATTGAAAAGTCCCCGGCCTACCATAGTAAAACGTATTTTTTTGGCAAAATTAGTTTTTTTTATATACAACATAATTCCCTTCAAAGGTGATACACGGATTATAGCGACCATCTTTGCTTCAAAATAGGCCTCAGTTTCGGTGATCACCTCTTCATTCGACGAAAATTTCTTCCCAGCGAGCATTCTTTTGAAATCCGAGAACAGATCTGGAGAATATGGCGGATGACGAAGCAATTCGAAGCCCAATTCATGGATTTTTGCCATCATTTTCGCTGACTTGTGACACGGTGTATTGTCTTGGTGAAGCAGCACATTCTTATTCTTGAAATACAGCCGTTTTTGGCGATTTCATCCCTCAAACGGTCCAATAACGCTATGTAATAGTCGCTGTTGATGGTCCTATGGTTGATTGAAATACAGACGCCATAACCTTGCCAGCCGGTTGCTGCGTCTTCCCGCGCTTTGGAAGAGGTTCATCGTGCGCAATTCACTCGGATGACTATCGATTGGACTTCGGAGTGAAATGATAGAGCCATATTTCATTGTCACATATCAACGCAAAAACTGTTGCGTCTTCTCACGCTTTGCACAGAGCTTTCTCATACCCAAACATTCGTGAATTATGTGATATACACGTTCATTTGATATATATTTAGAGTGTCTGGTGTTTCATTCAGTTTCAATTTACAGTCATTCAAAATCATTTTGTGGATTTTTTAATTGTTTTCGTCGGTAACAACCTCTTTTGTGCGTCCACTACGTTCACCGTTTTCGGTGTTCATTTGACCACGTCAAAACTTAGCATATCAATCCTTAGTGGTTGATTTTCCTGCGGCAGTGTCCGGAAACTCGGCATCAAGCCAAGTTTTTGCTTCAACTATATTTTTTCCCTACAAAAAGCAATAGTTTTATCAGCAATCGAAATTCCTTTTTATCCATTTTCTTCACAATAACAAAAGTTGCTTCATTCCAAATTCTATAATTCCCAAACTAATGTCATGCTATAACACCCAACAGCTGTCAAATGTATACTCGCATCTTTTGAGGGTTAGGGGTAACTAAAAATATATGGATTTAATTCTATTAGCGCCATCTATGTGTCAGGCCAGGGAATTTTGCAATTGACCTGTTAATAATTATGATTTATTAATGTTCATTAATGTTGGCTCAGTGAGTCAATTTTTCATCGGTTTTTTATTACATCTTATATTATATAAGCTTAGTACAATCGTACTTTAAAAATTTATTTATTACTACTGTTCTGTTGTACTGCATAAATTGACAAGCAAGGCGAGTGCGGGATAAATACATTAGTCTGAATGTCTCAAATTTATACTAAATAGAATAACTTGAGTTGAAGTTAAGAGTAACACTTATACAGTATATAAATTCATATGGTTTAGTTTGCTTAAATCTTCTCATTTCCTGTGATTTGTCTGCTATCTCTACTGCTTCCACATCGCTATGATTTAGTAGCTTTATTTCATGTGTTAAGGTCAAATCTTGGATGACTTCATAGACCTATTTGATTTCGAGGTCATCGTGCAGTTCTTTCTTTGATTGGGTAGTAATTGATAATTAATCGAAAAACTTTTTCTTAGTATCGGATTACAAGTCATTTTGATGTGTTAATGCGACATCATATTTGCACCTCATAAACCAAATGGGCTTTATCAATGATTAACATTAGTTGACTAATCGATACAGTTCTTTAATATTAATTCTTTAACCATTTAATCTACCATCAAGATGAAGAATTCTTCTAGTGAGTTAGTAAATGCTTAAAAAAAACGTATTATTGCTTGTGATTGTGATATTTTAATTAATTTTATTAAAACTTTTCTGTGATTAATAATACATAATTTCGTAGTAGATAATATAAAATTACCATGATTTTTGTTTATTTATTTTAAAACTTAATGTTTAGAATATCAATTCATTTTTGCTAGGCTATCGTTATTGATAGGCTTTCTTTCTTTAGGTCATTAAACTAACCTCTTATAATCTAACTGTATGTTTATATTATTTATAGCGACTGTACAATATGCTAGAAAACACCATAAGAAATACAATTTAGATAGTTAAATCAAATTTTTGTTAAGGAAAAGGAAGAAATGTGGAGAACATTATAATTATGCACAACATCATGTAACTGTTTAATTACGTGACGTTTGTCCCAAAATACCACTTTTAGCTTGGTTGAATTTTCGTGCCTTAAAATAATCACCCATTATTAACTGATATGCTAGTATAATATAACCATGTCTGTTTAACATCGATGTTCTTCATCACTGTCGACATCTAGTTGAAGTAGTTACATCACAGACATCGAGAAACAACAACGTGTTGGTGATTCAGAATGCTAAATATGCAATCGTGTATATAACGGTACCGGTCGCAATATCTATTTATAATAAAACAGAAATCTAGTTATACAACAAAACTACGAACGTATCCAAGAACGACCATAATGTCCCCAGAATATGTGAAAGATTATCAGATAATTACACTACTGAAAAACAAAATTAATATAAACCAGACCAGCAACAAGCGCGAATGAATTAAATCCATTTCCCATTCGGTATTGATTTATTACTTAATCGTATCGATTCAATCGAACGAAAGCTGGAATTAAGCATTTATATAATTGGCTGTAAGCCATATAATTCGTCAAATTTGAAACGGCGAGTGAGCCGAGTCTGACGACGAGCAACCAACCAGTAACCGGGCAACCGGTGGCGATTTGAAAGCCTGACGCAAAGACCTACGGCATAGACTGAATGGTACTCGATTAATTTCAGCCACTGCATAAATACATCAGCCACTGCACCTTCCATTCCGGCGAGACAACACTTTTAAGCTTTTTATATAACCAATGGCGTACGAGGGTTGATCTGAATCGACTAAATCGGTCTCACAATTAAATATTGGTGATTAGTCGGTAATTCTGTTCAAATTTTTGGCTAAAAAATACGTCATTTACAATGGATCGTCAAAATTTATTTATTTAAGGTATTGGCAATTTGATTCTATATATTTTGCCCATCCCTCAGGCAATTTATGAATACCATTCCAAAAGAATAGTTTCTCCTTTGATCTAAACCATCCTCGAAGCCACTATTTAACTTCCCAGAAATCGATGAAGTATTGCTCTGTAAGCGCTTACCCTATCAATGCGAAAAGGTGGTCGTCGGATGAAACTGCCCATGCAAGTTTTTTCAACACTTCCTTGACTAGTTTTTCAACATGAGACGGCACATTATTATGTTGCCACATAGCCTAATCACGTCTTTGGGAATATTGTGGACGTTTATCGATATATGCACAGTTCAAATTATTAAGTGTTATAAGTAAGTAAGATAAGTATTAACTGTTCCTCCAGATTTCAACAGATTTCATCTTGCGGTCATAGATATGCCTCTTGCAGCAGATGGATTCGGTTTCGCCATTATGTTTTCGCTTGTTAATTTCTTCTGGGGTTTCTTCTAGACCTTTAAAGCAGCATTTCATTGACGAATTTTGGATTTTCTGATTGTCTATATTTCAATTGCTATAGCTTGTAATCGTTCACAAATTGCGACTCGGCTCACAATCACTTTTTCTGTTGTAGCGACCTTAAGGCATGTCGAATTTTATATCGTGGAATAACGGTCTAAAAAATACCCAGAAATATAGTCCCAGATATTGAACACTGGCCAGCATCGCCAACTACAACCCGACAACGAATAGCTGGCCGCAACCCCGAGACGTTTATCTGGGATGTGATTGAAGGGTATTTGGATTAATTCAGTGCTCAACCGTCGGTTGGTTTAGACGTGCCACCATCGACTGTCCAAGCATCGTCTCCCGGTAACACCGCTGCCATCCGTTTGATCTAATTGTATTTTTCACATTTTTTTTATATAGGCAATAAATAACGGTCACATAATGTAAACACCACTGTCTCGTTTCGATTTACCTCCATTCACCGAGCCACATCATTTACCCTAAACTGTCAATTGATTTTGAAGATGTATTATATCTTCATACAATAATTTCTGCACTTCCGCATCTTCAAAGGTTTTCGGTCTACCAAGACATCCTTGGGATCACATTGGAATTGTCGAAATATTTATCAGGCACAAAACTCGACATCTTCCAAAAAAAGTTAAATCTATAAATATATATAATTACGGATTGTCAATATTGTCTTATGGCTAGTGAAATATGTTACAAAAACTGGAAAGTAATTACTGTCACACCTGGTACATGCCATTTTATGACGAATGATATTTTAGCAATGACAATTTCCCTATATAAGTTACAAAGACGGTTTGGTTATTAAAAAAAAGTGATATTCAGTGATAAAACCTGATTCTTAATCAGATCCCTTCTGATTATTAGTTGATCAAAAAACCATTTCAATTTTCATGAAGATAACTGAAAACGATAGTTCTTAATAAGCCTGAATAGGCGTATCATTTTTAAAGTTGCGACTTGGTCGAGGTCGTTTACATGAATGAATGAATTATTGGAGTTTAATTGGAGGGGGACAATGGTACCTCAGATAGGGTTGGTCTTGATTGGCCAGCCGATTTACCTCGACTTTATTGCACTAAATATTGTTGTCAGTTTCCACACAATGATCAGACAAAGTTGAAATGTGTATCCATATATCACACTTGGTTGATGTTTCTTTATTCGTGTACTTATCATCCTTTCCGTTTTTCCTATGTACATTTTCCACTTAGTCTCGGGACCTTGTACACATTTGTTACCTTTAGCGGATTCATTTTAGATTTTTATTTAAAGAAAATATACAGGAAATTGTTACTGTTTCATTTTTTTAGTAGGAGGGCATTGAATCTTATTGCTATTTATTGTTTAGTAGTTCTAAACAATACGCAAAATCTTCAAAATTAATTCACATTATTTATATGTTTATATGAATATACCAGTTTAATTAATAAGTTTTATTATTAGATATAAAAACACGAATTTTACAATATTAAATATATTGCACATAATATATTACATTACGATATTCCTGAAGTGATAATCCGTGAAACTGAGGTAATTCATATTCGGTGAATGGATTTACTTAGATATAAGAAAAATTAATGTGGCTTTTTATATTCTTAGCCCGAAACAAGTAAGAAGCTAAGTTTATTATTTTATTAACTTAGAATGAATCCAGTAACAAAATTCGGTTAGCGTCCCAAAAGAATTGAAACCCATCTTATTTCCCGATTTTGGGATCTTAACTTATTTCACAACCTATGTTCCAAATTCACATCACTTATATCTTTACTAATATAGTGTCATATTGCTACCAAAAAGAAATATTATCCCCTTAAAAGTAATTATTGGTGCTCTTCTGCTTCGAAGATCTGAAATCGAAATTCTGCACTGAAATTAATGAACTGAACTAATTATCGTTATCTAGCTTTATATCGACTTTATAATATCGTGATAACAACTATTTATTGAGGAAATGTGGTATAATATGTATTAATAAAACTATTTTCTATATGCTACAAATTTTTCCCAATTCTTAATAACATGGTGATCTCTCTAATGACATTGGTTTGGCAACCATCTAATCATCTATCCAGCACTTCTTCAGCTTTTAGAAACTGTATACCAGAATACAGCAATGTATCCTTCACAACTTTAGAATGTATGATCAAACGATGATAGGTAACAGGATAACTTTGCTTCTGTTGCTCGTTATTACTGGTCTTTTTTACATTGCATTATTCAATTTATTTAATTGACATCGGTGAACATCTGGGATTCATTTTATTTTGAGCTAACCCATGCTTTACACTTGAAGTTGTTTTAGTGGATCTACTTTTCATCACCAGTCATAATAAACCAGAGAAAACTCTTGTATAGAAAGCGTATGTAAAGAAATGCCAATCGAATATAACAATTACGTTAGGCTATTTAAAGTTCTTTGCATTAATATTTGGAATTTTCGCCAATAGACCTAGTAGATATCACTGATCAAGATATTTCTAATAATATAATATTTATATGCTTCAAATTTTGTGAGAAATTATTTTTGTTCGGTTGGCAATGTTTTTTTAAATATATTTTTAATAATTTTGTTATTGTATTATATAATAGTATTATATTCGTGAGGACATCATTTCTTTATATCTCTAAAAATGATGGAACAAAACATATAAACAAAATCAAAGCTATAATTTAGTTTCGCCTAATCATAGAATACTGAGCAAAATTTTCAATGCGTATTGATAAATAAGAAATCTTCATCCGGATCTTCATATTAGAAAAGTTGTAAAGTTGGGTTTCGCTTCTGGACAATACTCATGTAATAAGGGGACACGAATCTATGAAAACTTCTATGTTATTTCTATGTTCACTGACAAATATCTATTAATTAAATTATCGATAAGGTCATAAAATTAGTAAATATCCCTGAATGTTTAAAAACTTTAATAAAAATATATACAAAAATACAATAATTTATATGGTATACATTCTAATACAATTATATTAAACTTTCCTTCGATTAATTTTAAACCAAAATTAAGGAAATTTGACACCAGAAAAAGGTTCTCGTTAATCAACACATGAATAATAATTATGAAGCATCCCTTGTAGAAGTAGGTCCGCAGGTACCATTTAACGCAAGACAAGGCTTTATCTTTTTAATATAAACCAGTAACAAGCTGTTTGTTTGGTCCTTTTTCGCCTTTTGGCTTATGGCGATTAGTAATTGCTTCGAAAAGTGAAAAGACAGGGCAATTTGTTCGCTTATTCTTGTGTAGAAAAAAAGGACAGATAATAATGTTACTTAATTGCGCACGGTCTCTCTGTGGCCATTTTTCCTCTCGCTAATAAACGGACTTTTAACAATTAAGAGGTTGCAGATTTATTACAATCAACAGACGCATCCTGTTCCTAATATATTTTAATTCTGGTATATCTTGTCCAATTGAATTCCACTATAAAATAATTCACGTTAAATACAAGCTCAATAATTCGCAATACTTGAAATTGTCAAAATATTTATTAAAAATTATTAAATATATATATATATATATATATATATATATATATATATATATATATATATCCATTTATGCACAATTAAGCTTGTTCTGAACCTATGCTTCAAAAGTAGTTCGTATGTCCTCAGAAACTATGATGTTACTAAATACATAGTATTTACCTAGTGAAGCATCTAAGCCACACATAAATTTAGACCTAATATATACTAGCTCCTAATGATTTTCATATATTGAAACAAGCATGGGAACTGCTCTTCGTTGAGCTTGAAAACTAAAATAAAATTATTTATTGGGCCAAACATCACAATAAGGGCATACTTAAAATTGAATCATGAAATATTCCCATTTTTCAATCTTCTGTAACAATAACGCTGTAACATCTTCTGTAAAGTTTCTTCGAGATATGAGTGTAAAGAATACAAAAATACCAATTGTGGCTCTTCATTAATAGTTGTGATTGGACTTAAGATATATATCATGTTATTAATTCGTCCTGTATTTATGGAAGATACAAACTTACAAACATACAAATACTAAAAGTTTTGTATTAGGAGTCTTTTTTTCAATTTTAAAGCACAAAATCATAAAGAAATTATTAAAAATATATTGTAAATGTGAATCTTTAAGACCAAATGTCAACTGGATAGATGTTCTGCGAATCTAGGATAATATAGTGAGAAACAGATAAGGCGCTTTCATCAAGGTCTAAAAATGATAGAAGAAATAAATTATAATAAATTTCTTGTCACCTATATTGAAAAAAAAAATGAATCTATTTCAACAATATGCAGTAATTATTTATGAACGACAAACCACAAATATCAGTTACTGCAATATATCCACATGTTTAAGCTCATAGGGTGCTTCTGGAGAGATCAAATGGAATTGATCTGCTAAGAGCAAATTTTATAACTAGGATCGGTCGTGAGTACAATTTTTGCTACTGGAAAATTTATTCGGAAACAATCAAATTACTATTCTCCAGATGTTGCTTAGTTTAAGTACACTTGTTCCAATTAATAACACATGGTAAAAGTCCATTTTTATAAAAATTCTAGAGACTGGATCAATTCACAGACTACATCTAAAATGGTAAAAATGCATGTGGAATTGTATAAATATAAGTATAACGTAAATTTAAATGCGTAACAGCAAATATTTGTTAGGTATAATTATATATAAAGTTATTGATAGTTAAACAATGCATTTTTGTTTAGCTCCAAAGAATCATCAAGTACCAACAACTATAAGCTATCAGGATGGGACCACCACCACGTACGTCCTTTTGGTCGTGGCTATATAAACTGTATATTCGACAACGAGGCGGTTTGTTTATATTAATAGTGAAAGGTGTTGATGATTGGGACGTCTAGCTATTACTTATGCCAAACCTGGCTTAATTTAAAATTAATTTATACACTCAGTATCGTCTTGTATCGACCTTCAACAAGTCCTCATTTCATCCCTTAAAATAAAATACCTTTAAATAAACTAAGTTTTTGTTATTTTAAACCCTTCACATATTATATTCATTCCCTGATAAAGTTTGAAGTCAGCATATCTTGGGAAACCAATCCAAATAATGGATGTCATGGAAATTTGGATAGAAACTATTATTCAGAAAATCAACAACGGCAAACTGGCGAATGAAAGTACACAAATATATTTTTTACAAACTCGAGGTGACATGTTTATGTTAAAACAGAATAGTGGCGATGAGGGACGAAGTGAGAGGTCAGAGTTTAGACCTTTAATTGCGTTAAATTTATGGTATATATGCCATGTTAAAAAAAGTCTAAAAAGTATTTAAATATCATGAGCACATAAAAAATATTAATTTTAATATATCCATTAAACCAACTAAAAACATATATCCCATATAAATAAGCATTCCATTAACATTATAATCCACTATATCAAATACTAATTATATAGATACAAATTAATATGACCTTTTAAAGCAAGCTTGAATCAATAAAGGAACCGAATCGGTTCCCTCTGCGCCCACTTTCGTGTCAATAACGAAAAAAAAACTCACATCACAATAAGATACATATTAGTGATCGACATCGATACCAGGTAAATAGAGAGAAAACCATCATTGAGTAACTTTTGTTTGGCCGATGAAGCCTTGAACTTTTCGTTTTTGTCTTCATAAAGTGTAATAAACAAATAGTTGCATCAGCGGCGAAAAGTGCATATAATTATGCTTTTAACTCTGTTGGAATACAAGACTGAAAAAATAATCAAAGTTTATTGAATCGAATTTAAATCAAAATGTGCGTATTTTGTTGAATAGAATTTTAATCATCATTTTATTTATTTAGAATTAATTTAGAATTGTTCTAATTAAAACCTAAAAGATGAACATTTTCAGAAACTAGCTTTGCAATTAAAATTAATTGCGCTATCTGCACAGGGTGTCTCAAATTTTTTATCAAATATAAAACTTTTAGTTTTCTAATTAAATTTTAAATTTCATATGATACATACGCACTGTTATATAATAATTCATTCATAATAGTTTTTCATAAATATTTTACATATATTTTGACTTCTTTTTGCATATATGTATTTGTGAGCTTATAGGTATAGAAATGTAACTTTAAATCACCCTGTAGTTTTGAACTTACTTAAGAAGGTAGCACCCAGTATTCCTCTCTGCTTAATCTTAAATCTAGGATTTTTGTTCCATATGTTGCGATTCTTAGCAGTGTTTGCAACATAGAATTTACAGGTGTCTTGCTTTTTGTTGCATTTATTTACTTCTATGAATATGAAAGTAACAATACTTACCTCCTTTACACCTTAGACTTCGGATTTGTTTCATTTATTCTATTATCCCATTCTTTACTAAATTTCTGTCAAAAATAACCAGCATGTATAATAAAATAACCATTTAATAATTGGTCTTGTTTATCTGCATTCAGAGTCAATGCAGTCATAAACTTTTTATATCTATACTCCGATGTCTCTCCATGTATGCTCAACAGTCTTACCTTGGATGTCTTTGTGTTGATTTCGAATTTTGTATGCGCATATGCACCGAGGAAACCATGCTGCAATTTAGACACCAAGACAGGTAAGCAACACATATTTCTGGATTGTGTGCTCAGAAATGGGGAACCTTGATACCCACTATTGATAGATTTCGAACTCTTGGAGTCTGGCCATGTGCTCTTGAGAAATCATATCGCTTGATTCTCTTTATTTTATTCACTTATTCAAGGGTCACCAATATGTGAGGGTTCTGGTTTCTTAATTACAAACACCCAGGAACAGAAAAAGGAGTATATATTTCCTTACAGCTTCTCTGTTCTGGGAAATCCTTTATACTTAAACATACATTATAAATAAACAGGACTGGTTATGTTACAACGCTTTTAAATTTCTTTTTTTTTTTTAATTGGTTTGCTCTATTTTTAGTCGCACTAGCTAGTGTAGCTAGGGTACGTTCATACATTCCCTTTCTTCTATATTAATAAATTATGAATAAGAAACTTCCAACTTAATCAATATACTTTAGTAAAATATAGAATATAATTTTAGATGTAGATTGCTGATAATTTTCTTGGACATAGTTACGATACGTTGGTAATGAAGTTAACCTTCGTTATGGAAAATGTTAACACTCTTATAAGTTATATTTGTAAATTGTTATACTTTTATTGTTGTCATTTACAATAGAACCTTTTGTTTGATCTAATTTTGATCATTTATTTTACATTCTGTTTCAAAGAACAGGGAGAGCCTTCTTAAAGGTTGTCAAAATTATAAGCCTATAAATTAATTTTTAAGGATTTACCATAGACGGATACTGTATATTAAACCGCTTAAACCGTTTGTCTGACAGTTTTTGCTGTATATGTCATTTCGTCAAAGTGTGAACAAAAATGGTTTTCAGTACGTTGAAAACGTGTTAATTTGTACTGTAAGTTTGGAATTTTTGCTCAAATTTGTAGAAGAAGGCGTCTGAAGGTTATCGAATGCTGTATAAAGCTTATGGCAACTATGCCCCATCGACTTCGACATAAGAATACCAATTTTGACGCTTTAAAAGTGATGATTTTAACACTACATTAATAAAACTATCGTCTAGAGTTGATGTGTTTGAGTCGAAAACTGCGCGAAATCGTATGGAATACGAATATTGACCCAAAAATTATCTTAAAAACCGATGAAAACATACTTGGAATTTTATTTTCCCATATTTTCCAGACTCTACTCCTTGTGAATACTATTTGTTTCGAAATATAAGTCGTGCGATGTCTGAGCTGCGCTTCACTTCTTATGAAGATACCGCAAAAGGGGTCGATTCGTGGGTAGAAAATACACATTGTTTTTTCGAGATTGAATCTTTAAATTAACTGAAATTTGGAGAAAAGTAGCAGCAAAGTAGCAGCTATCGATGGAAAACTCAAAAATCCTTTAAAACCAATTTTGGCCTTGGTTTTGCCACTGGCAATTAGCATTACTGCCCTTTATACTGGCGCGATATTTAAACATTATCATCAGTTTATTTCGATTATTATATTTTCGGCTTTATAAATTTTGTGAATTTCGTAAAGTGTAAAAGTGTTGAACAGAGCATTGGTGTTAAATGTGTTCAAAATGATCGAGAGGTCATTAAAGATTATAAGATAGTAAAAAATAGTTATTAAATATCGTAATGAAAGGTTGATTCGAAAAATATCCGGTATATGAAAAGAAACATTTGGATTTTGATAAACGAATTTTTGACCAAAACACAACAAATATCATCTTATTCATCTGTTATAGCTCTAGTCTTTCCAAACCCCAAAATTATGACTTTAAGGTGTCCATTTTCAGATAAAATAAAAAGTTTTTACAGTAACAATATATTATTTGTGGGAATAAGTATAATACTAGATACTTTGTGTTTGTTAAGATATTTTTTTGACCGAATATATGAAATATCTTTTAATATCATCAATACTATTGACGTGAAAAATCTTTAACCGCGCAACGAACCGATTCAGTTCAGTATCACCAGCGAGACCTCCAAACTGAAAAAACAAGCTCAAACATCGTCACCAATTAAAAACCGTTGACCCGACAGCATCTGGGATGGGCAGAAGGAACGCGCCGCATAATTCGGTCCCGAAAAAGACATTGTCTCGGCGCAAAGTGACCTGGGGCACGTCTACGACGAACTGCATCGGGTACTAAGGCGTGGCAGCGACTCGCTTCTATCTATCAGCGTCACTGTATCTTTCGAGATGTCCGGCTTTCGCACCCTTCGAAATCGACCGTGGTCCTCGTCGTTCTCCTCTCTCGCTCCGGCGTCCAACCACGATGCCATCAGTTCAATGAAATTTGTTTGTTTTTGGTGGTGGCACTTTTGCACCTGCGGTAGGTTAACCAAGAAATAAAAATAAATAGGATATTGTTAGATTTTTAAAATGAAACAAATATATTTATATTGGAGTGGATATAAAAATAATTGGAAATTCAATTGCTAAAGTCAATCTATTCAATACAAATTAAAGCAAGAACTATGTAATGAATCTGAGAATTTATAGAAGAGAATAGTTAGAACAGCTTAACAGATGTGAAATATAGATAGTTATTAGCTACCTATAGGTATTTCCATCAGCGTTATATATTATTTTGGATGTCAATTATAAGGAACAGACAAGCGTTCCAAGAGAATGTACTGCAATACTTATTGGATGAGAGCCTAGTTGAAGCTCGTCGGACAACATAGCAAGAAAGATAAAAAATTAACAAAAATATCTACCACATGAATTGACTGTAAATAAAAATTATTACGAACCATTTGGGTATTAGGGTTTCATTACTTGCTTAAGTATAAAGAACACCATTCTCTGGTTTATTGAGATTGGCGTTGAAAATTGAATCTACTATACGCTATTGTAGAAGAGCCATTCACATTAATGATTGCTGAAGAAGTGCGAAAATAGAACAATGATTGGATCGCTGCCAAATCAACATCGTTCTTTCGAAACGGTATCACCATGTTGTTAGGAAAACTGGATAAAAAGGATATTGCATTATTGCAAAATATATATGCATATAAAATATGCATATTTACATGATATTTAGATGTATTTTATTATGACGTCAGCACGTTATCTTTCTACGTCTAATTTTTATTTCCTTCATCGCTGTGCCTCCTTGCCAAGCCATTTTGGTATCACTGTATTTTTCCTTAGTTTCTTCTATTAGTATCTGTATACATTTTTCTTGGTAGAATTATAATTAATCATTCATAATTAATCATCATATCACTAATACATTTTCTCGTATATCTTATATCTTATATCTTCGTATGTTCTGAACAATTAGACACATACATAAGCATTCAAATCTTTCACACTCTACAACTTTCTACATTTATCTTAACTTAGTTATATACTCATCAACCTGGCTTGGCAATTTCAGCATTGTATCATAACCAACATAACAATCCGAAAGTTTCATTCAGTTCAATTAATTTTCATTCAGTTTCGTTCAAGTATTTACTTTTTAACAGTTTAAATATTTGTCTAAACTGTTAATTTCGAATCTAGCTGACACTTGCTCATGATTCAACCATTTGGTCCACCAACTATGGTTCTTCTTTTGTGTGTCTGTGGAAAATTTTCTTAGTTAAAAAGTTAATGCTAGTTAAAGGACTACTAAAATGAAAAGCAAAAATCCGCTTTAAGTTTAAAACAAATTTTACATTATTACAAACTGCATTTGGCAACTGCTTGGTCATTTATGATGTGCATTGGCTGTTTCACTGGAAATATTATTCAGGCACCTAATGGTATATTTATTTAAGATTCGTCAAGACAACACAAAATATGACTTGAATTTCAACAAAATTTAGAATTTCAGGTGCCCTGTATTAGGTTTGACTTGAAGTATGATGAGCTACTCTTTTTTTTTTTTGCTACTACTTGATGTTTATGTTTCTGGTCGGCAATAACTTATTACGCATTGCCATGACATTGTTACTTGCTCTAGCTTCATCTCTGCATGTGATATAAGCATCCTCCACATATTTATTTTAGGGATAACAGAGTATAGCATATTTTAATCATTTGGGATTCTAGGAAAAAACAGTATGGGTTATATTAAAATAAAGAGGAGTAGTAATAAAATCATAAGAATTATTCAGAACATCTTAAACAGATGGAATATGACTGTAAGCAAATGCGTATAATTATCAAAGTATAATCAAAGGCATTAGAGTAAACATGGTAAAGTGAGAGCCAGGAAAAATAAATATCCTAATTAAAATTGTAAAAATATATAAAAATCGAAGATCATGAATCGAAGCCAAAAGAAGGAAATGAATATCAAAATAAGACAAACTATGCAAAATCAGTTCTTCGCTACAAAGAGTAAATTATTATATAAAGCAATATACAGACCAACCCTAATATCCCTAATATCCTATTGAGATATATTAAGATAATATCCTATTAAGAAGGGATAAAAGCAAGAAACAAGTAGTAGAAATGATATACCTCAGAAGATTGGATCTGGGCTGTAACAAATGTAGACATGATGTGATGTAGAGATATAAGAAAAGACTCAGTTGGTGGTGAACAGGTAAAGATAATCTGTGAAGCAAGTATGGATTGGAAAAAGACCTAACCTAAGGGGTCGACCTAAGAGCAACTAGGATGAATTTATATGCTGAAGTAGAAAGGAAAAACCGAAATGGAAGGAAGAAGACTGGGCGCATATAGAAACAAATGAGGGAGAATAGACACTAAAACTAACTAGCTATACACACTTTAAACAAATTACAACATATGGTGTTATTGTGTATTAAATCGCATCGTTATGCCTGCATGTTAAAGCCTCACTGACAGTCTCTTTTCAGTATTAGTTAATTCGGCGAAGTGTGAACAAACTTTTTTAGTGCGTTAAATAATCTGAATTTGTACCGACTAAATGGCATTTGAGGGAGTTTTACTTTTTTACTCAATTTCTTTATTTGATAAAAAATGCGGTTGAAGTTTATCGAATGCTATAATGAGCCTATGCATAGGCTCAATCGATTTTAATATTTGAATACCGATTTTAGAAGTTTTAACAGTGGTACTTTTGATACCGAAGGCAAAGAGCGTCTTGGACAGGCAAAAACAATTAAGACGATGATTTCAAGGCATTACTCGAAGATGATCCATGTAATATGCAAGGAAAATGTGCAAAAATGTTCGGAGTACCAAAAGAAATCGTTTCCAATTGCTTGAAGAACACGGGAATGATCCAAAAGCTTGGATATTTTGTGCCGTATGAGTTGAAGCCAAGAAACACCGAACGGCGTTTAGCAATGTGTGAAATGCCGCCTCGTGTTTTTTTACTATGAGGTAATAAAACGTAACGAAACTATAGATATTGACTACAATTGATGCGTTTCAGTCGAGCATTGAGCCAAAAAACGGCTGGAATACATTGAAATGGGAATTGCTACCCCACTCGCCGTATTCTTCAGACCTTGCTCCTTTTGAATATTGCTTGTTTCGACAGACGATTCGTAACCTCTCTGAGCAGCATTTCACTTTTGAATTACATTTTTTATTATTATTTAATTATTACATTGTTACTAGTCGTTTCAGACTAACCTACAATGTGTCTTTATGTTAACTTAAATCTAGGTATATAACTTGGAGGAACCATCGGCCCGATCTCAGTCTCTGATGAAATAATGTCTATACATTTCACTGCTGTATTTTTTATTATATTCACCTCACTACATAACACTACAGAAGATCACATGGTTTGATGCTTTTGAGTCTGTGTCCTGTTCTGGTTGTATCCAAAAGCTGCAATATTTCAATATTATCATGAGAATCGAGTCTTTCCTCATGCTCCCTTGCAATTCTCTTGATTTCTTGACTGACTGTGGGTATCTGAAGGTCTCCATGTAGATAATCAGTCCTATAGTATTTGCGTGCGCCCACAATACCTCTCAGGACATTGTTCTGAAAAAAATGTATTTTATTTATGTTACTCTTTGCAGAACAGCCCCATAATTGAACTCCGTATGGCCATATAAGTTTCAGTATTTGCTTATATAATAGCAATTTATTATGTACTGACTATTGTGATTTTTTTCCAATTAGCTAGTACATTTTTCTATTCTTCAATTCAATTTTTTTTTCTTCTTTATATGTTCCTTCCAGCGAAGTTTTGCATCAAAATTCATTCCGAGATATATTGCGCTATTGCTATATGGAATGATAGTATTATTTAATGCTATTGGTGCTTGTACGGTCTGTTTATAGGTGTATATATATTTTCACTTGCCTGTTGTAATTTTCGTTAGGATTCTTCACTATTGCCTCCGATAGCTATAATCGCAGTATCATCAGCAAATGTAGCCATCGTAATATTCCCCATTTGTGGTATATCACTAGTGTAGAGTAGATAAAGCATTGGTCCCAGTACACTTCCTTGAATTGCTTATGAAGATATCAAAAATGGGTCGATTCGTTAATAACGTCAAAAGATACATCGTTTTTTCGAGATGGAATGGATTATTTCATTCATTTTAAAAAATATTCCATTCAATAGATTACCAGTATTGTTATTAATTATATACGTGATGATTATACCATATCGATCGTTGGCGCAAAAACCTTTCTCGCTTCTTCGTCGAGCTGGTTTTCCTCAAAAAGAAAATAATGACGCGAGACGCCCGCCGCGGCCGCCTTCCGCTACGCGCACGTGCTCCATTTTTTCATTTTTACGACGCACCCTTGACCTCCGCGGCGGCCACACTTGGACGCCATCGTCCGCGGGTCAGTTAATGATGGTATGTCGCAAGAAAAGTCCGAGAATCTGTCTCCGTTCTGGATGAAATGGCGTACGAAGGGAACATGCGCGCTTACGCGACATCTTCCGTAAGAGGACGCCGCGAACGAAAAACCCGTTTTTTATATGCATTTTTCTATTGGGGAATGTGCCTTGGTGCTTTGAAAGAAAACCATAAACTTCATTGGAAGTGAAATGGATAGTCCCGCGTTAAGATCTCGTTTTAAAATATTTCCTGGCTCAACAGGTGTGCGTTTTCGATATGCTTATTTTAACTCACGGTGTTCTCATATCAGTTAACTCGGTGATATCTGAAATTAAAGAAAAGGTCTGGCCTATAGTTAACTTTTATAATAAAATCTTCTTAAATTTTTTAAACATTAACTTAACATTTCCTTTTTTGTTGTTTTGGAATCTTTTTTCCATTAATTTAAAACATAGTTAAAAACCTACAATGCAGAATAAACCACCACAAGACTATGGCGGTTTTATCCTTAGAAATTTAATCCTGTTATATATATATTAATTCCTCGCTAAGTTTCGACAACGGCTAAACTGATTTGGTAAATTTTGTTTTTAAATTATTTGTGGAAAGCCAAGGAAGACGTATATGCCGAGAGAATAGTAATAATTGAGAAGAAAATTTTAAAAACAACAATTTTGTTTTCCCATACATAAGCTTCATTGCCACTGTCACAAGGGATTGACATTTTGTTGGTTGTCAAATTTTTATGGGTATGTTAGAACGTTTATTTTATGGCATAAAATGTTGTAAACTGATTTAACTACCGGTGACAATTATGAAATCGCGATTATGATATATAATGTGGATATTGGAAATCATTTTTTAAAACTGATCATTAATGTTTTATCACGATTTTTATTTGGTACAATTCGAATTATTTTTTGACTGGTATATAGATTCGAGAACGTAAAAATCATGTGAATAGTAATGATGAATATGTCATATATAATATAACTATGTGCTAACGGTAATTTTGAGTAGTATTCTAATAGCGCCCAAGTAAACATTTGTCAAGAATATTAATTGAAAAATTATGTTTGAATATCGCCTGTATTTTAGTCTGCCAGTTTGCCAAGAATATTAATTGAAAAATTATGTTTGAATATCGCCTGTATTTTAGTCTGTCAGTTTGCCTTTGAGGATCTTCGAACTGACACCGTTTCTATCCAGATTTCCATGGTATCCCTCTATGGAATAGTTTCCGCATTTGGTGACCATTCATGACCTTAACTGTAAGTTTCTGTTCAAATTTTAGTAAACTATGTTAATTTACAGTAACTTTAGTCTGCTTTTGATAACCTTACACATTGAACTATGAAACATGTGACGGAAATACACGACCAGGGGAGTTTTTCAAAGCTTGAATATTTCTTACTTGAAATAGTTTATGACTGCGATAGTTTTGCCCGAACTCTATTTAAGTACACCAAGAAACGCTTCAAATAATTGGAACAGTTTTAGGCTAGGGATAGTTAGCACCTTCAGTCCACTTTTTGTGACCTTACAGCTTCAGCTGCCAAATATTTGCCCAAATTCCACTTAGCCACACCAAGACACTTCAAGAATTTGCGGAATGATCGCCAATCCAACGTAAACCAGTCTTCTTTTCTTGATAATTAATTTAATTCCGGTTAGTTGAATGAATTCAAAAGAGAACAGCCTTATGATCTACCCAAAATCCTTCTGATTGCACCAGTTATTATTTATGAAAGGATCTAAGAAACAAAAACTCATTTACTTGAAAATATTATTTTATTAAACAGAAAGTAGAGGCGACTTGTTGAACGACGATACAAAGCTGAGGATAAAAACAGACCAACCATCTCACTCCTTGACCATTCAAGTAATAAAAAAAAAACAGATGGATAGTCTGTGCCGTATTACAAAACATATTGGTGGGGTGCAATGTGAACAAAAACTATGCCCTTTAAAACACTTGTTGTATTTTTCGATTAGGTTTGACAGAAAATGTCTATTTCAAAAATCGTGAATCTAGTTAAATTGATTATAGATTTTTAGAAAACTAGTTTAAAATCGAAATATCGTTTTGTGGTCGGATATCAACAGATTCAGCTGTTTTACATAATCTACTCTGTATCTCATAATGTCGGTCTTACTACTAGTCATATTCAAGGCTGTCTGTTTGTGCAGAAGATACCCATAAAAGTATCTCTGTTGATGATACGATATATAACTACTAATGATCTTATTGTTGTTCCTATTTCGTCCATTATTGGCTCGTCGCTGATTTGCATAAGTTACTGCATGAAGAATTCGCTCCATCATCTGGAATGCCCATCGTTCGGCTTTATGGAGTTCCTGTTTTAATATTGTCGTTGGCAAATTTATTCCTACCCCTGGATCAACCACATGTTTGGTGCAACGTTCGATATTTACGTTTTAATATAGCAACTACCGAAGTAGCCGCCACAGCCTTCAATCAGGCTTCTCATTCCAACATTTATTTTCCTGCTATTCCCTACATAACATCTATGTACGGTATGATTCAACAAATCAAATACAATTTAGAAATAATAATTTTTTATTAAACTAGCTTGCGTATATTTACAAAAACCTTACACTTTCCTATGGTGAAAATGAAGTGCTCTTTAAAAGGAGACTAGTTCGCAACTCCAGTCCAAGAACGAGCTTCACTCAAAAAACCTTTAATGTTTTAAGAATATTCTTTTTTAACATATGCGCCAAGCGAAATAAATCTATACTGAATAAGAGTACGATTTTTATAATTTACTAGAGGGCTTGTGGTAAATCTTCCCCGACAATAACAATAACCAACAAAGTGGTTACAAACAAAGTGGACCGTCGGTGAATTCAATCTCTTCGCGTACTAACCAGTACGTTAAGATTTTGTTAATTTTTTTGTTGGTGATAACAGACGGATATGTACAAATTCCTCCCCGTACTAATTTTTAGAAAGGAAAGGACGAAGATAAGGTAAAAAAAGAATGGCAGCACGAAAACAGGAATGGAATATTGATCTCAAATATACTTAATCGTATTTTAATATTCGCAAAGCAACAATGACATAATAGAAGTTGGTTAATAATTGGTTTATGTCTATATAATTCCAACATGCGCTTATAAATCTGCTTTTCTAACCCTGTCATAATAAGGATGAAGATGTACACATTTCTTCTTCAACTTTCTTTGAAAAACAAAATGAAATATATTTTTACTATAAGTTATCAGCTTTCATAAAATGAATTTAATTTTGAATGATGTTAAATTATTTTTATATATTTATATATTATACTACAAAATATTTGTATCGCATCTTCTCGGTCAATCTTTATCAACTATTTAATCATCAGAAAGTTTTTAAATAAGCAAATAATTTAATTTATCATTAATAAGGAATATCTTACTAATAAGAATATTTTTATTTGTTGAAACTTGAATGAAAGAAGTTTTAACATTCAAAAGGCTTGAACAAACATCAAGACAGATCAAAAAAGACCCAATACTTGACAAGATTACATAAATACAGCCAAAATAATGTTTCTATTTGACATTCAAAATGTTCTTCTTTTTACCCTATTATATTAATTAATAATCTTGAAAAATAGAGTTCCAAAGTGCTGCTATATTAATGTACAATATATTGTTATTTGCGGTCATACTACACACAAAACACAAAACCATGTATATTACATTAAATTTATGTAAGCATAAATTCGGCAAATTACTTTCAAGAACCAGAACGTTAAAAATGAGTTAAATGAAACTAGTAGGTCCGAAAGTATTAACTGAAAATACATGACTGAAACAGTCGATAGTAAAAAATACTCAAATAAATGAGATCAAAAATGGCGATTGAATCAGTAAAAGTTGTCAATTAGTAAACAGTCGTTTCTAACGCTAATATAAACCTTCCCTGAACTTCTACAAATATGTCAAAACCTAATAGCCTAATAGCCCTAGCCGTTGTTGAGTTTTAGCGAAACTAACAAGCAGGAATTCATTTGCATATATATATATATATATATATATATATATATGCAATTATTTATATATATGCAAAAAAGACTTTCTTTCAATATATTGTAAAAAAATATTGTTAAACACTAAATACCAAAGCTAATTTTTTTAATTCTAAAAACAAACAAGCATCTTCAAACGATTAAAATCGAGAACATTATACGTTGTTTTTTCTAGACGGAATACGACACCGGAGATGAATTGTATCTCATCGAAATAAAACACTGATTAATGCAGTTCCGATTATGATAAAAGTAGGTGTGGGCGTACTCAAACTTGAGACTCAGCCCCGTATAATTTTGCTGTACCACACTCATTACAAGCTAAACACAGATTTGGCCGGCAAAAGGTCATTTGTTAGTCTGCCCGAGTGATTCGGAAAAATTAGACGCTACAAAGGCCAACTACGAAACGGCAGAAAATTAATTGTTTCGGACGGTACGGAAAGGGAAACAATGTTTCATTTATTTTGTCGTAATTGAAAATTTCATCATGAAACCGGTCGGTTTTTTTAATCAAGCAACATCACATTCAGATCAAACGAATATTATTTTTTGGATTCCTAAGAGTTAATGATTTGAAAAACAGAGTCGAAATTAAGTAATTTTGCAGGTAGATTTTAGATAATTAATTTGTCTCATGCAGGGTTGCACGGAAATAAAACTTGGGTGTATTATTGTAACTCGAAGGTTGTATTGTGGAAAAAAGGCTTTACACGCATGAGAGAAAAATAATAAATGTGGAAATATGGGTTCAGAAAAAAGTAATTACCCTTCTTTCATGTTTTACAAAGAGAAGTTATTGAAACAAATTTTACAATGGTATATGTGCCGTTTTGATCAATGACCTTTTACCACTTTTCTGGTAAATCAAAATTCCATCTCTGTGGCATTTTTAAGATTTCTAGGCGAAAAACCCTAAGTAATGTTTACAAGTAATGGCTAGTTCCGGAGAAACCCAACGGTTTTCGTCTTTAAAGTTCGGTAGTTCCCGTCTAATAATGCGATGTTGCCATTTTGGATCTAACCCTGGCGTTGATAGGAACTCTATTTTGTAAGGTTTCGATTAGTTCTACCAGCATATATGCTATTTTACATGAACACTCAACTGTGCGAAACTTATGTTCGCGTAGGATCCCACAAAATTTGACAATCGCTCAAAAAAGGCTCGTGCCGAATGGTGTAAAGAAATGCTTAAGAAATTCAATCGCGGTGCTTCGAGAGACATTTATAAAATCGTGACAGGTGACGAATCATGGATATATTCGTATGAGCCCGAAAGTAAACAGCAGTTGACTGTATGGGTGTTGCATGATGAACCAAATCCAACAAAAGTTGTTCGCGCACGAAGCACTTCAAAGAAAATGGTGGCCTGTTCCATCGGAAAAACTGGTCATATTGCAACAGTGCCTCTAGAGGATCGTAGAACAGTAAATTCTGATTGATACACAACCATTTGTTTGCCAGAAATCTGTGGTGAAATAAGGAAAACAAACAAGAGACGCCGGATTGTAGTTTATCATGAAAATGCGAGTTCTCAAACAAGAGACTATTTGAGCACTCAAAACATCGAATTGATGGAACATCCGCCGTACAGCCCTGATTTGGCACCCAATGACTTCTTTTTGTTCCCATCCGTGAAGAATAAAATGCGTGGTCAATCAATCAATTAATTGTAGTTTAAGTCCTTCAATCATATATGCATCATAGAGGTACTATGATGTTAAAATAAATTATATTTTATTACATTTTTGCTTTAATATTTTATTTATATTAAAGTGATGTTATATATCAAAGCCAAAATAAATTTAAAGTAAAATGAGGCAACTTTGCGACGTTTTGGCGTCATACATTTTGATAATGTGACTTAGCTTCTACTCATGCTCTCGAATAGAATGCAATCAAATAAAGTCAGCTTCGCGCTAGTATGCGGCCGACCGTCGCTATTTCCTTCAGTCCTGCAAACCGAATTACTCACGCATCGATCGACAACAGCCACCGGCCGTTTCGCAGAAGCAGACCGGGCCGGAGAAGTACGAGGAACCGAACGGTGTTCCTCACGATCCCGCCGCTTTAACAGATCACTTACTAATTAAATATAAGTTACAGCGTCTCGGACCGCATACCTTCTGTCCTCTTTATCGCTCACCTTCAATCTTCGCACCTCTCCGGGCCGTTTCGCGAGCCGGAGGAAGGCCGCAGCTCTGGCAGGGAGCCACGGCAACGTTTAATTGTCGTATTTCCAGTGACAACTTCGAGATAAGTCAATTAGCCCGGCCGGGAATGGTGACCGATGGAGACGACAGTCGAATGGGACGAGAGGATCGACTTGCGTTGTTTCTGCTGGTCTTACGAATTAATTTGTTACTAGTGTTACTTTGCATTCGAATTTTTCCAGATCTTCGGGTAAATAATTTATATTTGCTAAAGAAAAATTGATAAGATAATTTATATAAGTATTTATATCTTCTTATGTCTATTATCACGAATATCTTTTGTATCTCGGTTGATGCAACGAGCCGTAAATTTTTCTCTTGAGAAAAAATAGAATTCCTGTATTGTTAATACTAGGCACGACAATCCTAAAAAAAGCTTAATCTTACTAACATTTTTACTAACTAGGACAAATTTAGACTAGTATTGCAGGAACAAATCAATTTAAACACACGGCTCAAAAGTATAGACATCCTTAACCAGCAAACCCGAAGTATAATTGAACACATTCGGTTAGCTTCAAAAGAATCTGCAACTAGCGAACGTGAGGAGAGAAATCAGAATATGAGGTAAATTAGCCATTAAAATTAAGAGACTAGAATAAAGGAAAAACTAAAAGCCTAAAAGACTAAAAGCTAGAAGAGTATGGCAGAGCACCAAAGATGCAGTAGATAAAACAATATTTAATAGAATTAGTAATCAGATAAATCAAAAGATTAAAGAATATAGAAAGAATTGTTTTGAAAAATAGGTAAATAAATTAAGCCTGGAAGTAGACAAAGATTACTCAATATGGAAGCAACTCAGAAAATTAAACGACCACTTATAATGAAATTAATGAACGAAATGAACTAGTCATCCAACGCTACCAAATCAAAGTTCTAGGAGAAATTACCAATGCTTGTCGCTATATAACCAACGAAGAACTGCACGATGACCTTGAAATCAAGTGGATTTATGAAGAGATCTAAGATTTCGCCTTCAAACATGATAGAAGGTTACTAAATCACAGCAACGTGGAAGCAATAACAGCCACTGGACAATACATAGGAAATAAGAAGATTGAAGCAAACAAAACTACACAAAGGTCTCTCTCTAAGTGTTACTTCTAACTTTGGCTTATGTAGTTTAAGTAGATTTTTTTTTATTTAAGAAATACGTACTGATGTATTAATCCCATACTCAACTTGCTTGTGTCTTAATTCAAGTACAACAGAACAGTATCAGTATACAATAATGTAAGATGCAATTAATTAAGGAAACTGCATATTTCATCTCTACAGGTATCACAACTAACGCAGCCGGTAATATGGTTTCATAAGCGTCAATAAGTACACCGTTGAGGATATATAGTTAACAGAAATATAGACGTTATCTTGATGGAAAATGTTTTTTACAAGTTTTTGCATCCAAGTGCCTCGAAATGATTTATTACTAAAAACCCTTATTGTTTCACCAAATTAAAGGTTGAAAAATCTTTTTATATCTCAAATAAAATGGTACTTCTTTTTTTCTTATTACTTTAACATCATCTTCTAAAAGCGATCTAACCTCAGAGCTTTCGGTTTTGAATTAAGATGATAATGATAGTCCGAAGTTTTATTTCTCATCCATATTGATGAAACCATGTACAATACCATTTTTGCTGAATTGTTTGCAAATGGAACGGAATCCATTATATGCACAACTTGCTATATCCTTAAAACTTATTTAGTTTTGTTTTTATGGAAGATGAGATATAAAATGAGAAGAATAAATGCGATATCGATATCAGTTGTTGCATTTAGTGACGATAGTATCATAATGGGCAATAAGCACTATCATTGAAGTTTTATTGTTCCATATCATAGGATACTGGAATATTGGGAGGCACATCGCAGTTCAAGGCAAAGCTCGTTAAAAGCGAACTAAAGCTATTTAAACTAATCTTAACTGTGGATTACTGAACTTCAAAAGGCCGGGGATTATCAATTATGAAGTACTCCCAAATCAATTTCCTATAAGCTCACATCGTGAGACTGATACACCACTAATAATTTGATAAAATTGTCGGGACGAGATTCCTTTATTATATGCCGGTGACTGACGATGATGAATGAATCATGATTATTGTTTCACTTTATAAAGTATTTATTGATCAGTTATCAATTTCTGTAACTTCTTTCGATGATCCGAGCGATGTTTCTTTGGAAGCGATACAATCATTGACGTATTTTCGCACTTATTAAATACTTTTACAGTATTTCGAAACCGTGATGTCATAAGGCATGCTACATCGATCTGAACAAGTGGTAATCAGAAGGCACTATGCTTGAGAGTACGCTTGGAGAACTTTCCATTTGAGTTACAACAGCTTATCGTTTAACACTCTTGCAACGTATGCGTATGCCCTTGCAATGGCGATCGTAATACATTATATTCTGCTGATTTCGTCATATGCAGAGCAAGATTTTACAGCCATGCATATTTCATTTCAGTGTGGATATGGATGGTTTTCCTTGAGTAATCTATGACATTTTGCGTAAAGTTGTAGTAGATCCAGTAGTATTTCACTACTTGTATATATCGTATATATAGAGCACTAGAAATACTTAATTGGATAAATCCTAAGATCCTAGATTATTTGAGAGATTTAACTGACTCTTCGTCCAATAAGTCCAGCGTAAATGTTTGGATTGCAGCAGATTTCTTATTATTCTTTCTTTCAGAATCTCGAAAATGCAAATTTGAACTTTTAAAATTACCCTCTATATATACTAAGTAACTCAATACATTATTCTAAATTGCAAACTCTTATTTTATATGAAAAATATTAAAACTATAGAATTTAATAGTTAAATTATATTGTTCGACAGTTATTTACAATAATACTGTTTTCATCAATATTGCTGATCAAAATACATGTAAACAGCATTACAATCATTCCTTTAGATTGGAATATGAAAACCTGAGCCTATATTATTTCTGCCTTTCTATTTATATATCTAAATTCTCACACTCTATTGAGATTACTGTTTTCCTTATCTTTTTTAATATTTCTGCTTTCTTTGGCATGACTGTCTAAAGACCACTTATGAAGCTTGTATTATATTTATTACTAACTACATACGTTCTTCTCCCATTCATGTGCCATTTTGATCTTAAATCTTCACCATCTCCTCAATCTTGTCATTTTGTTATCTTGTTTCATCTGTTCCTATCTATTTACAATTTATTTATATAGTTTGTGTTATTCCTCTATTTACTTTAAATTAATTTTTTTAAATTGAAATAAATATATAATATTGAATAAAATAGTAATGAAAATAAAATCACCAAAATCAAAATAATAAATATATAGGATATTGAATATAAATAATAGCAACAAAGAATACTAAAGAAGTTCCTTTATTTAAACGTAATTAAGTATAATAGCATAAGAAAAAAAATGCATAATTATGTCTAAAAATATTTTTATTTTCGGCTCTCAGTTATAGTTAGGAACAAATTAGGAATTATTTTTTTACATAATCAAACATTTTATTAAAATTGTATTGTCTCATTTTCTCAATCTTACTAAAGTACATTTTTGTCGTTTTAAGTCAGTTTTACGAGCGTGCCAGTCATCACACAATAATATAGGCATAATTCCTTTTAACATCCATTTCCGCTGGGGGCCTTAGCGCCACATTCATTAAAAAAATTACCTATCCAGCATCCACCGGCCTGGCCTCACTGTCAAGTAATTACACGGGCCAATAAAAATAAAAAGAAGAAACAGTTAAATCGCTCTTAACTATTTAATACATAATTTCCTTTCTGTTGTCTTATATAATTGCTGCTTAAACAAAAGCATCACTAAGACGTCTTAACATCACCGTGCAACGTTCAGTTATACAGTTTTCTTATCGTTTACTATTTTTTTATTGAGAAGCTTTTAACATTTATACCAATATTGTAATCAGACCAAGAACAATTGTCAGTTTTTGTCAATATATTAGATGGTTGCCACATAAATATAAAAAGTAAAAATAAAACCAAATGTTACAAATGCGAAGTATAGATTTAATCAATTATTAAGAAATCTAACCTAACTATTAAATTCGATGGTTTTAACATGTCCTTATATAAAACAAAAGTTTTCCATGTAATATTATTGGGTTATCAGTATGTACAGGCGCTAATCATGGAAGGCTCACAGGATATTTAATTTCATGTAATTATTTTTATATTCGACATTTTTACTATTATTTGTTTTTAAATGAAAAAATATATGCTGAAAGCCGTTAAATATATTTGGAAACTTATTGTTGTTATATACTTGTTATAAAACGTCATATCCAATTATTTGGTTTCAGTTTCAGTGATTTAGGGGTGAAAAGAAAAGATAACCCAGCTCAAATTCACAAAGAGTCAACTCTAGGCGTTTATATGAAATGATATCAAAAAGAAGTGGAAATAATTACTACAGGATTTAATTGATAATGCCCTTGTGATGATTGTTAAAATAGTATGATCATATGATACCTATCCACAGCTACACTGCTTAATCAAAATACAGGCAAGCATTTAACCACATCCATTACAACAACGACATTGACACCAAAGCGAAATATTCATAGTCATAAATTGTTGCTGCTCATATGGTGGGATCACTAAGGAACATACTATATTTCGAGTTGTTAAAACCGTGATCTCAGATATCTAGAGACGTTAATTGAACGAAATAAACAATAGTGAATAACACATGCAAAGGTATTATCTTGCATGATTGTTGCTACGCCACACATTACAAGAGCTGTGAGAGATACACTATTTCAGATTGAATAGGAAGTTCTGCCGCAACCATAATATTCACCAAAAATAGCGCCTTCTTATTTCCATCCTGCTTAAATATATGCAGCATGGTTTAGCAACATGGCAGAACACGATTTCGAAATTCTGAAGAAGTGCAAAAATTGATCAATGATTGGATCGGTGCCAAATCATTGTTATTCTATCAGCAAGATATCGTATATGTTAGAAATATGGTAAAAGTTTGTAGAAAATGATACAAAACATTTCAATTTAGTAATCGAAATGTTTAATCGTAATCGTAATCGTGAAATGTTGGTAGTGTTTGTTTTATTTAGAGTATTGATAGATTTACTACAGGAGGTTTGGATGAGCTTTATTTACAGTGTCAAAAACAGTTATAGTGGAGAATTTGTAAACCCTAATCATATCAGAAATAAAACCAGATGATATTTAATAAGATAGTCGTTCTTGCCTGCTTTTAAAATAAAAAATGAGAACCCATTATTGTATGTTCACATTTATATAAACAGTTTGTACTCAATGTCTGACACTTGGATAAAAATTCTTTCACCTAAGTCAGCATTATCACGTATATTCGAAATCAACCAATATTCTTCAAATTAAAGAAGTGAAATAAAATGGTTATATTATTGGGATCATATATAAACTCTATAAAATTCTACCGAATCTATATGTTGAACTCTAAGTCCTGTATCTCAGCTAATATATATCGAGTTAAATAAGAAGAATCTTACTCAACAAGGAAATAAATAGAAGCAGGTGTTTGGCAAGGGAGTGTTTTGGATCAGGGTTCTTTACCTAATCTATATATGTGACATATCACAAGCAGAAAATGTTACTATAGATAACACTTCCATAGCTAAGTACATATTGATTTCATATACAACCAAACTATTTATATGCCAATAAATATCAGTAATACATATCCATACAGTAACAATACTATCTGGGAATGAATCTTAGCAACTTTATTGGAAAATCCTCAAAATTGATTACTCATCAAAAGGAAAAGAAAAAATCTTAAAAAATGTATTGGTTATTTGGAAGAAATTATCCATATATATGTCGATGCTATACAAGCAGATACTAAAACCTATATAGATCTACCGAATTTAGTTACGAGGCTGTTCTGCAAGAAGTAATATCAATATAATACAAGTATTTCAGAACAAGTGTTATCAGAGTAAAGTTTCATCTGTTATAGAGGAAATTAAGAGATCCGTAATAAGACATGAGGAAAGACTCCTGTCCCATATTAACACCGAAAAGCTGCTGCCACTTTTGTAAAACACTGAACTAGAGTAAAGACCAATAGGTTTTCTTAGATAGATACTTATTTTTAAGTTAGTCAGCAACGACTAGTAAGAATCAATCAATACATTTAAAAAAATGTTGTTGACATGGGCATTTTACAGGTAAATCGATTATATGGTGATTATAATATGATTTATTGGTGTAGTCGTTTACTGTTAAACGTAAAATACTTTATTGTAACCTAATATTAAAATGTCTTTATCAACAATTGTTATATATAATAAAATGTATTTGTTTTTATATATTCAATCATATTTACACATTATTATGAACTGTGTGACCATGAAAATATTTTATTTCTTACTTATCAAATGTTCACCGTTTCATATTCGATTTTGATTGACTTTATCTTTTAATTCACAAAAAATTATTAATTACAGCTAGATCTAGGAAAATTTGTTAACGCGGCAACATCGATGGACGTTATGTATCTCGGAAAACTCAAATGTTTCCTCGCTGTAGTATTCGTACTCGGACTACTTTTCCACGATGTATAAATAGAACCCTGATCACAGTCACGTTATTTAATATTAGATTTAAAAATAAATTTCGACACTAAACAGTTGTCTTCCATCGGCGACTCGACGATATTCCGAAATCTTTCGAGTACGTCTAATAGTCTTGATGAAATCGGGCGTTTTAAATGTTTTTTAATTGCTCATTAGTATTTTACACTGATTTTTGATTTCGTTATCGCATTACGTCTAGTCTGGTTGAATATGAAACGTACTATGATATTATTTTCTGTAATTAAGTAACAGTTGACTTATATATTCAAAAGTTCTTGCAAATTTTTTAATATGAATTTAACCCTTTTCATTATTTACTATTTAAATAGTAATAAAAATACGAAGACGAGAGTTAAAGAATATATACATAATTGCTTTCAAAAATATGTAAGTGAATTAAGCCCAGAAGCACACAAATATTATTCGCTATGGAAAGCAACTCGAATATTTAAGAATTAAAAATGATCGAAATGAATGGGTTCGATGCAACGATGAAAAAGCTGAATTTTTCGCACAATACTTAGCTAACATATTTCAACTTAATGATATAGAATCTACAATGGATACATCTCCTGTTTATCAACTCGGTGTAGATCTAAATCTAATTTCTCCATTGGAAGTTTGCGCTGAAATTGATAACCTCAACCCTAAAAAGGCATCTGGAATATATATAACCTTTCACCTGGATTATTGAAAGAACTGCCACGAAAAACAGGCATCATGTTGACATATATATTTAATGCCTACGTAAGACTGAAGCATATTCCGGAATGCTTTAAGATGGCACAAATAATTATGATCAAAAAGCCTGACAAACCTGAAGAACAAGTCGAATTTTGCAGGCCTATTTCGCTGCTACCTGTAATATCAAAATTAATTGAGAAACCAATATTTAAATGAGTTGAACATTTTGTAATAATACTAGATCACCATTTTGGTTTTCGAAATCACCACTCAACAGTCGATCAAGTGAACAGAGTAATTGCGGCTATTGAAAAGGCTTTTGAGGAACAGAAATACTGCCCTGCAATATTCCTGGATGTCTCACAAGCTTTTGATTAGGTTTGGCATTTGCGATTAATCCGTAAGATGAGCAAATTGTTACCGCGTAACTATTGTCAACTGCTGGAGTCATATCTTTTTGACAAACTATTTGGGCTGCAGTTTCACAAGCTAGAGTCTTAGGACCTCTCCTATATCTGCCCTACACTGCTGAGATCCCAACAACAAAAGAAACACTACTTGGAACCTTTGCTGACGACACAATCATTATGGCAAACGACATATCTCTGCCTAAGGCAGTAGAAAAGAAACAAGTGGCATTCAACAAAATCTACAAATGGACTAAATATTGGAAAATTCAACTTAATAGCTCCAAATTTGTTCATGTTAATTTTTCATTGCGGCGAAATAATTTTTTTTTATTACTCTTCGTGAGTCCACAATCTGCCCTATTGGCATTAAGTATTTCTTATGTCTATATTATATATACATGGCATGTAGAAAATCACTTCATTAAGCAATCTTCTGTATAAAATATTATCTTAATTAATTAGTCTTATTCTAAAGCTTATTCTAAACTCTACATATGTCCAGTAATCAGATCAGGTGGTGTTAAACGTTTTAGTCTACGCACTTCACTATCACGTCGCATATTTAGCTGATAAGCGAGTACATTGGGATGCACTGACACTCTTTCGAAGTAATTCACACAAACACGTTGGATTACACTCGTTATAGGTTCTAGAGGAATATCGCGTTGTATCACTTTATTTGAAATATAGTACGGAGGATCAACAATGGCACGCAACACCTTATTTTGGAACCGTTGAATGATGGATATATTAGATTTGCTAGCGGTACCCCATAGTTGAATTCCATATGTCCAAACGGGCTTGAGTATAGACTCATACAGCAATACCTTGTTATCTAATGATAACTTGGATTTGCGCCCAATGAGCCAATACATTTGATATAATTTTAGTCCTAGTTGTTTCCGCTTAGAGAGTATGTGCTTCTTCCAGGTTAGGCGTCGATCTAAATGCATACCAAGATATTTAACATGCTCTGCTTGGGGGAGTTGAAGATGATTGATATTTACTGGTGGACATGTTCTTCTACGCTGGGTAAACGTTATATACGTTGATTTTGATTCATTGGCTTTAATGCGCCATGTCTTCAACCATAATTGTATTTGCTCCAGGTGGGTTTGTAGGTTTATTGATGCTGTGACTGGATCTTCATGGGATGCTAAGATTGCTGTATCGTCTGCATATGTTGCCACAGTAGTTATTTTTGTGGTGGGCAGATCAGCCGTATACAGAAGATACAGTACTGGACCCAGTACACTACCTTGCGGAACTCCTGAATATATGGGATTTAATTCGGTATGTTCATCGCCTTGATTTACAATAAAATGTCTGTCAGTGAGATACGATTTTAGTAGCTGATAGTCCGGATGAGAGAGAAGTTTCTTTAGTTTAACCTGCAAGCCCGTATGCCATACTTTGTCAAAAGCCTGAGATATGTCTAGGAAAGCAGCCGAACAATATCTTTTGGCATTTAGGTCAGCTTTTATTTGGTTTACAAGTCTATGCACTTGTTCTATAGTCCCATGCTTATTGCGAAAGCCAAACTGATGTTCTGGAATAATTTTTCTTTTTTCTCTTATATAGTTTAGTTTTTTTATGTATAATTTCTCGAAAACTTTCGAGATTATTGGTAATAAACTTATAGGTCGGTAGGAGGTCACATCTTTATGGTATGGAGGTATTTTTCCTGGTTTAAGTATCATTAATATTTTAGCTACTTTCCAGATACTAGGGAAGTAATTAATTCGTAGCATAGCATTAAATATATATGTTAATAGTTTTATAGCCTTTTCTGAGAGTTCTTTTAAAATTTTGCCAGTAATTAAGTCATAACCAGGAGCTTTTTTAATATTAATCTCTCTCATTATTTTATGTTTAACTTTTTTGACCGTTAGTTTCTCGTGCGGTAAATCCATTTGAAATGGCGAATCTAGAAAGCTAGTAATTTTATTTTCGTCATCTTTATGTAGCTGAGACTGGAAAGGTTTAAAAACATTTTTTAAGTGTTTTGAGAAAATGTCGGCCTTCTCTTTATTGCTTCTCGCCCAATTATTTTCGCTTGTTTTAATAGGTGGGTTATGCTGCTGGGATCTCCTAAGCTTTTTTGTTGCTTTCCACAACGAATAGTCTGTAGCCTCAGTTGATGTCAAGTTTTCTAGGTATTCTTGAATGCCTTGGTTTTGTTCAATTTGGATTAGATCTCTCAGCTCTTTTATGTCCCTATTAAATTTTCTTTTATTCTCTTCAGTCCTTTGCTGTTGCCAATTTCGTCGTAACTTTCTTTTTTCTTCTTCTGTATTGTACATGATATATGTGTATTTTTTCTTGGAAATGTTTCACTGTTGGGAGTCGCGGAATATGCTGCCTCCTGTATATTTTTTGTAAGATTTATTGCTGCTATTTCTATATCCATTTCAGTTTGTAACGGTAAGTTTAGAGAGATATTTTGTCTAAGTTTTCTCTAAATGAGGGCCAGTTAGTTCTATTATTGCACAGAGAAGGGGGTTTATCTTTGATGGTAATTTTTGAAGAAATTGTTACTATTATTGGTGAATGATCAGAAGACAGGTCGAAACATGATTCTGCCTGACACTTTTTTGGATCAATATTTTTTGTAATACAGAAATCCATTGTATCTGGTTTTTTATTTCTGTCTGAAGGCCAATATGTTGGTTCACCAGTAGAGATATGTTGTAAGTTACCTTTCCTTATGGCTTTGAGCAGTTCTCTACCTTTTGAGGTTATTATTCTTGAACCCCACATTAAATGTGTTGCATTATAATCTCCTCCTGCTATAAATCTATTACCTAGCGTACTGGGTCCAGTACTGTATCTTCTGTATACGGCTGATCTGCCCACCACAAAAATAACTACTGTGGCAACATATGCAGACGATACAGCAATCTTAGGATCCCATGAAGATCCAGTCACAGCATCAATAAACCTACAAACCCACCTGGAGCAAATAAAATACATTTATGGTTGAAGACATGGCGCATTAAAGCCAATGAATCAAAATCCACGCATATAACGTTTACCCTGCGTAGAAGAACATGTCCACCAGTAAATATCAATCATCGTCAACTCCCCCAAGCAGAGCATGTTAAATATCTTGGTATGCATTTAGATCGACGCCTAACCTGGAAGAAGCACATACTCTCTAAACGGAAACAACTAGGACTAAAATTATATCAAATGTATTGGCTCATTGGGCGCAAATCCAAGTTATCATTAGATAACAAGGTACTGCTGTATGAGTCTATACTCAAGCCCATTTGGACATATGGAATTCAACTATGGGGTACCGCTAGCAAATCTAATATATCCATCATTCCACGGTTCCAAAATAAGGTGTTGCGTGCCATTGTTGATGCTGCGTACTATATTTCAAATAAAGTGATACAACGCGATATTCCTCTAGAACCTATAACGAGTGTAATCCAACGTGTTTGTGAGAAGTACTTCAAAAGAGTGTCAGTGCATCCCAATGTACTCGCTAATCAGCTAAATATGCGACCTGATAGTGAAGTGCGTAGACTAAAACGTTTAACACCACCTGATCTGATTACTGGACATATGTAGAGTTTAGAATAAGCATTAGAATAAGACTAATTAATTAAGATAATATTTTATACAGAAGATTGCTTAATGAAGTGATTTTCTACATGCCATGTATATATAATATAAACAGAAGAAATACTTATTGCCAATAGGGCAGATTGTGGACTCACGAAGAGTAATAAAAAAAATGTACAAGTAAGTTTTTATGTTAAATGTCTCCCAGCCATATAATTTTGCTCGCTGGGTGTAAATGGATTCTACAACTTTTGTGAAGTTCTCTAAAATATTCTTATAATACAGCAGATAAACCTATCTTTCTTGGCAACCTAGTACTGTACTCCGGCCGGTTATCTATCAGATGAGGCCTCTGAAAAGTCGGCTATAATTATTCGTTTTAATCTAAGCCTCACAGAAGGAATAATTATCGCACCAAAAGATTATACGCATTATTATTATTCCTGTCTATACATCCCGGAAGTTCGACTTCCATGTAGGAAAGATAACTGAAAATCCGATGAACGATACTGGTCGATTTTGAACAGAATTATTTCGTTCTCAGCCTGAAACAATTTTTGTAAGTCTCCTATCTGGAATGTATGATCATTAACCGGATTAAGATCGGTAGAAATTAACGTGGGAAATGTTGTAATGCTACTTAAAAATAAAGGTCGATAATAAAATCGAAAACTATCTATTAATTGATAACCTCACGCAAATTATGTTATTTGCTTTATTATATTACGAACGAATTAATGTCATTATTAAATAATATAAGATTTTATTAAATAAGAATGTTTATAGGTAAAGTACTCGTAAATAATATTTTTTCTAACCTCAGTATCCTGCGTCTTCTGAAACAACTTCCCTGATCATCCTCCAACCAATAAGATTAATACAACATATAATATTAATCATTAGTAAAGTGTGACCGAGGACTAAAGTTCCGAGAGCATTGATCAATAGATACAATTACTGAAAATTACAAGAGATTGGTGTTACCATTGGCAAGTATCTAGAACACAACAAGAATTCACAATCCCTGTCATGTCAGCAACTAAAATGGATAAGGCAGAACTTTTCTGGAATAGTCTCTCGCTTGATCATTCAACAGACGATAATGAGGACTTATTCTTCTACATTTACTAACTGTTAGTGTAAGTTACTACGCTGATGGTACTGCTGGTTTCAAAGTTAATGACAGAAGAAGTAGAAAGAAAGAAAAGTTAAGAAAATAGAGAAATGGTTTTAATCAGTGGAGAATAAAGGCAAAGTAAACTAAATCCACTTTTGTTACTTAAGCACTGAGAAGGGAAATCTGCCCATCGATAAAATTATATAACGAAAATATCCCACAAGAAGTACATGCAAAGTATTTGCGAATTTCCACACTCACACTAACACTGAACTGTTGATGTAAGAAACATACTCAATATATCCAATGAATAAGCAACAAGTACATGTCTGTAGATCTCAATATAAGAAGAGTGAAGCAGGAAATAAGTCAGCATAGCCACAAATATTATAAGAGATTTGCGCAACATACAAACAAGGTGGCATTGGTGCTGAATGGAGTAGACATCCCCAGTCTCAGTAAAAGATTCATGTAGAGCTATATGATTAACAACCATGGATTGTAGTTACCTCATAAAAATACAACATACAAAGAGTTTGAAGTTGGACAACACAGGTGCCTATTGTTCTGTCACAGAATACCATACTACAGAATAGAGAAGGAAAACAGTTTTAATATAACTGTTAAACAGAAGGTATATTAAAAATTACAGTGGGACTCATTGTCATTATATCTCTTTTGTTTCTATTTTTAATAACATCAGTTATTGTCGATTTGGAGTCACTAACTTCCTATTCTAAATGCCTTGATTATTTTCTATTAAATTTCAATTAGACTTTGATGCAATTACAATATTCACAGTATGTAGCCCATTTATTGAGCAAATATTTGCTACGGCTAGTCATGTAAGATAAAGGGGATAACCTGCAGAGCTCTAACTACAAAACTGCAATTGCTAAACTGTGAATCCTTAGTACGATGCTATTTGGTTGAATCGTAAAATAGCGGGTATACAACCATCACCTTGAAAGTAAATGTTAATTTAGAATGATAACTAACAATGGCCTTGTTCACTCAGCCAAATAATTAGCAAAATATTATAGATCGCTTATAATCTTTGATCAATTCTAGTCGTGACAATGTTTGTAATTCAAGTATGAATTGTCAATGCATGTTTCACGTACTATATCGTAACAAATTAAAAGCTCTTTTTAGCTAACTTCGAAAAAGGAGGACGTCCTATATTTGGCTGTATTTTTTTAATATATGTTGGCCGATTTCCCCGCCAATTGTGAACCGATATTCAAAATTCTTTTTTTATTGATCTGATGGGTGAAGTGAGGAAATCCAGGGAAACGCTTAAATTTTAAAAACATCTACAAAGTTTTCACATATTTTTTATCTAAAATAATCAGATGTTTATATATAATGTTACTGCTGAGCTGGTGTGACGGAAAACCGGAAGTTGTTCGGTGTGAAAACCATTCAGTTTGCTTTTTAAACACTAAGAAATATTGTAGGCAACTGTTTCTATGGTGTAATGATTAAAGCGTTTAGCCCCCAAAGGGACGTCGCGGGATCGATTCCCAGCCTCGACATTAACTTTTCGTTGCTGTTTAGTCAGAGCATTTGTCAAATCACTTAGGCTAGGTAGTGGATCCCAGTGCTTGAAGCGTTCCTTATTTTCTATCATTATTTCTTTATTCTTATTTTTGCTCATACTCCTATTAATCATTTTGAAATTGGTGGCGAGCCCAAACAATACAAAAATTAATATATAAATCTGGTGATATATAAAAAAAATTAAATTATCAACAAAACAAATTTAAAATTGTATAACTTTTTCGCTTCGGCATCGACTTCAAAGTTGTCAGTTATTCATTAAAATAATATTGTAAATAGATAAATAGATATAGGTATTTAGCTAAATTGTGTGTATATAATAGAATATAACATACGTGTACTTGATAGGTGAAATAAGGTTTTTGTTTATTTATTACAACGATTTGTGCGCATATTTTAGTTTAATCTTTTTTTGTATTGAAAATTTCAGTTATCTTTACCTAGGGCTAGAATAAGCTATTATACAAGTAGCAGTTAACAAGTCATTCCTGTCTGATCCACCAACTGTCCAAGTGAATATTGCGTTGCAGCGACAGGGACAGACGAAACCAAATTATATCACTTGATGTATTCTTAAAGCAGAATCAGCGAAGTAGCTCTGCTTTCATCTGAATAGTAGACTAAATTGGAAACATTATATTGGACAAAAAACAGCAGGTCATATTTATAATTAAATAAATATACTGATTAGTCGGAAGATACTTGACAATCTTGACCTAAGATCAAAGAGACTGTAAATAGGGGTTATGCTATGCTATTACCATGACATATAGGGCACTTATGAGGTAGTACTAAGACATTAGTACAACAAATAGTTAGACCGATTAGTAACCCAAAGCTGCTGAAATAAGCTTCGTCAATTATTTACCTATGCTTATCGCTATGTAACTAACGAAGAACAGTACGGTAAACTATTCTAGATTTCGCTGTAAAACTTCAAATCACAACAGCTTGTAGGCAGCACACAGAAGATTGAAGTGATCTAAACTACACAAACTTATATAAAGTGTTCAAATCATCAAATTCAATATTTATCAAGTGTATCATGTATTTTTGTTATACATTATCAAGTATTTCTTATACTTGAAAATCTCAAAACGCACTCTATGAATTGGCTTGAAATTTGAACGAGTTTTGAGCGTTTTGAGAGGATTGAATAACATAATTAATAAAAAAAAGTTTTAAGGCTATTTCCGATGCTTAATATCTATGAAAGATCAAAAGGATTTGAAGAACTAAATAGAACTGTTCTGTACCGGTATATAACCGATATAAAAACCTAATTATATCTGACACAATATTACTGATTAGTTTTCAAATATATCAAATGATTATGTTTTAAAAATATTAATAGAAGCTAATTTTATACATAATACTGTAGCCTTTTAATTTGTTTTATATTGGAAATGATTTAATTGTGTGTTTTATGAATTTCTTTTGTTTAGACTGATGTAGATCGTTTGCGTAAGGCCTCGCCCACGCCCAAGTATAGCCCGGCGTACTCGGCACGCAGACAGAGAAAGTTGGAGATTAACAGAAGAGAACAGAACAACACCACTAAACAGAACTACCCCAGGACGTTTAGATGATAAAGAACGTATTAATCAGAACTTTTGGAAGACAAAGAGCATTATTGTCAGACATGTGAAGAGTACGACTTGAAGTATATTACAAGTGATAAGAAGAGGACCACAGCACATTCATCTCAACAATCTTGGAATTGTTAGATATAATAAAATATATATTGTAAATAAAAATGTATTTAAATCAGATAAATGAATAAAGCTCAATTGCACTGCAGAATAATCTATATATTAATATATATATATATATATATATATATATATATATATATATATATATATATATATATATATAAATATATATATATATATATATATTTATATATAATTTGCGCTACAAATAATTATATTTCAATAAAAAGAAAAACGCCCAAATCAAATAGCCTGGAATAACCGATCAATGAAACAATATATAAAAACAAACCCAGGGGTGCCGTACGGGCTAAGATTTTAGCTCGCATACAATAACATATTAGGATTGGAGCTCGGTGGAAATAACGGATTTTTTAAAGTTTATAAAATAAAATAAACGATAGTGTTCCTTAAAATTAAGTGACCCGACATATATAAAAATTTCATTCCAACATAGATTAGCAAAATTCGAGTATAACAAGAATCGTCTGCTTTCTTTTCTTACAAAATACTTAGAGTTTCTAAATCACAATAATGATTTAATTTGATGCCTAGTGAAGAAAAAGAAAAAAATGTTCTTTCCAATTATTTGATGTGGTTCAGGAGACATACTATAGCATTGTACTAAAGGTAATTCTAAATGTTGTTAAGATTTTTCTGTAAATTTTACTGGTATTGTCTTCTTAATAATATCAGGTTTCATTAATAAATACATTTATTAACGAAACACTCCCCTAATAATACAGCTAATATAATACGTTAATCTGTATATCAGAAGTTAAAATTAATATTGCATAAATTTAAAAACTTATAAACTAGTTTCATAGAATTTTAATTGGGACATATGAAACATAAGACAAGGTAGAAAACAATAGAAGTCACACTAAACAAGAGCTATCTACAAGGGCGAGATGGAAAAATAAAATAAATAAGCAAAGAACAATTCAATTTTATATATAATTTGCATAGATGGAACACATAGAACAAAGAGAACAAACTATGAATGATTAACAGTACATTTGTAAACATTTTAGAGCATTGGTAAATATAAAGGTATTTAATGATTAACGCAATAAGATTATATTATTAAGACTATATAATATTTTGTTATTTGAACCATGTATCAATTATTTTGATTATTTACTTTATAGACCTAAGTTTTGGAAATTGAGCAGTTAATTTAATTATTGTAAATACTTACAATAATGTTTTAATATTTTAACATGTACAGCTAAAGTCAAACTCAAAATTACGTTATTCATATATTCTATAATTTAATATATTGTCTGTATTACTTCCTTTATAATTCCATACTTATCTTTATAACATAAAATTAAAGAGAGATCATGGATAGTTATATTTGAAGGTCTTTAATTTGAACTTCTTAATAACTTGTTGATTATTGAAAGTCTGGATATTATATTTAATTAAATGCAATTTTAAAAAAATAGTGAGTGTTATTTTTTTATATAGTTTACATATATTTTAATATGTTTTAATATGCAGACACACTTATTCAACTTCAATCAATTAATTATATAAATTTATTTTATCAATCAATTTTTTAATTAGTCCTTCTACTCTATTATGAGAGAAAAATAATTAATTTAATACATTGTGGTCAAATTTCGACTACAGAGCTAGAATTATCACTAATAATATCTAAGAAAGAAATAAATATTAATATTAAATTGTAATACAAATAAATATTAAAAGTGATATAAATTTTAAAACTTGTGTAAACTGCATTTATAAATTCTGAACCAGCAGAAAGTTTCCACTCTGTTTAATATGCGTAACATTGTAAAATGAAATGAAATTTTAGTAGACAAACTGGTTCAACAACATAATTCTAAGAGTATTCTAATAGTGTAGTAATTTATTCTAAATGTTAAATTATAATAGTATATTAATTAAATTATTTTCCACTATTTTCTTAAACTTTTCCCATCATTTAGGCAAGAAAGCGATATCATATGGAAAGAACGATGTAGGTTTGGCAGCAATCCAATTTTCGCACTTCGTTAGCATTTCGAAACCGTAATATACCGATAGGCGTAGCTAGATCGATCTGATCAAATACTAATCGGATAGCCCTATACCTGGTGAGTAACATGTGTGCGACTGAACTTCCTTAACTTTATGACCAGGAATATTCCGGTTCGATATCTCTGTGGATGGCTTTCAAACAACAGCAATAGTGTATCTTTCAAAACTCTTGCATCGTATGGTGGGGCTTTGTCTTGCAAGAGGATAACTTTATGCAACAATACGTCATTCCCTTTTTTCAATTGACGTTGATAAACATAAAAATTTCATTCGGTTTCATTTATTAGTAATGCACCTTACTGAACTTGCTGATATCATCATGCATATATGGAGCAATTATGACCATGAATATTCCGCTTCGGTGTCGATATGGATGGCTTTCCTGCACTAACATATGACGTCTTACACTTAAGATTATCATAGTATATCCGTTATTCATCGCCAACCATAATATGCCAAAGACAAATTTTCTTTATTTGCTCGACAAGATGATGAAATGGTTGACAATGGTTTTCTGTTATATAAAGCTATATAAAGGTTCTTTTAAATTTTGAGCTTTGTTTTATTTTTAGAATTTTTTTCGGGTCGTTCTTGGTCATTTAATTGCCACTATTAAACCAAACTAAAAAACCTAAATCCTAAAGATGTTCCAAGGAGTTCGGCATCAGTATGAGTAATGAGCAGTTTGGAAAATGACCGTACTGACTCAGCGAGGAACGAGAGAGGTATTGAATTTTCCAAAGGAACATCTCAATTTACCACAACAGGTGTCCGATTTTAAATGATTTCAATTTGTAATATATCTTGCGTTTGTATTAACTGTCAATAAAATGCAAGAACAATATTTGCTCGTGTGTGGCTTCAAGTAAATAACGAAGAAGACGAATGACTCTGTCACTCTGTCTGACTAATTGGTGTGTTGAATCAAGGATCATAAAAATATTTTATTTATGTGTATAATATGGATTTATAAAAAATAATTTTTGGGATTATATGGCCCGGTGAATGGAGGTAGAACGAAAATAACAATGTGGTGATTATATGTTGTGAGGGTTATTTATTGACGTTATAAAAAGGTGAAAATATAAAATGAAAAAGGGAGAGTAACGCTGTATTATTTGAAGACGCTTGGGTAGACGATGGTGGCACGTCTGAACTGAACGATTTGTAATGACCGAATGATATAAAGTGCCCTTCAGTGATATCCAAGATGCCACCTCGCACTTGTTTAATATCTGGGATAATATTTCTGTGTATTTTGTAGACCATTATTTTAAGATATAAAATTCGACATGCCTCAAGGTGACGACAAATTTATTTTCATATTTAATCCCAGATTACAATTTATTTAACAAAATTGTTAGAACTATATCTACTGGAATAAACAGAAAATGGTTATTGATAAAACATATTATCGATAACTGCTTCCTCATTCTGATGACAATATCCATATTTTTTATTATATATTATAGATTTACTACACATGAGTCAAAAAAGATAATTAGTAAAAAGTATTTTATCTTTTCTTACATTCCACAGAATACATATGAAAAATAAATAGTTGATATTGTCATAAACAAAAATATTTATATTTTAATATCTAACCTTATTTAATGTAGATTCTAAATCGAAGATCTTACAATACGTACTTCAAAATTACGAATAAACTGTCATCAGGCATTATTTGTTCAAATATTAAAAAAGAAAAGAAGCTAAGATGTGAATAAATTACTTAAAGTCTTTCAATTTCTATTATGATTTCTATTAAATATTTATTTAGTTATATCAAAATAGAATCAAATTACTAACATCAATTTTACTTGGTCAATGATTATTACGGTTGACCAGCCAAATATAGATTTCGTGTACCAATTTTTCTTTTGTTCGACGCTGATAGCTGATAAAAATAGACAATTTCGTCTATATTTACGCCATTACTTTCTCATCGATTCCATATTACCCATTTAGAACGACTCGTCGGTCGAAAATAAGTCATAAAATTCAAGCTAACGTCATAATTATTCTGTTTGAACTATTTTTAACAATTTTGAGTCAGTAAAAAAATAAAACTAGATTTTGAAATTATTCTTAAGTCTCTTCTATAACAGAACTATGATGTTGATATAATATAATATGCTGTAATACCTGTCAAATTACAGAATACCAGCCAGCGAGAAAAAGCTTTTTAAATTTGTTCTTATGTTTTTTGACTGAGCCAAAGTTTCCATATTTATATGTGAATGGAAACCACATAGAAATATCACTTATAAGAACGCACTTATAATAGTTAATTAAGCACTTAAGTAATGAAAGCAATGTTATAGTGTACAAATCCATCAAAAGTCAGTGGACATATGGCGTTCAACTATACGGCACAGCAAGCATTACCAATATTGAAATATAAGAAAGATTACAAAGACAAGCTTTGAAGAACATGCTGAATATTCATCAAAGTATGATGAACAGATACGTGTATTTAGATTTCTAGATGAGAACAGTGAAGCAGAAATTAAATCAGCGTAGCATAAATATCAAAATAGACCTGCGCAACATACAAACGACCTGGTACTGGTGCTGAGTAGAGTAGTAGCACAACAGCACACGAGGCTTAAGTGCTTAGGTGCCACATCCCTAGTCTCAGCAACAGATTTACATAGATGGATGGGAGTTGTGCTCACAGATAGAAACTCTCGAAAAAAAAATAGAAAGTTTAGAAGTTAGACGACACAGTGGCTTATTGTTCTAAGACAGATTGCCGTGGCCGGAATAGAGAACGAATAAAAATATGAGAATGGAACATAGAAAAAGACCAACATTTCTCTATACAACATCAATCCCTAAGGATAATTTTGATAGGCGAAATTTTACTTAATTTTTTCAAAGAAATTTTAGAGATTCTTACATAGACTTCAGTAGAGCCCAAAAATATTTTACCACCACTAATCATATCGCTAGTATTTTAACATTGTAACATTGTTATATCTAAATAATTGTGATTCTTGAGAGCCAATTAAGAAAATAGCAAGTATTGACTGCTGATAGATAACTTTATACTATAAATCTCAATAGCATCCAGTTAGAGGAAGTGCAGGGGTTCAATTACTTTGAGTTAGAAAAGCAGGAGAAGAAAGTTTCAACTACGGCTGAAGTAATAAGCCGAATCGCCCAAGCTCTGCACTGCACGAGCATTCACTTATCTAAGATGTGCGTATTAGAGAAAAGAAATATTCTAATGAAGATTAAAATCCAACTCTTTCAAAGCAATCCGTATGGTTTCGAGACTTGAACACAGATTACAGTTTGATATCCATATGCTTTACATATATATAAGTTTTACAAATGTGCGATGTTGCAAAAGGAAAATTCGGCATTTTAAAATATTTCGATTAAGACGGGACAATAAACGCACAGTTGAGAAAAAAACCCAAATATGCAGATTATAAACTTGAATGAAAGATTTTTTTACAAGCTTCTGTGGCGAAAATTATCTATTGGATAGAAGAGGCAGCGAGCAGCTCAAGAAAAAACATGTAAAAAGACCATAGAGAGCTATCTGAAAAATAGAAGACTAACAAGCTAGAACGGTTGCGGTCGAAGTCAATAGGGGCAAGACTTGATGAAAAATGTCAAAAAATTTGCCATACCAACATGATTGAGTAATAATGATGATACAAATAAAAATTGTAACTTAATAAAAAAAACTATGATATTTAATGTCTACACATTTACACAACATTTTCTCTATATTTTGCAATATATAATTAACGTTATATAGTAATAATTGGTGATAAAGAACTGATTTTAAATAATTTTCAGTGCCCAAAATTACATATTTAAATAAGTGTAATATAAGACCGAGATAAATTAGTTTTAAAATGCTTTTACGGCTCTTTTTATTGATCTGTATAGTTATTGAACAAACTAACAATCAAAAACTATAATAATGTGTAACTTGTAAAAGTATTATACAACAACAGCAAAATCAGTATTTAAATCTCCAGCCTTTAACACGACACAAATCAACATATTTAATGCTTCGTCTAATTTAATTAAATAATAGAGACCCAGGATCTCCCTGTATATAAATATAGTTATTTCCCTACATAAGGTCTTTTTTTTGGATAGAAGACTATCCCAATAAACAGAATTAGCGTTTATGTTGACGATCATGATCAAGTGATAATGATCAATGATGAACGTATCTTCGAAATATTATTGTTTATTTTTGTAATGCCAAGATTATTATTTCGAATATTTTCCAAATAAAACATCAGCGAACTAATATGAATTTCAAAAAAGTGTTTTATTTTATCAAAAGGTTGTTTTAAGGTGTCACACCTGAAAACCAGTCTGATCAAACTTAGAATCTCTCCATCGCAATGTCCATGTTAAATTTTAAGTAAGTTTCTCCTTGATCTTTTGAGTATTTTTTAAAGAACACTTCGCATGATGAAATATGAGGAAATAGAAAGAAATTATAAATGAAATTCAAAACCTGTTGATACCCATAGAGTATAGTCTAAGAGCTAGCAAAGTTTTAATGATAAAGGTGATGAACTACTGGTAATTACGAAAATATTCTGCTATCAGAAAAACTTGGTCAGGCCTGGTCAACTGAAAAAAATATTATGAGATTCAAACCATACGAAATTATCATTAAAAAGAGCTATTAATTCTAACTTTAACTCACTTAACAATTCTTCTATATACTTTAGTCTTGAATATTAAAATAGAGTGATATTAGTATCTAAATTCAATGTATTCCAGTGGAATATATTACTAAAATTCTATGGTTATTCAATTACAAAATAGAATAAGAGGCACAGATTCCATAGATTTAGGCTGGTAAATTAAAAGTGAAATATTACATAGAGGTAAATAGTATAGTAGGAATGAGTTAAGATTATCGAGAGAAATCTGAAGATTTAACACTAACACAACTAACACATTTAACAGTATCTAAAGTTATCCTTATGTCCGATCATTTATGATAGACAAACTTGAAGAATGCCTGAAATATTGCAGCACTAAGAGCGATATATTATGAGAAAAGGGCTACTTACTCAACACTAGTACCACTAAACATTTGAAGAAGAGAGTTTACATTCAAACTCTATCAATGTAAATTTGATATTACTTCCACCATTCTCATCAAATATTTAGCAAAGGTTATTAGTTAGAGAAACTGGACTATAACTAGAGAATTAGTTAGTTTGTTACATATTGGGATCAAAGTACTGAGCGCCCAGTTAAAGGGAAATTCATGGTAGATTTTCAATAGAAAGTTTAAGGCTGAAGGTAGTAAATGTATATTAAAGGGGATATGGAAAGCACTAGGAGACCGGAGTAAACTATCTATTTTCAGATAACCATCTGTAAGATCCTTCATTGTAAATATAAAGTTAATAGATGAAGGACAATCATCATTAAGGCGTATGGACTCCTTCTTAATAAACTGATCATTCATGGACCATCCATCTTCGGAATTAATACCAAACATGCCGGTAATAGGTAAGCCCTTCAATCCCCTTAATCCCTAAGAGATGGAGTTTGAACCTGAGTCATAAAACAATGATTCAAGGACAGATATTTTAACTGCCCTAATGGTACATCTAGCAATACTCCCACAATGTTTGTATTCGATTAAATTGACTTCAGTTGTTGGCATATTGGCATGAACGTCATTTAGTACGAATTTGTATAGCTATTTTACAGTTATATTTCCACTATGGGATTCCACCAAGTGCTATTACTTATAATAGGAACATATTGGTATGATGCCTCCTTGATTGATTTTGTTAAATGAGTAGTTAGTGAGAATTCTTCCAAAACACAAGTTATCATAACCACTGATTCCAATATCACATAAAAGTCTATTTTTATTCTATAATCCTTTATATTAAGCTACTAGCTATGTGCGTAGCTAGGCTATATGTACCAACCCACCGACCAACCACGATATTGGGCACATTTATTACCTGTAAAATACCATAACTTTCTAACTTGAATATACAATTCGGTAACCAACCACCAAACGATCAAGTTGGAACTTTGTTTTGCATTCCAAAAATCTTGAAGGACCTTTCTAGCAACTGGTCTAACTGTTCTCTAAAATTCAGTATATAGTTAGACAACACGGTGGCTTATTGTTGATTGCCGCGGCCAGAATATAGAAAGAATAAAAATATAATGGATAATTATTATATTTTTATAGTCACCTACCAATATCATATATGAGTTTTCAATAACGGCATTTCGATGTTAAATAATGTAGAATCTGAGGTATTAATTAATATTATAGGAAAGATTACTTATCTATATTATTATTATTATGATTTAAAAAAATCTCTCTAGAAAATGTCCAGGGGTCAAACCGGACGTGCTTGGTAGCCAATTAACGTTATCTATGCAAAAGATAATAATATCCCTAAATCGTCCGTGTGGAATATCCATCGTTCGCTGGCTGATACGTAGGGTTCTTCAACATCTTAACAATATAATAAGTTCTCCTGGATACATTGGTGAACCTTGCGTGAACCAATTAAACATGTCCACATAGCCATTCCTCAAAAATTCTCACACAAATCAAAGATAAATATTAGCGAATGGATAAACATTTTCATCATTGAGTGAGTGAAATTGATTCGTTTTACACGCATTTAACCATAACTAAAATCGGACTGAATATTTCAAACTTCAACTTCGAAAGCTTTTTTTACTAAACGTTTATGAAAAATACACTTAATTTTTCAATACTCAATTTTTTATAATTAAGTTTTGAATTAAAAAAGCCTCTCTACGTTAATCTGTTGTCCATGCCATCACAAAACATAGAAAACAAAAATACGATTTTAATACATCAAAATATATGGAAAAACAAATTATTTGGCAATAAACTAGATCATCATAACACTCAAAATATCATCATTTTTACTACTAGAAAATACATTTTCTGGCCGGTCTCCAGACACCATCCCAATATCGTCATTCAACCCCAAACACCAAAATCGACGTAGCATCGAAATAAAACACAATCGCGACCAAGAACGAAAAACAACAAAACGTTGCTGCTTCGATTTTTTATATTAAAAATAAATATTGGAGTGATAGAAATAGAATTCGGCTGTGAGAAAAACGCACGATCCTAAATCGGTGGGTGTAGACTATTTTCGAACAATTCGAACGTCGATTTCTAGAAAATCGTAAAGCTTTTCAATTATTCAGAGCCCAATGTGGATAAAAATAGGAAATAGGGCCTATATTTAGATCGTTATGCTGTTCACCTTTCTATCGATTTTAATCGCTTTCCGTTAACAACATTCCGTGGTTCGAAAATATCCAACAAAAATGAAATTAACCAGAATATTTTTCATGGTGAGCTATTTTTAATATCTTACACGCCGATTTAGCATTATCGTCATCACATTTGCTCATCATCTATAATGATCAATTATCAATTTATTAGGCAAACAAGAGTCAGATCACTTTTTTGCTTTCAGTAAATTGTTTTCTACTATTATCTCTTAACATGGCAATGTCATATCAAGAACCATTATTCTTCGCATTAGAAATGCCATAGCGTATCCTTCACAACTTCAGCAAGCTATGACTGAGCATTGTCATGCAAGAGGATGACTTTGTACCTATTGCTCGCTATTGCTGGTATTTTATCCAACAATAATTTTGCACTAACAATTTCCAGGATATTGTACGCTTGCTACTAACATAGTATATCCGCTTTTCATTGCCAATCATAATACATCAGAGAGAGTTCTTCTTTACCCGGTGCGCTCTAAAAAGGCGATGCTGAACTAGTTCTAATATGCGTTTTTAGTCAATACATGTGGTGCCCATTTTCCTTAATTTGGAATCTTTCCCATCACGTGTATACGTCTAGAAATAATAGATTTATCAGCTACAAAGCCTCAATCAATCTTGCATTGCTCTCGAACATTTTGGATCCTGCAAACTCTTCTTTACCAATGCCATCGAAATGACCACTTTCAAATAGTTGAAATGAAAACTAACATTTGATATATGACGGAGCATGATTAGCCTCGGTTAATTTTTGGAAAATTAGACAACAAATGTAATGAATATCGACAAAGAGATATATCAAAATCATGAAATTTATTAATTTGAATACATTTTTCCCACTCTCTTTCCAAACATTAACACTTTGCATTTTTCCCAATAAATATCGCTGACCAAAGTGTTTGACGTTATGAAAATATAACTTAAGCATACAATAACTTTTAATTTGGAATGTTATGATGAAACGAAAATTTGAAAAAAAAATATTTGTAATTTTAAAAATTGATTTTTTAATTTTCCAGTGAACCATTTTTTTTTCAGTTGTATCAAGGGTATCAGGCATCCTAAAGTCAGGACGAATTCAATTTAGCAAATGTGTTGCATGTTGAAATTCATATAGAAATTTATTAATTTTAGCGATAGGTCTTTGAGCTATCTGCCTCGTCTGATGTTTGCAATTCAAAATTATATTACATGGATTTTCCAGTTTAAATTTAGTGCAAAAGACTAAATATTGTTCCAGATTTTAAAAAATGAATGAATGCATAGCTTAAGAACTCATGACAGAGTATCATCGCTTATAGAGTAGCTTCTCAAATTCTATTTCCAACATTATTCTTAAATTCAATGTACTTGTTCCAATTTTTTTCACTTGCCCCTTTTTATCTTATGGCTCTCATTCCTGGTTATCACACTCATTGTTATTTGTTCTTTTGTTTGATATTCCTTTATTACAACAATGAAGTACATTTTCTGTTTTTATAATTTAGTTTATTTCTGTAACTTCTGTTTTGTGTTAGCATTTATTTTACTAAACTTTTATTTTATTTAATTTTCACTTATTCTAGTTCTTCTAATTTGTAACATTTTTAATTAATGATCAATTTCCTACTTCCTTAAATCCTTCTGATTGCCACTTCATATTAATGCAACAAGGCTTGAAAGGCACAAGGTTTCAAAATGCTGAAGAAGTACGAAAATGGATCGATAATTGGACCGCTATTAAACCACCAGCATTATTTTGCCACGATATAGCCATGTAGCCAAAAAGATGAGACAAAGTTGTAGGACAGTGTGAAAAATATTTCAATTGATCTATATTGTACCAATTCTCAATAAATGATCTTGTATAGTGAAATATTAGGATTAAATGGTCAGAATACCTAATATATCTCCACATATTTGAATGTTTATTTTGGATCAAAATCATTTTCATCTTTAGTTTTACGTTAACAAATAGAATTAGGAAGTTGAAGTTCCGCAAATCAACCAGATGTAATCAGAAGAGGAGGATGATTCTCTCTTTATTGTTTTGTAATTGACAGCATTGGAAATGGTATCAACATTACAGAAAATGGAGTGCGCTGGAACGAAATTAACTTAATTATGTAGGCTGTTTCAGACGATTTAGATTTGAACCAACTTTGATTTGATTGCGCCTCTTGCTTGCCATCTTAGAAATCATAACTAGGCGATAATTTTAACGTATATATGGTTAACGTTGGTATAAACGTCCATCGGAATATTCGCAAAATAAAGCCACAAATAAGCAATAATACCAAGCTGACCGCCAGCTTATCCATACAATTAATTTCTGTTGTATTTTTTGCAGCATTATATCAACCTAACAAACAAATAACACTCAGATTAAGAGAGTGAAAAAAAATCGCTATATTTTTAACCAAAAAAACAAGATAGAACCGAACTAAAATTATACATTCACAGGAAGAAAAAAGTAACGGCGGCCCAGTTTCGCCTACCGCGATTACAAAATAAAAAACGAAGAAAACAGAAAGAAAAGTTGGTAGCGTACGTTTCCAAGCCCACGCTATTTTTAATCGCTTCATCATACAATCGCAATGCTTCTAATTTTCACTGGTCCGACGTCGGCTCTGGACCGGAGCCCAAATCAACGGATCAACGCGAGTAGGATCGCTAAAAATACGCCATCCTAGTCACCCATGACGCAATCGTTCGGCCGGTGGTCGCTCTAACGCCTTAAGTGGCTCGAACGCCAACCTGTGACGTTACGGTGAAACCGGCGAGCGAAAAACTTGAAAACATCAACAAAGTCACCGTGGAACAAGTTGCTTCTAATTTTTTTTAAATATTTCTAAGCTAAATTATGACTCTGATCTGCAAACTCTTTATTTATTTAGCCCTATTAAATTTATTTAGCCCCAATTAAACTAACTCCTTTGGAAAAGGTTTCTTTGATACCTTTGAATTTAATGGAATAATAAGAAAAACGATTAACTTATCAGATAAATATGGTACAATTTTAATTTACAAATTAATTTATAATTATCGTTACATCGTACTTAAATCAATGCACCAACAAGCCGAATACAAGATAAATAAATCCCGTACATTTTTCCCAAATTAAAATTAAATTAAACTACTTAATTTGGCATTTGATTTTGAAGCCATGGTACAGTTCTTCAGTTAAAGGGTTAAACATTGACTGCTGTTAGAAGAAGAAATAGTTACAAGTATGCAAGATTTTGAACCTGAGCAATCAAAAACGGTATATAAGGTAAATTAGGGGCTGAATACAATTAAGCATCCTGTATTTTAAAATTGGTATTATTTTACTATTTTGACCATTAAGGATATTACTATTATCTATTGAATTAAAAAGTATAAATCCGAATCGAACAGAGGTCTGAAGTGTTTTTATACTGCTTAAGAATGATTTCAGGTATTAGGGTCCAACGATAATCACTCATCATTCTTTTCGTTCAAAATCCTTGGTATCACCTTCCGATTTTAGCTATCCTGATATAACCACTCTCCTTGATCGTCGGGCAAGTTTTGTGGAAAAAAATCAAAATGTAAATTCAGAAAATGTATTTTGAGAGACATTCGAGCTTCAATATTGTGATAATTTTTCAACAAATCGTCGATTACGTGCTTGTAATTCGGTGAATTGTGATTGCCGAGATAGTTGTGAGCATCACTGTAAACTAATACCCATGCTGCTGCTCAATCAGGCGTTAATATTTTGTAAATTTTACGTCATCCATTACACGGCTGTCCCGCGCCAAACACCAAAAAGCCAAAAACTCATGAAACCAGATTGCATCCCAACCAATATACCAATAACCTGTCATATGTAAATTAAGTGATTTTTCTAAGTTTTCAGAGGAAACTGCATCCACAAACGTAAAATTTTGAATCGATTTGCAATGTTGCCTCTGCATTTTCACACTCTCCGAGGCAGAATCACAGGAGAAAAATAAATTCTAAATGCTGTTTAATACAACGTCGTCAGCTCACTGCTGTTAAAAATTTGATTGAAGATTTGTGTTCAGGGCATCAAATAACATTAAGAATGGTTCTCATTTTGTATACTTGTGTAATTTATTGAACAACTTTGTTTTGGCTACATTGGGTTAATAATTAGTTTTAGTGTAACTTTATAAATCGAGATAGTTGAAATAATGTCAAGTTGGAAGTATCTTCCAACTAACCAGTACAGTTTATTGATTTCGACTCTGATCTGCTTATTTTAGTATTATCTAACATAATGTATCTAGCGGATAAGAATTGAAATTTTGGTGAAGAAATCATGAATGATATGTAAAAAAGCCTATATCGTGGTGAATGGTGAAATAACATTACAGTTTGGAAGTGACAACAAGTTTTAGAATTTTGTTCGATAGTTGATTCGAAATAGTACTTAAAAAGCAAAACTAATTTTTCATTAAATGTTGTATATTTTATATGTTTTTCTGAGGCTTGTACAAAAACTTACTTATTATGATATTAACATATCAAAAGAATCCTTATATATTTTAAAGGCCTAATTTACAAACTATCTTCTTGATTTAATTGTTTCAACAAATTTATTATGCTTGCGGAGTTGCTATTTGCAGATTTTATATCTATAAATCTTTTGTGATAACTAATAATCCTATGTTATTTTGAAATGATTTTATTTGTATGTACATACTAACCTGGAAACTTGCTTACGTAGCGGTATGAAATTGAAACAATTGAAATAAAAAACCAACGAAACTGCTAAGATCTAGAACTGTCTCTATTTCTCTGAAAACAATACACTGATTATAAAACACCATCGTTCAATTATCGAACGAATCTATTGAGTAACTGATCGGTAATATTATGTAGTATCAACCAATTTACATCCAATATATTGTACAAAACATGTTTGTGTTATAATACATGATGGTGTCTTGCAGCGGCAGATGTTGATGGACGGCCTTCACAAAATTCGTTAATGAAACTTGTGCGCCCACACAGAAATTCTGCAAACCCGCTATAAATATCTCTATTGATTTGATAATATTCTTGTATCAGAAGAACGGAATCGTTTGATATACTAAATATTATGCTAACCTAACAAATTAATATCTATTCTTCTATAATTCGCGGAAATGAGAAAAGTGATTTACTAGTGAGTTTTAAAAATTAGTTTATTTTTGAGAATTATTTCTATCAACTTTCCTATGTATAACATTGCTGTCATAGTTTTCCGAAAAGACTGTAAAATAAATACGTCAGCTACTGTCTCTTCCTCTGATAAAAATCGTTTTCCGCAAAAAAAATTCTTAGACTTCACAACAACATTTAATTTTCCTGTTCAATTCAAATAGAAGTGATCAAAAATATTTTCCAGTTACCCGGTGAACATAAACCATATGATAACCTATGACAATTAGTTTCAACGCTAAAAAAATATATTTGCGGTACAGTTGTCAAAGATGACAGTTAATAGAAAATTTACTCTTTTTGCGAAATTGAAAGCCCTAACGAAATTAATCCATCGGAAGAGATCACTTGTAATTTTACTCCATATGTTTAGACCAAATATTGGCTGAAAAATGTTTGTACGAGAAAGAGTATTGTGGTGTCATAAGAGTGTTTAATTATATGTTATAGTGTACACAACGTGCATCTACACAATTTAGGTGCATCTTTATCTACGTGCAAACATCTAAAAGGAGGACCACTCGCCGTAGTCCATAATTGATTTTTACAAAGACACACGAAATATATTTCATATATATCTTTATAATACATTTCACATTAAATGCACTCAACTCATAAGATACACCTGCATATTTGAAACATGTGGACTAGTAAATGACCAAGATTGAGCTATATACTACTATAGCATAGTGATTAGCAAATAACCAATATTAATCAACTAGATTAAATATATTATTAATTTGTCAAATTACTGTAATCTTAGATGTTTTGTTAGCGAAACGCATTGATGAAAATGCATCAATCAAAACATCTTAACTTAACTGTTAAATTTTATGGCTTTGACATTCCTATACATAAAATAGCTGCTTTTCATTTAGGAATATTGAGTTACTTAATGAATACAGACGCTAACTATTGAATGTTCAATTCGACATTTATTTGATTTGATTTAAGGAAATATGCTGCTGAAACTATGATGAAAATATGTTATCCACCAAACACTTTTGGGTACTAATGGCTATGGTACTCAGTCATATCTCAGTTATCAGATTTAGTTTTAACGATTTAAAAATGGTGATGTCAATGAAAACGAATTGAGTGGTGGACAAAATGTTTCAAAGAAAATGAGTTGTAAGGCTTAGTAGACGAAAAAAACAGCTCAAAAAATGGATCCTAGTTCAATGCTGAGATCAGCAAGATGTAGTGTATTACGAACTGTTAAAACCAAACGAAACATTTATTTCAGATGTACAGTCGGCAATTGAGCAAACCGAATGACCTATTGCTGCAAAAAAACAAAGCTCGATCATACGTTGTAAAAAATATGAACTAAACACTCTTGCAACTCGAATTGGAAGTTTTGGCATACCCAGCGTACTCACCAGACATAGCGTCTTCTGATTACCACTTGACAACTTAACTAGGCAGGCATACGACTTTGAAATGAAAAAAGCGCAAGATTTAATCAATGATTGGATCACTGCCAAACCAACAGGCTTCTTTCGGCTCACTATCGCTATGCTGTCATAAAGATGGAAAAACGTTATAGAAAATTATGGAATATATTTTCATGAGTAAGTTCTGTAAATGATTAAAATACATGCAAGCATCTAATAAATAACTCTATTAAGCCTTAATAAATAGGTAACAGTTTAAATTTAATTTTGCAAACATTTCCAAAATTAAAAAGTTCACAGAAAATATTAAATACATTTTAATTATATAAAATTATTTTTTAGTAAATTTAATGTTTTATTATAGTTGGTAATTAATTAATAAATATAGTACAAAGTAGATTACTTTAAGTCACCGTATGTAACATTTGGACAATTTCGCAGCACCTTTAGTTAAAATTAACTTAATTAAAGCAATATGGCTGTATTATTGTTAAACAAATAAATAATCCATCAACTAAACCAAAATATTTATTTAAAAAGGTCTTACAAAATTAATCTATTTTCATTTTATTGTTTTAACAAATGAAAAGCGACGAACGCCAATTGCAATACTTATTGAAACTCTTGTAACCGAAGCCGGAAATCTACCAAAACCCAACCTCCATCTTTATCACAATCTTTATAAGATGCTAGATTCTCCGATATTTACTCTGGTCTTAATATATTCTTCATAGTTTAATTGAATTGGTTTTACAATTATTTATTAATTTCAACTTAAAAACGTTTGTACTCGCTTCAGTGGTATATATGACGTGATTTAAACGATACCAAGAAGATTAGTACGACCTTACTCTCCATACTTTACGGGTCTCAATCTAGTTTACGGGTATCAATTCGACAAACTGAACGACATATTGCAAAAGTTGTGAACGACACACTACTACAGCTATGACAATGTGAAGTTGTGTTACACCCAGCATACTCACCACACATAGCTCCTTCAGATTGAAATGCTGAAGAAGTACGAAAATGGATCGATGATTGGATAGCTACTAAACTACCAGCATTCTATTGACTCGATATGACCATGTTGCCAAAAAGATAGGATAAAGTTGGAGAAAATGATAGATACTATTAGGATTAATATATATTGTATCAATTTTTCTCAATAAATGCCTTTTAAAGGTGAAAAAACAATCAAAATACATACAAACACCTAATGATACAACTACATCCAGATATATAAATGTTCATTTTAGAATAATTATTTCCTCAGATAATTATCTTCAAGATAATTTTGATACTTAATGTTACGTAAACAAACAGAACTCTCAAGTTCCACAAATCAATAAGAGGGCTTGTGCTTGTCATTATGTTTGTGCATCTTAATTGATTTTTTTAGACACTCTTTAGGTTTAGACTTGAACCAGCTTTAATCTTTTATCATGCTAGCTGTTTTGGAAATGTTAACTGACCGGTAACTTTATTAATTTTTTAATATAAATATTTGCATGATTGTATAGATATTTCTCAATACATGCCTTTTGAAAATGATATATGATCAAAATACACACAAACATCTAATAAATGACTATAATAAGCCAAAATAAACAGGCAGCAAAGCAAATTCCATATTAATTTTATAAACATTTCCAAAATTAACAGAAAAATATTAAAAACATTTGAATATAACAATTTATAATACTTTAGTTAAAACTTAAAAATAACTTATTTATACATTTATAGCATTATACATTTGTATTATTACATAATTGTTGTTAAACAATTAAATAACTTATCAGAAATTAGTTTATTTTTATTTTATTATTTTAACAAATAAAAATCGACGAACGCCTGTCGTCATACTTATTGAAACCCTCTCGTAACCGAAGCCGGAAAACGACCAAAACCCAACCTGTTGGCCCTATTCATCCACCGTCTACCAGGCGTTGTCGACGTCGTCACAGAAGACGCTGCCGACGCCCGTGCTGTCGACCACCGGGTCCCGATGACGTAGCCATAGTGTGGGGGCGGCAGTTTTACGTGGGCTCCACATGGCGGCATAGCGAGGATTCATTCATGGCTCGCTTTGATATCATTGTTGTTTCGCAAACGGAGCAGTCAATCGGCCGCTTGCTGGGTCTTCTCGCGCAATCTTTTCATTTGTTTTTGTGGTCGGTTTTTGTTCTGATCAACTGTTCAAACGGTAACAGTTACAATTCGTAACAGCAGTCAAGACCGCGGCTGGACCGTCGAAAACTTCGGCGAATCGTTGTGGTAGTGTGATTGGTTGGTGTTTAAAACAAAAAAAAACAATCGCGAGTTCGGCGGAATAATTTTTTGTGACGCTGTGATGGCTACAGTGCGGGTCGACGAATGTTTTCAGTGATATGTGATGTGTTTATCAGGAGGAAGGCGTACGAGTTCTCTTTCGGGGACCATTTACCAGTGCCTTACTGCATAAAAACGGTTAGATATCGTCAATGCTGGTTGGTATTCAAGATTTAACCGGTCTCTGTACATTCACATTGATTATTCGATGCGTAACAACCCACTTGCTGTTAATTATAACGAAAATACACGATTTCAGGTCAAATTTGAGGCAAAAATTACTTAAATATAAATGCTAAGAAATAGGTTATGTGTCTAGTTTTGAAATAGACACTTCCCCTTTATTCACAATGTTGAATAATTAATAACTTCAAGTTTAATGAAACCGTTTTATTTAATTTTCCACTAATTCGGTTAGAATTTATGTTATTAAAAATATTAAATAGTTATACAGTTTCGTTTTTTAATTTTCTATATATAATTACTTTTATTTATGTTAAAGTATTACCTAGTAATACTTGTTTCAAGAATTAATAAAATATATTGAGTTGTTATCATTTAATCAAGTAATATCAAGTAATAGTTTTGTTATTAATTCATTAAAAAATTAATTTAGACAACATAATTACGTTGTAAATATTATCATATATATCCGTATGTTTAAGAATCATAAGAGTATTATGCTATTTATTAATTATTATATGAGTATTATGTTATTGAACCAAGTAATTAAGCGTTACCTGACCTAATGGGTTGCTAATGACTTAAAATCAATTAATTGAGTTTTAGAACATCATAATTTATTAATTATTATTACTGTAATTTAATTAAAAACGTTCAAACAATCGCGTGTGTGAGTTTTTAACACAATTTCAATTTATTTTTTATATTCAAGAACCCGTTTCAGCATTATGTATGAGATATAAAAACGCTAAAATATCCGCAGTTGTTTCCTATATTAATCCGAGTGCACCAATTTTCAATGTCATATCGCCTAAATTCAGTTGAATTTGATCAATGACTTGATATGTTAATTTCAAGAGCTTTGATTGATTCCTACTTATTGCTATTGACCTGTTACTTCTGAAACATGATCATGACACACGATATATAATCTTGATGGTTCATGGAGTTCATGTCATCTATGCTAAAATAATCATACACTCAATTTCTTCATGCTGGGTGGCACATGAAACTTCTACTAATCTACTAGAACCACACGTCATTCACGTCCACATTGTTTTATCTAGGTCAAAGGAAATCGGTTACCATCATTCTGTAGCACTCGTTGCTAATGCGGAGAGCCTCACCACCGTTAATTGCTCCATTATATTTGATAACATAGACTTTTATCCCGAAATAGTTCAAGTTTTGATGACAGTTTGACATGCTGCTTAATCTTGTAATGTTGTAAAAAGACACCTATAAATGTTTGCGTAGCAGTATATAGTTATATAATTTATATCGTTGCGTCCACATGTTATTCTATAAAAATAATTTACATATATCTGAATTATTGAGGTTTTTTTAACAATCCAATTTTCAATTTTTTATTTAAAAAAATTCAATCGTTACATTTATATGAATTATAGCTAACTGATTACAATTGATGTAATAGAGAGCCAGCTTTATACTGTGAAAAAGTTAAAAACTACAGTAGAAATCTGAACTGAAAGATAATAGAAATTCAAAAAGCTACAACAATGAATATTTTTAATAATTGCTCCTTTATTCAACAGAACACTGTTCAACTGAACAGACACTTTATGAAAAATAATTTAAATTAAATGGGTGCTAACTAATTGTTCATAATTTATGTAATGGAGGGCCAGTTTTGAACTGTAATGAAAAGCTAAAAAACTAAATCAGAAATCTAAACTAAACGAATATAACAAAATAAAGATATGGAATATTAGGGTTATGTCATAATAATGCTATTGACACTACACCAATGAATATTTTTCAAAATTGCTCTTTATTTCAATACAAAACTGTTAACTGATTATTTATGAAAGGTAATTCAAATTAAATGGGTGGTACATATCTTCAGAGAAAACAATCCTCAATTATCTCCAATTAAAGTTGCGCGGTGACCAATATATATCCAATGGCATGGCTACCTAACTTAATACATACACGGTCAAGTAATTCACGGATACTAGCAATTTTGTTGTGAAAATGTCTACACAACAAATCAGTCAGTATATATTGGTAGTACACTTGTTCATCCTAATACTGTAATATAAAAAATATTGAAAGAAATAATGACCATTTATGGTAACATTCCAATAATGACATCACTATTTCCGGAGGCAACAGTGGATTTTCGGAACCTAAAATGGACCGCGTGTACTGATGGTTAATATAATGCAACTTTGGATGTGAAAACGAGGTAACATTGAGGTTCAAAACATTGCTTAAGAGACAAATTATTCCATTTTGCAATGGATATTTGACAATAACATTTTTGTCAAATCCAATCACGATACTTCCAACTTCCAACTTCCGAATTAACAGTGAACAGACAGTTTACCTTAAATATGTCATAAAACGAATGCTAGTATCTGTGAAATACAAGTTGTTCTTCGTTCGCAGAAATGGACATTATTATCACACATGAAGTTAAAAGCGAAAGTGCTCGAAACAAACTCGAAAATTTGATAAATTTTTGTAGAACGATTTTTGTTTGCTCGCACTGAATGGCTTTCATTCTGTTCTCTATTCAGACAGTGATCTCATCTTTCAAATAATTTACGAATTCTATAAAAAAATATATTATTATTCAAGTGTTTAGATTTAACCAATTTTGCATCAATTGCTTTTGAACAGCTCTAAATAGCTCTCTAAATCGTCCACATATGATTGTCTTTGAAATTTTAAACACACTAAAATATTTAAGGTATCAACTATCTCACGCAACTTCATGTCAACTTGTTTCAACAGTAGTGTTATCTACATATTAAACTAAAAATTTAGCGAATAATGTATTATAACTATTTTAGTTATAATATATTATTCACTTAATACAATATACAAATAATTAATTAAATAATAATGCTGCTAATTAATTATAATAATGAAATAATAATGCAAGCTACACAAAAAACCCTTGTATATTATTAGACCCATAAATTAGTTTGCTACTATTTTTTGTTGCTATTTTTTCCATCTTTCAAATAATTTACGAATTCCATAAAAAAATAACTATAGTCTATTCAAAGTTATTTTGTACATATGTCATCTAAATTTGTCAAAACGTCGCAATGTTGCCGCATCAACTCGAGTTTTAGTTCAGTTTGGCTTTCACATAGGACAAAATTATAATCTAAATAAAATAATTGAACAAAAATGTTATCAAATATAATTTATTTTAACATGTAGTACATCTAAAAACTATAGTTAATTACACACCCAAAATAGTGTATAAGTTAGAGTTATAACCTCTTATCGCTATTGCTTTCAAGAATTTTGCATAGGTCTGACAACCGAACAACTTTGTCAGGCTCATTTGTTTATGCGTTCGAAAAAATCACACAACGTTGTGCTTGTTTTTAACTAGAATAAAATGAGAAGGAAAATATTGTCCAATTCTGAAACGAATTTACAAATGGCGGTAAACAATACATTTAACGTCTTGATGACGTATATATAATAAAACTTTGAATAGACTATATGTATCTTTTGAGGCTATTCACGAACCGACATATTTTTTGGCATCTTCATAAGAAGTAAAGCATTAGTCAGACAGTCAGCCGGTCAGATGTGATAGCACTCCACATTTAAGGATTTATCGAATAATGCCCTAAAATCCTCTTCTGGGGAGGCAAAACCCCAGAAAGCTCTTTGTCCTCGGTGTGAAAGTTACCACGTCAGAACCAGTTGAAATCGGTAGAGTATGATTACATAAGCCTAACACGGCGTTCGATGACCTTCAGCCGTCTTCTTCTCCAAATTGCATTAAAATAGTAAAGCTTTTCGCAAAAGCGATTTACTCAGTACAAGTCCAGGCATTTTCAATGCACTGAAAAAAGTGAACCATGTCAGTTTCCCCTAGAGGCTTCAACATAAAGTGGGTTGCATATGTGCCAGATGCGATTTAACACCTCTGAATCTTTAACATCGTTTTAAGTCATTAAAAATTAATGTTCAGACTTGATATTTGGGTTCTTAATTAAATTCTAATAGGTTTTAAGCCAAACTATATACGGTATATTATATATTTGCAAATTATTGAAATATTAGAACAAATATAACACATAAAACATATATTAAAGTTATGTCTAGTGGCTGCAAAACTAATCGAGAACCACCAAGCCTGGAAATTCGGTTCATTCTTAAGACATGGATTCTTGAGTACAGCCTGACATGATTGGTGGATATTATCGCACTAGCTTATGTTCTAATTTAACGAACACATGTATATCGTGAGCTATAAACACATTTAATTATTTGTTATACGCATCGGGATGTATATGGAAATATTGAAAAGATATTTGCGAAATTAATTAATATCGATACATATTTGCCGTTGGATTATATTACGTAATTATCGTTAATAACTTAGAAAAGAGAAAAATAATTTCTCGTGAATTCCCATCGTATTTTGCAAAAGCAAAAGGTTCGTCAAGATCCAAAACCTCATTATAAATCAGCGTTAATTAGTCAAATGGCCACGTTACGGATGTTAATTGGTGATAATTCTTGATCTATATTAATTAACATATAGCGAATTAATGTATTATTAATAGAATAATTTATAGAATGACTATTTTTAAGCTTAAACCATGATATATCTTAGATGAAATACCGCAATGATTTAGGTTATTTAATGGCTGGTGTCAGTAAGACTCAAAAAAGTTTTGATATATATAGTTTAAGTTAAAATAAATAACTTATTTTCAAGAAGTAAGTAAGTAATTTTAAAAAGGATTAGTTATATCTTAATAAGACCATGTTTAATGAAGGATATCTATGAAAAACGATTTCGTAGTAGAAGATCCATGAACAAAAACCGATTGCAATAATATTGGTAATCAAAATATATGTCTAAAGATATAAACAAAATTATGATACTATAGCTAAAATGAAAACTATACCACAACCAATAACCATCTAGGATATCAAAAATCAGACATTACTAATACTTGCATAGCTAGGGTGAATAAAATTTAAATTAATGTATATTAGTAATTTTGAAGAGAAAGATTTCTATTTTCTAAACTGTCTAGTTACCTCCCAACAAACTGACGATTTATTGAATAAGAACTCAGTAACAAAATAAGTTTTGTAATCAAAATATAGTTGAAAGTCTGTACTTGAAACTGTTTCAAAAAGATCTACATGATAAGCTGAACCTCAAAGAATATGTATACGTGACATTAATATCATAACCAAAATGAATACCATGCCAATATTCTATTATGTAATGAAACCTGATATATTATACAAACAATGACTTACTCCAAGTAAGAAAAAATAAATTGTCCAAAAACACATTCTATCCAATACAGCTGCTATTAAAAATTATTTAAGCTGATTAAACATGGGCCGATGATTGGATTGCTTCGAGGTACATTCAATTTCATCAAATATTTCTGTTTTTATTGAAATTAAATACTGAACCTAATAATTCATATTTTTTTACATATTTTAGTCTTCTTTTACCAATTAAGGGTTTATCTGTACTGGACCTACTATTTCAAGGGGGCTCCGAACCACGGTCCTCAGCAATAAGCCTACCGAATGGCGAGTGACCAACTTTAGAAATCATCCCAGAAGACATCCGGTCTTACCCAGCCTCTCTTACCCAATGGCGTGACTGGGATAATTTTCCTTGTCGGATTTTACACTCGTGCCTAGGACTATCACAAATATTAAACAATCATAACATAAATTTACGACCAGGCCCCAACAGGATTCGAACCCGCGGCTATCGCAACAGTAGGGGGACCGTCCTGTTGTCTCTACCACGCAACCAAGCTGGCTAATAATAATTCATATTATTTTTAAGAGTTATTTTTTGTAAATTGTCCTTTTTAAATACCATACCAAATATACAAAAACAAAACTAGATATATTAAAAATAATCGCGCCATTTTGTTGACTACCACAAATTTTAGAATTTTAAATTGAATCACATTAATAATTCAATGGTCGCGAACTACATTATGTTCTACAACGTTGCCATATCGCCTCGATGATATCTTGTAAACTGTAATGGTGCTCGGCTCTTATATATAATGATGTTTCTTATATATGCATATATTTGCATAGAGATCTGATAAATCTTAAATCTAATCTTAACAAAGGAATTCAAAAGTTGTTTTTTCCGAGCTGCACTCACCAGTTCTTCGTTCTAAAAATATGTAAAATATAATTCATTTTCGGTATGACTTTCCGTTAAATAAATTATAAACGTCCTTACTCATCCCTAACCATCACTTTTCTGTCGGACTCTCACACTTCTCTCAAAACTTGCGGCAATCATATCAATTCGTAGCAACTAATAGTAACATTTCGTAGATATTCTTTAGCAACTTTATCTACTTTAAAACGCTGAAGATATTTCTCATACGTGATTATTTATTGGATGTTATTTAGTTTATCGACTACAGTGTGGGAGCTCTGATACTGAAACTCTACTAATCAGTTTATACTACTTAAGAAAATACTCATATCTGTCACGATTGGTACAAAAAAAACTGGAATAAGATAAGGTCTTATAGCCCTTGTTTTTGTTGAGATTATTTTAGTGATTATGAATATGAAAACCTCTTCTTTCAAAATAGTCTTACAGAGAAGCTAAAATCTCCTTATTTAACTGAATATTATTTAACTGAATATTGTGGTCAATATCCATCCAATTTTTCCTTAAAGCTGACTAGCTCGTGTGTCCATAAATAGCATGGTGCTGAATTATTTGCGTACCCACAGCGTATCCCTTCCTGCTGGGGGTTAGAAGCACCTGAAACACTTTCCAATATGGTGTGATGTTTTTTGTGTAATCTTAGCTCAATTCCATCATTGGTATTTGTTTATTGTTCTCATCACTTTTCTTTGAATAAAATAAAAAACAATATTTTGTATAATTCATAATACTAAAATAGTCACTCAGATTGATATAACTATTGAAGCTTTCCATTAGCTGTGTGCGAGTGTGAAATGATTTGTCAAAAAAATACACTCATTGAGATGCGATACATTACTTTTCAACATAATAGTGGAACATGAATAGTTCTTGCAGACAGACATAGCATTCAATATGATGCTACAAACTCCTTAACTAGCCTGATATTATAACCTCATGATGATTTGATGATTCGTTTGTACAAATATTGAGGACTGTAGCACTTTTTAGGCCGTAGTTCGCATTAAAGACTACTTAGAGATGACTTATGGCTTGAGAATTAGTGAAGAATAGACCAAAGTAATGACAACTAATTTGGTGAAAGACAGACTTTTGTGAAGGCGATCTAATAAATAGGATACTAACAGTATATGTGGCGAGACTTGAGTGAAGAATATTCGAAGTTCAACAGCAGCGTATTGGTTCAGAAAACACCCTGAAGAGCGCCGACTGTATAAAAGTATATAAAATATAAGTTATTTACACTGCAGTAAAATGTTTATACTTAAAAAGGTCCGATACAACCTAGTATTTATAAGGAAATATAATTCATAGTGAGAAATAGCCTTACCAGTTATAAAGTTACTTCAAAGAAGTATTCTTGGTTGAAACAAAAGTAATTATTTGATTATAACAATAGTTTAAACACTTATTAAATAAAATGCCATGCTTAATTAAATTATTTGTACTTCTAATTATAATTAACATCGATTACAAGTTATTAATAGAATTACGCATAGGCTATCAAACATGAACGAGAAATGGTTTGCGCAAAATCAAAATTGTTTTCTGATTCATTTTAATAGGCGAAACGAAACGTAGCGAATAAGCTTCAGAACCACTAAATCTAAAAAATTATATATGGTAATGCAGGAAAAACAGGATAATTATCATATCGTCGAGAATATTTGCATTTTTCCTTCAAAACTGCCACAAATATAATATGCGAGATAATAATAATAAAAAAAAACATCATTAGAACAGTGAAGCTGGTCAGTCTCTTTATGGAGATATCCATATTAGCAACAGGGGTTATTAGCACTGAAAAACCAAAAAGCCTGAAGAAGCAAGCTTCCTAATTCGGATAGACCGGTCCACCACTGAAATTCGTACGTTTGGAGGCAGCACTATCGTCTTTTTGACAGTTATTGTGTTGGTTGGCGGAAGAACAGTTTTTCCCGACATTTCTGGCAAAAATCAAACATATGTACGGGTTTTATGACCCTATATAACCGCGAGAACAAACAAGTGTCCTTCTTGACCTGTAAGTAATTTTTGAATATATTCGTTTTTATTTAACATGTTCTGCGCAATATGTCGCCATTTTATAACGCGATACACGTATATTCAGTTCACCAATAGCAATGACGTCGCGTCAATTAACCACTCTAAACGAATTAAAGTCGTAGCTCAGCTTTAAACTCTAATAAATATAATCTCAATAGAATTTCTGGATAAAGATCCTTTGAATTGTCTGGATCGCACCGTCGGGTACTATCACTATTTTATTTTAATGGCTTTATAGAATTAATATAAAAATATAATATAGATGTTTAACATAGTTATTCTACATATTTTTGGAAAACTAAAGCGTTTTCAATTTTAATATAACTTTTGAAAAATTCTCGTTTATATTACGTATACTGCATATTCATTCGGCATAATTTTTTACTTTCAAAAGGCATTTATTTGAGAAAAATTGGTACAATACGTATTTTTTTAAATGTTGTCCATTATTTTCTACAACTTTTTCCATCCTTCCATTACACTGATTCATTTTCCTGTACCTATTTTTTCAGAAGACGCTATGTCTGGTGAGGGTGCCGTGTGTCGGCAGAACTTCCCATTCAAGCTGAAAAGGAAATTTTAGCATGTGTTATTCGCTTTTAGGGGCTTTTTTTGAACAATATGTTATTCAATTTGTTTAATTAATTTCGGTACACATCGGTACATGGTCATTACGCTTCAATGCCCATATATGTAGCTCTCCTAGGCTTACCTGTAAGCTTTATCTCTTAAGATTACCGCAGCAAATACACTTTTCATCACCTTTTACAAAACACTACAGAAATATTTTTATTGTCTGGAAAGCTACAAAACCGCGATGTTCAAAAGTTTCGAAATGATATTTCCAGTCACTCCATGTGGCCAATTTCCCTCCTTTTTGATCTAAAATACAATAAATTTCTCAATTCGTTGTTTTCGAACTTAATATAACGAAGAGGTGTCACCATAAAAGTCTAAAAGTATTTGTTCTCCAGGGATTCAGTTCCCAATTTCTACAAATATAACAACAAAAGAATATCGAAAATGCAATTTTAAATGCTTAATAATCAGCGTCTTTGTACACTGAACAACTCACTAATACGAAATGATACGAATGGTTATTTTAGATAGAGATATATTAAAACCATGGAATGCACGCATATGTTAGGGTATTTGACAGTTTTTTATAGATACCTAAAACTTAATAATACATATAATTAATTTTAGTACATTCTCAACATGTCTATGATCTAATTAAGGAATCGTCAAATCAAATTGGAAGTTCGACTTTATTAATCTAGATACTCTAGTTTAAGAGTGATATATACATTCCAACGTTTTAATTTCACCAACGGTTTCCATTCTGTTGATGATTTTTTATTTGGATGTAGTGAAGACGCAGTGTTTCCCATCTAATCCTGATCCTTACTTTATTTCATTAATATTTAAAAGAAATTATATTTATTCCACTTTAACAATTCCAAACAGTGATCTGAATTATGGACGCTTTCCTTTTTTTAACCCAGTATCATCAAACACGGCAGTCACTTCACGATCAAGTCAGCCATGCTCTAATAGTTGTTTAGATTTGGAAAAACACTATGTTCGGATATCTTTGAGGCATCAAATACTTGGGCGATTAAAACTAAACATAACGAATGTTCGTACATTATGATTGACTTTAGACTCAGCATACGCGTTAATAACAGTTAATTTATTTTATGAAGAAATTTTGTAACTCTCATGAAGCCAGTCTTAAGCTTCAGTAGGAAACGATATACAAAATCCTTCAATACTGGTCAACGAATAAATGCACTCTTGGGTTTGTTGTATCTCTTATAACTAAAGACCTAGGCCTCAACGCAACGTTCACCATGTTCAGGTCTGCCATAGACCAATTTCTTCTGTACGATGAATAAACTGTCTTGGGTGCTTCTGTATACTTTATCGCCTGTGCACCTTTGCATTCTGTGAAAACAGCCTGTATGATGTACTGGTACCATAATTTTCCTTTCGCATATAATTTAAAACAATTTAGTATTCGGAAAATTGTACGTAAATTAAATGATATAAATATGTTGTAGGATTACGACTCTAGGATTTCTAGGTCTAGTTGAAATACACTACGATTATATGAACTTTGACAAAACACAATGATACATCTCAATAGTATCAAACGCACAACCTTTTAAATGAAAATCATCAAATAATAGTGTTTCTAACAAAGAGATGTTGAAATCTTATTAGTAATCCTGCTCTTACATATATAACTGAAGCAATGATTCATTAAAACTGTAATGTTAATTAGTTGAAATGCAAATCTATATGTAGAAAGTAGGTCCGAACTATTTTGGACAAAACCAGGGTCATTTCTCTTATGAAACCCAATGAGAATATTGAAAAAATCCCAATAAATAACATTTGATCATCGCTAAATTTAGCGTCGCTCTCCAAAAGTAAACTGTTCTCATTCATGTTTGATGTTAATTTCTTTTTTGTTTTCTGTTCCAGGTTCGCCATCTTGATCCGTCAGCTTTTGCCATTCGCCCGTTTCAGAAGTCCTCCAGTTCATTCCTGTTTCCCAATGCGTATGACAAGTGGTTTCTCAAGCCCTTGTCAATCGGTTAACTGTCAAAATGTTAACACTAGCTATGCGCCATTCTCAACATAGTGAAGCAACACGAGTACCCCCCACTAATAATAACGGAGATGAATTTGTTGACATATTACAGGTAAATATTCTTAATTAGAATAATATTTTCTCCAATTACAGGAATCACATCTATTTTTAAATAGTTTCTAATAAAAATTATGCTAAACTGCTAGTAGAAAAACTGTTTATGGTATTAGTATTATTTATAGTGACTTGAAAAGAATTAACCAAAAATAAAATTAGCTTTGATAAATGGGACATTATCTATAGAATAAAAATTTTATTGCAATCGTTAAAAGCATTAGGTTTAAAAATTGATGTTAGCTGGACTGATGGTTATCCAATATCGGTTCCTCCGGCAAATAATTAATATAGTTAATAAATAATAAATAGTTACAAAATTTTAGTTGTGGCCCCTATACCAAATGAGTGCACATGTACTGAATCATACTTACTCTGTATGCTGATTTTGGCATACCTAACGTGATTCTGGTGGATTTTGTGACTTAAATACTAACATTGAATACGTTACCAAAGATAGTTTAACACTTAATATAGTAATACTGTTCTTAATATAGATATGGGATACAAACATTTTTCCAAAATTGCCAAAAAAAAATAGATTCTTGCAAAAATTCTTCATGTAGCTTTATATTTAGGATATACAACAATATACCTGTATCTTATATATATATATATATATATATATATATATATATATATATATATATATCTTACCATAAGTTGAGCTTTTTTTGTCAAAGTAGTGAATAGTATGACAAAATAGCAAATAAATTAAATATGACAATATGCATCGGTGCATGCAAGCACTAAATTATGTATACATCAAATTATGGTCCTTTATTTTCTACAACTTCTTCCCATATATCTCAGAACACGGCGATATTTTGTCGATATAAAATTTTGGTGTTGGTCTTGTCTTTTGGCATTGGTCTTTTTTACAAAGATACATAATTCTAATTTCTCAGTCATCTGCAGCTGCAATTTTCATTTTAGCGGCTCCTGCGACGCTTCACCCTACAGATAACACCACATACCTCGAAAGACTTCATGGTCAGGTATATTCCGCTTTGTTGTGGATGTGTCTTCTCGATTATCCCATACGTTTTTTGCAGTTCAAATTGGTGTCGCAGATCTATTTTTCATAGCCAATATTCCACAGAAAAACTTTTTTTTTACCTGAAGGTAATAAATCTGCGATGTTGAAACAGTTTGAAATAGTATTTTCAATCATTTCATGTGGCTCTTTCAATCATTTCACTTTCCCTCCATGTGACTCTTTTTAATCGCATGTAAACATCTGGAAATAATTGATTCACCAACTGCTACGCTTTTTGAAAGTTCTTTGGGATTGTTAGCTCGGTTTTCCATCAATAAATAAATTAATTGTCTTGTTTTTCTGTTTTTTAGTGCTCTAGGCCGCTTACTATCATTAAAGCTACCACTTTTAAACCATTGAAACCAAAACTTGCAATTAGGATATGACGAAGCAATATCGCCATAAGTTTCTAAAAGTGTTTAATAAACTTTGGCCGTATATTTCTTTAAATCAAACAATAAACGCAATGATAGAAGTGCATTATAATAATACAGTTTTAAGCATTCTATGGCTAGCATCTATGTACATTAAAAAACTCAATAATACTAGTTAAAAACTGTTATTTTATATAAATATATATCAAAACCATGGAATTTAATAATTTGGTTAGGCTGGTTAACCGTTGTTTACATTGATACTTCTCAATTTAAACAATAGATATCGCTGATCAAAATATATGCAAGCAACTAATATATTGTAGAGATATATTTTATTTTGATTCATAAAACTTTGATTCTACCTCTCATAAATAGTTATAACGTTACAATTTATTAATATTTTATTAATAGAAATGATTACAGATTGATTACACGAAAATTTTATTCTTACAACTTATCTATATTGCTCCGTATTTTTAAAATGCTAAATTATTAACATAACATGAAAATAAAAGTTTTGCAATAACACAAAAAAAATAGATATCAGTGTATCGTCATTCAGGTTACTTCCCAAAGTCGAACGGATGAACCAACTGTTTTCCTATATTGGCAGACACAACAGAACAAAACAGAAAGACCTACTTCTGAGATTGTAAGATTCTTGCGTTTTCAAAGATTACTCTAATCAAGTGAATTTGCTATATACTGTATGAAAATAACAGACAATATTTCACAATGACTGATATAACATTTTTGAACATATCTTATCAATCACTTCTTGTGTTTAAAATTCACTTTCTGGTCTCTGGATCAAATTAGAAAAGTTATTTGAAAATATTTTGTTTATCTTTGTTACTAATTACCATAGCATGTGAATATTAATCATTAACATAACATATCAATTTCTTTGATCAGAATGAAGAATATTTTGAAAAATAGTACCAGATTAGTTGACCTCAGAAAGTCATATAAATAAATAATTATTTGTTTTTTATAGACTAAAAACATATCAAGGGTTTTATTTATTTATGCAGTTGTTTATTTATTAACACATTCTTACTACTCTTTACCGACTATATTACAACAGATTTTACCAGTCACTTAAAACTAGGAATGTATGTAGTAAATACTCCTTACTTAGTGTTAACAGAAACAATGTTCGCTTACACTCTTATGCAAGGTTAAAGGTATGATATCGCAACGCATTCTAGTCTTATCCAAGAATTGCAATACTTCGGTAATAATATGGGATTAGAATCTCTTCTCATGTCTTGTTGCGAATTTCTTGTTTTTTTTAATAAGATTGAAATCAGAAGTCAGGATCGAATATATCAATATTTGTACAGAAACAATCGCATTATAAAGCGCATGTATTCAGTATAATTATATATGAACTCATTATATACGGACTCACACCAATTAACTTTTTTCTCCTTGCCTAGGTTAATATATTTATATTGTTCTTTCATCTTGCAGTTTTCTAGTTGCTTTTTCGTTATATTTTCCAGTAGCACGTCATCAGCACATGTAGCCATTGTAATATTTTCCATTGCAATATATCACATGTGTAGAGTAGTCTTGTAATACACCTACTTTATTTTCTTTCATTGTTGAGTAGGCGTAATCTTCTTTACTCTACTTTTACTTTTTTGAAATGATTCGGAAGTGATATTTAACGATTATTTTATTTTAGTAGATTACTGACTAAGTAGTTTACTTAAGTTTAATAGGACAATAATTTCCAATCAAACGCCGATTTATTTCTTTCTAAAAATTTAATACTAATTAAATTAATGATAACTAGCAGTAATTTAACTATTGCTATAAATAATCTATTATTACATTTTGAAAAATCATAAGATGATACTAAACATGCTCAACATTTCATTATTATTATTATTATTAGTATTATTAAATAATTGCGACCAATTAACTAACCCAAATATGTTCACTCTTTTGAGTTTTCTTTTCTGGGCTTGTTTTATATGCTCTAGGTTTGCAGTACTATCAAATTGTGTTTGGTTTATAAAGTAGTACATTGACTCTTTATCTCTTCTCAATAGCAACTATATGTTAATCTCTTAATTTTGAGAATATACAGATTTTCTTAGATATCAGATTCTTTCTTGAAACAAGATGATGCTCATAACATAGAATATTAGAAGTTTCTAAACTTATCTATGTACATACAGTGTTGTTTGTTCTCTAGGACAAAGACTCTTTTCTTAAATTAATTTATTCATTTAGTACTGATTTTCCTCCCAACATATCTGGTAATTTAATAAATTAAATATCAATATTTTAACAGTATTTAAACATGTACTGCAAATGATTTACGTACTTCCATGTATTGATTCCGTTAGATTTACATTGCATAAAAATTATATAAAATAATATAACTTGTACATTTTCTTTTTCGATTTTTTTCACTCATTTTGTAATTTAATTTCCGAATAATTACTTTTGGAACAAATATAAGGTACACTTTGCTTTTATTCTGTTTTAAAATCCCAGAAAGACACCCTTTTCCTTTCGTCTATCTTCCTCTTGATGGAAAATTTCCTTTGAGCTAGACCGTGTAATATTTTCCCCTGGTAATGGGATAAATCGTGAATTTCCAACGCACACTTTAAACAACTGAATCCCATTGATGTTGAACGCTGCCTTTAAGCCTTCTTACTCACACAAGTCGTTTTCGTATTTGTTTTGAAATAAATTGGTGTTGCCTTTACCCAAAATTAAGAATAGATTTGAAGTTTGTTTGAACTTTCTTTGTAAAACCTATATCATATTTTTTGTCAAATCTTTTTAGCAGCTCTGTCATAAATCTAGAGAATATTAAATAATATTATTTTGGAAAGATAATAAAAATTTTTCATTTTTTTAATTTTATCATTAGTTTCTTAGTACCGCTTTTTTGAAAAATATTTTTACCACTTACATCAGATATTAGTTCTATTTGATTAAACTAAACTGTTTATCTAATTCCTCATATTGCCGGCTTGGTGGCGCAGTGGTAAACGCGACAGGACAGTCCTCCTAGTGTTGTGATAGTCGCAGGTTCGTATCCTGCTGAGGCATGGTCGTAAATTTATGTTTGTGATTGTTTAATATTTGTGATTGTCCTAGGCAAGAGTGTAAAATCCGACAACCAGTAACCAAGCTGGGTAAGACCGGATGTCTTCTGGGATGATTTCTAAAATTGGTCACCTGCCATTTGGTAGGCTTAATGCCGAGGACCATGGTTCGGAACCCATGTTGAACTGTAGGTCCAGTCACTAAAAAATCCAAAAGGTTAACCTAACTAAGAATCAATAAAACATTTTTAAGTCCTAATATTATTCCTTATTTTTTAACAACGGCAAAATTTTCCCGAAATCTTGAATTTAAAAATAATTTACATTTCATTTGCTAGCTTATTTTTATTAGTACATAGCGATATTTAGGCAAATTTATTTCACTAGTTAATGAAAACGTTTCTAAATTTAATAAACAAGAATTTAACTTAAAGTTATAGAAAGCTTACTTCCCACCTTTATCATCAAAATCACTTGACACTTAATTTTCATTTCACATCTGGATCAAAATCTAAACAACTTCTAATTTCAACCATTTTTTTCAAAATATATAATGAACTTCAATATGGAATTATTGAGAATAGTAATTGGATACAAATAATGACCTCTCATCTGAAGCGATATAAGAAGGCAACCTATTTATCATTTCCTCATAACGATAAAACAAATAGTTTAAACAACTGAAGGTCCAGGATCCCATCTGATAGATTCTCACAAATAATGATAAAATTACAATGTAATGTTATATGTAAAGTTATTAACAAAATTGTTAATACAGTATTTTGTCGCTTTTTAATATTCTTATTCAATAACAATGAGGATGAGAGAACATGGGGATCAGAAAGCCCTTATTATGGTGAAAAATGAAGAATGGAAGATATGAAAGAATGTGAGGATACGTTACTCCTCAGCCATCTGCGGATATGGCGCATGCGTGAGTTCCAATAAATTGTAAAACAGAGAATAATTCGAGTTTGGCGCATGCGTACATACAGCTTTATTTACTTATATCGAATAAAACGAAATAATAAAAATATAATTAATATATACCCAGCCATTCTATTTTTATAAAAACATCATATTACACATCATTATTTTTTATAAATAAATATGCACAATTCTTATAAATAATTGATTTAATAGTGAAACTATATATAAGGATTTATTCAATAAACATTGAACATTTTTTGAAATAACACATTTTATTTAAAAAATAATTGAATAAAATGAAATGAAATAATAAAAATAATTTCTAATGCCTTTCTATTTTTATAAAAACACAATATTTAAATTAATTTACATATTTGAAGAATTAACAAGATCTCCAAGAACATCCAAATATGATCAACTATGATCGCTACTAATCTTGATCCACAAATCACATTAATGAATTAACTACATCCAAGCATTCTATTAACATATTGTACATTTACTAGCCTAAAATGAATGGATTATCGTACTTTTAAACTGAAAGAAATGTCAGTCAATACATCTTTATTTTTACAAAACATTAATTTATTTAATTATACTCTTATATAATAATGTATTGTATTTTCCTGGATCTTTATGGTGCCGTACATATTTTTATATTTTGTATATTTGATCCAAGCTTACTACTGTTAACAAATTTAATTATTTCACAGTATCACTGTACACTGGTCTTATCTCTTAGCAAAATGCTGTCTAATTTATTCTTCTCTAAATTTCACATTCTTCGACTTTCACTCTCAACAAATTCTAACTACATCTTAGCTATAAAGTAAAATATAAATCATTACTAAAATATATTATATTTAATAGTTACTACAATTTTTGCTACTATTCTTGATGGACAAACCTCATTAATGACTTGACTACCTCCAACACAACAAGAATCATTTATTTTCTGTTCTTGTCATCATTAAATTTTGTTTAATATACTGTTTATCGTCCAAAAATCTCAAAATTTCTACAATGGCGGAATTGTGATTTTACCAGAAAAACAGAAAAAGTCTTAGATCAAACAGGCATATACATCTTAGCTATAAAGTAAAATATAAATCATAACTAAAATATATTATATTTAAAATAAATGTCTAAATATTATTAGTTACTACAATTTTTGCTACTATTCTTGATGGACACACCTCATTAATGACTTGACTACCTCCAACACAACAAGAATCATTTATTTTCTATTCTTGTTATCATTAAATTTTGTTTAATATACTGTTTATCGTCCAAATATCTCAAAATTTCTACAATGGCGGAATTGTGATTTTACCAGACAAACAGAAAAAGTCTTAGATCAAACAGGCATATACATCTTAGCTATAAAGTAAAATATAAATCATAACTAAAATATATTATATTTAAAATAAATGTCTAAATATTATTAGTTACTACAATTTTTGCTACTATTCTTGATGGACACACCTCATTAATGACTTGACTACCTCCAACACAACAAGAATCATTTATTTTCTATTCTTGTTATCATTAAATTTTGTTTAATATACTGTTTATCGTCCAAATATCTCAAAATTTCTACAATGGCGGAATTGTGATTTTACCAGACAAACAGAAAAAGTCTTAGATCAAACAGGCATATACATCTTAGCTATAAAGTAAAATATAAATCATAACTAAAATATATTATATTTAAAATAAATGTCTAAATATTATTAGTTACTACAATTTTTGCTACTATTCTTGATGGACAAACCTCATTAATGACTTGACTACCTCCAACACAACAAGAATCATTTATTTTCTGTTCTTGTTATCATTAAATTTTGGCATATATTGATACCTATTCGATGTGGTTGAAAATGATGTGTTATAAGTTAGGCAGCTAACATTCCCACTATAAATAAAGTTGATGCTATGTGGATTAACCTTGCATTCTGCACTTACCCTCGTTTTCCATATTTTACAACCAACGTATGTTAAACCACCAAGAATAACATAACAATTTCTTATTACTATTGAATTATTAATGTAACACAAAATCTAAATATCCTAGATTGTTTTGTTGTTCTGACTGATCAACTGTACCGATTGACTCGAAAAGAATGTACCACCATTAGAAAAGGAAGTAAATATGGTTTATACTTTTCTATGGTTTATTCTATGCAGGATAGTGCGCATGCGTCAATACCGGAGATTACTGAGGAGTAACGTATCCTAAGAAAGTGAGATACGAATAAAGAGGAAAGTTGTATACATGAGTTTTTCGGTACTATATATATGTGTATATATGTTTAGCTGGAAGAGAAATTACAGTTAAGAAAATTTTAAAATTGTGCCAAATTTATAGTTACAAGACAATTACATGTATAGTGTTAAATATTATTTTCATAGTATTCAGATAGAGAGCTGGCTGAACGTTTTTAAATTGTCAAAGGTGATAATAATTAGGTATATTATTGTAAGCAAAAATATATTGAGAAACCTTATATTAAGTTTAAAAAGTTTATTACGTAAGCTTAAATTGGTACTTACCATGATCAAACGAATGAAAACTATCACTATCATTATTTTTGTTGATTTAGGTTCAGCAGTTACTTCTCGATAGCAATCGCAGAGAATCTCCAGGTTATCACGGCTCGATCACTCAGTCTGGAGTACCGCCAAGACTGATGATGGATTCCTTGGTGACAGCGACCACCCCGTATTACTACGGTAACCCGTCATATCATCAGACTCCACCAGGATCAGCGGGCACCAGCATGGACGAACTGGTCTCAATGTGGTTTGGAAGCTCTCAAACAACTTCTGGTAAGTGTTGATTAGAACTCATCGTTAAACTGAAAACGATATTATACATTTAAAATATTGCATAAACAAACGAATTTATAAATCTACGCAAATAATAACTTACAAACAAATTATTAATTCAAGAGCAATTAAATTGCTCAAAATTAGTTCATTAGCTCCAAAATCAGATCGCGTTGTTTATTGAGTTGACATCTGAAGAGTTTGACAACAAAATACATTCTGTTCTAGGACATGTTTTAATCGAAATGCTGCATAGGTCAAGTTGGTGAGCTTTCTAGTTCTCTCTTTTGGTAGCTTTTGCAGCAATTACCCTGTTAATAAATCATAACCTAGTGACTTCTTTGGGTGATTGTCAATTTGGATAACTTTGATTACTTCTTTCGGTGTTGCTAATTGAATAGTCAAATTTTCACTTTCTATGTACGGAAAATTATACTCAACATCAGTTTTGTTTGGTTTGAAGATTTTTTCGAGATGGTCAACAAATACATCCTCTTTTTGTTGATTACTGCGTGCCCAATTTTCACATAGATGCAGACAGGATCGTTTTACGTATTTGGTGGCTTTCCGGTGCGAATAATTTATTTCCTTGTCATTTGTTAGATTTTTCATATAGTTTTTATTTATGGATTTCTTGTTAATTTGAGATATATATAAGCTTTGGGAATTATTGGGACATATTGTTTAAAATATATTTAATTAATTAGACATTTTATTTTGATGTCATTTTCTTCGTAGTTTTCATTTTTCAGCTACTATTTTCTTAATCTCCTTAGGATAATATATTCCTTTAATTGTACTCTTAATTTTTGGACTATTATTCCATCAGCTTATCTCCAACGATTTTTCTGCCTCAAAATTATTTATTCGATTGCCTTAAAGGCTACATTTAATTAAATTCGATTGCTCAATTATTCGGTAAATTCTTCGCCGCTTTCTCTCTTCTTTGCTAACGTTAGATTTTGTTGTTTTCTTTTTATATTTTCAGTCAGTGTCAGAAATACTGTTTTTTTGTAGCTGATAATAATTTTCATGATAGAGTTAGCTTACTATTTGACATCTTGCTTGCCAACAAGACAATAAAGTATCTATTGATAACCAAACAAGTTATTGGAAGGCATATTTTCGATCCATTTTGTTTTCATAGTTTTACTAAGACAATAAACACGGCCGTTCAGTTCCTTATCGGCACCAAATTTATAGCAAATAAATAATTATCAATGTTACCAAAACATTATCAATACCTAATACTCTCATAGTTATATAACACCGGCGACTCCAAATTTTCATAATGATAAATTAATTATTATTGCTTAGACAAAAATTTATTGTTATATAAACTTTATAGCGCTTTGAAACATATATTCGAAAAGTCATTTTCGCCATTTGCCTCGTAAGCTTATGTTAGTATTTAAGTTTTTTTTTTATTTAATTAATAGATTGTTACTAGTCGTTTCCCTCTAACCTACAATTTGTCTTTATGATTACTTAAATCTAAGTATATCACTAAGAGGACCCATCGGCCCTAACTCAATCTCTGGTGAAATAATGTTTATACATGTCACTACTGAATATTTTAATATATGCACCTCACTACACAACACTACACAAGATCATATGGCTTGATTCTTTTGAGTCTGTGTCCTGTTCTGGTGGTCTCCAAAAGTTGCAATATTTCAATATTTGTATGAGAATGGAGTCTTTCCTTATGCCCCCTTGCAATTCTCTTGATTTCTTGACTAACTGTGGGTATCTGAAGGTTTCGATCTAGGTAGGTCAGTCCTATAGTATTTAGGTGCACCCACAATACCTCTCAGGACTTTGTTCTGAAAAAAATGTATTTTGTTTATGTTACTCTTTGCAGAACATAATTGAACTCCGTATGTCCATATAGGTTTCAATATTTGCTTATATAAGAGCAATTTATTATGTACAGATAATTATGATTTTCTTCCAATTAGCCAGTACATTTTCCTATATTTCAATTCCAGTTCTTTTCTTTTCTTCTTTATATGTTCCTTCCAGCAAAGTTTTGCATCGAGATTCATTCCGAGATATTTAACGTTGTTTCTATATGGAATGATAGTGTTATTTAATGTTATTGGTTCTTGTACTGTCTATTTATAGATGAACTGCACATGTACAGGTTTACGTTCATTAATTTTTATTTTGCAAGCTTGTGTCCAATTATTTATACTGTCACTTGGCTGTTGTAATTTTCGTGAGGCTTCTTCACTATTGTCTCCCACAGCTATAATCGCAGTATCATCAGCAAATATAGCCATCGTGATATTTTACATTTGTAGTATCACAAGTGTAAAGTAGATAAAGCATTGGTCCCAGTACACTTCCTTGTGGTACACCTGCTTTAGCTTTTTTATTGTAGAGTAAGCTTCTTCTTGTTTGACTCTAAATATTCTGGTTGTAATGTATGATTTTAATAGTTCGGTGTGTTGTTTTGGTAGCATTTTCTCTAGTTTATGAACAAGGCCTTCATGCCAAACCTTATCGAACGCTTGTGCTATATCTAAGAATATAGCTGAGCATACTTTATGACTTTCGTAGGCTTTTTCAATAACATCTGTTATTCTGTGGACCTGGTCAGTTGTTGAGTGCTTGTTAATAAACACAAACTGGTGTGTTGGTATTAGGTTTTTCTCTCTATGATCGGTTTTATTCTTTTCAACAGGAATTTTTCAAAAACCTTAGATATTACTGGCAGCGGTGGTATAGGTCTATAGGATTTTATTTCGTTTGGTGACTTCCCAGGTTTTGGAATCATTATAATTTCCGCCATCTCCCAAATGTCTGGGACATGTTTTAGTCTAAATTGCTGATTGTTGGTGAATTTTATAATTCCCTTTCTTGGTAGTTTTTGTAGTAATCCTCCTGTTATGAAATCGTAGCCTGGTGAACTATTTAAGTGAACGCTAATGTTAGAATTCATTTGGATGAACCTTAAAAGAAGAGAAGATATTCTGCATACTTAAAGAAGCTCGATATTTGGGTTCTACACCAATTAACGGTGAAACCTTTAATAGTCTATGTTTCCATGTCTGAACAGCTGCTGAAAAGAAAGCATATCAAGCCTTTTTAGACACGAATCTCCACGAACTATGAATTTACAGATTAAGCAAAATCGGCATTGAGACCAAAGAACGTGAAACTGAGCGTTTGATGGGTTACCGAAAGGAATTATCCATGACGAGCTGCACGAAACTGACCAACCTATTGATTTGATTCTCTGATGCCAAAAAAATAATACGGTTAGAACAGGCTGTTAAAAATCAATCAGACTTGACCAATACGAAAGATGCTGTCTTCCACCACAACAAAGCCAAACCACAGATATCTTTATTTTGACTTGATAAAAATTGAAGTAATTGGCTAGAAAGTATCGGCCATACTATTGCCCGGACCTTACCCCATTTGACCACCATTATTCCGGTCTCTACCAAATTATTTTAATGGTATAAAGCTGGCTTCAATAGAGACTTGTGATAATCACTTAGTACTGTTTATCGTCCAAAAATCTCAAAATTTCTGTAACTGTAGATATATATATATATATATATATATATATATATATATATATATATATGTATGTATATATATATATATATATATATATATATATGTATGTATATATATATATATATATATATATATATATATATATATATATATATATATATATATATATATGTATGTATATATATATATATATATATATATATATATATATATATATATATATGTATGTATATATATATATATATATATATATATATATATATATATATATATATATATGTATGTATATATATATATATATATATATGTATGTATATATATATATATATATGTATATATCACTATTTATTATAATAAATTACTACCACTGAATCATATATATTAGACGTTAATATTTATTTATTTAATTTTCACTATATTGATTCTGAACATATATTAACTTCAACAAGTATATTAATTTGAATTATTGGTATGTATAGACAGTGACAATGAGATCATTATCTTTGACAATACATTATTCCAGTTTATTGTTTAAAACAAATAATAAATTATCTATAAATTATAGGAGAACTAAAATGTAAATATAATATAATCACATATATTTATATAAGTAAAGGACGTTTTTATTGATCAACTAAATCATTGATTTATTTGTTATACGTTTTATAACATATATTAAATGTATTCAAATTACATGTTGTTTAAATATAATAATATATTAACAAAGTTGTCAATGTTATTAAAATGTTCGATAATTCATGAACAATATATCAAATATATTTCTGTTGTCTTTTTTTCAATTTACTTATATATCATTATTTATATTTTTAGTCTAAAGTCTAAAAATACATACAAACCAATTCATTTTAAATTCAGTAAAATGCACTTAAAAATATTCATATTAACATTTGCAGGCTTTGCAACATAAAAATGGCCATTATGATAATACAGAATTTCCTTGTATGTAACATTTTGTTTTTTGTTTTATATTAAACGAATGAACATTTTCTTTATTCTCGACCTATAAGCATCAACGGAATCAATAGCGTTATGCAATGAAAATTTAATCAAAATTGAGATTATAATTCCTCAGAATTTAATTCATCAACACCTTTTTGGATTTTTTTGATGCACGAAGATTTGGTTATTAATTAACAGGTTAACTGAAAAGTCCTCGGCTTACCATAGTAAAACACATTTTTTTGCAATATTAGTTTTTTTTATTCAACATAATTCCCTTCAAGGGTGATACACTGATTACAGCGACTCTCCAACTTTTGCGACAACTCCAATACCATTTTTGTAGTACGATTTGTTCTTTGCTTCAAAATAGGCCTCAGTCTCGGACATCACCTCTTTATTCGACGAAAATTTCTTCCCAGCAAGCATTGTTTTGAGATTTGAGAACAGGAAATCGCTGGGGTCCAGATCTGTAAAATACGGTAGATGAGAAAGCAATTCAAAACCCAATTCATGGATTTTTGCCATCCTTTTCACTGACTTGTGAGAGGGTGCATGGTCTTGGTTAAGCAACACTTAATTTTTTTACAAATGCGGCTGTTTTTCGGTGATTTCGTCCATCAAACGGTCCAATAACGCTATGTAATAGTCGCTGCTGATAGTCATTTCTTTCTCAAGATAGTCAATGGAAATTATTCCATGCGCATCCCTAAATACAGACGCCATAACCTTGCCAGCCGAGTCTACACGGATGACTATCGATTGGACTTCGGAGTGAAATGATGGAGATTTCATCCATTGTCACATATCGACATAAAAACCCGGGTTTATTAAGTTTGATCATCTTCACACACTGCTCCGAATCATCAACTCGTCGTTGTTTTTGGTCAAAAGTGAGCTCGTGCGGCACCCACTTTGCATAGAGCTTTGTCATACCCAAATAGTCGTCAATGATATGATGTACACGTTCAGTCGGTACCTTTTTGGAGTGTCTACTAATACTGTCTACTACTGTCTACTAATTTCAATTTGCGGTAATTCAAAATCATTTTGTGGATTTTTTAAATGTTTTCGTTGGTAAAAAGCTCTTTTGGGCATCCACTGCGTTCACCGTCTTCCGTGCTCATTTCACCGCGTCTAAGCTTAGCATATCAATCCTTGATGGTTGATTTTCCTGAGGCAGTGTGCGGAAACTCGGCATCAAGCAAGGTTTTTGCTTCAACTGTATTTTTTCCCTCCCAAAAACAATATTTTACGCAAAATTTCTTATCCATTCTTATCCATTTTTTCACAATAACAAAAGTTGCTCCACTCCAAACGCTATAATTCACAAACTAATGATCCGACAGATGTATTTATACACACATCTTTTGAGGATTAGGGCTAACTAAAAATATATTGATTCAATTCTAGCGGCGCCATCTATGTCAAGTCGATGACTTTTCATTTTACCTGTTATTTATTTATTATTACTTATAATAGTAATTTTTAAATTATCTAATTCAATACCACTCAATGAAATATCTACAAGAATCAAATTTTGAGTTTAGTTAATAAATATATCAATATGCATTTTCCAAATTAGAATTAAACTCAACTAATTCAAGCTAAAGCATATAGCAATATTTACTTGCTAGCTACACTTTATATAAGTATTGATTTTGTTACTTTAAATCTTTTTTATATCCTGTACGTTGTCTAGAAATGGTTTTACTTCCACATTGATGTGACCTATTAATCTTCTTTCATGTTTTTAATTATAATATTAAAACGAAATCATCGTGCAGTTCTTTGTTGATTACGTAGCCAAAAATTGTGATAATTGATCGCAGAATTTTGTTTTAAAAGTATGCTTTATGATACTATGACTGATAAATCAATCTCTTTAGGTATAGGCCAACCTGGGAGTAGCTTCCAACTAACCAGTACAGTTGTTTCATTTTAAACATTTAAAATGTGCATATTGAAATCACGTACTATTCTTCTAATCTGAAATGATAATGAATGTCATCTATGTCAATGTCAAGAAACTGTTCTTATTCCATTTCCCATAATCCTATAATAAACGAAGTCCATATTAAAAAAATCATTATATATGTATTTCATGTATAAAATATCGATCAGATATCACCCAGTTGAGAGAATTAATCGCAAACAACTAGAGCGACTTTTAACAAACCATAATTATCGATTAGTCGTCGTGTCAATGTCGACGTCATCGAGATCCGAGCCATATTTTTCGCCTCCTCATTAAAGCTCCCCCTCTTTCACTGAAGGACACCAATTACAATTATTTTACAATATTACGACCTTTTTTCCGTCGGTCTATCTTGCGTAATTGTTCCGTAATATTTGGCACTTTTATTTAGTCGAGACCCACACAGATTAGCTTCTGCCTACGCCACTGGATAAGATATATTGTATTGGACCATTCTACAAGAAAAAAATTAATTTAATTATTTTTTGTCCATTTTAATTATTATTAATGATGTTCATTAATAGAGCTAATTAGTATTGAAATAATTCATATAGGGTGTGTAACTATGAAGTAATGTCCGTAAGATTTTTAAAATATTTCTTGTTTTATTATAGATAACATAAATTTGATTGTAACTTGTTAATTATTATTATTCTAATTTAGAAGAGCTTATTGACAATGGTCATATATACCTAACCGTAACTACAAAACCAACTCATGACTATTTAGCATATTAAACCATTTAAAGGACTTCAAGGTCATCACAGACCTTCTAAAGGTTATCTAATTTCAAAAAAAAATCGCTGACATTATTTTGTCAAGTTGATTGATAAAATTTAATTCTATTAAAAAAAACATGTTTTTGTCCATTTTATGAATAGAATTAAGAACTGCTTCAAATACTAAAAATAACAATGTATACATGAAGGCAAATGCATTGTATCCAAGGATAATAAAAATTTTAAAAGACAATAACATTCTACTATTTATAACGGTAGTTAATTAGGTTAGAAGCAAATATTTGAATTTACCGTACAATATATTTCGTATATTTTCATTAAGATTTATTTTGATTTAAACTTAGATTAATATATAATAACTAAATTATAAAAACAAATGCGAAGGTACTTTCTGTAATTTAACTCAATTATACGTTTAAGCCATGCATTCACAAAGAACAAGTTAACTCTATTTAAGAAAAGTCTTAGTAGTCCTTAAATTATATCTTGAAATATTGGAACCGTTTTGTTGTGATGTCATACCTTGGGGTAATTCGATGACTGCTAGATAAATTAGACTCCCTTCAAATAATATAAGGTTAGAGAAAACAATGTCTGTTTTTTCTAACACATTACTTTAAATTAGCCTATGTGCAAGCATTATATTATCTAGTATCTATCTAGTACACTTGTTATTCCTGATATAAAAGTTATTATACCTTGAAACTGGAGAACTTATAAGTTCATTTTCATCATAATTTGCTTTTCCAAAATAGGAATTACAGCACAGCTTCACTGAAAATAGTTTGATGTCTTGTTGATTGTCTTAATGATGTTGAAATTTTAAGCTGGCATTTAGGCAGTATCAGTTACGAGTTGATTTACTAATTTTCATATAGAAATACCATTGTCAAAGATAACATCGCGTGGAAAAGTTGCTGTTGAAAAATTAAATGGATCAAGTTTCAATTAGTAAATCGCTTTTTAAAAGAATCGAATCCGAGCCATTTTTGAAGCGAATGATTACAGGGGATAAATGTGGATCACGCGTGACAGCAATGATCTAATAATCATAACAAAAATCCTGGTCGAATGCCCTAAAAAGTTTCACAAACGATTGCAAAGCCCGTATGAACAATGTTATAGAGAAAGAGAAAAACCATTAGTCAACAGAATTTCAGCAAATCGATGAAAATTTTTCGAGTTATCGTGTTTTTTCTGTTGGCATTTGTGTCATATTGCTTGTCTCGCCAGCAAATGTTTCAAGTACGGATTCTTTTGTTGAGTGCGATACTATCTTGCAAAAGTTAAGCCGACAGTGGATTTATTATTAAAAATGTCCTTCAATGCTACAAAAGATACTACTCTTATAATTTTCAGTAGTTTCTTGGCAACAAATGGCTTATGTTGTAGATCAATCCCAAATACCATACCCTGTCAAAAGCCTATGAGAGGTCAGAAATAGTTCAGGGTAATATTTCTTCCCTTGAAACACTTCATAGATATATTGTTTACGTATACATCTATTCTATTTTTAAAATTACAAATAAAGGCAATTATAAAACTCTCGAACTTCTGCTGATGATAACGTCTCATGTTTGCAAATTTGCCGGAGTTATTATAATTACGAAACCTGGAAAACTACCCAATTGAGTAAGATCTTATCAATGAGTTTCTCTGCTACTAATAGTATCCAAACAATTTGAAAATCTTCTATTAAAAACATTCAAACTAATCAAATATTGAAATTTTCAATAAGTGCACATCAGTTTGGTTTTATGAACAAACATTCAACAATTGACCAAGTACATAGAATCATAGATATTATTAAGAAAGGCACTTGTATAAGGGGCTCATTAGAGTTAAAGAAGAAGAAGCTTGCTCAGAAATTAAAGAAATAAAAACAGTTGTAGCGCAAGGCAGGACTTTGGTTCCTGTCTTTTGCCTACTCTGTACGTGTGACATATCACCAATAGAAGATGTTACTATAGCTACATTTGCTGGCAATACTGCGGTACTTGCTATTGGAGACAATAGCGAAGAATAACCCAGAAAATAACAACAACAATATATAAATAGGTGGACATAGGCACAACAATAACATAGGGAATAAAAGTCAAAAAGACAAAATCAGTACATATTAAATTCATCTACAACCAATAATACTATTATTTCATACAGTAACAATGCTATAGTTGGGATGAATTTAACTTGACTCGAAGTCTCTAGAGAAGGAACATATTATAAAGGAAGAAACTCGAATTAAAATATAAAAAACTGTATTGGTTATTTGGAAAAAAAAAATAATTATCCGTATATAATAATTTGTTGCTATATAAGTAGAAAATCAGAAGCTTTATGGATGTACAGAATACACTTATGGGGTTATTCTGGGAGAAGAAACATAATAGAAGAAGTAGTATAATAACAACAGATTCCTACAGGAATAATTACTTACACTGAGACCGTATAAACTGAAGTAAAATATACAAATAAGCAATACCTTCAAATCAACCTTGAATTTACCAAAAAAAAACTAAATTAATTCACGGTCCTTATAATATATCAATCATAATTCCTCTTAATAGTAATCCTAAGCCTACTGTGATTCATTTAGGATCATTAGGTGTATCATTCGAGCTTAATAATTTACAATAATATACTCCAAACGAAACCAGACATTTTTTAATAATGAACCGACCATTTCAAGTTACTTTTTTTATTATTATTTAAATTAGACTATGTAGATTACGGAGTCAGTCCATTATAATAAACTGTTCAAATTTGAATCTCTATATCTGCTTAATGAGTTATTATATTGTTCTAGAAGTGAATTTTAAAGAGTTCGGTTGTTTTCCTCGTCCCGAGGACAAAGAGAAATCATTCGACAATGGAATCTTGTTTTGGTACGTCGGGCATGGTACTGTCAACGATGTTGATGCTCTTTTTTTCTTGTTTTGTTCGTTCACTTTTTATGCGATCAGACTGAAGGGAATATGGTGTCAACTTACTTGTTTTTATTTTCAATTGTTCAATACATAGAGTGTGTCTGCTTATAAGAGTAGCAGAACATTATTTTTTAATATTATATTCTCAACATCAAAACTATGTTAAGGCGAACCAGAATTCACAGGCACTAAATATTGGGAATAAGCTATTAAAATAATAAAATAAATTCGCCAAATTTGTTCATCTATTTGGTTCAAGAGGTTACAAAAATTATTTCACTCTATTGTCTCACCAGTTTAGTAGATAAAATTCCTTTTGCATGCCAAAAACTCACAGTAAACACTTCTTTGACTGATCTGCGAACACAAACTCGCTTCAATCCCCGAGGAGGCAGATTCGTAACACTCCGTAACCTCAATTTTTGAATTGGAATAATATATGTTATAGTGATGAAATAACTCATGGAATCATTTTAATGTTCTTCTATTATCAGATACAGCATCCATTAGGCACACACATAGTTTTGCCTTGAAATTCTTATATTAAACTTAGTTTAATTATCACTAATTTTGATGATGTTCTGAGGAAAAGTGAACTTGTTTCCTTATTTTTCTTTTTAATAAATTAAGGTATCTGTGAAATCAGGTAAGAATCTGTAAATTACTACATGTTATCTAGTTCAATTTAATTATGTACATCTTGGTTAAACAATACTCTTCCACATTTGTGTAGGGAAAGGATTGTCTTAAAATTATCACTATTTATTTCTAAAAACCACTTCTGGGCTATAATAGGATTTTTTGAAAAATGCACATTATTTAAATCAACAAATCATATTTACTGTAAATGTTATAAAAAATTAAGTCATAAAACAAATTTCTTTATAATTAAACACAAAACTAAACTAATGAATTTTAATAACCTAATAAGCCATGAGTTGATAACATTCATCACTAACAGATTTACTCTATTCTAAACAGTTCATAATATAAGAACATAATTTGACATTTTTTGGTAATATTATCGCACACACTCAAAAGAATGGAAACTATTGTGTAACCAAGAATTAATAAGATTTATACTTTCTTAAGCGATTTCTAATTTCTAAATCAAACTAAAAAATATATAAAAAAAATCACTGTTTCATATTAATCAAATCCAGGCATAATATTGATCTATATATTGATCAATATCGATACAAAATATTAATAACAAATTTTAAACCATACAAAAACTCTTCCTGATGGTTCCTCCCCTCCTCGCCCGTCGAAACGACCTGATGCAGCATGGTATATTCCATCAGTCGATAAAAACAACATTGTATAGCGGGAAAAGTCCACCCCCTTATAGTTAACCACCCACAGTCGCCCACGCAAGGGCGTTCATTCATAAAATGGCAACAGCCTGATTCTAGGTCAGGGGACAGACAGCGTCTACTACATAGCCTGTATTAAAATGAAATATCGTTCTGGCTTCGGCTTTAACCGCAAATAATGGTTAAACGCTGCAGTAATGAAGATGATGATAAAGATAAAGAGTAGTGATTAAAATAAATTCATATCAGAATAATGTACCAATTAATAGCGTTGAGTGGTTGTACGTATTCTAATAGTCTTAATTGAGAAAAATTGGTTCAATACATATTAATCAAAATATTTTCAAAATCAATTCTCAATCAAGATCCAATCGTCGCATCACATTTTAGCATTTCTGAGGACTTCCAAACCCATGTGACAACGTATCTATGCTGCATCGATCTAAAGAGATAATAATGAAAAGGCATTATGTCTGGCGAGTACCCCTGAATGTAGCAGGACTTCTCATACCAGTTGTAGCGGTGTATCCACAGCCTTGCAAGGTCTTAGTTTTCACACATGAAGGGAGACTTTTCTGCAAAAATTTATCATTAGTTCGGTTCAATTGGCGTAGATGGATATCTACAGTAATAGTCTAATTTGGTTTTAGCTGCTCGTTATACTCGCTGATCTCACCATTTCCTCAACGAGATTTTATAACCATGAATATTACGATTGCGTGTGAGTGTGGACGAGTCTCCTGGACTAATCTATGACATTTAACGATTGGAGTCGTCGGAGATCAGAAAAATTCATTGTCATTCGCAATATCACACAGAAAAATCTTGTCTTTTGCTTGAGACGAAATAGAACCGCGGTGTTGAAACGAGTGGAACTGGTAATTCGTGTAATACTCATTTTCTCTTCCTTAGTTTCTTTCCCATAGCTTGTCAATATCTGTAAATAATTTATATGCTCCGAATTTGTGCCGATTTTAATCATTGACAGTCAAATCACCACTTTTAAATCGTTGATATGACAATTGAGTTATCACGCCACAGCATTACCATGAGTGTCTTAAAGTGATGATGGGCTTTCGCAGTAAACTTATTTTCAATAAAATAATAAAAATTCAAAGTTAACTAAAATATTGTACAGAAATAGATATCAAAACCATCGAATTTGAGAACAATATTAGGTAATTTAATAGTTGTTTATAATATTTAGATTTCGCATCTTCATCAAGACATATCGCTGATCAAAATACGTGCAAGCGCTTAATATATGGTTATAATAATACAGAATAATGTTGTTTATGCTTATACAGCATGACTATGTGGTCCCCCCTCCTTTTTGTCTTTAACCCCCTTTGACTAAAATATAATTTTATTTATGTCTATCCAACATTTCGCAATTACTTTCTTTACTAAAGTTAATACGGAACTGAAATTACATATTTTTCAATCACTGCCAATAATTATTACACGAAAATAATATTGAGTGATTTCTATATTTACTCCTTTCAATTTTTGATAAATAAGAAGAAAATATATATTTGTGACAAAATCTCTAATATATCAATGTTCTGTTGAGATATCCAACCTAATAACATCAAAACAACTTTATTATCATGCCTATATTCACAAATTAAATTATAATTTTTTTCTGGTTGTAAATGATTTTATTAAAACCATACATACACATAATAAAGCAATATAATCCCAGTTGCTTTCTGATTACTTTGAACCTCTCCAGTTCTCATTACTTCCATTAAGAGTCATCTGTTATTGCCATCCGCAAAAACGGCGGAAAAACATCGACATAATGTCAAAGGTGAAACAATCAAGTACAAAAAGGACAAAGGAGGTAAAATAGCGGGTAACAAAAACAACGCTTATTGATTGAAATATTTTTCTTCTCGAATAAAAGTAGCTTTCCGTGTATTCGCTTTACATTCTTTTATCTTCGTGGAGTAGTGTCGGTAACATTTTCTCGCAAGGGGTGGAGGGTGAAGGTTCTCCTCCTGTTTACGTGGTTTATTTTTGGATTTTTAATGTCGAGAAGATTACGTGACGCTTTACTTGAAACATATTCCTTCGAGATTTTGATTATACGAAAATACTTTGCGATGATATATAACCGCTATTTGTAAGATATATTTCTAGAGATAGTCAAGATTTTATCTAAAAAAATAAACTAAATAAAATATGTTCAGCTCACATAATGAATGTTTTATATATCGTATCATTGGGAATATTATGACCACCAAAAATCATCTTTTAATTATATTTTTTTTATTAAACACTCTAATATAATAAAACCAACAACATTTTCCTTGCTCATTAAACAAACTATATAATAAGTTGAAAATTGTTTGCCTACTGTGAATTGGTGGAAATTTACTTTGCTAGGTTTATTTCCGGTTACTTAGCATTCATATTTACCTTAATAAAAAGACAAATTACGATGAGTGGAGATTTATGTTTTAATTATTTTTTATTTAATTTTATGCAAGCTACTAAATTATAATAAAGTTTTATCGGAATATAATTACATTAAGCATCAAATTTTGAAGTGTAAATTACATTTTAAGAACATCAGAGCACTTCAAGTATTATCAATTAAAATTTTCAAAAAGGATAAAGAAAATACATATATTAAAAATTTAGTAATTTTATAAAATCAAAAATATTTTTACCAAAATAATTGTTTTTATTATAGAAATTAAGTATAAATTTTTTTTATAAATTAATAATCAGTATTCTTACAGGTATTAATATTTTTAAAGACATACCTTCTATGTGATAATTCTAAAGAAAACATCAAATTTTACGTAAATATTTATATTTTTTAAATTATATATTGACTTGAACGATCACTGTAAAGAAGTTTAAAAAAACATCTATGAATTTTTAACTATTAATTAGACATTTTAATGTAATCTAATACTTAAATCAAGAACAGGGCATAAAACATTGCAAAACAATTAAAGAATCGAACTATTTTTTTTAAATATATTTTCTATATTAAAAAATAAGTCTCCTTTTACCAACTATGGGTTTATCTGGACTAGGCCTAAAGTTTAACGAGGGCTCTGAACCACGATCCTCAGCATTAAGCCTACCAACTGGAGAATGACCAACTTTAACAATCATCCCAGAAGACATCCGGTCTTACCTAGCCAGGTTACTGGCGTGACTGGGATTATTTTTCTTGTCGAATTTTACACTATTGCCTAGAACAATCACAAATTTTAAACAAGCACAAACATACATTTAAGAACCATGCCCCAGCAGGATTCGAACCCGCGGCTATCGCAACAGTAGGAGGCCCGGCCTATCGCCTTTACCACTGCACCACCAAGCCGGCGAATCGAACTATTAATATATAATTTAAATGTTAGAGTTTATTAGCAGAAAAATATTATATTATAAATACATCAAACAATATTAGGAACCGAAAAGATTGACCAGAATATGTTCATGACTATTTACATTTTACTATAAGTATATCAAATATTTAATTTCATAATAATTAAATAATTATTATTATATACTAAATCATTTAAATGAAATTCTAATATTAATAAATGAGATTAAATGTACAAACATTTTCCTTTCTCCTTGAACCCAAGAATAAAATCGATAAAAAGTAATGAAATTCCCCAACAATAATTAAGACCCGAAGATGAGAGAGTCAGGAGCCGATTAGTAAACCTCAACTGCCACCAGCGACCAACAAAATAGAAAAATAGAACCTGGTGAACATAATCCACCCCATCGTTTAACCATGACCACATTATCCACACTTTTATCCGTTTAACGGGCTCTGTTCAGGCCTGACACCTGTGAAACGATCTTCAGGGCACACCCTACGAGAAGGGCTGTTAAGAGATCCCCGTACCGTTGACGTCACGTTCATTCATAGATCGCAACCCCCTACGAGGTCATGTGACGCGAACGTCGTCGTCGCCGTTGCCTCCCCTCCAGCGCCCATACTACGCGGTGGTCGGTCAATGTCGTGGCGCGGGGTTGCTGGAGGGGGCGACGTTGCCGCCTCGTGCGCGATTTCCCGCGTCCTATCTACGGACGCGCCGTGACGCTGATTTACGCGTCGAGATGGAAATAGAAACGACGCAACCTAATAATATTAGAACTCCTTAAATGCGGAGGTGTTGGGTGACAATACGTCCATAAAAATTGGCTGAAAGGAGGAAAATAACAAATACATCGTAATATATTTTCGAAAAAAAAAAACAATTCGTTTGGCAATCAATAGAAAATACACTGAAATAAAGTGTACGAAATAAAACTTGCAAAAAATAGTTTCGACATTTTCAATATGACGATATAAAGTGTGGAAAAATATCAGAATAATCTAAAAAGCATTGCTCCATAAATACGTATTCAGAACGCAATAAAAAATTGTTAATGCGATAAATGGTTGAACTAAATAGATTGTTTTATAGTATAATCGAATGAAAGCGTTGTTAAATAATAAACGTTGATAACCATTTGCAATTTATTTAAACACGGGAAAAAATTTCTTACATCTAACCGTTATAGAAGATTGAAAATTAATATATATTATATATAAAAAAACATTGCATATAGCTAGATAGAACATTTTCTATTTTTGGTTTGATGGAATAAGAAATCTTTGATTTATTGTAATTATAAAACCTACCGATATTATTACCAATTAATATGTTTGTCTATACACAAAATTACCAATATAGCTTTGATTTAATTAAGTTTAAATAAGGTTAAAAATACAAAAAGTACAGAAATAGAAAATGATACCTATGGTTTTCCAAAGGCCATGTTTTGGCGGTATCCGCTAAACATGTAGTTTATTATTCAGTCACTGTTTTAAAATTACCATGGCGAATTACAGGATTGAGTAGCAAATTGATCCGAATTTTGACCCCAATATGTTCTATAGCGATTGAGTACATAAACAAACATATCAGAACGATGATGTAACAGGTGAATTTAAAAGTCCCCGGCCTAATATATAGATAACTCTACTAGAACTAAATCCATATGATTTTAGTTAGCCTTAACCCTCAAAAGATACGTGTATAAATTTGAAAATCCATAAAGTAAACATTTAAAAAATCCACAAAATAATTTTGAATGACCGTGAAATGAAATTGAATGAAATAGCAGACACTCTGAAGATATAAACTGAACGTGTACATCGTATCATTCTCGAATATTTGGGTATGAGAAAGCTCTGTGCAAAGTGGGTGCCGCGCGAGCTCACTTTCGACCACAAACAACGACAAGTAGATGATTCGGAGCAGTGTTTGAAGATAATCAAGCATAATAAACCCGAGTTTTTCGTCGATATGTGACAATGGATAAAACATGGGTTCATCATTTCACTCCGAAGTCCAATCGACAGTCATCCGAGTGGACTGCACACGATGAACCCACTCTAAAGCGTGAGAAAACGCAACAGTCGGCTGGCAAGGTTATAGTGTTTGTATTTTGGGATGCGCATGGAGTAATTTTCATTGACTACCTTGAAAAAGGAAGGACCATCAACAGCGACTATTACATAGAGTTACTGGATTTTTTTTAGCGTTTGTTAGTGCATTTTTTATATGATTGTTTTTGCAAACGAGTCTTTCAAATAAATATTAATTTCGTTAATAAACTCACACACAGCTTACTTCTTATTTAAAAATCCTCTTTGTTTTCCCTATGCTTTTTTCTATTCTATAATATATGTCAATCATTGAGGGAAATCAAATATACTTACATGAATTGTTAATTTTCTCATGTAACCATATTAAACTTCTTTTTTTTCTGAAATTTTGGATTACTTTTCAGCATTACATAAACAACCAACTATTATTGTCCAAGCCCGTTTTGCAGCCGCTAGAGTTAAAGCGACAGAAAGGATTGCTGCGATATTGTGTCTGTATTCTAACAGTCATGATATCTTCTGGAATGATCTTTAAGTCGATCACTCGCCAATTAGCAGACTTAATACCGAAGACCATGGTTTAGAGTGCCTGATTACCTGTGCAGTGATTACCTAGAAGTTCATGTGGTTTGGTTCGCTTCAATCTTCTTAATACCTTGCATTGTCCAGTAATTGTATTGCTTCCACATTGCTGTGATTTAGTAACATTATCTTATGTTTTATAACGAAATATTGGATAACTTCGTATTATATGATTTCGTGGTCATGCAGTCATGCAGTTGGTTAGGTAACCATAAGCATAGTTAATTGACCACAGAACTTTGTTATCGATGAGTGAGATTACTAGTCGATTCGATGTTTTAGTACAAACCCGTATTTGCACGCTCTAAGTCCAAATAAACTTTATCATTAACTGATAAACACTTTTTTGATTCTGAGTCCCTCTACATGATGTATGAAATCTGACCTAGAAATAAACAAGAAATCATTTTAAATATCACTTATTTATGTTCTTTTGAGGTCACAGGTAATAAAGCAACTGTCAGATACTCAAGGAACATGTCAATGAAGTTTGAATTCCAAATTTATTTTTTTAAATTCTGACTAATAATATTTAGCAAGTGGGTGGATAGAAGGATAAAATGGAGCTAATGCTATATTTTCTGCTTTTTTTTAATTAATTTTTTTATTACATTAATTTTTAAGAAAATAAATAGTGGTACTTTCAATGAACTTCTAATATATGACACGACGCGACTTAATTATTTAATATAATTTATCTTACTGTATAAAACTGGAAGTATCGTTAAGTCGATATTCTTCATCACTGTTTTCTCGACTTGTAGCATATTCACCTTCCATGAATATATATTCAAATTAGTAGTTGATTTTCATATCTTCCTTTCGAAAACTTTAGCCACATTTTAATTACTTATAGTTCTTATGGATTTTATATCTCATATCTATTATTCTTAACTTATTGTTTCATATTTGTATTATATGCAACCATATATCCTTCTTTATTATATCGATGGTTGCTCCTTCCAATTTCTGTGATAGATACTGGTTACTAATTCGATAGCTCTCCCTTTGTTTGTATATTTTAAAGTCTCCTTTTACCTAAGAGGGTTTTTCGGGACTGGACCTACAGTTTAACGTGGGCTTCGAACCCCGGTCCTCGGCATTAAACATACCGACTGGGGAGTGACCAACTTATAAATCATCCCAGAAGACATACGGTCTTACCCAGCCTGGTTATTGGCGTCACTGGGATCATTTTCCTTGTAGGATTTTGCAACCTTACCTAAGGACAACCACAAATGTTAAACAATCACCAACATAAATTTACCCGCGACCGTCGGAACAGTAGGAGGACCGTCCTGTCACCTTTACCACTGCGCCAACGAAGCCGACACTCTCTCTCTCCTTTTTCGTTTAGAAAGTGTAAATGATCCCGCATCAGAGGTACAGCATCGACGGATGACACAACTCAAAAATTCTCAATGTTTTCTCGCGGTGTATACCTCGCTCTCTCGCTTTTTCAAAAGCGGAACGATCACCTCCAAAAATATCCGACTCATCAGCTGTTCGGCAACGGCCAGTTTTCTCTTACGTAACAGTCTGGATATCGGGTCTTTTGACGTGAAATGATTGCGTTTACGAACAGCACTATTAACCAATGAGTTCAACGTCTATAAATATTTTTGCGTTTTGTTAAGGTTCTGATTCATTTTGGTGGAAAAATCATAGCGGTATATTTAGATGAATGTTATTCGAACGGGATGAAATCCAAATAAGGACAATCAGAAAAATATCACGAAGAAGAATGACAATGTTCTTCTACCGTAACGCATCCATCGGTTTGTTAATTGTTCCAAATGTGACTAGATGTTTTGTCATTAATGTTATGAATCGAGTAGTGGCATAATCTTAACACTATATTTGAATAATTACTATTTAAGTACAAGCAGCTAAATGTTATTAAGACAAACGAGCAAGGTTGATCTATTATCAATCATTGGTCTAAAGAGAATCAGATATCGGGTTTCCTTTATTCTTTTTGCACAACTTATCATTATTTGTTTAAAAGGCATGAAATTAGTGATCTCCTGAGTAGATCCGTAAAGTTAATTTTGTAAATCGATATTGGTCACCGCTTGCATTATTGTCTATTTTCAAACAATATTCAAAATTAATATTGTTGGAAAAACGACGAAAAGTCTTTTAAATGTATTCAAGAAGTTATCTGATATTTACGTAATAGTTTCTTCACTTCACCAATATTTTTTTTTGGCAAAATTAGTTTTTTTATTTAACATAATTCCCTGGTTATTTGAAGAAGAAGAAGTAGTTAGTAGTCTTAGCTTATACTACAATATATAAATTTCTAGTGATGGTATATATGCCCTAGTTATTGGCTTGTGGTAGACTTGAGTCCCATTGATTCTAAACTAAGGCTACTAACTACTTCTGGCTAAGATAAAAGACTTTATGAATTTTCCTGAATTTTGTGGAAACCCTCACACCACAACCTGTTGTAGGTGTTTTGCAACAAGTGAGAATATAACTGAACAAACTTTCCTTTTTTCATAAACTATTTTAATGGTGATTATATGTATGTGAGTATATGTACCGAATAAATTGTTGAATTATTTCTTATGGTTTATTATTATTATTGTTTTGCATTGTATTGAACCAATATTTTAAATATTTTCAACGAACAATGTACAAATCAAATGAAAATAAGAAATTATTTACAAAGCAAATTTTAATTTCAGCCCATAAACTCTAAAATGAGACTCGGGCACACGCTTTTACATAGATTTGACACTTTACAACTTTAAAATTGGATATATCTGTAAATTCCATACAAGTCGTTAGATAATCAAATAAAAACTTTAAGATGAAGACATAATGTTGCGATTTTTGTTTTAGTTTTAGTCAGTCGTATTATTATTATACTTAATTTGAATGTATAGTTAGAAAAATTCAATAAAAGTTTGACATAACATCTTCAAGATGCTAATAAAATAATTGCGAATAATTTGTTACATTTGTTTACACACACAGTTTAAATGACACATTCAGTTTTTTTTTAATTAGTCGGTTTATTCATCATCATTCACATCTTCACGACCATTGTTAATTAGGCAAATATTCATCATCAAATCTTCTTATTTTTAAAATGTTTAGACAATAGTTTAAAAGAGGAAAGGTTCAGGTTTAAAAGAAGAATAATAATTTATAAATCACGCTCACTATCCCATCATATAGATTTTCTTTAATTTTTTTTAGCAAACTTGAGGTTGTTGATAATATATGTCCACTAAAATAAACGAATCTAGTCTGCGTGAAAAACAACTGAAGCCATATAATTATCATTGGAGTGACTGATTTAAAAACAAATTATCAACTTGCAACTGTTTTTCTGAGTTGTCGTCATTCTCTAAAAATACCGAACATCTCTAAAAATATCCTACGTTTACTACCAACAAGAATTTTGCGTAAATACACATATATTGTAATTTTGTTTTGTTCAAAATTTGCGTAGTGCTCGACATACTCTCACTTAACATATTATTGATCTAAATTCATGATTTTAAATCCAAAGGTAGTGTTATCAATATTATAATTTTAATTATTAAGAAAATTGACTTGATTCTCAATCACTAATCACTGCTTTTACGGATCATTCCTGCAGCGTGTATATTCCGTGATGAAAATATAATTCATCTTTTGATCGAATGGCAATGGCTCTGGAATAAAAATGGCAATGGAAATAAAACAATCTGATGAATGTGGTGGAAGAAGCAAAGTTATTGTTAGACCCTAGCGTTTGTAAAAATTTAATTTATCGTTCTTTTGGTTAAATTACGGGCATCTTTTATTTTCTTCAATATACAGTTTCTATTGCGTTCACTAATGCAGTAATAGTGCAGTAATGGTGTAAGTGCTAAAGCGCTAAGTTTGTTCCATTCGCAGCCAAAAAATACTCTCAAGACAATTTATAGACCCATGAACCGGTAAGCCTTAAATGATTATGGACCAAAGATGTAGCATTAAATTGTACAATAAAATAATAGACGATATTAGCAGCGATAAAACATGTAATAATAATTTAGTCGATATAAATTTGAACTTCTGGTTTCTATATATTTTTTTGAAAATGCTTTGAATAAAAATTTAAAAAATCACACAAAGGATAGACAAAAACTTACAAATGGAAAAACATAAAGGCAAAAAAAGCAGATATATTAAAAACAACGTCCAAATATGCAGGGAAGGAGAATGCAACCAAACAAAATAACAACTTAATATCTAAAGATAAGGAACACAGAAACTAATCACAAATAACTATCATCCATGAAAAAACTGAAGATAGGACATAAATCTAAGCAACAAAATATAATAGAATGAGCCATTATACCAAAGGTTATTAAATAATTAGAAAAGAAGGAAAATATATAAAATAGTTTCATTGCGTAAAGCATGTTTTATAGAAAGTAAAGACTGTTTAACAGAACTAGGAGACGATGAAATAAGGATAAAAGTTAAAACTAGGAGGGTGTGATGTAGAGTGTACTAAGAAGTAAAATAAAAACTGAATAGAGAGTGATTCACGCAAATTATCTAGGAAACTTCTTCAAAAGCAACGATACACCTTAATGTGGTCTTAAGTAATATCGCCAATCAATGCGTTTCTTCATTCATATAATAAAACAATCTTAATCACAAATGGTAAATTACTCTGGTAATATGTAGTTGGCCTGATATTTAGAACTTGATTGATGAGCCCTTGAATTTTTCCTGCATTATTTAGTTGTTTGTAGAAAAAAAAGGTATGTTTAGCCTGATTGTGACTAGGTGTTTGGTTTATATTAAAATATAATTTGGGCCATAGTAGTGCCTATACTGTCTGGTTCGAAAGGGTTCCCATTATTTTTCTTGTTTTTGCGTACATTTACCATACACGTTTCATACTCGAAGTATTCCTGGAAATAGCTTAGTAAAGCTTTTTCGAAGTTTGTGAAGCTAGGACAAAAGAATCGTCCAGTGATTCACAAAATCACAATTTTTCTTTTACATGCGAATTTTCGACAGTATGGTATGACAGCAGACAGGTCTCGTTCTGGAAGACAACCGACCTCTCGTAACGCTGAAAATGTGGCTCTGGTGCGCGATAGTGTTGCAGAGTCTACAGAAATATCAATTCGAAGATGTGCTTCCCAGTTACACATTTCTGCACACAGTTTAAGGCGAATTTTTAAAACTGATTTGAAAATGTTCTCGTACAAAATACAATTAGTCCAAAAATTGCTACATACTATGCATAATAGTAATGCAATCCTAAGGCTGTCTGGTGAAATTGAAGATTTTTCGTCTAAATTGATAATGAGCCATTTTCTTCTCAGTGGCCAGGTCAATAAACAGAAGAGTCAGTTCTGGGTAACACAAAATCCTCAATTAATTGGTACCTAGATATGATTCGAAATTTTCTTGTGCCTAAAATGGAAGAGCAAGGACTAGAAAACATGTGGTGGTAGATGGGCAAGATGGGGCACAGCACATACAGCTCGTTCAACGATTCAATTATTGAATGACATTTTTCCACGAAGACTAATTTCGCGAAGTGGCGTTTCAGCATGACCAGCCTGATCTCAGGAATTAAATCCAGGGTTTTTTAAAATCAAAAGTTTATGTAAATAAGCCCCAAACGATTCAACATCTTAAAGACAATATTCGTCACGAAATTGAAGAAATTCGGCCTCAGATGTTGCAGGATGTCGTGAAAATGCCAAAAGTTCGCGCTCGCCGTTTAGCCGATGTGATTTTACAATCATAACGAAATAAAAACATAAGGACCAAATAAACTTTTTATGAAGACCAAACTTACTTACCTTTTCTTTGAACAATGTTATAGGTAATCAAAATAGCAGCAGGATTTTTGCCCCACGTTGTATTATAATACTGTAGATACAGGAAAAATCACTAATTAAAGTAAAACTTTAGAAAATTGGTTTATTTGCTTCTTAAATAAATTATTAATTAACTAACAAAAACACATTATGTGAATTTGTATTAATTAAACTAACATATCTTGATCTGTAAAGCTAAGTTGATCAATGATAATTAAAATGGACTCCTTCAAGATATTCTTCTGAATACAATCTCGCAGTCATTTATTGCGATACAACACAATCTCAATAAAAATATACCCGTAATCATCGTAAAATCGTCTCCAAATCGCAATATAACGCTATAATGCCGAAGAGAAACTTTTTACTGCTTATTTATCGTCGAAATTAATAAATCTCCGTGTAGGAACAAAGCAAACAAATGATTTTGGGACGATTTTTACTCAGAATCTGACAATTCCACAACAATAAAAATGCAAATATTGGCCTGACCAGGCAGATCGTGCCTTGAACGCGGACCTTATTATCGTTCGGGTGGGTGGATTGAATAGCGCGTAACGTCGCCGATGGCTCACCTGGGGGATCCGTAGGATGCGGGGCACGTGGCCGTGTGGTTTCTCTAGGCCTGGCTTATGTTTGTCTCTGTTTGTTTTTTTGTTTTGGAAATAGAATTATAAATAAGCCGTTCGCGTAATGCCCACAATGCTCAGATGCAATAATCGGTGGGAGATTGATCTGGAGGTGTTAAAATAATAGAACCCATTCACAATAAGCTCCTAATTTAAATAAAATTCGGTCTTTTAGTACAAATACATGATGTGCTTGCGTGTATTTTGATCAGCGATATCTATTAATAATAAATTATAAAAATAAATAATATTAATAATAATAATGCGAAGTATTAATGAAACTTCATGATTGATGGCTTTGACATTTCTATACATAAAATAACAATTTTCCGTTTAATATTACTGATTTATTCGTTGTATACTGATGCTAATTGTGGAAGTCTCGAAATTTCACTTATGTGGTGCCGAAGCCCATCAAGCAGTTTTAGAAACTTATTATGACGCTACTTCATCGTATTCCAACTGTTGGTTTTAGATTCACGATTTTTGAAAGTGGTAATTTTGAACAATGGCGAAGTAACGTAAGAACGCACCATATCAAGACTCACATCAAATTGTCAAACAACTTTAAGACTTATAAGTTTAGCAATTGATGTATCAATTATCTACAGATATTTACTAGTGATGTTTATTTTAACTGCGACTGGACATAATCCGTAGATCTAATACAACTATAACAAACGCAAAAAGTCGTGAGGTGGTCTAGAAAAATCATCTGCATCGACTCAGAAACTAGTTTTTCATGCCCATGAAGATTTGCTGCGCATATAGTAGTCTCGAATTATATTCCCAAGAAGCAAAATTGCTTCAAAATTCTCATGCTGGTTGTATTCTAATATCCATCCAGGTGTTTTTCTAAAGCTCTAAAATAACTTTTCCCAAAATTATATACTAATTTTAAATATTGTTATTCATATTTTAATTTAAATATTTAAATTATTGATATATATTTCGAATTATTATAATTACAAAAAAATATTAGATATAAATATTTATATATTCTTCTTCTAACTAACTTCTTAATATTCTTCTTTTTTTTCTAATATGGCCCGTAGTGTACTATATAAATAAAACAAATAAAATGTTTGTATGCTATAAAGGTTTCAATAACAACTATTTGGATAATCACAATATAATATATAGAATTACAATCCTATAAAGAAAAAGGGTATTACGAAAAAAAACTGTAAATATTTGTAAGGTGACATATGTACAGAAAAAACACAAATAAACCGAACAAATCTCAAAAATCCTATCCGGGAGGCCGTAGAAAACAACCGACGATGCGCAACGCGCACTTGTTTTTTTCGCAAACGCAAATAACCCTCGCGAAATCTCCCCCGACGGCGATCGGGCACATTCCCGTCCCTCCCGTCGAGATTCATTATGCCGAACCGAACCAGTCGGCATATTTCGTCACGGGACATTCCGAATCAACAAGAAATTTCATCCCCCCGCCCCGATTTCACCCCGTTTCTCGTCGGCAAAGTCACAGGTGTCGGAGCGCGCGCCACTTAAAACCAATGCGACTGAAAATGAAACGAATTCGATGTAGGCTTTCATATTCACGTATATCTGTGTGTGTGTGTATCGATGTACAGGCGACTGGATCTTTTTTAATTTCAGCACTTTCTTTATAGTTTATAAAATAATAAAATTAAAACTTAATTAATTTTAAAAGAATTTATTTTTATTTTATGACTAATCGAAAAAAAATTGTAAAAGTTTCTATACTATTTTAGAACATATATTATCATATTATTAGAGTATTTAATTTTAACATTGATTAAAACTTAGTTTACGAGTTATTTTATAAATTAGTTGTTAAGTAAAAAATTTAATAAAAATTTATTATAGTATCAAAATTATTATAAGAATAATAAGCATAGATTGTTGAAAAGAGTGGGAAGAGAGATATAAACAAGAACAGATACAGATACAGTATTTAATTTTAATATTACTTAAATCTTAGTATATTTGTTATTTTACAAATCCATACTATGTTTACATATGTTTGTTTGTTAACTGGGAAATATGTATTAATTGATGGTAAAATATCATTATAGCATCAAAATTATTATAAGAATACAGTGTCGAGAGAGATATAAATAAGAAGAACAAATTAAAAATGATAGACCAACTCCCAATATAATTTATAATATTATATATATATATATATATATATATATATATATATATATATATATATATACGTATATATAAATATACAGGTTCACTTTTAATCCGCATAAATAACAACTCCCAATATAATTTATAATATTATATATATATATATATATATATATATATATATATATATATATATATATATATATATATATTATATATATATAAATATACAGGTTCACTTTTAATCCGCATAAATTTCAATCAATTTTCACTTTTTTCGATACTTTTGACGTTACCTCGTAATAACTGTTTACCAATAATAATCAGAAGTTACACATTTATAATACTTGTTAAAAAGTCTATCATAAAAAGAGCAAAAAACTCAGTTCTAGAGTTTAAATTTATGTATTTATCTTGAATATTTTAGTTCTAAATAATAATACTTCATTTGCTACTCGTATGAATTATCTTTTAAATTATAACTGATTTTAATATATATAATAATACAACCAATAAGCTTGAATAGACTTGAATATATTATTGTAATAAGTATTAATATATGATTATAGAATACTACTTAATTAGCGTTGAGATTATCTTTTTCAGTTTCTAGATGTTACAAAACTTTTTCTATATCTCGACTTCAAACACCTATTAAATTCCCAATAAATACAAATAATTGAGCATTAAAATTTGGTTATATTAAATTTCTTTAAAAATATATTTAATATATGACGAATGAAATAACGTTAAAGATATTCATGTATAATTGAAGATTTTGTAAAAAATACGGTTCATAAATAAACAAAAATTATCGAAAATGAGTATCTGCAAAACATACTGAAGAAAACTGTGATTAAAGAACTATCACGAGAGAGCATTATTGATTACAAATGATATTTTTAGCTTGGTTACGTTAAGAATGGCATGCTCTAACTAACTGGTAAAATCCGTGAAATATGCTTAAATAAGAACCCCACCGACTGACATTATTATTTCCGATTTAAAAAAAAAACTGTAAATTCACTGTCGCTATGTATTCATCTATTAATATAAAAATAATCCAATAAGTCTGTTATAAATCTACCTGTTCGGTGGTAGAGAGTTTTATTATTCATCTGGGGGTTTACGAGACGGAAAGGCTCGAAATCGGAGTGAAAAGAAATAAAAATTCCTGGAGGTAAATATGGCAACGTCGCGTGGCCGGCACGCGCCACTCCAACCCCAGCCCATCCGACCTGTTCGAGGCGCCAGCGAGCGCTGATGACGTCACGCGCGTCACACGACAGTGGAGGGGGCCGAGGGGAGGTGCCGATGGCACAGGCGCGAGCCTATTGGCCGGCCAAATATGGCACAGCCGGTTCATTCATAAAAGTGCCTGACGTCGACGCGCCAACAGTTTCACGCCGACAACGTTAGGGTATAGTCGGTCAAGTCGCGATCACTCTTCCAAATAGGTGCTGCCTGCGCGTTGATCTGCATTTCAACAATCAATCCAAACCATCGAGCAACAACAAACAAACAATCGTACTCGTCATGGAGGCGGTTTGCGCCCTCGCTTCTCCACGTTCGTCGATCCCCGGGTGCTGGGGATGTGCGCGTTAATTGCGATCGAATAACTAGAGCGAAAGCCGTAGTGGTGGTTCGCGGTTTAGTGAACTGTTTTCTGTAGTGGATCCGAAAGAACAACCACCCAGTGACAAGATGATAATGGACACTCTGGACACGTTGTCGGGGCATCAGCATCATCCGCACGTTTCGCCGGCATTCCTGCTGACGGAGACTGCGGCTGCCGCAGCCGCTCACCACTTTAACGTGTTGAGTTTCGACACGTGCCTGTACAAGGGCAGCTCAGGGGCGAGCAGCGGCGACAGCCCAACGCCTGCGTCCGTCTGTGCGTCGGAAGGCGAGACAATCGGCGTCGAGGGCACACCTGGGGATCTCAACACGCCGGTCACCACCGCCGGAGACGCTCCGTCGTTTTTCGGACCTGGTACCGTCGTGGAACCTCCACCCATCACAGGTTAGTCAAGATAATGAGTGAAATCGATGCCAGTCGGTAATCTACCCCTCGATCAGCAACGAAAACGCATCTAATCAAAATGAATTTTATCTTACATCGTGCTGAATATCGGCACAAAATTAATGCATCAGAAGGTCAGATCGATACACCAACACACCAAGGTTTTGGTCGCAAGATAGAATAACAACAACAATAAATAATTAAATTAATTTTCTGACGCTGAAAGAATGAGAAACTACTCAATCAAAAATAGTAGTTTTAGTTTTATATTATATAGATATTAAAATATAAAATAATTATTTGATTCCTAAATGATTCAAACATAATATTTCAACAAAACACGAGGAACTTTTTGGTGATATTAAGAATATGAGATAAAAACATTAATAAGTAAGAGTTTCCTCATGATATAAGAGAAAAACTTGAAGTACCCAAATAATGAGACAATCTAAATGTCACCACTTGTTTGACGTTAACCCATATTTCTTGGGGATTGATTTTTGAAGGTCAGTGACCTAGATCAATATCAAGGTCATAAGGGGTTGTACATAACAACCACCATTACGTCACGCTGCACCGATACTAATAAATAAAAGATTAATTATAATAAAGTCCAGTGCCCACATGATATTTGATTCTTTTTTTTTTCGTTTCCTTGGTGATATCGGGACTTCATCATAATTAATGATTCTCGTTAAAGGTTTGACGTGGTTGGGACCCGGGGCTCGACCAACAATTAAATTCGAGACCGAGTTATCGAGAAATCGGAAAGGGCCAAGAAATCGTAGCTCGTTTTTGTGTGTGTGTGTGTGTGTGACTTTCGTGGATGGTGATCTTACAAGTTCTGCCATTTCCAAAATAAATTATTTCAGTAAATTAACTAAAATTATTAAACTGGACGTTAGTTGACATGAATATCAGAGCATTCATAAAAAAAGATCAATTAAAATGCAATTTTAAAAATAATTTGATAAGCAAGTATCAAAAAGAAGAAGTACCTGTAGGGATTAGCAGATTATAAGGAATCAGATCAAAGTGAAATAGAAATTAAAATATACGGCAATAGAGAGTAACAATTTTTAGAATATCTAATCGCTATTAATATTAAGAAAATAAATACACAAATTAATATATAATTCACATAAAAAATAACATCTTGGCAAAATTTGGGCAAAAAAGTTGATGATATACTTGTATCATTCTTTAAATAATGTTCTCCTAAAAGTATCACAGAAAAAAATTATGTTATTATGAATCATAATAGTTCATATAAAAAGATCATCTTGATCAAAATTTAGACAGAAAAGCTGATAATATAGTTGTATCATCCTTTAAATATTATACTTATAGCAGAATCATAGAAAGAACTTAAATATATTAAATATGTTATCATACATCAGAGTAGTTTATAAAAAAATCTTGATCAAAATATAAGCAGAAGTTAGAGTAATATGATTTGATTGAATTATGATGTGATATTTTTTAAATAATGTTGTGATAGTAGTATCATAGAAAAAATCAACAAAAATATTATATGTTATATATGAAATATTTAATATAAATTAACGAAATTAAAGTCTTTTCGAAAATAAAGTGAACGTATAAACAATATCATAAGCAATATCAAAAACAATATGTTTCACTGCTAACAAGAACAAAATGCAGATAGTTGCACATAGTCAAGAAATATTCTGGTTTCATGTAATCTATCAAATAAGTAAAATTAATTTTAAAACAAGTCATCTAGTGTATTACAACATCAATAATGACTATTTTGATTTTATTAATGGATATTAATGATTGAGCTTTAAACAATTTACAAATAGCTTCGTTTCATAAATTCTGGTATTTGTGTGATTTTATTAAACCATCGAATTATAAAAACTTAACACCCTCAGTATTAAATAACGGTTTAAGAAAATAATGAACACACATTGAATAAAATTATATTAAGATCATTAGTAATGAAAATAATTAATATAGCAACTATCGTGGCTTAACTAAAATCAAAGCGTCGCAGTTCGCGAAAACAACCCGAAACGTCGAAACCTCACGGCCAATCTCAACAGAACAGGTGTAAGCTGATGGCGCAGCACACGGATCGTCCACGATCCCAATTTATAAATAAGCATTCGGTACCGACCTGCTGCCAGAATACCGAAATATTCGAGTTTGCGATAGAGCGCATTTATATATAGCCGAGGGCCGAGCGATGTTTTGTCTGGAATTGGCTGTGAGTGAACGGCAATGGACCTTAGACGACAGACATTAATACGCAACGCTCGCTCGCTCTATCTCTATCACTCACACATGATCTGGGTCTCTTTCTCCCTCGGGCTCAGTACTTCAAACGCAGCAGGTGTTCAGTGGTTCTGAGCGATTTTTATTATTTATTTATTATAACAGGTCAATTAAAAAGTCCTCGGCCTACCATAGTAAAACACATTTTTTTGTACTCAACATAATTTCCTTCAAGGGTGATACCCTGATTATAGCGACCCTCCAACTCTTCGATACCATTTTTGTAGTACAATTTGTCGTTTGCTTCAAGATTTCTTCCCAGCGAGCATTCTTTTGAGATCTGAGAACAGGAAATAGTCGTTGGGAGCCAGATCTGGAGAATACGGTGGATGAGAAAGCAATTCGAAGCCCAATCCATGGAATTTTGCCATCGTTTTCACTGACTTGTGACACGGTGCATTGTTTTGGTAAAGCAGCACTTTCTTTTTCTTTAAAGGCCGCCGTTTTTTGGCGATTTCGTCCTTCAAACGGTCCAATAACGCTATGTAATAGTCGCTGTTGATGGTCATTCCTTTTTCAGGGTTGTTAATGAAAATTATTCCATGCGCATTCCAAAATATGTACTCCATAACCTTTCCAGCCGACTGTTGCATTTTCCCACGCTTTGGAGTGGATTCATCGTGTACAGTCCACTCGGATGACTGTCGATTGGACTTCGGAGTGAAATACTATGTTTCATCCATTGTCACATATCGACTTCTATCAAACACTGCTCCGAATCATCAACCCGTCGTTGTTTTTGGTCAAAAGTGAGCTCGCGCGGCACCCACTTTGCATAGAGCTTTCTCATACCCAAATATTCGTGAATGATATGATGTACACGTTCAGTTGATGTCTTTAGAGTGTCTGTTATTTCAGTCAACAGGCTCTGAAAGGTCAATTGTATAAAATAAAGATAAAGTCATAGAAATAACCGAGTCTGACCATCACATATTACTCCTGAATTAAGCTTTGCACTCTTCAGAACTATTTGGAAATGGCTGGATACAAAAGAATTAATCTATGAATCACAACAAAATGGATACTTTTCTGAAGCAGATAGTGACTGACGATTACAGTCAAACTTTCAATTCAAATCTGTACTATGAACAATTGGGCCGTCACTAGATCATAAATTGTGTTTCATTGAGATAACGTCAAGCCACATATTTAGCCAGAATCTCTGAGAGATTGTTAGGATTGGGAGGTTCTTAAGCATTCACCTTATAGTCCGGACCTGGGACCAAGCAATTACCATCTATTCTAGTATAGACTAGATTCACGATAGGGTGAACATGGTCAAGATTCGCCTCAATGGAGGCTTTAGAACAACGTTAACAGGTTAACGGTTCAAATTTTACCTGCGTCGAATCATTCAAAGTGTATTAAAAAATATAATGTAAATATAATGGATTTCTTTGTACGATATCGATTATATCTACATTTTTATTTCAATTTCATTTCCTCATTATTCCTTCTACAGTTTTTTTAACCTAAGATAATGAACAGAACTTTTCTCACTATATTTTATTATACATATAAATTTTTCTTTAACAGCAACTGTTCACCAAACTCAGTTAAACTCTTCGGAACATTTTGTATTAATTTTGATTTCAATATTTTCTTATGAAAAACCATACAAATTAATTTCATGAACTTCTGCATATTCTCTAGTTTGATTATTTATTTATCTGTAAGTGCAAAAAATTATAAATAAAATTATAAATATTATAGTAAATATGTATTATTAGACAAGTATCTGAGTTATCCTGAATGATATTAACTAATACTCAATAGTATTCGAAAGCAAAAAACTCTCATCTAACGACGAGAAACGCTCTTACAATTTATGGCGATGGGAACTCGAACTAGACACAGTCATTAGGGTCATGGTTCAAGATCTATCGAGATGTAGTAGGCCGTAGTGGCCGAAAAACCAAAGCCTACTCGACACAAGAGAGTGAAAAAAAAAAACGTTCGCCGATGCTGCTGTTCTCGGTAGATTAATCTTCAATTCCGTCAGGCTTCATTCATGTCGTCGACCAGGATTCATTCATGACAGCGTGATGGCGGCTCGGGCGCCACTTCCATTTAAATGTCAAGTGCAAAACGGTTGAAAAATCGATAGACGTGGACTAGAAACTACAGCGGTTCGTGTACGAGGGTACAGAGAATAATGTTTTATTAATTATGATGGTATCTAACAGTGTTAATGTTGTTGTTCAATGACGTGAACAGTTTTAATAATCATGACCGTTGATTGTGATTGATTTATTTTTATGTTTTTTTTACAATATTCTGGTAACTCATACATTTTCAGTATCAGTTATTAAATAATTATTTTATTGTTCTTATATCTCTCCATTTTTTCCTTTTGTTTAAATTCTTAGCTCTGTATACTTTCTGATATCATCCTAGGTTTCATAGCTTTTGAATAGTTTACTTAATGACATATAAAATTATCATTAATAGATCAAAATTTGTCAAATACATTACATTATTGTAAACACTATTGATAAATATGTTCCTATTAACAAACAAAGGAGAGGGAAAGAGACAGTGGATGGAAAAGAAAGGGGAATATTTGAATTGAGAAGCTTTAGGGTCTTTATGATAAATTATTCTCAAATAAATGGAAACTGTGATCCAAAAAAAACTGCTAGTAACTTTACAAATTGCACTCGAATTAAAATCTGGCTGTTCTTAAAGTGTTCGACATAATAAGAGTAAAAGATGGCTACATTCCGCCAAGATCATCCCATGGTATATTTCCCCAAGAGATTTATAGCGAGGCTCGAGTACGGTACGGTGATCGGTATCAGGTTACGTCGTTGAAAGTTGTCACTGATCGCTCTTTTTTTTTGCTTAATTAAATTCAAAATGGCGCCGACCGTTCGGTGTTTAATTACTGCAAAAGCGGGCGGTCGAGGCATTGAGCGCGTGCAGGAGCGAGACAGTCGTACAAACGAGGAACTAGTAGCTGAAACAGGAAGGTACACAATTATGCAATTGGTCAAGAAGGCGTCGCCAAATCCGACGTTAGATAATTGAGCCAGCGTACGATGGTTGCATAACAATCGGGCTGCTTTCGATCGAGTCTTCGTGGGGGGAGGCCAATATCAATTTTCCAAACTATAACCTGCAATTATGACATATACTTACGTTAATATATGGTGATTAAGCTGGAATCTGTAGGAAAACTGGGTAAATATCAGAATCAAAAGTAGATCAAAGGATATGGTTATTTCAAGATGTCATCAAATTTAATATATTGAGAGTAATATACTAAAAAAAATGTAATCAGTACAACCGATGTAATTGATCTGATGTCCGGTTTTTTATTTTTGGTTGCAATTTGTTTTTTTTTATATTTTTGTCCTGTTTATTTATAGACTAATGTTTAAGAATTTCATTGGTTAGTTTAAAATAGCATTACAGGTACCTTTAATGAAAATATTTTACAAGGGGAGCATTTCTTTGGTCGACGATTTCATACCTATCACGTGACTAACCTTTGACGTCACATTCTATTGACCAATTAAATTTTAAATAAAACCAAAATAAAATGTAATTTTTCAATACCATTTATTAATATAAAATTCTGTACAAATAGAAATATTATGTAATATCAAAAAGCTAAAATATATACATATATATATATATATATATATATATATATATATATATATATATATATAATGTATATAAATAAAAAATAATTAAAGGTGGATATAAAAATTGCCTGCAATCTAATTGAAAACATAACTTATCTCATATATAGCAAATATAATCAAAATTGTCTATAGCTCTTTCCTTTTTCATATATTTTTAGTGCTATCAATTCAAATAAGATGTATTAAAATTTCTATCTTATTGTTCCCTCATACTGAAAGCAAAACAGCACAGCTGAAAGTCAATAAATGAAAAGTGTTAATATTTTACTTACTTGTTCAACACAAAAATGTATTGAGGCAAGTTATTATTATTTTTACAATGTTATTGCGAAAATTATGGAATGGATAATTAAAATAGTTAAATCGTATGATATACGTCAGAATGGAGAAAACATTCCAAAAAGAAATACTTTAAAGAACAATAATAAAAAATTAAAACATGATATATTTCAAAGTTACTGCTGGGTTCTTATAATGGTAAAATCGAGGAGTTAAAAAGACAGCTTAGGCATCTATTGACAATATAATAAAACAAGCATGATAATCTCTTGTTTATAAAATCAAGCTTACCGTGTTGAAAAACTTATCTCGGTTAAGGAGCCTTATGCCAAAATATTAATTATAAGTATCTTGACCAATATACATTTGTTTTAAGTAAATGAATCCCTTCATAATAATTAAGTTTTAAACTGATGGCAGACAAAAGCAATGCTAAGTCACATAAATCCTTAATGTTGCTAACTTGGGGTGTTTCTTCCAAGGAAAACTACGTCCAGTTTTTATTTCCGCACAAACACTGAATACACAACACTTTTGAGAATGAAGATACATTAAAATCGAATAATAGTGATTATATTTAAGACACAAGAATGCTAATCGTGTTTTATATTAGACACACAAAAATGTCGTCGTAAACAAACTGAAACAAACAATGGTGTTTTAGAAATGAACCAATCAAATGCCTTCGTAGGCCAATTTAAATGAACCAATCAAAAAAGTGGTCTCAGAGCCGCCATTTAATGGACCACGCAAAATATTTCCTGGATTTTGCCTATTTAAGTTAAACCTCTATATTTACTCTATGACATCTGAACTTACAACTACTTTCAAGTACAATTAAACAATAATAATAAATCAATTTTATAAATTATGGTTTTTATTTTAATTTTTCAATTTATGTATTCATATTGTGTCTCCATATAGTGTTAAAAGTCGAATATTATGATATAAACTAATTATAAACTCAAATGCATCAATTAATAGAACTTTTTATCTTCCGAGTTAAATTTAGTATTGTTAAACTTTAGAAACTATTCCGATTAACGTCCCTTTCTGCTTAAATGAAATTTTCTACAATGCTGCAAAACGGTTTATGGTCGTCGCCTAATTTTTTTTTTCAAAATTAAAACAATTTCCCTCAAATTGTACTTATTTTGCCATTATACTTAATATATATATGAATAATTTAGATCAGCACCAATTCAATAAAATGAACTATAGGGAACCGTTTCACGCGTAATAAAATTTTACGTTGTATCGTAGAAAAATCCCCACCCATTCAACGTTCCTCCATTAATGGAGAATTAACCGAAACCGAAAGTCAAACACTTGTTACTCCATAGCCCCGATCTACTACCGAAAGTTCGAAACCGGTTCCGGGCTCGATTTTTCCTGTGCGGAAGCACCACCGCATACACCCACATCCATATTCATGGAATAGATGGAGACGATTCGTGGAAAAAAACCGACCGACCGTTGTCCCCGGCTCATGAATGGGAGAGCGTCATCGATTTTCCAGCTCGGGACGTCGATATCGATCGGCCTGGATGCGCGGGCCTGTGACCTCAACGAAGATTTAATGGTAAAGGCCTTGAAAAGTCCGGGAAATCTCCCCCTCCTAAGGTCACGTTGCCAAGTCGGCGCGATGACGTCAATGTCGTCGTCGTTATCAATGGACCGGCTCGACGCACCTGCAAGTATCGATGTTTTAATCTTTTTTATAATCGGGGCAGATTCACCCTTCCCGGCCGTTCGTAATTTACAACAAAAGTGGATTGATGCCGGAATTTTTTTCGTTTCTACTGTGGATTTCGCGATAGGGGACATTGACCTGACAACGTAGCATCGATTTTCGACTGTTTCGGTTGCCCTAGAACAGGCTTCCACGCCCACGATCCGAAACAGATGTTAACACTTGTTGGTTTGGATTTTCAACCTTCATTGATACAGAGCAGAATCACACAACCTATTGATGAACTGTCATCATCAGCATTTCAAATGATAAATGAAAATGCAACCGAAGTATTACCAATTGTACACAACTGTATTGTATTTATATATAAACACACCTGACGCAGGCCTCTCTTCTAATAATTATTTCACATATTTAACAAAACCTATATCCTTGGTGGATCTATAATATTTTAAAGTTAGTAATTAATTTAATATTAATCGATTGATATTATTGATTTAAAGTCTGCCCAACTTTCTAAACCGAAAAGCTAAAACCCTACGGTCAGTTGCACATTCCAAGGAATTGAGGAATTAACAGTGATAATTTTTCGAATTAAAAAAAAACTATATAAAATTAGTAACCAAATTTGCACAATAAATATCACAAGAAAACAAATATCCACACAAACAAATAAATAATAATATTGGGTGCAGATAAATTCATATTAAATGAAGATATATACAAGCTAAAATTATATTTTAAAATAGAGATCGTTTAGCATTTGGAAATGAAATAATTTGAACACATCCTTCAATGAATCAGACAAGCCTTGACTTCTTCTGAAAGTCAATAGTTCTATCCATTACAAGGGAGTTTTGCAAATCAGAGCATATAAGCTCAGATGTACTTAGTGATGAAATATTTGCAAGTATTCTTATATTTTCTTTGAGAATCAGTTTCTTTCCTTGAAATTCAAGTAGTTTTATAGACATGAGGTAATGTATGTTAGAGGACTAGATTTAGAAGCTCCTATGGTCGTTCTCAAAACAGCGTTTTATATTGTTTTTATTCTTGGCAAATAACTGATAGATACTGAATTATATGATATAGCTTGGACTTGATTACAGATTTATAGGTCATTAGTATCAGAATTAGTACTTGTCATTGAAGAAATTACCGCAATATTAACAAATCGAAAAATGTGAATCTTATAAACTCGTAATTATCATTGTTATAGTGATTCACTTGCTTTATTTAAATTTAATTTAATTTGGTCCACCTTAATTAAAATCGTTGCAAGTTATTGAACAAATTGTATTTGGAAAATAATATACAATTTAAAGAAACTTTTATTCGACACCGGTATATATATATTCCATAAAAATATGTAATCGGCAATAAAATATTAACGAGTTGAATTCGAATTTTTTCTCGAAACCTTTTATTTATTCACCATCCCGATTCGGATGCAATTACAACGCTATTGCCACATCCTCCGTTATAATTAAAGGTAAATAGAACGTATTCGAGATAATAACACGCGCGTAATTTTCGACGGAATAATCCAGTTAAAGTGGCCGAGAAGTTTTGCTGAGCGACCATATTTAATTCCCTTTGATTAACCATTGTTTCCTAGACCACACAAAGTACCAAGCCGGGCGGCGGTATCGGGTTCCGTAGAGGTATTCGGTTACTTTTTTGTGCGCGCTCGAAATTTTCTCGTGGCCGTCGACTGACGACGTATTTTATTGTTTCAGGGAGCTTAGATCCAGAAGAGCTGTCCATCGAACAACAGCATCAGCAACAACAGACTTCGCCGCATCACTCGCCTTCCGGCAGTCACCTGACGGAACGGGCGACGCCCCACGAAGTCGCCCTGAGTCCCAAGGAGGATTCCACGACCCAGAGTTCGATGAGCACTATGTATCCTCACCATCCCTCGTCGAACAACAACAGTCTGACCAAGCTGCAGCATCGGAACGTGCACAGTGGGCCCGGATCGCCTGGTATGCAAGGGAGTATCCAGATGCAGCCGCAGGGTAGTCCGTTGGGCATGGCCAATCAAGGAATGGGTCATAGTCCGTCGGCGGTTGGACAGTGGTTGTTGCAAAGTGGTGATAAACCAATGTATCCGTCTATGTTCGGGTTTCTGCAAGGGGGGACCAGTCAGGCTAGTCAGAGTCCGCAACAGTATTCCAGTGCAACTCCATCGCCCGCGGGAGGACAGTACGACGACCGAGGTACTGAGCAACTGATGTTGAGCATGGATTGCCAGAGTCTAGCCCTGAAACAACCCCCCAGTTACCCCAGTTGTTCTAGTACCAGCACCACGTTACAATTAGATATGCAACAGTCCGATCTCGTTTATTCGCGAGTGGGACAACCTCTAGTAGCGCCTCCAACGAAATATCAATGGGACACCCAGGAGTACTCTCCCCAAGGTTCGGTGGTGCCGGGACCCAGTTCTCTGGTGCCTAAACAGGAACCGTTCACGACGTCTTGCGGCGCCGAACTCCAGCAGGCTCAGAGTCCGTACGGTACGGTTCAGTTAGCCGAGTACAATCCCTCCACGTCGAAAGGTCACGAGATCCTCTCCCAGGTGTACCAACAGAGTCCAGTGCCGTTGAAACTCGTGCCGGTAAAGCCGCGGAAGTACCCGAACCGACCGAGTAAGACGCCGGTCCACGAAAGGCCGTACGCGTGCCCAGTGGAGAACTGCGATCGCCGATTCTCCAGGTCGGACGAGCTCACTAGACATATCCGCATCCACACCGGCCAAAAACCGTTTCAGTGTCGGATTTGTATGCGGAGCTTTTCGCGTTCCGACCACCTGACGACTCACATTCGTACGCATACCGGCGAAAAACCGTTCAGTTGCGATGTATGCGGCCGGAAATTCGCGAGGAGCGACGAGAAGAAACGACATGCAAAGGTAACTAGATTAGTATATTTATCATTTTATAAGATTTTTTAGTTAGATTATTAGTTATTTTGGTTGGGATTGACTGCTGGCAGAAAACTATGTTTTTTATTTTGTAAAATGATCTCATAATATTTCTGCCAAACTAATTATAGTTCTTTAGGAATATATGGCTCGGTGAACAGAGGTAGTAATATATTTTAAAGAGTGATTAGTATATATTAGTCCTCTAGTAGCATTAGTTGTGCGTTCGAAAATACCGAGGAGTTAACAGCAATAATTCTTAGAATTAATAAATAAAATCAATAACCAAATTAGCACAATAAATATGGAAACAAAACAAATATCTAGACAAGTAAATAAATAATTAAATTGTTTATAATGAACATTTTATAGTTTTCTTGAAAGGAAAACGATGAAATAATCATTTTAATTCTGCCATCACACTCTAAGAATAACTTTTTCTTTATCCAATTCAGCTTAGTTTCTGATTTGGTATATAATATATATAAATGACACAATATTATGACAATTAGCAGTTATAATGCTAATAATTGTTATTTGCTAAAAATAATTAAATAAAATCAGTCACCAAAGTTAAAAAATAAATATGGACACAAAATACATGTCTCGTCAAACAATATAAATAATTAGAAAAACAATAACTTTGTGTATAACATACGTAACCCATGATCCCATGACTTCTAATAGTTAATAATATTCTGCATATAATTAAAATATGGAAAACTAGCTTTGGTTCCTTACAATTGGGACGCAGAAATTTCTTAGGTCAATCCACTCGGAAAAAATGGGAAAATTGACTGTGATCAATCAGCAGCTTATTTAATTTTGTCAGTGATGCCAGTGTCCAACTTAGTTTTCGTCCTCCAACAGGTCTAACTTAAACTGCACCAAGCTACCTCTCTAATGATCTATAAATGAGGAAAAAGGTGTTTTGAATTTTTTTCAAATGTTATCAGATGTATCATATTTTTGATGATTTGAAAACTGGCTTAACAGTTAAATAATATCTTTAAAAGTTCTTGAAATAATTGATGATCATAACAATTATTTAACATAATAAGCCTGATTTTAAGGAATATTGTTATGCAAAAATGGTATTTTCTTACAACAGGCAAGTAATAATATAAATAATTGGACACAAGCTTGGAAAATAAGAATTAATCAAAGTAAGTCTGTACATGTGCAGTTCACCTATAAACAACCCGTACAAGTACCTATAACATTTTCCATATAGCAACAACGCTAAATATCTCGGTATGAATCTCAATGCAAAACTTCGCTAGAAGGAACATATAAAGAAGAAAAGAAAAGAACTGGCACGGAAATATAAGAAAATGTACTGACTAATTGGCAGAAAATCACAATTATCAGTACATAATAAATTGCTATGATATGAGCAAATACTGAAACCTATATGGACATACGGAGTATAATTATGGGGATGTTCTGCAAAGAGTAACATAAATAAAATACAAATTTTTCAGAACAAAGTCCTGAGAGGTATTGTGGGTGCATCCAAATACTATAGGACCGATTACCTACATCGAGACCTTCAGATACCCACAGTCAGTCAAGAAATCAAGATTTGCAAGGGGGCGTGAGGAAAGACTCCATTCTCATACGAATATTGAAATATTGCAACTACTGGATACCACCAGAACAGGACACAGACTCAAAAGAATCAAACCGTCTGATCTTGTGTAGTGTTGTTAGTGAGGTGTATATATTAAAAAATTCAGCAGTGACATGAATAAACATTATTTCACCAGAGACTGAGATAGGACCGATGGGTCCTCGGAGTTATATACCTAAATTCAAGTTATAATAAAGATACATTGTAGGTTAGACGCAAACGATTAGTAACAATATATTAATAAATTAATAAAAAAATACATCGGAATCTATGAAAGCCTGATATGTTCATATGAATATATCAACTTATCCTAGAAGATATCTGAAAATAATTAATTACCAGTCCTGTAATTACAAAATGTTGATGGTTTCATAATGCGGACTAATAATAAACATCAACACATCATGATTTTTAATTATCCTATGCGTGTTCTGATAAATAATTAACTATTTGACATAAAGTAAATACCTTGTTAGCTCGTTATTATGTAAGAATGATATATGAGACAAATGCAATTTTACGTTAACATGAATGATATATAACGTGCGAATCGATAACGCCGACCGGAATGGTACGGTAGGCCCCTAATGCTCGAGTACTGAATCCATTCGCGATAAATTTTTTGCATCGTTGGCAAGCTGGGCTTGCGTGAAATGTCTGCAATTAGTATCTGTCATTATATTTCCGATAATGAGCCACTATTAAACCCTATAAATATGTATTAAAAACAGCTTATTTCATACGGCTTCGGGTGTCGCTAATGTGCCGGATTAGATAGTCGAGATCGTCAAAGATTCTCGCTTAATTTTAGATTATTTATTGATTTTTGGGCCGGTGTTTTAGTGGTAAATGTTTTTCTGTGGGTTTCTTTTAAATGGTAAACGAATTGTCGTTTTTAATGGTCCATAAAATGGTTCTTTTCAGCAGCGGGTTCTTAAACACATTTCGAATTAATCAAGTTTATTGATTGATATGTACATTTTATACTTACGTTAGCCATTCTTCGACAACGCAGTTTGAGAAAGAGCCTCAATTGAAAAAGGGTGAGCATGATGAATTAGAAGCCGAATTGAATGAAACCATCATGAAAGCTCGTACTGAGTTTCTGGCTTAAAAAAATATATTTAGGTCGACGCTTTTTTCAATCTTTAAATTCAAGCGTTATTCGATTCCCTTTTTTTAATATCCTCAATTGGCTCAAAATAATGTCCTAATAACGTTTTATTTTATTTTATGGAATACTATGAGAAGACCCACTATCATTATCATAAGTATACACGATTTTGGACCTGAGCAACTTAAAGCTGATTCTCGTCTTTTTTTATTTTATGGAATACTATGAGAAGACCCAGTATCATTATCATAAGTATACACGATTTTGAACCTGGGCAACTTAAAGCTGATTCTAAATCAGTAAAATGTTTTAAAAATTGGTTGTAGTTATCGAAATATTCAATATATTAATTATTTTACTATCTTTGACGATTAACGGTCGTTTATTGAATTAAAAAGTATAAATCAGAAATGAACAGAGTTTTAACTGAGTGTCTTTTGCACTGCTTGGTATCAGAAATAGAAATGGCTCATCATGCCTGCGTTCTAAAATCCTTGGTATCAACTTTCCATCAGTGGAAAAAAAGTAAAATGTGAATGCAGAGAATTTATTTTGGAAGAAATCGAGCTTCGGTCTTGTAGTAATTTTGTAATTCGCTTACGTGTTTGTAATCCGGTGATTTGTGGTTGCCGAGAAACTCGTGAATAACATACAACCTGGACATATTGGCAATGGATCACTGTCCGCACATGGAACTGATTTGGACACTAACTTTTATACTATGTTATTTTTTACATTTTTACCAACGATAATTCATCATGCTAAAGTAGCAATCATCTACATCATTTTTTTGTTCTCTTAATAAGGTTGACACAGAAAATGAAAGTGTAACTGTGTGTACAAAAAAGTGTAACTTAATATATATTAAAAAACACTTTGAATCGATTGCAACATAGTCTCTGCATTTTTGCAACTTCTGAACCACAATCATAGCACAAAAGCAAGTTCTAGATGATGTTTAACATAACGTCGTCAGCTGACAGTCGTAATAAGATCACAGAAGTGCCACCATACGCGAACTCGAAAACTAGAACCAATCTAGACACACGTACTTAAAATCTGAGTTCAGAGCACCAAATGAATTGGAATTAATTGTAATTTGAATGAATTTGTATACTTGTAATGAAAAAAATTAAGGCGTTTTTGATTCATAATTCTATATTCTTCAAAGTAATATCAACACCTTGGTTTTTACGTCTTATTACTTTCTGATCACAGCTGTTACATGTTAAACAATGCGTTACAAAAATATATCACATACACCACGAGCACAAGATAATTTATTATTACTATCTCATGATTAATGATCTAACCTTTCATTACGCGTGACAATTACAGCGATTCTTTTTTGTTCGAGAATTGTTTTAAGCGATAATTTATGTAGCTGTCAATCCAAACCATTTTCGGAATGCGCACTGAGTGCATTCTTGGTCTTTGTCTAAAATAGGCGTTTTATTAACTATCGTTTGTTTGTTGCAGGTTCACCTCAAGCAACGTATGAAGAAAGAATCGAAGCTTTCTTCTAGTAGCTCCTCGTCTGTGAATGCCAATAACAACAATACTGCTTCCACGCCGAGCTCCCATGTACCCTCTCCCACCCCCCATCACCATACCCACCACCACCATCATCACATGCATCCGCACCAAATACCATCTCACACCGTCACCAGCGACGAGGCCAATCCCATGGACAGAGTCGCCCATGGACCCCTGTGAGAATTGCCAAACGCCGACCGAGTAAGTACCGTCTTTAACATCCCATTAAGTTATTAAAAACATGCAACATAATCGAAAAAAATGATCAAAACTGCAGAAAATTTATATTTATATTAATGATCACAGTCAGAAAATAGAAATCGATGCGTTCTTTTCATTTAAATCATCAGCATTAATAAACTAAAACTTGAAGAAAACATGTGTATCGATTATCAAAAAAAAAGCTATCTAAAAATAATTCGTTTAATTGCATCGTTCAACTACATTAAAAATGTAGACGTATACTCATTATACATGGAGGCAAAAAATAAAAGTCAATTAAAATATGCTGAATAATGAAGAAAAATGTTAAATACTCAATGAATCAATAATTAACGATGCCTAATTTTTGTATGGAGTTTTTGAGAATAAAATAAACTTGCGTTGAAAGTATTTTTTTGTTTGATCGCTCCTCCACAATATTTCGTTGCACAGTACAGTCGTAAATTTTTAATAATTTATTCTTTGGATCGTACTTAGTTCTCCTGAGTCGTCTTGTTCAATCAGTATCGCCAAGCCGAACTGCCTCAACATTCGCATGGTGAAGAAGTTTTTGTTATAACTCGAGTCAGTTTTTAATGGCCTAGTTCATAGTATGAATTTCTGTTCTAGTTATTTTTTCTGAAGTACTACCAGTCTTAACAGTCCTCCTGAGTAATTAGTTCTTAAACCGCACTTATGACCAGATTACTCTGATTGACATAACTCCATATCTGTATAACATATGGGTTTAAGAATTTCTTACTACAGTAGTTCTTTATTGTAGGTTCAGAGGGCAGAATTTCTTCCAAATTCTTCTATACATTCTTCTAAATTTAATACCCAGTTATTCTTTCTACTTCTCGACATGAGCCTTCCAGCGTTGCTCCCCATATAATGTCATTCCTAAACGTTTGCTATGTTACCATACACAGACATTTGTTACGAATTTGTTGATTTTTCTTATGTGTAAAATCGACGTAAACAGGTTTAGTCTTAATGTATTTCATTCTTTTCATACCAATTCTGACTTCGAAACCAATACGCTGATGTTAATCCTGCAAGACTTTATGTATTCTTTATTATATCTAGCCACAGTTGGTTATCGGCCGCAGCTGTTCTGGCTTCAGACGATGTCAGATCCTATTTTTCAGATCTTCGCCGATTATCTTAATCTATACTTTTTCAGACTTTTCGACCCAAAAGATCTATTTTGCCACAGAAATCATTGTCATGACATTGATGATGATTTGACCTTGTAATTGTATTTGAAAGAACACAAGCTTAGATGTCAGAAAGTAAATAGCCCTGGGGCCATTTGGTATTGATTATAACATTTCCTCTCTTCCAAACGCACCATCTCCAAAGCAAAATCTGCTGCAGCTTGGCAATTAGCCCTCCATTCCTTCAGCGATTTGTTTCCTGTATTACTAACAGCACTGGCTCTAACTGGATACCTTTGAGATTTGGTCTTTTTTCATTTATTATTGTTCTATCTCAATAGGTTATTGACATTTACAATTTAATTTACTGCTGCTTTGTGGTATTTAACTGCAGCCGTCAGCAGAGAAAACAGCATTCTTTCAATTATAGTATTTTAGCTATTATACTATTTTAAAGTCATATAAAATATTAAATTGTTTTGCTGGTGACAACTAGATGACACCACGGTTTTTCTCAAAACTACTTTTCGAGACAGTTGACAGGACATCAGAAGTTCTACTGAACAGATCTGCTTGAAGTGTAGCGTTAGCCTTCTTTACACATTATTTTATTAGATCACAATAAAACTATAACAACATTTGGATTTTTACTATTTTCCTAAATGTCATAAATAGTTTTAAAAAAATTCTAACAGCTGTAATTGTAAACTGTATAATGGCGCAAAAAAAGTGTGACTTTTGTTACATTGATACGATAAAGTGATGTACAGAGAAGGTTCACACTAAATTTTAAATAATTGGAGTAGTTAAAATTAAATGCTAATTAAAATATGTTTACTGACATAAAACCACAATGATTTATCCTAAATATTCTTGCTGTACATATCCCGTTCTGTATATTGATATCCATTTGTTCCTTTCAGATACCGGTCGGCGAATGTTTTCTACTTATCCAAGACGACTGTGATCTAACCGGCGTAGCCGACAGTAGCGTTCCCAAAATAGTCTTCATCCAAATCGACGATATGCCCACGGCACCGTTATTGTCGGGGGAAGGTAACATCCCCGAAACACCACCCACCGAGCCAGTGGAGACGCACAACGATGCCTGCAGCCCCACCCCCGACACCCCCACCTTATTATCCCTGGGCGGCGGCGGTCTGGAAGCATCCAACTCCATCCTTCTCGAGGAGGGCGCCGCGAAGAACGTCCTGGAGACTTCCACCGGCCCCGACCTGGTGCTACTGGACAAGGAGATGGAAGAAGACGACGGAAGCAGCGACGAGAGTTTAAAGGTGGACTAGTGACTGAAACAGTTGATTGATCTCGATAATAGTGGGTAGTTTATATATTTTTTCCTTCGTTTCTCATTACGTTCACGATGAAATCGGTCCAGAAAGATGCAGTGGTCCAATCATCGAGAAAAATTCTCCTTCCGCGTATAAGGACGTTGGGCCAGACCGCCCGGTGCCGAGAAAATCAAAATTTTTCAAGGGGTACCGCCGACTTTATGTGATTAGAAATTGGCCATCGAATGTACCGTGCCATACATAATTGTTTCGATTTTTCCGATATATCATGTATATAAGTACGAGGTGAGTCGAAAACGGCATACAGAGAAAATATTAGGTATGTGAATCAAAGTTTGCATCCACTTAAAATTATTTTTTTTGTTCTCGAAGAGATAAACTGCAATATTACTGATCTAACCCGTAAATTCTTTCGTAACATAAACTCTGAAAATTTTAAGTTGGAACAACTAACGGCATCTTGTGGAAAAGGACTGAAGCATCCCATACCCAATAATTGTTGTAGATATAAAGCCAACAGATTCCTTCAGTATTATCAATAAATGATAATGTTCTTGACTCATTTTATAATCAGTATATGTTGATAAAAATGTAGTTGAAATAATTCCGATTCAATCTAATGTTCAGGGATTTCCCCAAAAACCAGAGGTATATATATATATATATATATATATATATATATATATATATATATTTGCTTGTCATCTTGAGTGTTTACCTTTTTCATTACTATTTCAAGCGTTTTTATCAACTGGGAAAATCGAACAAAATAAATGACGATCTTTTTTCTGTATATATATCATATATATATCTCTACCCTCTCTTATTAAAAATAAATAAAAAGGAAACAAACTATGACTGATGCCCGGCGACGCCTCGCGTCGTCGGATTATGGTTGTTAATCATAAATTTATCGAAAACAAAAGATTCTATTTAAATAAATCCTATTTTTGTATTATAGAGATACCTTTCAAGTCCCTTGTTATATACTGAAGATGTTTATATATCTTTTGCGTTTAAGTAGATTTTTTAACTATTAACTAAACAAAAAAGGAAAGCTTTAATTAATTAATTAGGATAAAGTGTTTTTAAAAAATGCCAAATAACACTGTTTGTTGTTTTAATACATTCCGAAAAAAATATAGTTTAACTGATAGAGACTAAACAAATTCGTATTTGGAAACTGTCTTTGTATGTGCGAATGCATCGGTGTACCAAAAACGCATGCATTTTTTTTCCTGACACATCGATAGATTGCATTTTCAGGAGTCGATAGTACAAAAACCTGTTTTACTTTAAAAAATGAAAATCGTACTACTTTCGGTACAAAGAGTCAATAAAGATCTTGTCAATAAACCGTTGTCTATGAAAAAGCTCAGAGAAAATTTTTATTCGAGAATGCCTTATGCAAGTGTCTTGTATACAATAAAACTGTAGAGATGTCAGAGTTTTTCATAGTTACCAATATAGGATTAATTAAAGATCTGGTGCAAAGAAACAAACCGATGGGAGAAAACTGTGCAATTAAATGAAACGATATCTGTTGATTGGAGAAAGAAAAGACCACTATTGAGAATGAAAAAATGTCGAAAACCTTTTATATGTCGCTCAATTTTTTTTTCTGTTATTCCGTTTATACGCGCGATTCTCAATAAATCTTAATCTTTCTCCTGTTTGTTAGATTTTCTTTATTTTTTTAGATTTTATATTTCTACTCTTGTGAAGCTTCGAGAAAATGTTACTTGTTGAAATTGATTTTGTCTATTCTGTTAATGTGTGGGTCCCAGATCCACGTGAAAATAAAGGCCTAAAATTTTACTAAAAAGTATTGTAATTTAACTAAAAAAAATATAACCCCTTTATCATAAGACGACTTTGTAATATATCCCTGTACATATGATCAAATAACATATACTATACATTTTGTACATAGTAAATGTAATATTTAATTGTTAAAATCAAAAAAAAAACCAGAACGAAATATTGTTATATCTATATTTGTTGTGACACTTTTGGCAAAGCACAATAAGAAATTATTTATTCCGTACTTCCATCCCTGGTAGGAGTTCGACGTCCCCCTTTTTATTGGTCTGTCGATTTTTGTTGGTTGTTTGATTTAATCAATGTTATATATCCCCCCATTGGACTCAGGATCAGTTTTGGTTCAAGTTCAACAACCCGTGTTAAATGAAAAGGGAACCCAAGCGATCCTGAATGAAATGGGTCCTGTTGAAACGAACATTTTCAATCACCCAAGGCTGTAAGATCTTATCGTATTTTCTAAATGTGATATTTGAATACATGGATTTTGTCTAAACTAAATAAGATAAGAGTTGAAAGAATGTTTCAGAAAAAAAAAGAAAAACCAATTGTAAAATAAAACGTTGACCCAAAATAACAAGAAATCTCACATTTTACAAATATGTTGATGTGTTCTCGTCAAAGATGTATTTCCCAAACAAAACAATGAAATAAATATGCTAAATAATAACTTTAATCGTGTATTATTCAAAAATCCTCCCTCTAAGTCATCCGCAACACACAATCTATTTAAACAAGGTAAGTGATCGACTACAAATATGGCGAATACTATTTAAAGAAAACTTTCGAAAAAAACATCAAACTTCGACAATAAATCAAAAAGTAATGAAATATCACCAAACTTCACCCAGTTTTCGTGGTTAGGTTGGTAGTAGTGAATCATAACCAGTATTCGGTAAATTTCGGTAGAACCACAGCGGTCATTTTGGATTTAACCATGGGACTGGTGAAAGCCTTGTTTTGTAAGGCTTAGAGTTTTATTGTTTATAGTTCATATTTTGATTATAAATATTAGACAGTAATGTTAATTCACCTTGAAACACGAAAGAAGATTACTAAATCATTACTAACGTGGAAGCAATACAACTGCTGGACAGAGCGCAGGATGTCAGGAGATTGAAGCGAACAAAACCATACGAACTTATATAAAGTGTATACATTTAGTGTAAACTATAGCTATAAGTTAATAATTAATAAATAATTAAAATTGTATAATTGAGGAATACATACTGATATATTTTCTCGCACTCGTCTTGCTTGTTTAATTAATCCAAGTACATAGGAAAAGTAGTAATAAATTAATTGTAAATTAAGATTGTACTAAGCGTAACTAATAAAGATGTTATAAAAAAAGTAATGTTAAATCATCGATTTGTGAATATTGTCAATAATTATATTGTTATAATTATTAATATATTAAAATAAATTGAACAGCCATAGGATTGCAATCAAACCAGCTGCTAAAATAACAATAGATTTGGGCAATTAGATGAAACCTGAGCTATTTTAAGCTATGGCAATTTAGAAAGACTACATTTATTGACTAATAAATATTAATATAATATTGAGCAAGCCAACTAATTGAATTCCATAGGTACAAAGCACAAAAGCGACGCTACAAATGTTGAAGCATGGTTAAATGAGCTCAAAATTACAGGATGTGTGTTGTTATATTAGTTACAATCTTACGGATACGTACCCTATTTTAGAGGAAGAAGATTTTATGTTAATCACAATGAAAGAAAAACTATATGAACTGTTAAAAGAATATAGCATTCCTTGCTTTTATTGAATGAGTTGGGAGAGGGGTTTCCATGCTATTTTTGCGTATCGAACATATTCGATCAGGAAGCAATGGAGATATTTTTAGAGCCGTGCGATATAATTTTACAAATATATTGAAGTGCTCTTTATCATGTATTATGGATTCCTCTCTCTAAGTCATACCTGCTATTAAAATAAGTAACACTCAGTGATCTACTACAAATATGGCATACACTGTTTAAACAAAACTTAAAAAAACACAGCAGACTTCGACAGTAGGTCAAGATGTAATCAAATAGCATTAAACTTCATATGTAGTTATTAATCTTGTTTATTCTCATTTCTGCGCCATAACAATATGACTCAGAACAATAAGCTACTATATTATCTACCTTCTAAACTGTTTGTTAGTTGTTTTTTTAGAGAGCTCCCATCTGTGATCGTAGCTCCCATTCCTCTACAAGAATTTGTTGTTCAACCTGGGAATGTCCCATCTCTTCAGCCTTACGTGCTCTTGTCCTTCCACTTCTTTAGTTATCAGTATGTTCAATAATAATAATACAAATAATATATAAAATAACATAAATAATATACATAATATAATATAATATTTTTTTATATTTTCAAATTTAAGTCACTTAGCACTAAAAAAACTGCAAAAATAATTGCAAAACTTGATTTAATTCGAACAGAAGATAGAAGTATACATTAAAATGTATTTTAACACAAATTTATTGTTTTATAGTTTATTGCATGAAGACGTCTGGATACAGATGATTAATTAACTGCTCAGATACCTGAAGGCCCTTTGATAGTTTGAAGTGGATTTTCGTTCAATAACTCTTTATCAGACTTAAAATAATCATCGTTTTTAGATAGTTGAATCCAAAACTAATAATTGGGTTGAGACAATAGTATAGTCCCTTCAGCAAATTTTATAAAAAACGTACATTCAATTACAAGTTAATAATAGTTAAGATAATATATAATATATAGTACTTTAAAGGCAAGAAATAACGCAGTTTACTTTTTAATTCTAAATTCAAGATATTTCATTTGTTTAATAGGGTAAATTTGTTAAGTTTAAAAAAAAGCATTTTATAATATTTTTTTTTTGAACGAAATAAACAATGCAATTATGCTCGAGCAAACTTGTATTTTAATGATGTTTCTTAAGCGTCCGTTTAAACCAAGTACTTTAGAACTAGTAATTTAGTAAGTAGTAAAGGAAACGCAAAACACCCCAAAATACGAAAACCGACAAATTTAGATATGGTATATTAAAAACTCAACTATAACAGTAGATTACTATACACTGTAAACAATGTCTAACGACGTTTGATAATATATTAGCTCGTGGATAACCAAGTCCTAACATATGTACCGTACTAAAAATTGGTCTATGTAAAACTGTAAAAATATAAGGTGTATAAATAAGTTTTGGTTTTTTTTTTGAAAACCTGATATAATAAATATTAATCAAAGTTATATACAAGTTTTTCCCAATCCTTAAAGAGTAAATAACCAGGATGCCTTCATACTCTTTCGAACTCCAGCGCTTTTGCTCTACTTGCAATTGATAACATCTTCTTTTATTAAGCATAAGTGTCGTCTTTGTGCTCCTGGTCTGCGTGATCACTGAACTCTTTCAGGAGTTTTTCTACAATATTTTGTTGGAACAATAAACATTAATTGCCGTTTTTTTTTTAGTTAATGAAATCTTACATTAGATAAGCTTAGTACAATTTTAAATTACAAATTAATTTGAAATATTGGAATATTTAGTAAATCCATTTGATTTCGAGGTCATCGTGCAGCTCTTTGTCGGCTACGTACCAATAACCATTGGTGAGTACTTCATAATAAAACGTTGTTTTGGCTGCGTTTGATTACTAGTTGGTTTGATGTTTTAGTGTAATCCCATATTTGCACCTCATAGGTCCAAATTGGCTTGATAATTGACTGTTAAATCAATCTCTGATTTTAGGTTAAGTTGAGAGTATCTTCCTATTAACCAGTACAGATACTTGATTTTGAATCTAATCTGCTCTGCTTTTTGTCTAGCATGATACTTCGAATTAAACCTACCATCGAGATGAATGCCGAGGTATTTAGTTGATTCGGCTTGAGGAATCGGGCACCCATCAAGTGATATAATTAGGTTTTTTCTTCATTTCGTCGTAACGCAAAATTAACATGGACAAATTTGGAGCTATTAAACTGTATTTTCGAGTCCATTTGTGAATCTTGTTTACTGCCACTTGTACTCTTTCTACAGCCTTAGACAGATCTATATATTTTGGCTTGATAATTGTGTTATCAGTAAATGTTCCAAGTAGTGTTTCTTTTGTTGTTCGGATATCAGCGGTATAGAGCAAATACAGAAGTGGTCCCAAGACATTGCTCTGGGGAACTCCAGCATTTTGCAAAAATGTGTAGTTAGTGATGAAGCGATATATTAACCAAATTCTTGTTCGGTGGGGAAACTAAAAGCTGTGACTTGATATTTAATTTGTGTCCAAAAAGTAGTCTTTTAATTACCGTTATTAAACAATAACACCCTTTACATGATTTTTGTTTTTAATACTTTTCAAATTTGTTCTTCTAATCCTCACAAAATAAAGTTAATGTGGAATAGAGTTGAATAAATAGTGAACAATGCCTTTTTTAAGTACCAAGCAAAAAAAAACACGATTTAAAGCGCTTAAGGAAAGTTTAATTAAATAAAATAATCAAACACTACACTGTTATCGCTCTAGTTAAATTTATAAACTTTCGCAATATGTGCTATAGGTAAAACAAAATAGTAAATTAAGGTCAAATACGTTGGTAAATTGCCGTAACGATCAAAATTGTCTCGTAACAAGCGAACAGAACCATCTGCACCGCATCTAGGCGAACATTCCTTGAGCTGTACCATTCCGGCTACCGCTGCTACTACCGCTGTCATCACCGTGATGCGCCTAAATCGTCAGCCGCGTCATCCGGATATCTGAGCTCTCGCTGTTGAACCCAGAGTTAAATGTCAATTAATGTGTCAATAAATTTACTTCGTTTAATTTGGACCCAACCGTGTTCAAAGTAGGATAATGATTGTAACGATCAAGCTAACGAGAAATAGGTGATTTAATAAAGTAGAGAGACGACATTTTTAATAAAGTTCCACTATTTCTACACATAGAATATGCTTATATGCCTTATGTTGATTAATATGTTAATTAGTGAGCACTAGTGATCACCTTGTGGTCAAAATTCGACCACAATGTGTTAAATTAATCATGTTTCTTTCATAATAGAGTAAAAGGACCAATTTAAAAAAGATATGTTACTAAAACTTGTTCTCACAAGATTTTCAATATGAGATCAGAAATGTATTTGTATATAACATTAATTTAAATAATAAATGTCTGTAAAAATATATGCAAACTATCTCAAGAACTAACAAATGTTTTAAATTTCATTTAATTAAACATAAATTTTATTAACTTTTAATAATTAACAAAGTAATAGTAAGTGTAAATTACTACCTCATTGAATATTATAGCAAAGTATTATAAGTAAGATTATTTTCAGAACTGTAACAACTTCACAGCATCAAATATAAGTATACATGAACATGTTACGTTAGCGTCATTATACCTTTACGTTATAAACATAAGTATGGAATAATAAATAAAGTAATAAATATTTGTATATTAAAAGAGAGAATATATGAATAAAACAATTTTGAAATTGATATTTGATTTTAGTATGTATATTAAAATAATAACAAATACAATTATGTAATTTATTTTTACAATTTAGAAGTGTATATTAAAAAGATGTATTTATAATCATTAAATTAACCATAGATTTTCCAAAACTTAGGTCTATTAAGTAAATAATCATAGGAATTTATACAAAATGTCATATTGTCACATAATAGGATATATTAAACATTAAATACCTTAAGACTTATAAATGTTTTAAAATGTTTACCAAACAACTGTTAATAATGCATAATTTCTTCTACTTGTCCTGTCTGACCATCTATGCAAATCATGTAGTTAGATTCATTTTAAATCCTGCATATTTTCATTACTTCATTTATGTATTCATAGAGTCCTTAACTTTTACCCATATTACTCAATTAAAATATATATTACGAAAACAATAAAGGTATCAGGCTGAATAAAAGAATAGTTTCTTTACTTAAATTTTTAAATAAAATTGCATTGTTCTTTGCTCACTCTTCGATTTTGCCGTTGCAGATAGCTTATCTTTCTCCAACACTTCGATACCATTTTGTAGTACGACTTGTTATTTTCTTCAAAATAGGCCTCAATTTCGGCGATCACCTCTTCATTCGACGAAAATTTCTTCCCATCGAGCATTCTTTTGTGACTTGAGAACAAGAAATAGTCGCTGGGGGCCAGATTTGGAGAATACGGTGGATGAGAGTGCAATTCGAAGCCCAATTCATGGACTTTTGCCATCGTTTTTACTGACTTATGACACGGTGTGTTATCTTGGTGAAGCAGCACTTTCTTTTTCTTCAAATGCGGCCGTTTTTCGGCGATTTCATGCTTCAAATGGTGAACTAATGATTAGACAGCTGTCAAATTTATACATGTTCATTTGAGGGTTAGGACTAAATAAAAAACATATGGATTTAATTCAAGTAGCGCCATCTATTTGTCAGGCCGGGGATTTTTCATTTGACCTGTTAATTGTATATACCTTCGGATAAAGCGGGCACATTAATTTGTTTTCTGTGCAATAAATAAAATGTAAAATATAAATTAATGTGGCCATACTATTCTTAATCATTTTTAGCTTTTAGCTTGCGTGGTTTTATAAGTTATATATTTTGTATCACTGATCCGACTGATATTCTAGATTGCTTGATTTGGGCTCTTTTTATTTCTTTTATATATATATATATATATATATATATATATATATATATATATATGTAAATATTTCTGTTCACTTCTCTATATTCTCGTTCCAACGCAAGGTAAGGTAAAGAGATGATTAAATACTTCAAAACATTAACCAGCAAATGTAGCCTAAACATTAATATTATATTTCTATGAAAACTATTTTGATGTAAGTATTTTAAATCTTTACTACCTTTTAAATATTTAAACTATCTCTTAAAGGTAATATCGAGGTAAATGAAACCAATCGAATTTCAGGTCAGGTTTTATTTGTTTTGTTTATTATTGGGTATATGAGCCCCTAATAACCCTAGCTTTACAGTTATCAAATAATATGAAGAAATATATTTAATAGCATGTGATGGTTGGGTTAGCATCTATTTCTCCAATATTTGAACGCCAACCATATATTATTTGAACTCCTTGTTTTACTGAATAACCATATATTCTTTAAAAATATTCACGAAATTGATAAAAAAATTCGATTAGTTCACGTGATGGTCAGATTACAAAAGCTAAAATCATTAAATGTATGGTTTCTTCTTCATCCAACTTATTATACTTCACTAGACTAAGGATGTTTTGTTGAATCATGTAAATCGATTTTTTTGGCCCACTATGTGACTGACAGAAGTTTTAAACATTTCAAACAATACTTACGTATAGATAATGTATAAATCCCAAGAGTTATAGCTGAAGCCATGTAACGCAAAAGAACTTAAGCAGAGACCTAGTTTAAAAATACATGTCGAGAAGATAGTTAGATGTTTAAAAAAATATGTGCCTTCACAAACACAAATACTTGATGTATTGTAATTGTATGTGTATTGTATACATTTGCAAGGCTATTATTAAAATAAACTTCAAAACTAATATTTGTGCATTTTATTTAACAAAAAACTACAAAGTATAAAAGTACAATACTGGATCTACTTTTTTTGACCATAGACTTGCGAAAACATTAAAAAATTCAAACCTCCATAATCAAATATACTTCCATAATATATATGTCTATTTATATCCAAGAGAGACTATTATGGAACCATTCCGTGGTGTTGATATCGCTCATTTCTGCTGACTTAGTATCTGATTGTTGCACAGGGATTGGATATTGGATTTAAATGCTTAACAAAGATATACATTTTATCTTATAAATGAAAAATGCATAATTTAATTATACACTTAATGGTTAACTATATGTAATAGAGTAGGTTTTGTTTTAGCCAATAGTCAATGTTTTAACGCAAAGAATGCAGTCACCATCAAAGAATCAAATCTTATTTATAAGATAAAGTATAAGATAAATAACCCGTTCCATATAGTCCATTCGCCTCGGGAATAAACTGCAATTCAAAATCATATAAAACAATATGCAGTTTATAATAAGTTCGCATAAGTTCCAAGTATGTAATGTTATGATTTTCATTTTATTCTCCTGACATCAAGCTTTAAAGCTATACATGTTATATTTTGCAAAAGTAACACCGTCATACCTCTTTTAATAGTTTCGTGACTGAAAACGTTAGTCAAAAGAAAAAACCGCTGAGAGTCATCGTTTGCTTGTAGAAAACGGCGAGCATACTCTAATTTTAAAAATAGGTGAGTCGTGGTTCCGAAAATCTGAAAGTAATGATTCATGAAAGAACGTTCTGAAAGACCGAAAACTCTTCAAGATGAGAAACCGTAAGAGAGAAGACCTAACTCAAACACAAGCACAATTGGCAAAAGCGTTAAATGAAGCCCAAGAAATTATGAGCAACGGGGCAAAGCCAAAAGATGGAAAGGTGAGTGCCACAGGTGGTCCAAATTGAAAATTCTAAAATCATCTGTAAAATGCTGCCTCAAAGCTATGATTGGAAGTCATTTCTGCATCGAATAATGGCTAGTGATGAAAAATGGATTTATTTTAAAAACCCTAAACGCAAGAAATCATGATTATCACCTGACGAAGCCGGCCGATCGACTCCAAGGCCAAATCGTGTTGGTCACGAGACAACGTTCTGTGTTTGGTGGGACCAGAGTGGCGCGATACATTACGAATTGTTGAAACCTATTGAAACGGTTAATAGTAATCACTACCAACAATAAATGGTTATTTTGAGCCATGCATTGATCGAAAAACGTCCAAAATGGGCCCGAAGACATGATAAAGTGATTTTGCAACACAATAACGCATCGTCTCATAAAGCAAAACCGGTCAAGAAAGCGTTGAAAGCACTTGGATGGAACATAATATCGCATATTATCTAGACCTTGTCCCGCCCGACTATTAACTTTTCGCATCAATACATTTAGCAGTATATTCGACGTTATCTATGATGTGTATTGGTTATTTAATTGGAAGACTACTGAAACTCTTTCAATGAATGAACAATATCGGTGGATTATTCTGATGTAAATACATTATCTCCACTAACTCTTTAGAGGTACTAGTTTACTTCTCCACCATTTTGCTTTTGGATCCATTTCACTTAATGTTTATTTTGATCGATATATTGATACCTGCCTCCAATCTCTTATATTTTCCATTTTATCTCTGCTCTATCTACTCAAAAAAGAATTAAATTTGTTCTGCAACAAACAAAATCACTCTTCCCTGAACTCATTACTTTTACAAGATGTCTTGATACACCAGGAATAGTATCCTCTAAATAGAACTATAAACCACAGGAATTGTCAGGAAGTACACATAATAACCACACCAACCGCTGGCTTGGTGCAGTGGTAAAAGTGATAGGACAGTCCTCCTGCTGTTTCGATAGTCGCGAGTTCTAATCCTGCTGTGGCATGGCCGTAAATTTATGTTTGTGTTTAACATTTGTGATTGTCCTTAGGTTAAAACTATAATATACAATAAAGAAAATGATCCCAATGACGCCAATAACTAGGCTGAGTAAGACCGGATGTCTTCAGAGCTGATCTCCAAACTGGTCCCTCTCTAGTCGGTAAGCTTAATGTCGAGGACCGTGGTTCAAAGTCATAACATCATCAGATTTTAATTATTTCCGGCGCCTTTTTTAGCCTTTCCAAAATCTTACAAGAATATAAAGAAAGTAAAATCTTTTGATTTAGCTAACTAAAAAGTTCGATATTAAAATACATCATTATGATATTTATAATTTATTTAAATAAACCTATTGCATTAAATATTTTAATATTATTTTTAAGTCATATTGTAATTACTTGATTGAAATATCAATTACTACTCTTAAAATATATTTGTTAATATAAAATTTAAAAAGAGTATGGCTGATAAATATTAACGAAAATGTTGAAGAATCGTTAAATACCCACCAGTTACCTTCATTTAATTGCAATCTATTAATTTTACAACAGCAAACTACTCGAATGGAATAGTGCGACCACATAGAAAAGCAAAATAAATATGCGCGAAGTGAAATGAACATATGCTCACCTACATTACATATTGTCCTTGTCCAAGAATAATTATTTAAAGTTATTCAGTCGTAATATTCGAGTTTTGCATCAGCTGAAAAATCGATCTAAAGCGAACGAAAAAAAAAACAAACGAACGACACGTTCGCTATGCAAGTCGAATAAATTGCTTTGTGCGTTTCGAATGCGACATATGGTCGTTTTATTTGTGGAATCTCGGTCCGGTGGTCGTATTTTTGATTATTTTAACATTCGACGTGGATTATTGGTTTGGTTATTACACTTTTTTTTTTGGTGGTCATTTCGACTCTGTGTCCTGTACTCATCACGTACAGTTAGTTCAACGGTTTTATATTCTTATGTTGATCTTCCTTATATATATATATATATATATATATATATATATATATATATATATATATATATATATATATATATAGATAGATAGATAGATAGATAGATAGATAGATAGATAGATAGATAGACTATAGATTGAAAGACATCCAAACTGATACTAATGCCGCAAAAGCAAAGATTTTTTGTAATCGTGTTTGTAAAGTGTTTTCTTAATACATGTGAGATTATGCTTAGTACAGTTTAAATTTATAAAATTAATTTATTCAGTTCTACATCCATTAATAGACAAGTGGGGCCATTAGTAGTATAATTCCAAAATTAAAATTAAATTAGTCTACTTAAGCTAAAGTAAAGATTATATACCATACAGTCCATGTGGTTTCTTTCGCTTCAATATTCTGATTTCCTAGGTGTTGTACTGTAGATGTACTGCTTTTACGTTGCTGTGATTTTGTAACCTTATTTCATATTGTAAGGCGAAATCGTAGATAGCTTCGTAAATTCAATTGTCTTCGAAACGGTTTAGTTCTTGGTTAGTTACATAGTAATTAGTCGAATGATTATGGCATCGTTAGATTACAAGCTGGTTTGGTATTTTAGTGCAATTCCTTATTTGAATCACATGAGATCAAATTAGGTTTATAAGAGATTGATAAATAAATCTCTTTGATTGTTGGTCAAGTTGATCCTTGGACTAACCTTTTCATTTCCTTAATTTTGGATCCGAACTGCTCTGATTTCTCTTTAACATGATATTTCCAATTTAACCTACCATTACCATGGTTGCCAAAGTATTTCACCGAATCTGCTTAAAGAATCAGGCATACGCCAAATAATATAAATACAAAATGATAGGAATACATTTCAGGCTATTAAACTTGCCAGCCTTTTTTTCCTTCTTATTTTTTCTACCGTCCTAGGCAAAGATATGTCTGGGTCGTTGGCAAATGTACCGAGAACCGTTTATTCTGCTATTGGGATATCATCAATGTAGAGCAGTTGCAGGAATGATCCCAAGGCACCCAATGAAACTCCAACACAAATAGGTTTTAATGTTGAAAATGTCCCTTTATACGGAACATTAAATTGTCTTTTGAAAATACAATTCCAGCAATTAACAATAGTTCTGCAGTTAAAATTTACTCATCCTGTAGATTAATCAATAGCGATCAATGGCAATCAATGACAATATTCCTTTTCTTCAAACACCTTTTCAATTACAGCTTTAATTATATAACCATTATAGATTGTTGAGGGATAATTTCAAAATCTGAAATGGAAGTTGGCCTATAAGATCCGACTTGTCTTGCCGGTTTATCAGGTTTTTAGAAAAGAATTATTTTTTACAGTTTAAAATACACTGCAACGTGTTCACAACGTAACCAGACCAATATCACTGCCAACAATTATATTTAAACTCAAGAAAGCTGGAAGAAAAGCAATTCATCCCGATTCACCAATTGGATTTAGAAATAATCATTTAACAATCAATTAACTGACCTTGGGAGACAATGCCAAACAAATATTTCTAAATTGTAAAACAACTTATATAAATATAAATGCTATGAACATTTAAATAGAAGTATTCATTCATCCACCTCCAATCTGCAATCTGACTGTCGTTAGGCATCAGTTTTTGCATCAATTGACCTTTATAAATATAGAGATCTTTAGAGAGTATAAGTTACAGAGAGCTATTTATATTTACAGTTCCTCTATACTATGCCGAATTGATGCTCTTAGATTTTCAGTTGCACTCTCGCCTTTACCCTTGATGTTAATATTAGAACAACTTGCTATTGGACTAGTGGGTATAGTTTTAAGTTTATCCATTCATTTTGAATGCTTTAATTGCTCTCTTCACGGTTAACAAAATTAAATTATTATTCTAACATGTTTTGTGAGTAATCTGTCTACTTTGGTCGCCAGACCTCCATTATCGTAGAAAGATTGTTTAACAACGAAATGTGTGATATTTAATACTCCATTTTTACTAATCAATAATAAACATCCTAACCCAACAATTTGAAGTACTCCTCGATCTTCCTGAAACTCCAAACAAAAATATTCTTAAACAATAAAAATTGGAACAAAATAGAATCAGAGAATATTTGAGATTGTGATATTATAGTTAGTGATACTAGTGATATTTGGATAGAATAATTTATTTCGACAATATAAAAAACAGAAAAAATAAGATGATCATAATGGATATTAGAGAGCATCCTGATTATTAATGACTGTCTTAGATCAACTGCACAGTATGTATATTGCAACTTCATTAAATGTTGGTAGATTGTATCCGCATATGTGCACTTCATATGGTATTTTCTCTGGAAGAATGATAACTGACATATGATAATAATGATAATGCGTAATGTGGGCAATTTTATAAAAACGGTCTCAAGGTTGTCACAAAGTCTCCTCATTGCCCATAAAGTACGTTTGCAAAAATATTGGGCCAGTATCAGACATTGAGAACAAAGAAGTAGTTTGATGTTACATTTGGTCCTGAATCTATAATGTTGAATTATAAATACGATTATCCTCATTCTGAACGATTAACGTTGCTCCAAATGACGCCATGTGGAGGCAGGAAATGAATTTACGAACTTTACGCAAAAACAGTTTTTATTGAAATGTTTCTTCAACTAACGGTGTTTTCAATAATACACTAATTCCGTTTTGGTGTCATATTTAATAAAGTGAACTGTTGAAAGTGAATCTTTTCCTGATTAGCAGCAAAAACCGACCGATTCACCTTTGTACTTAAATACATGCCTCTTTCTATTAAATTTTCTCTACCTATTAGATCGAAGGCGTTAGTGATGTTCCTCTCAGCGGCTTTCATTTATACGTATGTTTGCAACCTGATCTCTTAACTTTATATGTTCCATCAAGTGTTCTTTACGATAATTAGGCTATTTCTGCATTATGTGCATAGAGTAATAGAGAAGTAACTCAACAGGGGACCCCGGCCAAAAGGTTTGCTTTGCCCAATATCCAGAGGGCGTCATAATTGACATTCAAATAATTTGATTGGTCAATTTAAATCTCTATTATAGGTACCTGTAAGAAAAATATTTTACTGTGAAGACATTTGATTGGCTCATTAGTAATGTTTGGCACCTGACAGACTTGATGTTTAATTGACTAATGAAATTTAAATAAAAAACATTTTGTTTATGAAATAAATTTATTAAAGAACATGTAATTAAATATAAATAAAAATATAATCAATAACAATAAATAAACATAAATATATAATGTAAATTTATCTATAAAATATAAATATATGTTAAAAAAGTATATCTATAAAACACAAATATTAAATACATATATATAAAAACATAAGCAAATAATTTTGGTGCATTACAAATCAAAATAATCTTTTCATATTATTTTGGATCTTTTTCCTTTTCCATATCAGGGTTCTGTCTTTTTGTTTTCCTATACTGAAAGCAAACTTTGAGACTTTCCCTCTTAAAATTCTGTTCACCTGTTTTACCAAAAAGTATATAACGCACCTTGCTATTACTTTTAATATTTTATCTGAAATATCATTATGGAATGTACAATTGAAGAGTTTTAAATTTACTTGTTTTTAAACATTTGACAAACATTTTGTTATATTATCGAGGTGGCAAAATCGTTGAATAAAATGAGGCATAGCGCAAAGACATACTGACAGTATAATAAAACAATTTTGTTGGAGTCTGAGGCATGAGATTTTGTCCTTTCTCTATAAAATCAGTCTCAATGCTGGGTCTACTGATTTATTCATAATTGTATGTAAACAAAAATCACGATTAATTTCTATTTTCAAAAGTTGGACTAAATAACCTGAGATGTGCTCTACGGTACAACGTAAAAACTTTGTTTGGTCTTATAAGGACATCTGGAACTGAAGTTATAGAGTCAAATGATTAACGATAAGAACAATTCTTTATGTTCTTAATGATTTTACGAATTTTACGATTCCAGATGAGCAATTCGGGTTCCGCGCCAAACACTCAGCCGTTCATCAAGCCCATCGGTTGGCCGCAAAAATCAACTGTGCTTTTAACCGACGTGAAAGACTTGGAGCGGTCTTCGTGGACCCAACTCTAACCAAAGCCTTTGACAAGGTTTGGCACGAAGGCTTATTGGCGAAATACATCCGATTAGGTCTACCTGATGACCTAACAGCTCTTATCAAATCATTTCTGTCAGGACGATCGTTCCAGGTAAAGATAAAAGATATTCTCTCTAGCCGGAAAACATCGACGCGAGAGTTCCACAAGGCTCCCCCCTGTCACCCGCTCTATTTAATATTTTTCTTTCAGATATCCCTGGAGACCACAAGTTGAGGCAGCTTTTTACGCAGACGACACTGCTTACTTTGCTTCTTCAAGAGTAGCACCGCCCATCCGAAGCAGACTCCAAAAACAACACGATGAAACGGTCCAGTGGTTATATTTCCGGAGGCTGCAGGTCAACCCACAGAAAACCCAGGCCATGTTTTTCCACAAGAAGCGTTTTGCTCCAAGCACCGAGCATTTCACGTCTTAAAATCGAGAACGCCAAAACGCCATGGTCAGAAGAAGCCACCTATCTCGGTCTTGTCTTCGATCGCAAGTTTAGGTGGAATTCCCACATTCAAAGGTCCTTCCATAAAGGGCAAGGTATTGTTAATTTGCTGTTCCCGCTTATCAACCGGGCCAGAAGGTTTCCTCTCTCTTTAAAATATCTCCTGTACAAGATGCTGGTTCGATCAGTCGTTCTATACGGCTCCAGTGTCTATCTAATATACGTCTCACATAGCCAGATGGAACGTCTTCAAGTCTTTCAAAACAATGAAACAATCAAATTCATAGAGAAACAGACGTCCCCCAAGTTCACGATTTTATATCCGAGGTTTACTCGAGATATTTCTCCACTCTTCGTCTCTCGGACAATAGATGTATTACCGAGCTGGCCGATATTTTAGGCCAATAACTTATTCAGCTCTTCGTAGCCTTATTCTATCACAGCCGACACTACCCCGTCGTGCTGTAACTCCAAATTGTTTCGACCTTCTCCGGCGAGCGATTGAACTCATGAACCGCAAGCTGCGTGGTGTGATAACGACGCCACGTCCTTGCCTGGCCCTTGTGGCTCTTAACGGTGTTACTGGTTACAGGAACCCTCCTTACTAACAGTAAGAAGTACCAGTTATTCCTCTTCCCGGTTCCAGGTAAAAAAAATAATCAAAATCTGTCTAACTGTTTAGAAATAGTTACATACACAACGACAGAATAATTATGTTATCTATCTATATATTACTCCGCTTAGCAAAAACGTTGTCTCCCTTTTTGAGAGAAATGGGGCACATTTTTTGATAGATGTGAAAGGAAGACCCGGCATAAGCGAAAATGTCCAGCATAAATTAACAAAATTCGAAAACAACGAGAATTTTCTGTCCTCTTTGTTTACAGCATTCGATTTAATATGATGTCTGGTGGACAGAGAAGAGCTAAGGAAAATTGTTCCTGCTTAAGTACTGATAGTTAATTGATATAGTTCTGGAGACATTGTATCAATGTACTAGAAGTAATTCTAAAGGTTATGATTTTTCTGTAAATTTTAGTGGGATTATCATCCCATTGTTTTCAAGTTTATTTAATAAATACACTTCTTAATAAATCACTAACCGAATATTATTGGTAACGAATTAAAACAATTTGTGCACCAAAATTTAAAATGAATACTGTACAGTATATTAACAATTATATAATTGCTTCATAAAATTGTAATTCTTCATTTGTTGGTGAATTATTAGTTTCCAAGTGGGATTTAAAACAAAGTAGAATGCGGTATATAAACGAAAGCCACAGAAGACAAATTAAATATAAGCTATCTGCAAGGATAAGGTCGAAAAGTGGAATAAATAGGTAAAGAACGATGCAATGTTATTTAAAATATTGAGTAGTGAAATTATTTTTTTAATCAACCATCATTTTATCAATCAATTTTTAATCAGAATGATGTATACATAAATGATGTAACTAAAAATATGCAGTTAAAGTGAAACAAACTTCATAAATTTGCATAAATAAAACACATAAGACAAATAGTGTATTAATTAATAAAATATGTGTTAACTATATGACATTTTATTATTTGAACTTTGTATTAATTGTTTTGATTATTTACTTTATAGGCCTAAGTTTTGAAAAATCAATGGTTAATTTAATGATCGTATATACAATCCTTTAATATACATTTCTAAATTGTAAAATATAATTCACCTCTTTGTGTTTATTATAGTTTTACTCATACAGATGTTTATTATTTTAGTTTATATTAATATATTAATTTATATACTTTAACACATCAAACACATTTCTGATATTGTATTGAAAATACTATGAAAACAAGTTTTAAGGACACATGATTTAAGGATAACATGATTGTCCTAATAAATTGACCAGGAGGCGGTCACTAATATATTTAAATAAAGATTCAGAATACCAAGTGTTCATGTCACATTTGTTATTTCTGACAAAATATATATTGATCACTCTAACATTTAGACGTTATTGATACTATTGAAGTTGAGAAGAAATGTTTTATATCAGAAAAGTGTTAATCCCTCAAAATTAATTCACAATTAATACGTGCTAAAATAAGTGCACTGAAATATCTTAAATGTTAATTTATCGTCTTCTTCTCTCATATGCGTCGGCTCGACGTTGTTGTAGCAGCATAGCGGAGCCGTGGCAGCAATATGGTCGACGAGCCGCAGGAATCCACACACCGTGGACAATCCCGTGTTAAATCGTTGCAGGTTAATACCGACTGCATGCCTAACATAGCGATCCCGCGACGAAATCCTAAATGGCGTTTTAACGTATTTATTACGGCCGTGTCCGACGTATTCGAGTACTACCACACGCTCCCAGCCTTTGGTCATGTGCCCTCGGCACCAGCGCAAAATTATACGTTTTTGTCGTCGGTTTCATTTTTCCTGGATCTCGTGTCTTCCTGTAGGAAAACAAACGTCATGTTCGGTTGGTTTCCTGTTAGTTCTCAATTAAAATTATTTGAAGTATAAGATTCCTTTGTTAAGTTAATGTACTGTCAAAGTATTTTCCAAAATAATGTTATGAGGTACATTAGCGTTAACGCCAGTTTATGTTTAGCAATAGGCATGGGACGATAGAACAAATGCATAGACTTGTAAACAAAATAAATATGGACTAAAAGGCCAATAGATATTGTTCATTTGCATTTCTAGATATATCTCAGACTTTTTATAAAGTATAGTATACGGGATTGTAGGTTAAATTAAAGAAACTTCTCCCTTATCCGGATTTTTTTAAAATAACATCTTTATTAGATATGCTTAGTACAATCATAATTATAAATTAATTTATTACTATATTTCATTTGAAGTTGGATTAATTCACAAGCAAGACGAGTGCGAGATAGATACATCAATAAGTATTGCTCAATTATAAAATTATAATGACTTAAGCTATAGATTAATAAAGGTAAACACTTTATATAAGTTCGTATGGTTTGGTTGGGTCGTCATTAGACGATTACCGTCCACAACAAATCAAGACGATATTAAATAGGAATTAGAGCCATACGGGCAAGAAGTGGCGACCGTCACGCCTATAGCGGAAAAGACAACTAATGTGAATGGTGGATAACAAATTAAAACTTTTCCGCTGTTCTATGTAGACCTGACACAAAATGAAAATAATTAAAATATATATGATATAAATTATTTAGTAGACTATAGGATAAAAGTTGAACCTCCGAAGAAAAATAATAAAATATCACAATGCACAAACTATCAATAGCTTGGACATAGTAAAATTTGTGCATTAGGGAACCAAGGTTTGTGAAATGTGCTGGTAAACATCACACAAATGAGTGTAGAAAACAATGCAATAGCGTAGCAACATGCTTATTACACAGCAAATGAAAGGTCACCCTGCCAATTATAAAGGATATTCAGTATATAAAAAACACAAAAGAACTCCAGTCAAAAAAAATTACAGCAGAACAGCGCTTAAGACAAATTGACAAAGCCCAAAACTCTGAAATACCATCTAATGTTGAGAATAAAATAACCCAAGAAACCGTAAAACCATCATCAAAAATATAAACGCCTCCAAAATATTTAATGATAAACAAATAAATACGAAACCGTAAGAAGCTGCGGCCAACGAGCCAACCATCCACATGATGAAATTAGTCAAAGAATTTCTGACTGAAATGAGATAAAATGAACAATTCAGTCACTTAGCAGATAAGGTGGAAAAATTGGAGAAATCCGGATTCAGGTACCACTCCACTATTGTAATCCGCGGAGAATTGTAATAAAATAATCGTAAATTTTGTCCATGCCCTGTATACATCATTTTTAAGTTTTTATAAAAACAAATTGTGGGTTAGTCGATAACGGTTAGTATCATTGTATTTATTTAAAAACAAAAAATGTACTTCATATTAAATTTTAATTGCTATGACAGTTTACCGATATCTGATAGTGGACATTGATGCTCCTTCCTTATATTACTTTACTAGTGACAGTGCTAGTACATTATTATGTCGTATGTTTTCATTTTATGATGACACATGCAAATGAAGCTGCTGTTAAAATTATTATCGCTAACGAAGGTCGAAGAATATATTACATACATTTTGTCAGAAAGGTACCGGAAATTTGTCAATAAAATGAAAATTAAATCTGTTTCGAATTTTATAGTCTTCTGTTGACAGGCGACTTGAAGAAGTAATCTGAATTTTGTAAAAAGAAATTCGGGATGCAGTATCCAAAATATCTTTCAACAAATCTGCTATTTTTTGACGAATTTACTGTCTTTAAGTTTCTCACTCTAGCGCTGCTAACTGCAATTGAAGACGTGACAGCTAACCAAAGCAAAGTAGATCTTCTACCACATTTCAATTATGTTCAAACGCAGTCAAACACTTAAATACATTTTTTTCAATAAAGTTGATTTACCATAAACCGCCCGCAAATTTTCAGTGCTAAAAAAATTGATAATAATTTTAAATCGGCTTTCGATGTATAAACAAATTTTGAAGACAGATGTTTACTGGCGAAGGCTAATGATGACATGTAATCAAGGAAGGAAAGACGCAAAAGAACAATGTTGATTGCAACTTACAAATTCAGATGTTATTCAAAATATTTTGTTCGGACGTCTAATTTTGAACTGATATCCATCTGTTAATATTACACAAACCTACATACCCAGTTTTATTTAGAAATCGACTGTAATTATTTCTAGCCTCAAGAATTAACTAAACCTTCCTTCACTAAAAAAATAACCAATGCTACCGCAACTGAGGCTGATAAGCTAGTAATGTTGAATCAAAGTACCGGTGAGAAATTGACTACAAGCCTAGAATATATGGTACTGTATCTGGAGAAACCAAAGAAAGAAATATGTTGAAATCCAACTTACGGTTTCATTAGACGCAGATTAATATATGACCACCATTTCCTACGTGCAACACTAAAAGACTAACTATAAGGGCAATTGGCAATATATAAAGAGGAATCCTAAATATCAGAAGTAATTACCTAAAAGATATAGACAGATACTTAAAAAGCATATATCTGAAACATTTATTGAGTGTGCCTCTGAAAGATATGTAACAGCTCGATAAGCTCGATACAAAATATAGTCCTGGGTATCCGAACAATATTTACAAATTATAGGAGAAGGAAAATGAGCAAAACTAATCGATCTCAAGAAATACCAAACATTTAATGCATATCTTAAGCAAAAACTAAAACTAAATAGAGATACCTAATGAACTGATGTGACCACCGACATGGAAGTTTCTAAATCGAAAGCAAACGACCAAACCAAACAGGAGATTAGGAGTAAATCTACAGACGACAATATTCAAAAAGCGAATTGAACCTTCATCGTGACAACCACAGAGTTTATCAACTTTTGGCATTCCATAAATATTATTTCAACACCACAACCCACAATAGGCAGACTGCACACTGCAATCAAATTATTAGAATATGGTAAGGCTGCTAGAGTCGACCAAATGATAGCCAAATTGATGAAAAGACCAAATAACAACAGTAATGATTAAAGTCAGTGGGGAAAAATTATTTCAATGGCAATCAGAAAGAGAATCGCCAACAGGCAATTGCAGTGAAAAGCAATCGGTTCTAGTTTAAAAATTCAAATATTATAAAATTGAAAAAATTTCTTCAAAATCATTTGCTTGAAATCTACTGCAATTATTTCTAGTCCCAGAGACTGCTAATCTTCACTTTGCTAGATATATATCTAGATATATATAGATAGATATCTAGATAGATATATATATATCTATATATCTATATATATATATAGTCTATATATATATATATATATATATATATATATATATATGTATATGTATATATATATAATCTCTTAACCCTCTTTGGTCGAATGAAAAAAGAACACGAGTACCTGCCAATACTAAATAAAGAAGATAGTGAACATTGTGTCGAGGTACAAGTTTTCTAACAGTCGGAAACGTATTTATGAAAATCATACGAATGAATATTCTAGAAATAAGAATTCACGAGTCGGCGTAGAAAACGGCGAGAAGAGCAGATGAGATTTAGAGCAAATTCGGGTGATATAGATTTTCGCGCTCCGTCAGTCTATGGATGAACGTATTAGATGTGGAAGGCATGTAATTGTCGGTTTTATTGGTTTTTGCTCTGCTTTCGACTGTATGCCCTTCTCATATAGACATTTCTGGATGTGAATTTTTGATGTAGAAGATGGTTTACATTAAATTGTATATTTCACCATTATATGCATTATTTGCATGTAGTATTCATCAAAATAACAAGAAAGAAAATTTTGTTGCATGAGAGTAATGCATTATCATGCACAGTCACAGGATATTCTTCTATTGTGATATGGCTATTTTAGTTTAGTACCTCGAGGACATAAAGTCACTGTCACTGGACATAAAGAACATAAGTAAGACAGTTTTGGATATAGGCATGTAGCTAAATTGTTCCATTGTTGAAGACTCTCATTACACTTTTTATATGGTGTAGTGAAAATGTTAGAATTAAATTAATTTAAAATCCAATGCTGCAAACTCTATGAAGAAAGTGTTTCATAATGATAACAAATATTTATTAAATTATATCTATTTATTTCTTTGTTATTTATATACATCAAATGAATATAATAACACGCTACCAAAACTAAAATAAATATAACTACACTATATAATACACCATAGAAATATTATTAAAAATTATTACATTTATTAAATTAAAAGTGGGATTACAAAGTTTTTACCAGAAATAAAAACACAAAATCTGCGATGGAAAGTCAAACACCACTCAGAATCGTTACGAAACATTAACATCATTTACTGGTTCCTAACAATCATATCTGCTACGAAAAGAAAATATAAATTTAAAAAAAACGAAAAATTGATTTGTCAAGACAAATAACCTGAATTTGCTCACAATCGCTTCTTCGATAATAACTGTATTGTCTGACCGTCACTTTTTTTTCGTTTGAATTTATATATTTTGGCCCGTCAGCCTCTTAGGGCTGTGATTGTAACTGCAATAATAATTTTAAAAAGAACTCTCACATAATTGAGTGAGTTTTTTAAACACACTAACCATGAAATGTGGTAGAGTATTGAAAAATATATATTTGATGGGTGGATGTTTGATTTTTTAAATGTTTAACAGCTTTGTGAAATGAAAAAGCGTATCCGGCATTGTATCAAACTACCTTGTAATAGTTGGGTGAATAAAAGGCACAAATTGTAGTTTTGAAGTTCATTTTAATAATATTCTTACAATATTATAAGCATCTGCAACTACAATACTTAAAGCATTTTACAAAATCTACGTTTAGACATGCTTTAACATGTTAGATCAAACATTGTGTGTACATAAGTATTGTTCGAAATATTTAGTTGGGTTCTTCTATTTAACATAACACATACACCAGGTTGTAAAAACCTCATAAAGTCACATTATTAAATCAAATATATGTCACATACCCTTAACCTCGTGGTACAAGAAACCTGATATTTGATATCGATTTTTCGTAATCTAGCTATAATTGAATGTGAATGACATATGTTGAATGCTTGCATTTAATCAATATTTTTCTTTGTATTTTGAGAATATATGGCCGTTCAGTAGTGAACCGTCAGTGAATGTTCAATAAAGGCTCATGCACACGTATACGACTAAACCAGTCACATTATATCAAATATAATTATTTACATTACTTGGTATCTGAAAAAATAACAATATTATTAGAGCTCATATACACAATAAACAAAACCAATGAGACCTAACCTCATATGTATCAAACATATATACATAAAATAGCAAATACTTACATTAGATTGTTATTATTGCTGCAGATAAATTACCGATAATCAAACTATAATAAGTTGTTCTGAACTAAAAGACACAACTTGTTTAAAGTTTTTACCCATGTATAATTACATTGGAGGTTCTCACACCATCGTTACATATTAGAATGGCTAATGGGAACACAAAAGCATTGAAATAACGTATAAATAAAACATATACATATATGAACCGTCCAGTTCAACAAAAACAAATAAATCACGTGCAGATTTAGAGCGTTTTCGTGCGCCTTTAAAATTTCACTATTTCAAACATCAATTTTTCTTTCAAATAGATTTTTTTTTGCTGAAATAACTTTTACTACGGTAGAAATTTATTAAGCTACATACATAAGCATTTCGGTAAGAGATCATGCCGACATCAACCGAATCGAACCAACTCGGATGTGTGCTTAAGTGAATTCAAATACTCGGAACTGAATAAACTAAAGGGTTTGGATAAGGAGGTACCCGGAAAAGCGCAGCACGGCCATCGACGATCTTCGTGGGAACCACCGTTAACGACAGTGGACGACTGGGTACGAACTCTCGGCCAGGGCAAATATTTGCCGGCGTCTGCACTCGATGGCCTTAGCGCCAGTGTTGTACGCCGATGTCCGTTTGTTAACATTGTCTCATAGACTACCTGAACAAACACAAACAGTATTAAATCGAAGCCAATGCTCACAAAGAACTCTTGTTTGTAGACAATCACGAGAAAAAAGGTTTGGAAGTGATAGAATAGATTGGTCAAAAATTGTTGGGGTAAAATATTTCCGAATTCTTAATTTCATACATAACATCGATCTATTAAAACCAGATAATGAACTTTAATAGATTTTATTCTTGCCTCATGTTAAGGGCTCTTGAGATGATATTGACAATAGAGTTAAAGTCGCAGCTATGACTTTGATTTTCAGGAAGTTATTGCATTTCTCCTGTATTAATGATCCGAAGTCCTTAAATACTTTATATATATTTTTGCAATGACCTGTCTGTGATGGATATTTTCTTAATTTGTTTTTATATTACTCTAGCCGCCTTTGGCAGCCATCTTGTGTGTTCTTTAGTTCCTTCAATGTCTTGTTTGTTCTATAGTTGGAAAATATTTTTAACTTACTTCTATCCTAAGATCAAATAGATTAATTGACTAGTCAACAATAGAGTCCACATCAGAAATGATAAGGGTGGACAGATTGGCAAAGGCTATGGTAGATTGAGGACTAAGGATGGATAAGTAAAGCGAAACAATCGACAGATGGCAGCTGACATGGAACAACTCAAGCGGTGTCAGAACTCTCCATGACTTCTGCAAGAGGGTAGGATGCGAGAGATTGAGCTTAAGTAGAAAGGCGGTACAACTAACAACAAGACACGGAAATATGGCTACATACATCAGAGGATTCAGATTAAGGGAAAGTAAAGCTCTGTGCGAATGTGGTTATGGTGTGGAGGACACCAAGCACATGGTCGAATGCACCCTGGATGAAAGAACAAGGGCCAGAATCCTGTACGGCAGGGCGGTGGGGTTTTACCAATTTAGAGATCTACAAGAGAACAATAACAATTCAAATATAGACCTGATCATAACTGGGCGAAGGCAGTAATTAGGAACGCCGACATTGAGGTAGATAGATCAGACACAGAAAGTGTCGGTAAATGCATAAACAATGAACGGTATCAAGTAGAATTTGGGTATTTGGACGTTGACAAAAATTCAGAGACAAATTATAACAACAAATTACCAATGGCCATTATTCGGTAATTACGGAGGGAAAAAAGAAATAAACAAATTTACGGGAACTGAGGGACTGAAATCTGATAGTATCCCGACAAAATTTAGATAGCTGGGCCAAGTCCAAAGCGTGAAAGCACGTTAGGACCACTGGATAAATGACTGAAAAAAAAGTGGTTACAATATGTTATCAAACTGACATTAAATCAACGCTGTGAAAATATAGTTGTTGCTTATCGTTTCATAAAACGGAAAAGAAGGTTACTAAATCACACAATTGTGGAAGCAATACAACCAATAGACAACGTACAAGACATCAGAATCTGAACTAAACCACACTTATAAAATGCATTAAGTTTAGCGTAAGTTAGCCTAATTTACATGTAATTTGGTGAATTTATTTGGACTCTAATAAAAGATGAAGTATTAAGTTACTACGTCACTGATGCCAAATCACCATGGGAAGTTACAGGATCAGTGAAACCTGCTTAGACGTAGGCTGATGCTTCTTGGTTATATTCCAACAGTTGGTTTTGGTTGCACCGATTTGACAATGATGTTGGTGCTAATATCAAAGCCTGGAAGTCCAAACAAGTTCGAAAACAATCAACTGCAAAACTTTTTATATAAAAACCCACGACACAACATCCAGCTCTCCAACGTCAGATAAATCAACTGTTCCCAGAGGTTTGCATGCGATGAGAAAAACTCAAAATGAAGCAAATTATATTATATCAGTTTTTCTTAATAAATGCGTCTTAGAGAGAAAAAATTATGAGAAATAAAAAATAAAAAATGAAAAAATTTAAATATACAAGGACCTAATAGTAGAATTCCATAATAATATTGCATTAGGTATCAAATTCAGTATAAACTTTAATATTTATCTTCATCGTAAAAAGTAGGTATTACGAAAAGTTTTACTACGAAAACAGAAAAATGGGGGGGAAAATGATGATGAATTCATTAATAATCGTTAACATAATCTAACTTCTAATAGATATTTTAAAATAGGCATGGAGTATTTATTGACTTTCAACACCTACTTGTTCAACTAAAGCATAGCATCCAATAAAATCACTTTTGCCTATACGGTTTCCATATGAACTAAAAGTCCCATCAAACAAACAGTTTATTCCGTTTACTTTATATCATATTTTCATATTTATTTATTCCATATGGTAAATTATAAATTATTGTATATTATAAATTAATCATATATAATGATTCATAAAATTGTTGCTTAATAAAAAATCAATGATTGATGTTTATTTTCAATAAGAGCGGTTATTGAAAAATTAATGTCAAAATGGAAGGAAATAAGCCATATGAGACAGATTTTAACGAAATATAGCTCGAACTACATGTCGTCCAATACTATAATGAAAGGAGGTTGTTACCACCTCTCACTCTTGAAGATGATGGCCCTATTAAAGTCGTTTTTGAAAATTTGCAGACACCGCTAGCACAAAATTCGCATTCCTGCCTGGTGAACCTCATCTTAGTTTGAGTTTAAAATAGAAAAAACTTTTATTTTAGTTTAAAACTATGTTGTTTTGTGGAAAAAATGTCAACTTACTAAAAGGCGAGCACGAAGGATGCTGCCGAGTCAATCATATTCTAATATAATACAAACCTCAATGTCTAGAAATCTCACAGATTACACAATTCAGTCACAATAAACACAACACCTCCCTCCCTGTATCTTCGTCTACCAGTTTGTTTTGATGATCTTCTGAATGGCACGAATACTGGATGGAATGAATAATTGATTTCACACAAAATAGTGTAAAGGCATAAGTTGTTGGAAAAAGGTAAACCTTAGAATGACATTTGATTAGGTTCTGTTATTCATATATATTTTTAAATTAATCTCTTGGAATGTCAACAATCTGCCCGTGGGCAATAAGTATTATTGTTTGATTTCTGTTTTATAATATAAACATTCTAACATGTAGAAAATCACTTCAGTATGTGATCTGCTGTACAACGTATAATCTAAATCTTATTCTAGATACTATTCTAACTTATTTTATAGTCTATCCTAATTTATTCTAAAGACTATTCTAGCTTATTCTAGAAATTATTAAATTTCACTCTATGTGTCTATTAACCAGTTCGTATGGTAGTTTGCGTTTGAGCCTACGCACTTCACTGTCATCGCGCACATTTAACTGTTTGGTGAGTGCATTAGGATGCTGTTAGTCATAATGTTTATTAATAATTCATTGGCAATATATTCTTCTTCATGCTGGATTCTCAGAAAACCACTTCATTAAGCGATCTTCTGAATAAAATATTATCTTAATTAATTAGTCTTATTCTAAAGTCTACATATGTCCTGTAATCAGATCAGGTGGTGTTAAACGTTTTAGTCTACGCACTTCACTATCATGTTGCATATTTAGCTGATCAGCGAGTACATTGGGATGCACTGACACTCTTTCGAAGTACTTCATACAAATACGCTGAATTACACTCGTTATAGGTTCTAGAGGAATATTGCGTTGTATCACTTCATTTGAAATACAATACGGAGCATCAACAATGGCATGCAACACTTTATTTTGGAACCGTTGAATGATGAATATGTTAGATTTACTAGCGGTATCCTATAGTTGGATTCCATATGACCAAACAGGCTTGAGTATAGACTCATACAACAACAGCTTATTATCTAATGATAACTTGGATTTGCGCCCGATGAGCCAATACATTTGAGATGATTTCTGTCGAAGTTGTTTTCGTTTAGAGAGTATGTGCTTCTTCCATGTTAGGCGTCGATCTAAATGCATGCCAAGATATTTAACTTGCTCTGCTTGTGGTAGTTGACGATGATATTCACTGGTGGACATGTTCTTCTACGCAGGGTAAACGTTACATGGGTGGATTTTGCTTCATTGACTTTAATGCGCCAGGTCTTCAACCATAATTGTATTTGATCCAAGTGGGTTTGTAGGTTTATTGATGCTGTGACTGAATGTTCATGGGATGCCAAGATTGCTGTGTCGTCTGCGTGTGTTGCCACAGTAGTTATTTTTGTGGTTGGCAGATCGGTCGTATACAGAAGATACAGTACTGGACCCAGTACACTACCTTGCGGAACTCCTGAATATATGGGTTTTAATTCGGTATGTTCATCGCCTTGATTTACAATAAAATGTCTATCATGGAGATACAATTTTAGTAACTGATAGTTCGGATGAGGGAGAAGTTTCTTTAGTTTAACCTGCAAGCCCGTATGCCATACTTTATCAAAAGCCTGAGATATATCTAGAAAAGCAGTCGAACAATATCTTTTGGCATTTAGGTCAGTGTTTTAGGTATTTTGTTTACAAGTCTGTGCACTTGTTCTATAGTCCCATGCTTATTGCGAAACCCAAACTGATGTTCTGGAATATTTTTTCTCTTTTCTATTATATAGTTTTGCTTCTTGATGTATAGTTTCTCGAAAACTTTCGAGATTATCGGTAATAAACTTATAGGCCGGTAGGAGGTCACATATTCTGGTATTTTTCCTAGTTTAAGAATCATTAGTATTTTACCTACTCTCCAGATGCTAGGGTAGTAATTAATTTGTAGCATAGCATTAAATATAAATATTAATAGTTTCATACCCTTTTCTGATAGTTCTTTTAAAATTTTACCGCTAATTAAGTCATAACCAGGAACTTTTTTGATATTAATTTCCCTTATTATTGCTTCTTTAACTTTTTTGACCGTTAATTTCTCGTGCGTTATGTCCATTTGAAATGGCGAATCTAGAAATCTAGTAATTTTATTTTCGTCATCTTTATAAAGCTGAGACTAGAAAGGTTTAAAAATATTTTTAAGTGTTTTAAGAAATTCTCGGCCTTCTCTTTATTGCTTCTAGCCCAATTATTTTCGTTTGTTTTAATAGGTGGGTTATGCTGCTGTGGTTTCTTAAGCTTTCTTGTTGCTTTCCACAACGAATAGTATGTAGCTTAGCAACTGTAGCCAGTTGGTGTCAAATTCACTAAGTATTCTTGAATGCCTTGGTTTTGTTCATTTTGAATTAGTTCTTTCAGCTCTTTTATTGCCCTGTTTAATTTTCTTTTATTCTCTTCAGTACTTTGCTGTTGCCAATTCAGTCATAACTTTCTGTTTTCTGCTACCTTTTTTCTGTATTGTACATGATAAATGTGTATTTTTTCTTGGAAATGTTTGATTGTTAGGAATCGCGAAATATGCCTCCTGTATATTTGTTGTAATGTTTATTGCTGCTATTTCTATGTCAATTTCAGTTTGTAGCAGTAAGTTTAGAGAGATGTTTCGGTCTAAGTTTTCTCTAACTGAGGACCAGTTAGCTCTATTATTGCACAAAGAAGGGGGTTTGTCATTGATGGTAATATTTGAATAAAGTGTTACTATTGTTGGTGAATAATCAGAAGATAGTTCAAAACATGATTCTGCATGACACTTTTTTGTATCAATATTTTTTGTAATACAGAAATCTATAGTATCTGGTTTTTTATTTCTGTCTGAAGGCCAATATGTTGGTTCACCAGTAGAGATATGTTGTAAATTATCTGTGTTTATTGCTTTTAGTAGTTCTCTACCTTTTGAGGTTATTATTCCTCACCTCACATTAAATGTTTGCAATGTAATCTCCTCCGGCTATAAATATATTACCTAGTGTACTGAAGAATTCTTGAAAGTGTTCTGCCTTGTTATGTTTGGGTGGGCAATAAATCGCAGACATTGTTAATGGTCCATGGACTTCCTCTATGGTTATACTGGTGGCTTGCAGGTAGTCTTTACGGATTTTTTCTTTTTCGAAATGTTTTATATCATCTGGAATGATTATGGCTGTACCATGTGTTTTATCATCAGGGTGATTTGTATGATAAAGTTTATATTTTTGAATTTTCAAATAATGCTTGTCCATAAAATGTATTTCGGAAACCATCATAACGTCTATATTTTGTTCAGTTAGGAACATTTTTAGTTCCCTGGCGTGTTGTTAGAGCCCATTGGCATTCCAGACGTCGATTTTGTAGCTAATGGTTTCAAGCATTAGGCAAGTTTGCTGACGACGGTTGTAAGTAGACCAAGCATCATACACATTTGATCCATTAGTTTGGCTATAATTTTTTCTAATCTAGAAATGTTGCAGCTAGTTTCAGTAGGTTGTGATGTGGTTTCTCGATTTTGCTAAACCATTTTCAACCATTTGGGCATAAGTTATGTCTGGTTGACTTGGTCTGGAGGGTAGACTGGTAGGTGTGGATTGTTTTTGTTGCTGGTGATGCCTTTTTTCTCTTAAGGCAGGATAGAGTTTCTGCTGTAATTGCTTGTGAACTGCGCAACCCTTGTAGTTCGCTAGATGATTGCCATTACAGTTAGCACATTTCACTTTTTCATCGTGAACTTTACCAGTACAATCTCCCGTTTTGTGTTCTCCTACACATTGTACGCATCTATATGATTAGCGACAGTAAGTATTTTTGTGCCCGTGCGCTTGACACCTCATGCATTGTGGTATAATTATTTTTATATGTGGTAGTTCGCATTTAATAATATTATTTTCCAATTTGGCGATTTCATACACCGCCTTATTATTTCCATTAGGTGTTAAATCAATATTGAACATAGGCAGAGGTTTTTTTGTCATGCGACCTCGTGGCCTTTTTCAGCTAGGGCTAACTTGATGGTCCGTCCCTTAATGTAATCCTTTAACACGAATTTAAATGTTCTCTCCGATTTTGGTATGAATATATGATATTGGGTGTTTCTTTCATCTAATTCTTTTACAAGAACTTTAAAGTGCTCCTTACTTACTTAATTAGATTTTTATTGTTTCATAGCTCACTGTTTTAATTGTGTAGTTCATAGTATAGGTTTTCAAGAGGTCATGGATGTGTTTTATTGCTCCTACCTTATAGACTGTTATTGGTGGTGGTTTAGGAACGACTTTTTCAGGGCTTGGTTGTATATTCTCTTCAGTTTCTTCCGACAGGTTGCTAAAGCTGTTTTTATCTCTATTGGTTTCTGTAACCAATAATTACTGATTTTTGTTTGTTTCCTCGCGATTTCTTCTTCTGAGCTTCTCAATCGTTTTTTGTTAAAGGCTGTGGTCCATTCTGATGGTGGAGTTTGCGTTATTGCTGATTGTTCTAATCTTATATCACAGTGTGCAGGTGATTTGGTTGAATCGCTGTGGTTGCCGTTTTTTGATTTTTAATATTTTATTTTATTTACTTCCAGAGGATATTAAAATTAAATTAATAAATTGTTTATTTCACGCACTTCATTTTTAGCTAACCTATTATTTTTTGCACTAGTTTTTGACCAAAAATACTATAAATGAATTTCAAAAGGACTGTTGTAAAATAAGGCGAAATAATTTTAAAACACTAATAAAAATGAGATGCAGTCTTTTTGTCTGGTCACGTAAACACGTATTCATATGCTGGAAATAGGATGGCTTTTATTCCTGGCTCAGAGTTAATGTTTTCCTTCAAATCCAAGGGCGACAACTATGGAGAAATGAACCATAACACGTATTTGCTCTGTTTTGAAATTCAGCTGTTAATAAACTTGGAGATACAATCAATTATTATTATGGACAAGTACTATATAGTTAATATTATATTGTAGTATTATATATAGAAAGAGTTATGCAGTGATTTAGTAACCTTCTTTTACGTTTTATGAAGCGATAAACAACAACTATGTTTTCACAGCGTTGATTTAATGTTGGTTTGATGGCATATTGTAACCACATTTTTTAAGCCATTTTTACAGTGGTCCTAATGTGGTTTCACGCTTTGGACTTGGCCCAGCTATCTAAATTCTATCGAGATACGATCATATACAAGTATTGCACAAGTACAGGTACAAGTATTATATATAAGTATATACAAGGAAGAACTCCCTGGATACGTAGATAGAAGCAATAACACAAGTGGCTTGGAAATACTCCATCTGACATATTGAAGAAGAATTTGACAAATAATGGCATCATGGACAAATATAGAATAGCGACTCAGAACGTGAAAAGACGGTGACTGAATGAAAATTTTCGAATATAAAATTATGATCCGATGCTGACAAATACCGATACAGAGGGATGACAGCGAGAATCACTAAAGGTAAGAACATAATTAATACAGGATAACTGTATAACTGCGTGATTAGGATATGTTGTTGTTCAGAATATACATAGCATTTGGTTAGAAAATATGAGGAGACTTTACTAAGTATTTTACAGATATAACAAACACATTAGCTAAAATGGAGTCATTAAGACTAATTTTATCAATATGGATGTACACAGATAGTAACAGAAGAAACTAAGTAGAAATAGAGTAATATCAAAACGACTTGGCAAGGCAACATGAACTAAACTTAAAAAGACAAAAATGCTTTCCAATGAACGTAAAATATATTACATAAATACTTAAATTAAATCAAGCAAAGCGTTAAAATAACGTTTGCCCGTTTATAACCTATAGTAATTACAATTAATGCTTTGAAGAATTTTGCGGAGGTTTGACAACTGGGCGAAATTCGTAGGCTGATTCGGTTGCATGTTCGAACACATTGTATCTCATTCTAACTAAAATAAAGTGAGACAGAAAATATTGTGTGATTCTAAAACGAATTTACACACATTACATTAAAAATCATGATAAAGTGAGTTCATTTCGTGAGTTATTTTGAGTAGACTATAGTTAATTAATATTGTAATTACATGACATATGATTCGATATTGCTGCTGAAAACCACTGAAAGATGTCAAGAAATCCATATCCATTCATCGGTATGGCCAAAGGACTGCTAAAATATGATACATCTTTATCAGTAACGTGTTTCTCATTATCTTATGATAATCCACCGTTCAAGGAGGTCTAAGCGCGTCACTATAAAGCACCTAGTGTCGCCCGCTTTCTAGTCACAAGAAAGGAAAGCGATTTTTCAGTCGGACGCTACACGGAATTCGGTTAAGTCATTATTTCTATCGACCTGTCAAAATAACAAAATAAAACTCCAACATTCCTACCGGGCATTTTGCCGTCGTTCTCCTCTTCGGCGATAAATCAACAGATTATATTCGAAAAAAATATATATAAAACACGATATAAATTGTATCCGTTTTGACAGAATAACGATAAACACGGGATTCGGTACCAAATACTTTGGCCCGATGCAGTCACAACAACACTTTGATTTTCTTTATTGGCTGACAATAATTCTTGTTCAATGAAAAAATTACGACGCTATAAAACTAATAGAATGGGCATTAATAAAAAGAGAACTATTTCTGAATAGGCTGTCTATCAGTTTTTATAGCTCTATCGTGCGGAGGGAATGCTGACCGAGTGTCGAGGAGTGGTTAGGCTCAAACAATCTGTAAAAAGGACAGTTCCAGTCCCTGCGACATTTTACTATTCTTAATTGCCACTTACCGGGTTCTTTTTATTTTAATCGAATTTCACCAGAGCCTTCGCCATTTATCGATTGCTACGATTTGTTTATACCCTCCGTGCGAAACACATAGTTTAGTTTAATTAAAATTAAATTACAAAACACTATCTTGCAGGCATTTAAAATATCTTTCATATTACAAAATAATTTCAAGTTTCAATATAAAATGCAATAATTTAACTATTTTATTATAACATACAAATTGCAAAACTCAGTCGGGTATTCTGCAAATTGAATAGAACTAATCTACCCCATCCTGTTAATCAGTAGAAGAAACTTTTCCTTTATCGAACACTAGATTTAAAATGTACTATCAGACAAACAGCCTCTTGTTGGGAACTGAATAAAACCTGCTAAAGAAAACAATCTTTCTACGCTTTCAGATAATATTTCAGATGTTTTTTATAATTTTTATATATTTGCTTTTTTTTTAATTTATTATAGGGATTTTGTTTTTATTGTTTAGAGGAAGAAGAAGTTTAAGAAGATTTAACAAAATTATTTCTAACCAAATTTTAGATATTTGTTCCTCATCTCTATACGTAAAAAATACAAAATAATCTTCTTCTACTATTATTGCTACTCATGTTCCTGCAGTGTATTATTTCAAGGTAGGGTATTAATTTCAGATTTGGAATTATTTGCTTCTCATCAGTTGTGGTGCTTTGTGGTAACCAACGCATTTTGTAACTACGACGCCAATATGACTAAATTTTTTTAGGTGATAAAAATTTACTCAATCTTAAAAAATTAAATATCATGGTGGAAAGTTCACCTTGGTAAGTTGCTCGACATTATCATGAACGCTATTGATCACAGTGAAATTCTTTCCCCCGCTTGAACTTAGCAGATACGTCACTACATCGGAATCGTAGGCGTACATGTGGAGTGAATTTAATAATTCACAATAACATTTATACTAAAAAACATAATTAATATACAGAAGCTTCGTTAAAATAACCGTTTATATTAAAATAACAATCGACAAGATATAGTCTATTCAAACTAGCAATGAACTCACTTCATCAATATGCGCCTGTCGCAAATTGTAAATTCGTTTTAGAGTCAGACAATAGTTTCCTTCTTATTTTATTCTACTTAAAAAGAGATAAATTGTTGTCTGACAAGTTTGAACATCTAATGGAATCAGCTTGGCAAAATCGTCCAGTTGTCAAACGTCTGCAAAATTCTTCAAATTATCAATTACAAAAACTACAGGTTATAAACCACAAAATACAGAAGTTTTCATTTCTAAGTTACAAAACCAGTATTAGTTATATATATTATATGTGCTTATAAACCGGCAATATTATCTGAACGTTTTGCTTGTTTTGATAAATTTTAAATTGCTGCTTATTATTAGTATGATTCAAAATGTCGAAGACAGAACAGATTGCTTTTCCAATCAGTTACTTCGAACACGAACGAGATAAAGGAGCAAAAAATTGACAAAAATATTTTAGCCAGCTGCAGCTGTACTGAATACTAAAATCGACAGAGCCACTGAAATATTTGAAAAAATGAAAAACATACTCTTAGATTCACCGGAAAGAGACCGTCCTTTACCAAGGGGGTGACGAATCAAGATCAGCTTGATGTTGCTAATCAGAGTCCAAATATATGACATATATAAAAACAGTGAGGAATTTTTTGAACATAAACCTAATTTAATATAATTATTTCACAGGAAATTAATAATCTGAAAATTATCCATAGAAAGCTTTAGAGATATGTAGATCTTTGAGGGATGTAGAGCATCTTGTAAATATAACCTACGATGAGGTGGAATGGAGATTCTAGACATTGCTTCTAAAAGAATACATTTTTTAGATGCATATAATAAAATCAAGGAAGACTTGTTGTTTCAATATGTGTATTCAGATGAGACATGAATATTGGAATTGATGGAAAAGGTAAACTTTGGAATAAAAATTGTTTAGGTTCCATTAGTATAATATTTTTTAAAAGTTCTTTACAGATATATTGTTCTTTATGCTTGAAACAGGAATGGTTAATAACTCCTTCGGTTTGGATGAACTCGATCAGGCACATTGAAGAAGAAATTGATAAAAGATGGAATAGTGAACAAATGTTAGATAGATTGGAAATTAACAGCTTTAATAAACTTCTTTTTTTTTGAATATGGGATTATGATTCAATGCTGAACATTTTCAAGACCGGGTGATGAGAGTGGAAACAATTAAATGTGAGATATAATTAACATACAATAACTGTAAGAGTATGAACGCTTTATGTGCACAAATATGTGTGTAATTATTCACAATATACATGCGCATTTGATTAAAATATGCGAGGAAAGAGAGGCTAACTGTTTTGCAGATATGGCAAATGCATTAGGGACAATGCTGTGATTAACACTAGTTTTACTAAGAAACATGTCTACAGGTAGTAACGGAATAAACTAAGGGGAAATACAGTGTTGTTAAAATGACTTGACAAGGAAACACTGTACCGAAGGAAATAAGAAATAAGCGTAAAAGGTAAATATGCTCCAGGGGATAACACTACATAAAAAAACGCGCTTGAAACTGTAGCTCACAGGTGGCATGGAAAAAAAATCAATGTAAATATAATAAAACAAAACCCTCACCTACAAATTATTATAACTGTGTAATTAATTATAGTTTCAAGTCCTTTGATAATAAATTATATTTTACTAAGAGTATTTTTTAATTTGATAATATAATTGTGTACTTCTAACAGTTTAATTATTTTATTTATAATAGAATTTTGTTGTATATCAAAGCCAAAATGAACTAAAACTCACAGTTGATGAGGCATCATTGATTCGTTTTAATGTCATCTGAATTGATGACGTGAGTTCACTGCTATGTTGAACAGACTATACCTGAAACATTTATGCCCATTACAAGTGTAGTATTGCCAACTTTAAACATTCACATATTTAGAAGTCGTCATGTAGTTTACTAAAGCTATATAGCGTTATTATCTCCAAAATGTAACCATTAATGAGATAGCTAAATGTATTTATGTTAAAATGTATTTTGAAGCCATATAAATATTTGAGATTGTAATTATAATTACCTCTGTATCATTTTAAAGAAGTAATTGCATTACAAATACCAAATACGGTGTTGTATTTAAATTATGTATTTTAATTACAAATAATTCAAATACTGTCCAGCAGTTTAGATCCTCTAGTAGATATAACATTTTACCACTTTTTTGCTAAAATTCATTATTGTAATATGGATAAAATATCAAAAAATTATTTCTATTGAAATAAAATTTCATGCAAAAAAATTACGTTAAAAATGTTAATAGAACTTCAAAAGAGGGAAAATTTAAACTTTCCAATTATATACTTGCAAGAAATATATAATATATGTTTCTCTGTACAACAGTATAAAATTCAATTTAAATATTGCCATTTCAATTGATATTACAATGGCAATGCATAATTTTTCACATTTTACTAAATATGAAAATTTTAATATAAAATAATGAGTATATTGTGTTAACATGTTTTGAAAATATTACAGTGGAATGTTGAAGTGTTAAAATGTAATTGTATGTAATGGTGTTTAAATTAAAATTATTGTAATGTATTATATTTGAGGCCATAACAATAGGAAAAAATTCAAATAGAAAAAAAAATCTCAAAAATTAAATTTTTATATTAAATATTATTATAGAAATGGAAACTTTTATTCATGTTGAATTAATGATCGAAGTGTGATCAAATAAAATTTTAGTTGAAGAAACTGCGACTGAAGGTGATCAAATGTTTTGTGAAGTGCAAACAAAACGTGATGATTTTGACACTAAATACGAAAAAAACGTTCTGGAAAGCCAAAAAATTGAGACCAAGATTTGAAAGCATTACTAGATGCTGATCCATATTAAACGCAATAATAATCTACAGATTTGTTGGGAGTAAAACAAGAAACCATTTCCAGTCATTTAGAAAACATGGAAGTGACTCAAAAGCTTGGATATTTTGTGCCGTATAAATCATGAGACATTGAAAAGGGTTTGGTAATGTGTGAAATACAGTTTTAACGGCAAATTCTAAATGGGTTTTTTCATCGTATTGTTACTGACGATGAAAAGTTGACTCATTATAAGAATCTGAAAAAAATATGGGGACCATCAAGAACAAAGCCGAATACGGATATTCGTATCGTTTCAAGATAATACTCTGTATTAAATAGGAAGCACTAACTCACACCCGTATTCTCCAGTGCAGCTGATACATGGTACATGATGATATAGGTTCATGATGATACATATACAGGTTCATGATGATATCAAGAAACGGGTGAATTACTGGGCAGCCTACGTAAATTATCTGAAAAATAGGGAAAAGTAACGCCTATCGATGGACAAAACTCAATAAAATACATAACACCGATTTTTGATAATAAAGCTTAAAATTTAAAAAATCTTTAAAACTAGTTTATAGACCAATGTAAAAATTATTAAATTAGATAACATTCTTTTATGTAATTTTAAAATATTTAATTGAAATGTTGGCTGTATACACTGCGCTTCCCACATATACACTTCCATTCAATCATATACAATACCAATTCCAATCAATCAATTCCAGTTATATGACTTGAGAGTTATGCATCTGCTATTCTAAATTTCACCAGCATCCAGTTTGTGCAGAAACACTTGACATAAATAAGACAGAACAAACAAATTTCAATTCAATTTCAATACTAGAACAAATTTTATTCCAATGATGAGGTAATCAACCGAATAGGCCAAGCTGCAGAAGTTTAAGAGAGAGAAGAAGAGAGCAAGTAATATTTTAAAGCGAATTTAGTTAAAGTTTACACGTTTTTCTCCAATATCCTATTAGATATAAAATAATTCGATGAAGATGCCACAAGTAAGTACACAGTTGAAGGTCTCTCCAAGGCCAAAACGGTTAAGACAAGTTAACAGTGAAGACATTTTATGAAGAATAGTTACCAACAGCAGCATAATGGTTGAAAAACAGAAAAGATAAATCGAGTGAACTTCTCAAATATTAACCACAATCCAACAAAATTATGTAGAAAGTGCTTGATTTCTTATTACCACAGATAGTTGCAATCTGCCCAACGGGCAGTAAATAATTTTTATTATTATATTATATATTTGTGAAATATTTTTTGTTCTAAATATTATTCTCAAATCTGTATATGTCCATTAATTAGATCGGATGGTGCTAAACGTTTTAGTCTATGCAGTTTACCGTTATCACTCACATTTAGATAATTTTCAAGTCCACTGGGGTGTATTTGTTATGGGTTCTAGAGGGACCTCAGACTATATCACTTCGTTAGAAATATAGTACTGAGCATCGACTACAGCACGTACCAACTTAATTTGTAACCGCTGCACTATGGTTATATTAGATTTCCTATAAGTACCCCATAATTATATTACAAAGTTTAAAATTGGCCTAATTATTGGTTTGTAAGCAATATTTTATTATTTAAGGATAATTTCGATTTGCGTTCGACATGCTGTTTAGATCCAAGTTGATTTCGTTTGAAAATTTAACAGCAATTATTAACATTCAGTGGTGGATATACTACCCTACTAGGTAAAACTTAAATGGGTAGATATTATTTTGTTGGTTTCAATACGCCAAGATTTCAGCTACAGTTCTATTTTATTAAAGTGTGTTTAATGTATCCTTGATGTCTGCACATGTTGCACAGTAGTGACTTTTATGTTGATTAAATCAATAGTATCGAGGAGAAACAATACTGGACTCAGTACACTGCCTTGTGGAACACCCCAACATATAGGATATATAGTCTATTCAAAAGAGTAGTGACGCCCGTCATCAATTTGTGGCTTTCGAAAGTTTTAAATTCGTTTTACAGTCAGACAATACGTTCTTTCTGATTTTATTGCATTTAAAAAGAGATTAATGCTGTTAAGTTCGAACATGTAACCGAATGAGCCTGCAGAAGTCATCCATATGTCAAACGTCTGCAAAATCCTTCAAAATATTATAATTACGGGTGATAAACCGGCAAACGTTGTTTTAACGTTTTATTTTAATAAATTTCAAATCAACGCTTATTATTGGTCTGGTTTAAAATGCCGAAGCCGTTACAGTCAGAGTCAAAAACTGATTGCGTTTGTAGTCGAACAAGAACGACATAATGGAGGCCCCCTCTTGCCAGTGTTATAGGTAAGCATTTTTACTGTTAAATATTAATTGCCGCGGTTTCTATTGAAAATAATTTTAGAGTGTTGCAGCTACACTGAATATTAGCACGGACACGGTCACTAAATTATATCTCTATTATAATAAAAAATAAAAAACAATACAACCTTAAATTCGCCAAAAAGAAACTGTCTTTATGCGAAACGGGTGTCGAATCAAGATCAGCTTAATGTTCGCAGTATCATAGTTCAAATATAAGAACTGAATAAAAACTGTAACTAGTTTTTTCAATCGAAACATAATTTAATACAATTATTTCAGAGAGAATTTTTGGTCTTGAAATCATCCATAAAAAGCTGAAAGATATGCATCTATTTGAGGGATGTAGAACATCCCTTCATACACTGTTGGGTAATATAGGATTTAAGTGGTGTAAAGATGAACTACGAAACGGTTTAATAAAACTTGCAGGCATTTCTTTTAAAATAATACAATGTTTAAAAACATATAGCAAAATCAAGGAAGAATTATAATATCAATTTGTATATTTAGATGAGATATGGATATTTCAGAATGGTACATTGGGTCACTCATGGCAATATGATAATTAACATAGTGTAAAGACAAAAAAAGTTGATGGAAAAAGATAAACGTTGGAATAACAACCGATTAGGTTTTGTTAGTCACAACATGTATTAATAATTCATTGCAGACATATAGTTCTTCATGCTGGAAACAGGAATGGTTTATTCTTTAGTTTTAGACTCTAAGTCCAATGGTGTAACTACCATAGAGAAGTTAACCATAACTTGTTTTTGCAGTTTAACTACCATAGAGAAGTTAACCATAACTTGTTTTTGCAGTTGTTTGAAAATCAGTTCTTAAAGAAAGTGGAGGAACCATCAGTTATGGACAATGCACTATATCATAATACACTGGTGGAGAAAATCCCTATAAGCGTATTAACTAAGCTGCTATTAAGGAATGGCTTAAAGTACATAAAATAAATTTTGAAGAAACTATGTTAGAGAATGAACTATTTCAAATTGTTACTTGTTAAATATAAATGAAATATTTAATTGCATTTTATGCTTTTGTGTTTACTTTTTAGAAATAGGCCCGTGAAAAGATACATGGTAGATCCGATTGCTGAACGTTATGGCTGGAGATTATTATTCCTTCCTCCCTATCACTGCACATTTAATCAAATTGAGTTAATATGAGATATTTTAAAGATCTATTACGAGAAACATTCAGGTCGAGAAGGATATTCAAACCAGAACTGTCTGGATTTATAGAAAAAAACATTCTCGACAATAACACCTTCGGTTTGGATGAGCTTGATCAGACACGTTGAAGAAGAAATTGACAAATTGCTGGAATCGTGAGAAAGTTTTTGATAGATTGAAAATAAACAGCTAAGTTATTTACTTGAGTATTGATTCCAAAAATGACAGTAATTGAATAAAACTTTATGAATGTTGGTTTATGATACAATTTTGGCAATTACCAAGACAGGCTAATGAAAGAGGGAACAACCAAAGGTCAGTATATAATTAATATACTTTAACTGTAGGAAATTGTTTTATAGAGTGTGAAAGCTTTATGTGCATGTGTGTTATTGTTCAGAATATACATGAATGTTTGGTTAAAATATACGAGAAGGGAAATAATACTAACTATTTTGCAGATATGGCAAATGCATTAAGGAACAAGCGGTGATTAAATCTAGTCTTATTAAGAAAGATGTATACAGGTAGTAGCAGAACAAACCAAAGAGAATTACAGTAATATAAAAATGACTTCATAAGGACACATTGCATCGAAGGAAACAAGAACGAAGCTTTAAAAGTAAATATGCTCTGTAATGAAAGTAAAATACATTACTCAGTTATACAAATGTTAAATAAGTTGATTAGACCCTAGGGGGATATCACTAAATAAAAAACGCGCCTAGAACTGTACCTAAACTAGTGTGGAAAAAATTTCAATGTAAATATAATAAAACCACTCTAATCCATAAATTATAGTGGCGGTATAATTAACTGTAGTTTTAAGTTCTTCGATAATGCATGTATTAGATATACTATAGTGTTAAAATAAATTATATTAGATAGCATTTTTGTTTAACTGTTTTGTTTAGATTATAATTTTCTTGCATGTCAAAGTCAAAATGTACTAAAACTCAGAGTTGATACGGCAACATTATATCATCAATTCAGATCACGTGGATCCACTGCTATTTTGAATAGACTACAGATCAATATTTTCATTGTCTTGTTTTATAGCAAAATGTGTGTATGAATGATAAGATTTCAGTAGCTGGAGGTGTATATGAAGGAAGATGATTTTTAGTTTAATCTTCAACACTGTGTCATACAGGAGTAAAATTTCTATTTTAAATTATTGTATAAATATCTATAGTTTTCTAAGTATATTTGAAATTAGAGGTAATAAACTTATAGGCCGGTAGGAAACGAACAGTCTTTCCAGGTCATAGGATAATAATAATTTCAGCGGCTTTCCGGAAACTATGGAAGTAATTAATTTGAAACATAGAACTAAATAAAAATGTTTCATACATAAATTGCTAAATGAAGTGGTTCTAAAATTTAGCTTTTTATCAACTAACCCTACCCGGTTACTGGCATCAATGAGATAGTAGATCATATTTTAAACTTGCCTAGGATTGTATATAGCTCCTTCTTGGGATCCAAACTCGGGATTACAGAAGGAAGATAGCATTAGTAGGAGGATTATCCCGAACAGACGGAAGGTATTGCATAACATTAGCCAAAAAAACATCACTAAATGAAATGAAACAACTGGCATATATCATAGAATTATTTTACGTAACACGAATTGTTGCGCGATAAAGCCAAAAATATTCCCTAATTATGTCATCAGAACGTCGGCAGGAACAAATATATCAGCAATTTAGTAAAGTTCGCGGAGATTTATTAACCTACAAGTGAAATACGACCAGAGGTCCGATGAAAATCGCAAAATTCCTCCGTCACTATAGGTCAAGGGATATCGGGAGTGAGACGCGGCCAGCCTTAATTTGCCTTTATGCAACAATGTTATCGGACGTTCTTTCTCTCCTCTCTTTTGTTGCGAACGTTTTATTTATTCGTCGTCCATTCAACAATGACAAGAGAAACGGTTTTTTCATCGACGCGTCGAACCAGTGAGCTCACGTCCTATAAGTAACTACTGCGCGATTTTCAGTGAAGCCAGCGTACGGAGACATTCGAGTATTATCTTTCAACTTTCTACGCGGTGATTATTTATTGTTTGTCTTAAGTACTAATAAATTTTGAGGATAAATGTGAGCTTTCTTAAGAGTAACCTTTCTGGCTGTGCCACTAAATCCCACCGATATAGGTGGATAGACTGTTATTAGGCAATAAAAGATTGCCCATAACTGAAATCTTATTGAGCATGGTGGCTTTCTATATAATTCTTTGTTTCTCAGCGATCTGCCTTTTGTTGTCGTATTTTATTTTGTATAATTCCATTAATTACTTTTCATTATTTGGTATGATGATATTCACTGAAATTGATAAAAATCTATGAAACATTACAGAGCATTAAAAACATAAAAATATATCAAAAATAGACTATAAAGGCTTATGTGTTAATAAATTAATTTTGAGTTTTTTTAGTTCCAAAATGCAAGGGCCTTCAATAATTCACTTAACACTATCTATTAGTAAACAGTAGAACTAACAACTCAATAAATGTTGACCCGACAGACTAGGACCCCAACATTGGCTTTTCATTTAAATGGAATAATTCTGATCATTTTTTTCAGTGAGGATATGATGGACCAGCACCATGGAGCAGAGCTATAAGGCCAAAGTAATAAATGTCGAAAATGAAATTTTGAGTGTTCCATGCTTAACGTCTGTATATGCTTCGTAACCTAATAAAACTAAATTGAATTGAAACTATTTGAACTATTGATAAAATATTGTATATGTTGTCTTCGAAAACTAATAATAAATAATATTTGTTTTTTTGGAAATTTGATACAAATGTCAATTTGTAATTGTGATGTTCCTATACCATTTGTTTTGTTGTCGACATACATTTTGCAAAAACGGAGCAATTTTCAGACTTTTTTTATATTCGAACTTTTTCTAAATAAAAATAAATATACTGGAACCCTATTACAGCGTCACTTAACGGGTCCAATTATAAAGCTAAACCATTCCGGCATCCACTCAAACACACACAATTTTTTTTTAATTATTAGTACATACGATTTTCAATGTTTGAAGAGTTCAAAATATATTTTTGATCTGCCCTTTAATCTCTTTAAAGTTTACATACACTGAATTTTTATCAATAAAAGCAATAATCCTAATGACAGTAATTAACAGCAACAAAAACACCGTGTTAACATGATGAATTGTAGATTTTAAAATTGTAATTATTTTTATTTGAAGGCGACAATTCTTCATGATAAGGATAGAGTGAGAACTTACGTTTACAAGTTCAAGTCCAAAGAATTCATGCATCTATGGAACAAGGATTGATTAAGGCAACAACTTCAATTTGTACAATAATTTCAAGAGACAAGATGACTCCCTGAACCTACATAAAAAAATGTATACAGACCTCCTCCTCCTTTTTTGAAGTTGATTAAAAATCAAAATATAACCTTGAGACCATAATGATTCATACTTTTGTTCTTATATGCTAATAATAAATAAAAAAACTGTAAACAAACTACACATTCCAAAAAAAGTAATTCTTGATCAATAAAAATCCACCGATAAATAAAACGACAAATCACCCGAATTCGAACCGGTAAAGATCATCGAATCCATCGTCGGGACGATCAAGACGAGAAAAAATGATCGGTATAAATTCAAACAATTGCCATAAGTTATTTGGAGCTAGTTGGAACCCATCCCTTTTCTGTGGAACTTGTTTTAATCGCCGAAGAAAGGATAGTAACTGATCGGATGTAAATTTTCTTTAGAGGGTTCGATGGACCTATACCGGTCGCGTCAAAATTTACCACATCTACAAGGTCTGATCGATAAATGACGAGCTTCAAATTTAGTTGTGTATTTAATTAAAGTGTTATAAAAATGTTGTAAAATTTGTAAAATTTGTAAAATTGAAGATCTTGAAGGAAATATTAAAATTTCAAGTAATGCAATTTGAAATTTGACCCAAAACGCTAGAATAGTGTTTGTTTCGTTTTGGCTATAGTGTCAGGCTAATTCCCTTCTAATAAATTGATTTATTTTTAAAGGAGCATACTTGAGCGCCCCCACCGCCATTTATCGATCATTCGACCCTATTTTGAGAGCAATATAATTTTTAACGCTTCAAAACTACTTTTCAGTATCATTGTTGCTGGGCTTTGAGATTCCCTGCATGCTTTTGCAGCCCTTGAAGCTGGTAGTATACGTTTTACCCCAGTTAAGACATTTAGTTGAACAGTACTCTACCGTTCGATATTTGGGCCTCCACTACTATATTATATGTATATATGTTATTACGCTTGCGGGACTACACTACAACTGTAATGTGTTATCCTGATCTATTTCCCCATCGTACGATGTGAATAATGGAGAATCATTGAGAAATAAAATGTTGCTTAGTTTATTATATGGCAATTAATGTGAAGTATCACTGTAATCCTTAGTTATGTAATGAGTGAATTTGAGTATTTGATGTCGATTTAACTCAAACAAGTCCAAATTTGTGTTGGACAGGAACTGATGCTGGACTGGGGCTAGTTGTTACCTGGACTGCTTGAATGTATACATGCTTATTGTGAAACATCACTTTAATTATTTTGAACGATAACAATGAATTAGACTTGATTTATCGACGGTGTGCGATTCCTCAATCAGTAGATGATCCCAAAATTATTCAAGATATAATGAATACGTTCGGTAATTTATTTCTCTGATGGCTATTTCAATAAAGGTATTTTTATTATACTTACCTGATAATATAATAAAACATAATACTAATATTATTAACGTATTGCCATTAATACTATGGATAAAATTTAAGTTTAAATTTAGATTTTTTGCCGTTACACATCTGTCTGAGCATATATTTTTTTATTAATTACATCTTACATTAGATATACTTAGTACAATCTTAATTCACAAATTAATTTATTACTATTGTTCTACTATACTTGCATTAATACACAAGCAAGGCGAGGGATAAATATGCGTTTCCCAAATTAAAATAAAACTAATGACCTCTAATACTACATACAATTATACACTAAACAAGTTCATGTAGTTTGTTTGCTTCTCCTGATTTCCTGCGCGTTATCCAGTAGCTATATTGCTGCAACATTACTGTGATTTAGCAACCTTATTTCATATTTTAAGGCGAAATCTTGGATCACTTTATGTATCTCTTTAAATTCGAGGTCATCGTGCAGCTCCTCGTTGGTTACGCAGCGATAATCATTAGTAGTTAATCATAGAACTTTGTTTCGGCTGCGTTGGATTATTATATAATTTGATGAGCACAAAGCACCCAATATTTGCACCCTATCGGTTCAAATTAGCTTTATGATTAACTGATAAATCAACATCCTTGATTTTAGGTCACGTTGAGAGTATCTTCCGACTAACTTACTAGTTAGACTACTAAGTTGCTTGACTTTGTTCTAATATGTTCGGTTTTTTTTAACATGATGATTCCAATTTAACCTACCATCGAGATGTATGCCTGTGTATATAATGTTCTAAAAAATTTGTTGTTCGAGTTGCTACTTCGTCCAGTATTACTGAGATAGCACACAACTTTACATGTGCCATTATATAATTACAATATTAAACACTATATAATTTCTCCCATCCCGTTTTACATAACCTACAGTCGTAAAGATACAGTCAAATAATCAAAAAATATTAGTAGTAATTTATTTCATTGTATAATATAAGCCCTTAATAAATATCAAATACGTATTTTTGTGAAAGTAATAAACTAAGTATAACGGAAATGTTATTTTAAACTTCAAGTGAAGAGATCATTGTTCAAATGAAAATCCTCTCAAACTTACAATAAGACCAGGAAGTTTATTTTTGACAATTTTAACTATTTAACTAATAAATCGTCGTTTAATAAATGACATGTCTTTTTTATACTTTTAGTATTTTGATAACCAATTAGTAGAATAGCAATCGCTATGTGATATGTAGCAGCATTTTGCTCACACCACCTGTCATTCACGTCCATATATTTTAACATAGCTCAAGAGAATAATAGTTACTGTGTTTCTGTTGATGATGGTGTCGCCGATTGACGTCGTTCTACATACACACTTATGCTTGTTAACATAAATATCCATAAAAAATGCACCTTTTCATTAAATTTGATTTCTTTACCTGAATTGAGATCCTTTTTCAACGGTTTTGCCCTATTAGTGATTAAACGTAATTAAGCTTCTAGATAATTTCTATTATTGTATGAGTTCAGTCTTAAAGCCTGCGAAAAATTCCGACTGAAACTTATGTCAATTTTGTAAAGAAGTTTAAATTTGATTTTAGCTTTTTTTATTCAAATGTTTATGTTGTTTCATGTTAATTAAAATAGCATTTCTCTATACAAATATAATTCTTGATATGTCTTATATGAACTCACCTTATATTAGATAATAATGTACTGCTTGTTTATTCTTTGATTTGACGACTTTGATTAGAGTAGTCTCCCTAAGAAGATCCTTCGGGGGAAGGTCCAATACGAAGAACTCAGACAAATCCAACTCAAAAGTACAATATCAACAACAGCATAACGAAAATTAGGAGAAAATATTTTACAAGGCATTAAAAACTATAACATTTGATGACTATTATCATAAGTCGTTGAATAAACTAACAAAATTACAGATTAACTTTTTTTAAAAATCGCATTAAATTGTTAAATTTTAAGATCACACATTCTTACCTCCACTTTTTTTCCTTTAATATCTTATCATTACTTATATTTAGAACATTATTAAGTTTAACAAGCAGATCCAGAATGGTTGGAAATTAAATTTTTTCCAAATAATATTTAATAATTTCGCAGAAAAATTCGTTCTCAAGAAAGAAAATAGTAACAGTATTGGACAATATTTTAATTGAAACAAAACGGCTTTCCTCATTATAAATAATTGTTACAATTCAATTTAAAATACCTTAAAACTAAGTACCGCAACAATATGTAGTTAACACTGCCAGCTATATATTTCGTTTTGCCTGGTATGTAGGCATTTTAATACGTACGACTACAAAAAGCGAGACGACACATTGTTATGTGACTGTGAGCTGTGAGGGAGTGGCACTAACCTGTTCCTAATCTTCTCAAGACTAAACTGGCATAATACGTGAGGTGTTCAGGCCGCTATAACAATCTTTCTCGTTCGAAAGCCGTCAAGCGTTAGCACCAGCGGTGGCCGGCGACCGATGGCGGAAAAAATCGCCAACAATTTATTCTAATCCAATAATTATTACTTAATACCATTAATTATTTTTAGTGGTGGTCTGGTCGCCGGTTATTTACGGAGATTTCTATATAGCCACGTAACTGGATTTTCTTGTTTTGCTTTTTTTTTCTCTCGCTACTGAGTTATTGGTAATTAATTAATTTGCCTCAGTCTAATTAATTATTTTAATAGATAGAGATATTTTATTCAGTTTTTATTTTACCTCGTTAAATGATATCTATGAGTTACGTTCATAGTACAAAAATCGATTATCTCCTTATTCTTTATTGTTTATATTTTACTATTTTATTACAAAGATATATCAATGACATATAAGCAAATGTCTAATAAATAAATAGCCGATATTGAACATGGAGTAAATTTAGCGCATATTCACTTTATTATTAATTTCTTTACAGTACCCAACTTACTTGTACATTTCTTCCATATTCAATATACAATTGCAATTTATGCTATTTAGACATTTTTATTATTGTATAACATATATCCTTTGATAAGTTATTATATTTTACTTAAAATAAATTTAAATAATTTTTTTAGTTATATATATTTATCAATGCCAAAATAAATACGCTAACTAGCCTTTCAAAACACTGCTTCCAGACGCTGCCCCAGGAAAATCAACCATCAAGGATTGGTATGTTAAGTTTAGATGTATTGAAATGAGCACCGAAGATGGTGAACGCAGTTGACGTCCAAAAGAGATTGTTACCGACGATAACATTAAAAAAATCTACATTATGAATTTGAATGACCGTAAATTGAAATTGAATGAAATACCAGACACCCTAAAGATATCAACTGAACGTGTACATCATATCATTCACGAATATTTGGGTATGAGGAAGCTCTGTGCAAAGTAGGTGCCGCGAGAGCTCACTTCTGACCAAAAACAACGACGAGTTGATGATTCGGAGCAATATTTGAAGATGATCAAGCGTAATAAATCCGAGTTTTTGTGTCGATATGTGACAATGGATGAAACATGGCTCTATCATTTCACTCCGAAGTCGAATCGAGCAAGGTTATGGCGTCTGTATTTTGGGATGCGCATGGAATAATTTTTCATGGACTACCTTGAAAAAGGAAGGATCATCAACAGCAACTATTACATAGCGTTATTTACCGTTTAAAGAACGAAATCTGCGAAAAACGACCGCATTTGAAGAAAAAGAAAGTGTTACTTCACCAAGACAATGCACCGTGTCACAAGTCAGTGAAAACTATTGCAAAAATCCATGAATGGGACTTCGAATTGTTTTCTTATCCACCGTATTCTTCAGATTTGGCTCCCAGCGACTATTTCTTGTTCTCATATCTCAAAAGAATGCTCGCTGTGAAGATATTTTCGTCGAATGAAGAGGTGATCGCCGAAACTAAGACCTTTTTTGAAGCAAAGGACATTATGTTGAATAAAAAAAATTATTTTGCCAAAAAATGTGTTTTACTATGGTAGGCCGAGGACTTTTCGATTGACCTGTTAAAGTTGTTTAACTCACATGATTGTGTATAAGATGTGAGAATAGTTAGAGAAAATGGGAAGATGATGGATCGTTAACGGCTGAAAAACCTCATTATATATTCACTCGATTCAGAGTAGGAGACATATTTCTTCTGAGCCTCCAGTTTTCGTTCCGGGTCATGGTGGTAGATCTTATCTCCTCAGCGATGAAATAAGACACTATTCTTTAATCATCAGTAGCATTCGAATATATTTTATTGTGCTACTCCCATTGTGCACACAGCTTTGTGAAACCTAATATTTTAACCAAAATATCTGTCAAATATATAGTTACATTTCTCACAAACCAAATATTATTAACGATTATAAAACGATGAATTAATAAAGAAGTAAAAAATAAACGACAATTTTATTACCAATTGCTTCTTATCGAATACAAAATTGTTGAACAAATCGAACCCACGACCTCCGCTTTAACCATTACAGCATAGTAGCAGTAGTGTACAATATTTTTACAATGTTATATATGATACAGTTTGTGCTTAAAATGCAAACTGAATAACTTCTGCACTGAACGACTTCTGATTTTCCGTCACATCATCTCTGCAATAACATTTTACACAAGTATCTGATTATTATACATAAAAAATATGTGGAAACATTGTAAGTGCCTTTAAAATTTGAGTGTCCCTCTAATTCACCCCTTTCACTCCAACAAATCTTGATTTGGTTCCAACGAAACCACCTCGGCAATTTTGAAAATCGGCCCACAGTTTACAGAGAAATCGGCGAACATACATTAAAAAAATATATACAGCCGAACATAGAACCTCCTCCTTTTTCGAAGTTAAAGTTTCGGTTAAAAAGTAGATTGTTGGTTTTCTTAAAAATAAAATATTTCTATGCATAAGTTTAGTTTAATACATTCATAAATACTTCAGCCTTTTCGGTTTTGTTTAGTTCAAACAATAATCCTATTGTTTTGGCTGTCATTAATCCGATACTATTTTTTCTATTTTTCATGATGTTTAAGATGATTTACTTTTTAAACACACAACTTATTGTAACCCAAAAGGACACATAATGATTCTGGATCAATTTGCTTTTATAGCCCCGCATAGATTCTGACTTCGTAGGTGCATACATCGTACAACGTCAAAATCTTCTGCTTAGTGAATAAAAAATTACCATCTCCAAATGAGAAAACTATCCCACTGCAATATGCATGGTTATATATAGTTGTTATCTCAAATTGACTAGAGACTGAAAAATATATTTACTGTCAACTTTGCGTTGTAGCGAAATTGCCCAATTGAACAATTAATGATTGTCAATTGCTCAAGAAGAATTAGCGGTATAACTCCCATTCCAATTAAACATTGAAGTAAGATTAAATAGATTGAATTATGCGAAACTAAATATGAAGCTGCACTAAATCATCAAACCGGCCGGTAATTTAACGCCTCCAAAACAAAGTCAGATTAGTTACCAATATTTATCACTCCATAACCATTGAAGAGCTGAACAATGATATAGGAATAATAAGACGGATTCACGAAATTGTCCAATTTTTTTTCACCATTAATTTTTAAAGAAAGATGTTAAATTACTGCAAGGTTGGAGCAAAACTACCATTGCATAACGCTTGAAAAGATTGAAGCAAACTTAACCACACGAAGTTGTATTATACAAAATGCATAAATGTTACTATTAAGTTTAAGCCTAGTTTTATTTTAATGTGGAATATATATATATATATATATATATATATATATATATATATATATATATATATATATATATGTGTATATATATATATATATATATATATATATATATGTATATATATATATATATATATATATATATATATATATATATATATATATATATATATATATATATATATATATTGATGTAAAATCCTGTAAATTAATCCCATTATTTTTTATTTAAAGATATCGTACTACAACACACTCAAAAAACTTAACAAAGCTTAAAATATATTTAATTATTTCGAATTAATTTTCATTATGCACAAGTATTAATATAAGCTTTTTGCAATGCATGTGAATTCAACATATACTGATTTACTCTTATTAACATTTGTTATTCTTGTCTTGGTTTTATATAATTATTTTACTACTTGGGTATTGCAGCTTCCTCACTCTTTTATATTAAATAATGATAAAGGTGGCAAGGTGGACCGTACCTGCTATTGCGACAGTCGCGGGTTCGAATGCTGCTGAGGCGTAAAGTCGTAAATGTATGTTTGTGATTGGATATGAAATTTGTGATTGTCCTAGGCAAGAGTTCAAAATTCGACAAGGAAAATGACCCCAGTCATTCCAGTAACCAGGCTGGGTAAGGCCCCATGTCTTCTAGGATGATTTCCAAGTTGTTCACTCTCTAATCGGTAGGCTTATTGCCGAGGACCGTGGTTCGGAGCCCACGTTAAACTGTAAGCACAGCCCAGATAAACCCTCGTTGGTGAAAAAGAGACTTTAACGAAAAATAATTTCGTTCTAAATAATTATATTTTAACAGTATCCAGTAATTATTTTTTTCGTTTTCTTTTTTATAGTTCGTTCGTACGTTCGTACGTGAAGGAATATGTATATATCCATCTTGCTTATATTACCATTAGAAAATATAAGCACATATAAAATTATCAGCTAAGCAATTATCTCCAACCTTTCATCTCTCAAAATTTATACAAGAAAGAATTCGTACATCTTCGATTGACATCACGAATTTATAAAAACAGTCGAACCGTGCATTTGACTGAAAATAGCACTACTATACTACTTTCATATAGTAATTATTAATTAGTCAGCCGTTAGTCTTTTGACTATGGACTGTTTCGACTGTTTTCAGTCGATAGTTCACAACGCTACTTTAAAATGTATATTAACAAAATTATGAAATTGTATAAATCAAGTTGATAATATATGTTTAATTTTAAACATGTAAATTGCTTCATAGCATCCTTTCGGTACCAAAGTATGCAATCAAGAGAAGTAAAATATATTGCTGTAGCAAACGTTTAGTAACATTTCCATTCAATGTCTGCTCCTAAAGCACGGCATAATTTCTTATTTATTAACATATTTAGTTTTAGTGCATTTAGTGCACAGTTGCAGCACTTAGATGTTCACATGGGAGTGTAGTCTTATCTATGACAGTGCGTCTATAACAATTATAATCTGAAGATCTCGATGTAAGTAATGGTTTCTGTTATATAATAATATATAGACAACTTAGATTTTTCTCCCAAATAACCAATAATTTTTTTTTGTATTTTAATTCGAGTTATTTCTTACTCTTTTTAATGGGTACATTCCAACGAAATTTTCCCTCAAGATTTATCAAACAATGTTATTGTATAGGATAATAGTAGAATTCATATTTATTAGAATTTGAATAGCTTAGTTGTAGTTCAATCCAATATGCACTGATTTACTCTCGCGGACTTATTTCTCTATGTCTGGGTCTACTTATTTAAATTATTACTTGCGTGTTGCAGCTTTCTGATTTCTTCTTCCCTATTGTCTTCAATAACAAGTAGTCAGTGTCATCAGCAAATGTAGCAGTAGTAACATTTTCTATTTATGATTTGCCACATGTATAGATTAGGTAAAGAACAGGGCTCAAAACATTGCCTGGTGCTCAAAAGGAGGTGTATTGCAACCTCCTTTTTTATTTCATTGCTATACATCAGTTGTTCATTTTCATTGTTGCTTCATCTTGTTTAACTTTATTCAACAACTATTATTCAACATATAAGCAGAGCATGCTAATGAAAAACTTAGTAGTCAATATTTGAAAAATTAAGCCTACTCTAATTACATAAGTTAATAAGAAAATAAGTGTTATTTAGTAACCTCAAGAAGCATTGAAATTTGTAAAATTAATATATTCCTTGGACTATATGTTTACTTCTTCTATCTATCTATTATTTATCTAATTAGGACCAGAGCTAACGTATAAAAAACAAAAGCTAAGTTGTAAGTTAAAGTTGTAGTATAAATTGATGAATTGCATAGCTCAAGTATTCCTGCATCAATTGTTATAATAATAATATCGATTGATTTGTATTGTAGGAACTATGGCTAATTCATTTTTAGTTGGTACCTAGAAGTTGTCCGTTTTGTAAGAGAAATATTCAAAAAACCTTTGTTTGTGCATTTTAATACTTCTCTAATCATCCCAAAGCCATTATACATTTTGGACGATTATTTTGTCAAAAACTGAAAAGGTCTTCATAGGAAATTATAACCATTCACCAACCCGTAATCAATTAATCAATCAAGTCTAACGAGCCCCGAAAACAATTGCCTCAAACACCTGCATCGAGAAGTTCATCCCCCTTCACGTCGCCGCCTACTTCGACCCGGTTCATCGGTTCCATCGCCGCCCTCGATCGTAATCGGACGTCGAGAAAAAGTTCTTTCGCGCCAAAGGACAACCGAAGCACATTTGAAAACGATCGAGAGACAGTGGTGTGAGAGCTATCACGCCAGAGTGTATGTGTGTGTGTGTGCAAATGAATCGTCGTGTGTGGCTGAACCGAAGGGGCATTTCGAACGGCCTCGGGTCATGCGGTCTCCTCTCTTTTCCTCGACACCGATGTCGCCGAGTAAGACGTTGTAACGGCGCGGGGAGGGTGGCGTTCGACCGTGGTCATCGCGGTCCGACCTGATCGTCGTTTGTTTTCGTTCTCTTTTTTCCATTTCTGTTTGTTTGGTCCTGTTGTTTTTCAATCCTTTTCGTATAATTCTTCGCTTTGATTCGATCATCTTTTGTTTTTCGCTGTCGTTGTCTACGGCGCGTACTTGGTGAAGATGCTTTGTTGAAACTGGTGATCGCACTGTGGCCGAAATTCGATCACAATCTATTAAATTAATCATATTTTTCTCATAATAGAGTAAAAACACTAATTTGAAAATTATCTGTATAGGATCAGAAATGTATTTGATACATAACATTAATTAAGATCACAAATATATCAATGTACAGTAAATATAAGTACGAAATAATAACGTGTACAATTAAGTAATTTATTTTTCACAGTTTGGAAAAGTATATTAAAGGAATGTATTTGCAATCATTAAATTAATTATTGCTTTTCATTAATCATTAAATACCTTAATATTTATCAATGCTTTAAAATATTTACAAATGCACCGTTTAAATAATCCATATATTTTTTTCTACTTTTCCTATGCATTCCATCTATACAAATTATATAGTTAGTTTTATTTTAGCTCCTGTATATTTTCAATAGTTCATTTATGTTTTCATATAGTCCTTGAACAAAACAATAAATACACCAGGCTGATTAAAAAATTATTTTAACGCCTAAATGTTTATATAAAATTGCATAACATTCCTTGCTTATTTATTTTACTCTTCGATCCCGTCCTTGCAAATAACTCTCCTACATTTTGCCTTGCAGGACGTTCATTTCAACTCACCAACAAATGAAGAATTACAATTCTATGCAATTATTTTATACAACTCCCATTTTAACTCTTGATCATACAAATTAACGTATTTATTACCTGCAGTATTAAATTAGAGTTTCGTTAAGAACTGCATTTACTAATGAAATCTGTAATTAATCAGAAGCTGATACAACGATAATGACAGAAAAATCTTAACAGCCTTTAGAATTACCTCTGGTGCATGATATACTATATCTCCAGAACCATATAAATTAATAGCAGTCCATAAGCAAGAACATTTTCTCTTTTTTTCTCTTCTTCTTTGCCAGACATCAGAAAACAGACGATACTTGTTACTCTAGAATTATAGTATACTACTCTATTATACTATAATTCTACTATAGAAAATACTATTCTTAATCGTTTTTTATCCAAACTTCCCATAACGCTTTAATAATTCTAGCAATACGGAATAACCGAACGTAGCACAAAATCTTAAATTACACTTCTCAAGTTAAATACAAACGAACACCATCATTTATTTTATTTTATAAACTTAAAAAAAACCTTTAGCCCCAGCGAGAGTCGACCCCAGTACGATATTATCGGCAAGCCAAACTCCGCTATTCTTGGTTGCTTGATTTAGGCGTTTCTAGTTTCGCGAAAAATGCAGAGCAATTTTATCCAAAAGTGATGAGCCCTTAAGCTTTTGATTTGCTCATTTCCATTCCAGAAATTTCAATATTATAAATGCCAATGAAATTCTTAAACATTTCAAGGTCGACTGAATGACATAAAACAAATTTTAACCATTTATTGGATGCTTGCGTATATTCTGATCATTTCTTACTTTATGTTAGAAAGACACAGGAAAAATTTTACCATACACTTTTTCCCGTGTTTCTGGCAATATGGCGATGAATCATTGATCCACTTTCTTGTTTCGATTTTCTATATCTTCCTTTTGGTTTATCCGTATCCGTTTTTTTCGTTTTCGTTCTGTATGCTTCCCTGCATACGTTTTTGAAAGATAAAATTAATTTATGATGAGCATTTCAAATTATTTTTCCAATATATTTGTCGAGAGATGCATATTCTTGAATTCATGAACTCTAAGAGATCGAAATATGAGCTATCTTGCTTACGTAGCTTTAAGTCAATATTCATATACTTACGAAAAATATGTTTTTTTAAAGAAATGAGCCACCTCGAAGTAATTATTAAATTTTTAATTGAGGTTTCTTTAACACAATTGTTTTTAGTTGGGCAATAAAATTTTACTAATTAGAGTTTTGCACAAGGCTTTCTCGTGTATTGAACTTAGGATTACCTGCGGTTACTCTCTTAAAAGGTTCACATTCACGATAATCTGTTAGAATAAAGGAGTATTTCCTATTTGCATAGTTCCATTCGAAAGCGGATTAGTTTCTGAACTTGAGATATAAATATTTGAATGATTATTAATGTGCATAAAGTTACTGCAACTTGCAACAACAACATGCACGATACCAAACAGTTTGAGATGTTTAATATTATCAACCGATTTCTTAAACAGAGCCGGATAGTTCTTCAAAGGAAAATGATGCTGCATTTCTTTACTATTTGTGCATCCGCGGACACAACATTCCCTAGATCCAGGATGTATTTTACTTATATTTTACAGATGGCTAATATTATATTAATGAACTAATTTTGTTATTAATAAAATCTTACATTAGATATGCCCAGTGCAATCTTAATTTACAAATTAACTTATAACTACTATTCTGTTGTACTTGCATTAATACTCAAGCAAGACGAGTACGGGATTAATACTTAAGTATGTATTACCCAAATTAAAATAAAGCTAAACTACTTAAGCTAGAGTTAAGAATACCTTTATACATTAAACAAGTTTGTGTGGTTTGGTTCGCTTCAATCTTCTTATTTCCTGCCTGCTGTCCAGAAATTGTATTGCTTCAACGTTCCTGTGATTTAGCAAACTTATCTCATGTTTTAAGGCGAAATCTTGGCGCACTTCGTATATCTATTTGATTTCAAGATCATCGTGCAGCTCTTTTTTCAGCTTTCATAAATAAAGATAAGCATTGGTAATTAATCGTAGAACTTTATTTTGGCTGCGTTGGACTACTAGTTAGTTTGATGTTTTAGTGCAACCACATATTTACACCTCATAGGGCCAAACTGGTTTTATGATTAACTAATAAATAAAGCTTTTTGATTTTAGGCCAGGTTGAGAATATCTACCTAGTGATCAGTACAGTTGCTTTACTTTAAGTCTAATCTACTCGGCTTTTTGTCTCACATGATGTTTCCGTCCGAATTGGGCATCCGTCGAGCGATATAATTAGGTTTGTGTCATTTCGCCGCAACGCAAAATTAAAATGGACAGAGTTAGAGTTATTAAGCTGTTTTTTCCAGTCTATAGTGCATTTGTCAATCTTGTTGACTGCTGCAGTGAACTATTGACTAATAATTGATGTATAAACATCGCAAATATAAGGCACAGTGCAAACACCGACTAAAACAAATAAGCAACAAACGCACCATAGAAACCAAATGAACTCAAGTGCCATCGTTGCTCTTAGCATAGCGATTAAAATAAGTAGTAAAATAATAATAGTGACATGAAATACAAATAGTTGTTTCTTCTTACTCTTTCTGACACAAATATCATCTTAGATAGGTACAAGCAAGATCATTCCATCCTAATTTGACATAATCGAATTTCAATTCGCCATAGGACCAACCTTCTAAATCTCTATCCAGCAATCTATTCACTGTGTCCCAAGAAAATGATCCATTAGAGCGGCGTACTCCAGCTAACCAGTATCCAGAATAAGGATTTTTTGGTGTCAAATTATTGTCATAGAAAAATGTCAGTCTATATTTTTCTTTGAATGATTGCACACTGACCAATTCGACAATATTGGACATCGTGAAACATTTCTTCAAAATTGCCTATAAAATTGAATATCTATTTTCTGTTTGTGAGAAATCAAATTTTGTTAAATTCTAGTGGTAGAAAATATGTATATTAGACAATTATCATTAATACTCAAGACAAACTGATCACAAATACAGGGCAGTGAACTTTGTTCCATTAGAAAAAAATTTTTCGTCGTCCGACTTAATAAGAAAAACTTTAAAACTGTCATAACATTTTCATACGTACGTTTCCACGCATCATCGGTCTGATATTCTCCATATAATCGTAATCCTTTTATACCAGAGCAAATATGATCGGAATACGTTGTTCCTCTTACGTTTCTGGATCATTTATCTAAACATATTTGTTTTGTTTGGATCGGTGTTTTTCAAGCCGGTTTTTTTTACGTCACGCTCGTAATATTTACCAATCGCTCTCGATATAGGGCGAACTAACGTAAATATACGTCAATAATAATAAGAAATTATGTTCTGGAGTTAAGTACAATGGGAATATGACGTGCAATTATTATTTGAGTATGTAAAAATTAAATATACTTCAAAATAAAATTAATGATCTAAGTGAAGGTAGATTTTTAATTTATCATTAAAAAGTAAACGAAAACATATTGGTTATTTAAATGCTACGTATTTTAAACTGGATGATGCTGTACAAAACCAAGTACAATATTTCTGATCCTGGATATGAATGTTTTAATTTATACAATTTCTTTCTGTCTTCAACAAATATGTTATGAAATATAATTTATTTTAAAATTATAGTATAGTATCTAATGCATATATTACCGAAGGATTTGAACTACAATTAATTCTGCAGTCACAATAGTGTATAGGCTATTATTGTTTCATTATATTTTTATTAAACTCTTTTCCAAACCACCTATGGCATCTTCTGGAAGCCTAATCCTCTTAATACTGTGGCATATATTAGAGTTATATTATTGTTTCGTTAGTTACTGTGATTCCTTGTAAAGTCACTATAACATCATTATATTTCTTCTTTTACTATCTGCGTACGTTTTTATTGATACAGTTTTATGTAACTATTGCGTTTTCCCTAATACATTTTCCAAAAACGGTTAGTATATTAACTTTCTCCTCAAACATTTTAATCATATCTTCATGTATATTCTGTACAATTACACACACATTTATGCACTCTTTTATATATTACAATAAATACTTTTTTTAATTTCAAGCATGAAGAATCTGCAATGAATTATAAAAAATACTATGTTTAAAAAAGCCTAGTAAAATGTTATTCTAACTTTTTAACTTTCCATCAGCCTTTGATTTCCTTTTTCCTTATTTGCATTTTTACTAGCGTCTTGCGAAGAGTGACCTAATGTTCCATTTTGAAATATATATACCCATACATAAATTGAAATAAAAAAAGTTCCTTAATTTTATTATATGTTTTTATATAATAATTGTATTATTTTAAAGCAATTTCTGGATGTTCGGTAAGATCCCTTTGTGGATTATGTTATTTGTCACTACATATCCCTAAGTTTATTTGGATACTTTCTAGCATCACAATTATCTCTGAAATAATTGTATTAAACTATGTTTGTATTAAAAAAGTTACTCCCTATTTTTACCACTAACACTAGAATAAAACTAACATCAAAGTATGTAGACGCTTTCTTTTCAGCTCAATATTATATTAATTTTCTTTTTATAGAGAGAAATTTGAGTACTAACATTCAGAGCAGCTGCAAAAACATTTGCGATAAAACTCCAGTAACTTAATATTTAATAGTATCAATACTTACCTGTCTAATAAATTTTACTGATAAGAAGGGGCCCTCATTAGCTCGTCCCTATTCGTAATTATTGACTAGAGACGTAACAGGTCAATTGAAAAGTCCCCGGCCTGACACATAGATGGCGCTACTAAAATTAAATTCATATGTTTTTTAATTAGCCCTAACCCTTAAAAGATGCGTGTATAAATTTGACACCTGACGGATTATTAGTTTGTGAATTAATGCACTGAGTGAGTGAAGCAACTTTTGTTATTGTAAAAAATGGATAAAAAGGATTTTCACGTGTTGATAAAATATTGTTTTTTGAAGGGAAGAAATACAATTGAAGCAAAAACTTGGCTTGATGCCGAGTTTCCAGATACTGCCCCAGGAAAATCAACAATCAAGAATTGGTATGCTAAGTTAAGACTTGGTAAAATGAGCACCGAAGACGGTGAACGCAGCGGACGCCCAAAAAAGGTTGTTACCGACGAAAACATTTAAATAATCCACAAAATGATTTTGAATGATCGTAAATTGAAATTGAGCGAAATAGCAGACTCTCTAAAGATATCAACTGAACATGTACGTTATATCATTCACGAATATTTGGGTATGAAAAAGCTCTGTGTAAAGTGGGTACCGCGCGAGCTCACTTTTAACCAAAAACAACGACAGATTGATGATTCGGAGCAGTGTTTGAAGATGATCAAGCGTAATAAACTCGAGGATTTGCGTCGATATATGACAATAGATGAAACATGGCTCCATCATTTCACTCCGAAGTCCTATCGACAATCATCTGAGTGGACTGCACACGATGAACCCGCACCAAAGCGTGGGAAAACGCAACAGTCGGCTGGCAAGTTTATGGCGTCTGTATTTTGGGATGCGCACGGAATAATTTTCATTGACTACTTTGGAAAAGGAAGAACCATCAATAGCGACTATTACATACTGTTATTGGACCGTTTGAAGCACGATATCTCTGAAAAACGGCCGCATTTGAAGAAAAAGAAAGTGCTGCTTCACCAAGACAATGCACCGTATCACAAGTCAGTGAAAACGATGGCAAAAATTCATGAATTGGGCTTCGAATTGCTTCCTCAGCCACTGTATTCTCCAGATCTGGCCCCCAGCGACTATTTCCTGTTCTCAGATTTCAAAAGAATGTTCGCTAGGAAGAAATTTTCGTCGAATGAATAGGTGATCGCCGAAACTGAGGTCTATTTCGAAGCAAAGGAAAAATCGTACTACAAAAATGGTATCGGAATGTTGGGGGGTCGCTATAATTAGTGTGTCACTCTTGAATATAACAACTATGTTGAATAAAAAAACTAATTTTGCCAAAAAAATATGTTTTACTATGGTAGGCCGGGAATTTTTCAATTAACCTGTTTATCTGTTTCTGACTGACTATTAAATGGTTTCGCCATTTTCAATAAGAATAATAATAAATAGTGATTGGAAATTTATAAAAACAGGCAAAGCACCAAAACAACATTTGCCGATGTATGAACTGTAATTATTACCACTCAATGTTTTTTAAGAAGTTTGCAAACATTTTTGTAGGGTGATTCGGTTGCATGTTGGGATGCATGAGACAGCATTGTGTTTCTTTTTAACTATAATTAAATGACAAAAAATATGTTAAATATATTATATAAATATAAAATTAATTTACAAACTGCAATAAGCAATATATTATACATCTTGGTGATGTGAGTTTATTGCCATTGTGGATGGACTAATTGACATTGTTGTTTTTTATTTCTCTTATATACCACCAAATTACTAATCGTTTAATTCTTTTTAGTCTTTCTCACGCTAGAGTACTATCCAAATGTTACACTCTTCTCTGTATTAACATGATAATGCAACAACCTCTTTGAAAGAACGGGTCGGTGTGGATGTTTTACTAAATGGTGTGATTAGATCTAGAAATAGTTGTTTGCTTTATATTAGGATAGATTTGAAGGGCAGTATCGTTTTGCACCGTCATGAGCAAGATGGCACTTTTATGGATTTTTAAAGCTAAATAAAAATGTTTGTTCCGCATTCCTAAGTGCCTGTTTTCTTGTGAATTCATTCAATTTAACAGAAACACATTGCTCATCATTAAATAAATGCAGGTCAACGTTAGACTGGAAACGATAGCAGTTACTTGAAGTATTACATTGTGTAAATAATTGGAGTTCAGGTACAAACATTGCAGCTGAAACTTTAATATCACAAAAGGAAAATTGTGGCTACTCAAAGTTCTCTAGTCATAAACGCCCATCCTTTGAAATACACCCCTAGTCCGTGGATACATGTCAAAAGTATCTCAGATAAAGGTGTATACCTCTAAAGTTCATTATCAAAAATCGAACAATCCTTCCTTTTGTAAATCTACCATATAATATTCAGTCATTGCGCAAGCTCTTTTCTCTTCCAGTATTTTTACTTAGCGATAGCAGTTAAAGGGGTGACAAATTATTTTCTACAGGCAAATTCACCTGAAGAACTTTCAGTCCAATTCAAATTCTTGATAAGTCTTAGCCTTAAACTTCGAATTCAATCTTTTGCAAGCCTCGGGTGGGTCTCTCTTGAAATCACACAAAACTGTTATTCAATAATTAACTTTATTATGCAATGTTAACTAGATTTTTTAAAATTTTTGGTAATTAAAGAAGTTATTACTATTAATAATATATCTAAATTCAATATATATATATATATATATATATATATATATATATATATATATATATATATATATATATATATATATATATATATATAATAAGATAACAGAGTTTATTTAATACTAGTTAGTTACTATTTAATATAGTTTTGTATTAGTTAGCTACCCAAAAACTTAACTCAAAGGCGATTTTCCCAAAACTATTTTTCTAACATAATTAATAGTATATCCCAGTTTTCAATTCAACTATTACTCAAAGCTTGGATATCATCTTAAGGAAGGAGGAAGTAGGGAAGCATCTTCTAAGATATCCTTAATTAGAGGACCGTGGACCCACCTTTAATAGTAGATCCAGTCCACATAAACCCTAGTTGGTATTAACACAAAATTTTACTATTTCACATAAATTCTTTGTTCATATTCTCAACAAAAAAATTTCTACCAATTAAGATTTCCCTTAAGCTTATTTCAATAATCACGAGGTTTGGAATCGCTTCAACCAACAAAACAATTTTTTATTCTCAACCTTAACTGTTATTACCAAAAATTATATAATTGTTTTTATTTTTATCTCGTATGTTTTCTATATATCTATTGACCAGAATATCCCTCAATTTAAAAAACAAGAACTAACAAACTAATAATTTCAAATAAAGCAATCAATAAAATTGGGTATAATAAAATGGTGGAGGTGACCAATTCCTTTGTGTCTTTGAATGTTTTCATGCTTCGCTGGCATGATGTTGCCTGACGTCAACAACGACGCTGAACGTTAGATCGACCCCCCGAAATTAAGTATTTATTGACATTTCCTTCCGATGACGTATATCAGCTTGCGTAAATTGTCATAATAATGATAAGATTATTTCTCAATTTTTTTCGCGATCATTATCGCCCTTTTCCGAACTGATATACGGCGGGCAGATCATGACGGTAAATGGATATTTTTGGTAAAAATAAAATTTGGAAAAATACGTTACGTCAATGGAAATATATAGTAAAATGTAGGGATTCGACGAATGGTTAAAATTATAAATAAAGAACATCACCAAATGTACGTAATATTTGATTTTGTCACGGTTTTTGCAGTTTGAGCTTGACAGCTGATTGTTGATGTTGGCATAGGTGGTATCGCTGATATAAAATAAATATGTGAAAAACAGAAATCTGATTTAATTTTATCAGTTTTATTTCTTTTTATGTAATAGATCATTTAAATATTAACATTAATTAAAAAAATAATTTAAGACATTATTTATAGATAATATTTTACTAATTATAAATTTATAATGATTAATAAATTTATATTACTGCCATACTACTTTATAAGCCAATATTTAGGCCATTTGGCCCTATCAAACTGAAATATGGGGTAATACTAGCAACTCTAACGTAGTTATCCTTCAAAGGTTCCAGAATAAAGTGTTGCAAACTATCGTCGATACCCCATATTATGTCTCCAACAAACTAAAACCCATAACGAGTGTGATTCAAAGTTTTAGTGCAAAGTACACTGAAGGACTGTGCATCTCAATACCCTCGCCAAACGGTTAAATATGCGCGATGAGAGTTAAGTGCGTTTTGCAGTGCAATTTTTTAAAATTTATTTATTACATTGTTACTAGTCGTTGTCGATTAACCTACAATTTATCTTTAGAATAAATTAAATCTAGTATATACGAGTATACTTAGTAGTACTTATATAGTTCAGTCTAGCAGTACCCATGGGCACTATCTTTCTCTAGTGCAGTAATGTGAATATGTTAACACTGCTGTTTTTCTATTAAATGGACCTCACTACACTAGACTACGCAAGATCAAATGGTTTGGTTATTTTGAGTCTGTGTGTATGTGTGTATCTCTTGTGTACTTTGAAATTGGCATGATTATACAGTCTGTTCTCGTGTCTTCTTGTAATTCTTTTGAATTCCTAAGCATAATATTATTTATTGTTATTGGTACTCGTGAGGACCTGATTATACCTGCATATGCGCAAATTCTCTTTCGCTAATTTTTATTTTCTAAGTATGGGTTCAATTAATTATATTATCACTTGCCTGTAGCAATTTTTGTATGGCCTCTTCGCTATTGTCTCTGACCTCAACCGATTGTATTTTCCCACGCTTTGGAGCGCATTCATCGTGTGCAGTCCATTCGGATGACTGTCGATTGGACTTCGAAGTGAAATGATGGAGCCATGTTTCATCCGTTGTCACATATCTACGCACAAACTCGGGTTTATTACACTTGATCATCTTCATACACTGCTCCAAGGCACAAAGCTTTCTTGTACCCAAATATTCGTGAATGATAAGATGTGCACGTTCAGCATATAGTAACAGAGATGCAACTCAATAGGGGACTCTGGCGCAAAGTTTTGCTTTGTCCAACATCCAGAGGGCGCCATATGGGTATGGGCCATATGAGAATGGGCCATTCAAGTAATTTGATTGGTCAATTTAAATCTACATTATAGGTACCGGTAAGAAAAATATTTTACTGTGAAGACATTTGATTGGCTTATTAGTAATGTTTGGCGCGTGACAGCCTTGACATCATGTTTAATTGACCAATGAAATTTAAATGAAAAACGATTCAATTAAAGATAAATATAATATTTAAAAATAAATATATCTATAAAATATAAATATTATATACATATATATATATAAAACCATAAGCCAAAAACTTTGGTGCATTAGAAATCAAAATTATCTCTTCGGTTTTTTTTCCATTTTCTTATTTGTTTAGTACCATCAATTTAATAGAACCTATCAGAGTCCTGTCTTCTTGTTTTCTTATATTGCACTCAGACTTTGAGTCTTTCCCTCCTAACATTCTATTCACCTGTTTTACTCAAAAGTATATAACACACCTTGTTAGTACTTTTAACATATTATCCGATAAAACATTATGGAATGTACAATTGACGGGTTTTAAATTTACATTTTTTTTAAACATGTGACAAACATTTTGTTATATTATCGACCTGGCACAATCGCTGAATAAAATAAAAGACATAGCTCAAAGACCTACTGACAGTATAATAAAAAAAATTTTGTTGGAGTCTGGGGCACAAGATATTGTCTTGCCTCTATAGAATCGGTCTCAATTTGTGGGTCTACTGATTTATTCGTAATTGTATGTAAACAAAAATTACTACATAATTTCTTTTTTCAAAACTTTTGCTAAATAACCTGAAGTGTACGGTACAACGTAAAACTTTGTTTGCGCTTATAGGAACATCTGGACTGAAATTATGGAGTCAAATAATTAACGGTAAGAATGAGGAGAAAGGAAGATACTGACTGAATGAATACAAACTCTACCATTACCTTATGGAGTTTGTTCAAATGTCGATAACGCTTGCTTCGTTATGGACCTGGAACAATGGAAATGGATACCACAAGTTTTGTTAAACAGTTTAGAAATTAATAGTAACAATTATGAATAGAAATGTGACTGACTCCTTCAATTTACCTTCTATATCATTTTGATTTTGATCCACTTCCATTTGTACTTATTTTGGGGTCGTGGTATTATTTTCACCATCACTAAATTGTTCATAAGTACTTAAATGAAAGTTTAAATGTATTACAAAAATGTCTCCGTCATGACAACGATCATAAATCTGGTTCATGTTTAACTCAACCAATTTAGAATTTTTAATGTTTTCAACTCATTTCTTAAAGCTCGCCGGGTACTTTTAACGGAAACTATGATACATTTCCTCACTATCTGTGCATCCGGGCACACAACACTTCTAGAACAAGAATGCATTTCAACTACAGACTTGTATATACTAATAAAATAAAACAATAATTTAATGTATAAACATAAAAAGCTAACCACACTGTTGTCTCCATATAAGGCACATTGAAAATGGCCTAACAAACAAACCATAGAACGAAATGAACCAATCAGACCCCGCCGCGGCTCTTAGCATAGCGAATAAAACAAGTAATATGTAAAATTTCCTATGAAGTTAAATCTTTATTTATCTCTGACGTTCAGTTGATATATTTTATAAATAATCCGACAGGTGTCAAATTTATACACATCTTTTGAGGGTTAGGGCTAATTAAAATATATATAGATTTAATTCTAGTAGCGCCATCTGTGTGTCAGGCCGGGGACTTTTTAATTGACCTGTTATGCCTGTGGTCTTTTTATGGATGTTTCTTGGTTTTCTTGGTTATATATATATATATATATATATATATATATATATATATATATATATATATATATATATATATATTGATTGTATAAATTCTTCTCAATAAATGCAATTTCTTAACTTAAAAAAAGCTACAAAAGGTTTAGAGTTAGTTAGAATGCATGTAATATGAGGTATATGAATAAACATTTTCACCTAGAACCTTTCCTTTTTTGTTTTGATATATTTTGAGTTTATTTTCATTTCTTTGCACAAGCCTTCGATTGCATTGCATAGTACGCCCACACTGGCTTCAATATAAGTTTACGTAGCGATAATTCTACACAAATACTTCTGGCAGTTTGGAGTGTCGCCACAGCTACTAGTATATTTATTTGAGCCTCAATAGATTGAGATTTGAGAATCTGGTACATTTTGGAATGAATGGATAATGGAAAATACTGTTGGTAGAAAACTGGAAAACTTTTACCGGTAAAAATATAAACAGAGTTTTACCTGTAAAGACATGATGAACGTGAAGAATATATTGGATCTGTAAAGGATAACAGATCAGATCTATAACAAAAGATCAGATTATCATCTATAACATTTACAGCAGTAGGTTAGATAGCTTGGTAGATTTGCCGACTATCGGGTTTTATCGATATCGAATTCTGGTCTAATCCGCTATCTATTTGAATAGCGAGATGAATTTGTAGAGACTAACTGAGCCTTCATCGAATAGAAGAACTAGGTACGAGGCCTAGGGTGGCTTTATCGACTGAGGTGCAAATTGCCGCTTGTCGAAGATAAGTGTAGAGGCCTTTTTAGCTGGTTTTGCTACTAGTTCTGAATATCGTCTACATTGAACGCGCTCATGAATAATATGTAATGTAATCGGCGTAGAGCGTGGCTCTATGTATTTATTTCTTAAGGCATCCACCAGGATGAGGTTAAAAAAGATGGGAGCTTACAGGAAACCTTGGGAAACGCATACGTACTACTTACTATCTCGAACTGGGAAAACATTTTTCAAGCTGCAATTAGTGATATTAGTATTAGCTAATTATTAGTGAGCTTAGACCTTCAGCATAGTTTTCGAATATATTAGGAAATTAAGCCATAAAACCTTTTCAAACTTTTTGCTTAGATTTAGAAAGATCGCTCAGCTCTTTCAATGACAGCTAAAGGCGTGTTGAAGATTTTTAATCTGATGAGTGTTTGAATTTCTCTCTCCGCAAGTTTGAATAAGGAATTGAGCGGACTCATTGGCACATACGCGTGACACTGAAATATGTTGCCTGAAAATAAAGTTGATTATAATAGCCAATTTTGTTTATGTATATGAGATATTCACTAATATTTTTATAGAGTTTACATTTCTGATAATAGCGTCATTTTCATTAACAATAGTTTTTCCAGCGAGGGAAGCCATTCTTATAAGTTAAATCTTCATAAGAATATAATGCATCTATTCAAGGAGCTCAAAAAATATTGCAAAAATAAGTTAATTAAAGTTCAAACTATCTCAACAACATTTAAAATGTCAACTAATACGTCAGTTTTAGCTTATTTTGGTTTTCAATTCAAATGAGATTAGTGAAAACGGTAATCAGATCAAAATGATCGTCATATGAAGAGGTAATTGCAATAGTAGAGGGATATTTTCGCTGTCATATCGCTGTCGTAAGCAGTTTGTTTTGTGTTAACCTGCGAAAGCAAGTCTCAAAGTAAAATTAATATGTTAAGTGAATTAACGCCTCGCTTTGAGGAGCCTCAAGATACCTTTGGAAAATTAGGGAATGCCGACATCCTTGATGGATCGCCAGAACTTACTTCATTGTCCAATTCTCCTAAGAAACAACTCTTCGAAAAGGCATGTGAAACGAAGAAAACTCCATTGACAAGCTATCGACGTCCTTGTCCACATTTTCTCCGAATGGCAAATCACTCTCAGAAAGTGAAGTTTTTATTCCTGGAGAATCACCTACCAGTATGTATGAGAATAATCTTAGTGTATTATTAAGTTTTGTTCCACGTCAGCTTTTTAAGGCAGGAAAGAGGTGTTCGAGTCGATCTTTAAATATGACAGGTTCAAATATTTTGATGGTGATTCTCCAACCGTGTGGATGGATAGATACTGTGTTTTAAAAAACGATAAATTGTCTCAATATTCATCATCTTATTTTCTATGTTAAATTAAGTGACTTTACCATTATGACAGAATCTCTGCTTCTCAGGTTTAAGTTGGGCGACGAGAACAAAATTATATATTTGGGTGTGTGTGTATAAGATATCATTAAGAAGATGCAAATGAATGGAGAAAATGACGCTATCTAATATTGTTTGCGTTTAATTGTCATTTGAATTATTTCATGAATATTGATTATGTTTGTGTTTTTATTATGCTTCATAAGATTTGATTAATTATTTAAAACTTTTTGTTTCCTTAAAATATAATAATTTGTATATTGTTTGTTTAATATTTCATATCAAGCCCATATTTCTTCATAAATAATATTCAATTTATTTAACTAAATTACATTATATTCGTATCAATTTTTAACCCAAAATGCTACGGGAAAAACAGGCAAATATATCATATAATATAATAATATAATATAAAATATCATAAATAGTATATAAAATGAATTAATATTAAAAATATTGATAAATTAAACTTAAATATTAGTATTAAGTCTTTAATATTATTTACAGAATAACTACTACTATAATGTATTGTTATTATTAATATTAATACTACATTATAAACCCTCAACTATTATGTACAATTTAATGTACAATCCAAGCATCCAGCTTATTTTGATAGCTAGTCTTTTATAAATGATTCAAAACTGTTTTACTTACTTACAGATGCTTAATTTTATTCTATGATACTTAATGCCTTAGACAATGCATAAACATTTTCAATTACTGTCAGTATGGCTTCATTAATTATTACTTGAGATATGTGATTTGGAAATTTATTTACCATATATTAAGAGAGTACTTACTATGGATTAACAGAATTTAATTATTGTATCATATTTTTTTTGAACACTAAATGACTCCTAATGGTTCCTCCCAGATACGTATCTCATTTGGGTCATGATAAATATAACTTGTAGATTGGTCGGAAACGACTGTTTGTAAGAATATATTAATGACAATGACAAAAAATCCTAATAATAAAATGGAATCTAGTTCTGCAGTAGACAATTAATGAAAAAATTTTCAAAGCATTTTCTCAATCATCGACCGGATAGATAGCTATTCAAACCATCCTGATTACATATACATCAACTTATTGAATGTTCTAATAGGTTGTTTTCTTCTGCCCCATTAGTTATACATGGACTTTTGCCCATCGTGAATTGATTCGTACAGCCTGAGACATTAACGGCCCAGTAATGGTTGACTTTATAAATATACATGAGGCTCTTTTTTCTAGTCACTCGCAATGAAATGAAATTGCATCGAAATAAACCAGAGCACCAACATCATTTGTCATTAAATCAGATGTTAGTTGGGTGCGGTTTTCGTAAATTTTTTTATAGAATATATCGATACTGTAACATGATAAAAAGTAATTAGTTAATTGTCTATTTTTTGGTATTATTCTATAATTGCTTATTGAATTTATTAAATTTTCAGTTTAAAGTATAATTGCACTATTACACAAACTAAATAGTTAAATCTTAAGAAAATTAAAGGTCGATATTTGCAAAGAAGATATAGCTTCTTCAATGTTTCTGAATATATTAGTGGATACAATTACGCGAATGGTATTTAACTGATGTTCAATATGATACTACTAACTTTTGTTGGTAAGGTTTTCGTAAATCTTTTTTTATAGAATATATCGATACTGTAATATGATAAATAGTAATTAGTTGATTGTCTATTTTTTGGCTTTATTCCTCTATTCCGTATTGAATTTATTAAATTGGCTGTTTAAAGTATAAATGACAAGAGATGAAATATTGAGTTGATCTAGTCACAAACCAAATATTTAAATTTTACTAAGATTAAAGAACGATATTTTCAAAGGAGATATAGCTTCTCCAATATTTCTGAACATATTAGTTAATACAATTATGCGAATTGTATTTAACTGTAACGTTCAATATGATACTAGTAACTATCTGAGCGACCTGATATTCGCTTATGATGAAGCTTGGAGATTACTTTACGATCTAGTTTACAGAAATCCCTAAGAGTTGGAAACTAACGTACTCTAGTGATCGCCCTGTAGTTAATGTACGACCACAATTTAATAAATTTTGGTATGTTGTTTGATAGGATGCTTCTCCCATAACAGAGTAAGGGGAATAATTTAAAAATGATATGTTACTAAAACTCGTTTTCACAGTATTCACAGGTTTTTTTGAATAAAAGATAACATTAATTAGAATAATAACTGTCTGTACATTAAAATAACTAACTCAAGAACTGACACTTTAAGTGTTAATAATCAACAAAATATTCAAAGATTTAAATTACTACACCACTGAATGTTATAACAAAGTCTCATAAGTAGGACTATTTTCAGAACTTTAACAACTTCAGAGCATCAAACATAAATACCGAATAACAAATGAAGTAATACATATTTGTATATAAAAACGGAGAATATAAGAATAAAACAATATATATATATATAGATATATATATATATATATATATATATATATATATATATATATATATATATATATATAAATTGCATCGTTATTTGCAGTTCACTCTTGCAGATAGCTCTTTTCTCCCTTGTCTCCGCGTAGAAACTACCAACCAATAAGGAATTAAATTATATTAAATTAAAAAACTATTTTATAATTGTATATATTCTTTTAAACATTTATATTGCATGCATTGCAATATTCGATTAGTGTTTTGCTAGGAAATATATTTAGTTAAAAACATGAAATGAAACAAAACTTAATACTACTAATATTTATAAAAAAAATTAAAATTTATTAAAGTTACCTCTAGTGCAATGATATACTATGTTTCCAGGATCATATTAATTAATATCAGTCCTTATCAGAATAATTTTTCTTGACTGTTCTCCGTCCATCTGATATCAAATTAAATAAAAAATTGATTTTGTAAATCTAAATATCCTGCAAACAAAGAGGACAGACTATTCTTGTTTGGTTGGAGTGTATTTATTTGTAGCGCAAATTAAACAAAAGTTTTAGTCCTCGATGTAAGCTTTAGCTTTAACCGTGTCAAATTTCATTCTTCCAAGTGTCACTGTTTTCCTCAAAAAAGTAGGTAAAATTTTCGCTAAACCGATTAAAATATAGATAGATATGGGCAAAGTATTGACACCTGGCGAACAGTCTGCTATAGTAAATTTTCACATCATCCCTTTAGAGCAATTTCAGGATTTCAAGTATTTTGATCGGTAATTAAAAAAAAACGAAAGTAGCATCTACATGGAATAAATAAATTAATATGAACATCATGCAATATAGTACGTTTTGTTGTAAGTTGACAACACTGATTCCTAACATATAATGCTACGCGTATGTATTGTTCAGTCTTCATGCCTATAGGTTATACTTTAATATATTATACGCTTTCACGATGGTTAGAACAAGCGATTGATGAAATATGTGATATCTCAGACTTCGAAAAAAGGCAAATTTTTGGTGTTCGGTTAGCGAGAGCATATGTAATGAAAACAACTCAATTGTGTTCACGAGCGAGCGTATCCACTAGTTCATTTCACGAGCGACAGTATCCACGATATGACAACATATATAAAACATGGGAAAACATAATCGGCGAAAGCGAAATCGGCGATAATCAGAATGAAGAGGTATAGCTCAACACTCGCCTGAATAATACTATTTCAACAAAAACAGTATGCTAAGAGCTCCACAAAGCTAATGTTTACGGAAGGGATGCTTGGTGGCTGAAATAATTGCTTGGTATAATCAGATAAATCATTTACATAATATTTTACAACCATCAATTTCGTCTATGGAGGATGAAAATAAAGATGAATTCGACTTCAGGAATCACCACAAATATCTAACTCAGGCATTAATAAAAAGGCAAAAACTAATAGTAACGATAATCTTACTTTATATCATACTCAGTTAACCTAAATAATATGGTCCAGTAGAGTTGGCATTCTGGCATTTGGGATTAATCTATAAAATGAGCAAATTGCTACCGCGAAATTACGATACAGGTATCATGGCAAAATATGTATCTCTGTTTAATGCTGTAGAAAAATACAAGTAGTGATCAACAAGATCTAAAAATGGACTATAGTCTCTAAAATACCGCTTAATAGCTCAAAATATATACATGTTAATTTTGCGTTGCGGCGAAATGATACAAACCTAATTATATCGCTTAACGGATACCCGATTCTTCAAGCGGAGTCAGCTAAATAACTCGGAATATATCTTAATGGTAGGGTAAATTGGAAGCATCATGTTATGAAAAAAATATAGCAGATTAGACTCATGACATCAAGTCATGCAACTGTACTGGTTAGTCGGTAGATACTCTCAACTTAACCTTTAATCAAAGAGTTTGGTTTGACAGTCAATATGACTGGACCAATTGAAGCCAATTTGTACCTACGGAGTGTAAATATAGGGTTGCACTAAAACATCGAACCATCTAGCAATCCAACACACCCAAAACAGAGTTAGATAACCAACCGAAAAGCCGCACGATGAGCTCAAAATCAACTCAAGCTTGACACAAGAAGTAATCCAAGATTTCGCCTTATAACATGGAATAAGTATGCTAAATCACAGCCACGTAAAATCAATACGTCAGGAGATTAAGGCCAATTAAACCACACGAACTTGTTTAGTATATAAGTGTATTCTAAAGTTTAGCTTAAGTACATTAGCTTTATTTTAATGTGGGAAATACATACTGATGTAACAGAACAGTAGTAATAAATTAATTTGTAAATTAAGATTGTAATAAACATATCTAATGTAAAATGCAATTTAAAATATTTATCGGCTTATATCCGAAAATGTTAATAATAGCCTATATTTATATTTTATTTGCTAAAACTCTAGACAGACGTCATGCCCTCCAGAATTTCCATTTTCCAGACAAAGTCGTCCTCATGCATAGTCTCCAGATACCAACGAAATACAATTTCAAATAGCACTATCCAGTATTAATTTTGCAAAGGTATGATATTAGGCGGCATAATTAAAATTATATAACAATAAATTCTTATGGAGCTATAGCAGGTAGCCTGAATAACATGAACAACATTCAATATAATGCATGTTATTGTATGTTGGTAACAGTGCTTCCACGTAAATAAAGCAACGCGTATTTATTACTAAGTTACAAATGTTATACACTGTTAATATACACAAGTGAACAAGAATAATGGGCGAAATCCAAAGTTAACTAACACAGAATGACGACATTAAAAAGGACAATGGTATGATACTAAAAAGCTACCGCATTACAACCGAGTTCAATACTAACTTGAGTAACACTGTTTCTATAAATAGAGCAAGACAGTAGCTCCACGAAGCTGACATTCATGAAGGGGCTGTGATTGTCAAACCCGTTATAATAGGAGCTTAGGCTAATCTGAGAAAAAAGTATAGCAACCACCATCAAACCTGGGCATTTGATGATTAGAAGAAAGTGGTATAGTCCAATAAATCATCTTTACAATATTTCCTACGAACGGCCAGGTTTATGTATGAAGAACCCCAAAATAAGCCTGCAGCCGAGTATCGTAGAAATTCCGTGAGAGTACTAGTAGCAGATGTCCATCTCCAACATCTTTGAAGCAAATGGCGTTTGTTTTGATACTTGATTCGGACAACATTTCATTCAAAACTCTTCACGCTTTATATACATGACACTTTACAAATTTGTGCCTCTACGAATTTCAGCTGTCTTAAAAGCAAATGATGGATCAACAACTTATTAATAAATATATATTTTGTATGTCAGGTGTTATTTTTATATACATTTTATCATTCTATAAATCATTCTATAATAAATAAAATCAAGAAATAAAATATAGCTTACACAGTTTCTCATTTCGAACTTATGTTAAAAGTTCTTAGATTTTTTAACACCGTCGGTCAAACACGCGGGATACTTAAAACGTGTTCGACGTTCATGTGACTTTTTCTCACATCAGCGCCTCTGGTGGATGTAGTTTCGAAGTTCAAAAAAATTGCCCGTCCTCCTGGAAAGTAACCATAATTGCCAAAACCATAACCTGCTTCCATACTAATAATAGAAATGACAGGAAATTTTATGAGATATGTTAAGTGATACGTTATCTAAATTATAATCATTATCATCATAATCATTAATATCATTATCCTTTTGATTAAAGTGCTATATGTTCTTAAATTTATGATCATCTACAAATAAATTCGACATTCAATTTTTCGTTTACTTTCCCTCTAGTTTTTATTTGATATTTTAGATAATTATTAAATCATCTTCAACGCTTCTGTCCGATGCTATGACCGAAATGAGTAATAAAAACAACAGCAGCCATTTACATTTCTCGATGATTTATTCAAACGATCTATAAATAAATTGTTATATGTGCGTTCAAGGTGAAACGACAGGAAAATCTAAAGAGGATTGTCTCATGAACGAGGTGGACGTCGCCATCGCCACCCAGCACCAAACAGAGCGAAAACCGTTCATTTACTTTCGTCTCGAGCTTTACTATCAACTTACCCAGCACCCATTCCAAGTAATTTATTATTTAATATGGATATTATGCAAAATTCGACTCTAATTGCTTGTTAACTATTCGCTCATCACTAGAGAATCCACAATTCAATCCCATAACTCAGTTATCGATTATAGTATAGTCGTACAAATTGGTGATATTACAAAAATTACGGTACACGATGATTAAATAATTATTTCATCTATTTTTTATTGAGTTGTACTATTTTATATTTGAGAAAATAGATCAGGGAACATTTCTGCTACAACATCTAATTAATTATTTATTTATTGTTGTAAATTTATCACATATCAGTTTCATGGATTTTTAAAGCTTTACGCAAATCATCATATATATACAATCTAGAAATAAATATAAATAGACTGGTATATAATAAGTACTATACTAAACAAACAGCTCAAAATATAAACATAGACATAAAGGTGTCTGTATAAACTAATGTGTCCTATTTAAAAAAAAATATTATCATGAAATTAATAATAACACCTAGGATAAGGTTACTATAGAATGGATAGCATATCAGACTTTATGACTTTGCTGGCATATTGCATATACTTGCTACCAATATGTAAACATTTTCCATGATCATTTTTTATTCTATAAACAATGCTAGATTACTGAGCGAATAATATATAATGAACATAACGCAATATAGTTCATGTTACTGCATGTTGGCAAAAGCGAACATATACATCAAAGTTATAGCCATCTAATAAGATAACAGGCGTTCAAAAGGTCCCCTGTAAATATATTAGGAAGGCGTACATAGGAGAACATAGGAAGATTATAAGTACATATGTTGCACTGTCCAGTCAGCTTTAACTGAACAATGCATATATTCTGGAAATAAAATTTGGTTCAATAAAGTGTTATATTTTCGCAACTCCACCATCGAGAGGGTTTTTACAAAGAGAATCGCAGCGTTAAAACTACACTGGTCATTCAAAGCTTGTTCGCATATTCATTAAATTTGATTACCCAAACGAGAGACTACATAACCAAGAAGTCCACCAAATGTCTCATGTAGTAATTGGTTCACAGATTATAGGTGCTAGTAGTGACACGACATTTGATGAAACCGCACATCATTATCCTTCGGTTTAAACAGTAAGACAGTATTAATCACTGCTTAACTAGCCTTACTTTCAGATAACTTCGGCCAAAATGTACATCAAGCAACGGAACTTCCTAGATTAATTTCTGCAATAATCATACGTTGATTTTTTGAACTCTAGATATGGAAAATTTGACAAATAACGAGGCCATCAAGATCAACATGAGCTTCGTCAATTTTATTCGCGAAATCAGCATACATTTCTCTCTCCTCATTGAAATTTATTAATATGAAGATAAAATAGATAGTTAGTGAAACTAATGTAGTGGTTGGATTATTAATATTTATTTCTATTGATGTGGCGTGTAGAATAAACATATTCAGTTTTTAATATTTTTCTAATAAAAATGTTCCTCAAAATTACCATCTGATATTTTGGTCCAATATTCCACCTCAAATATTCGCCTGATACGTTTTTATATACTGCATTCAATCCTTTATGGTGAGTGTAACATTGCACTCTGAAGGTTCACCTTGAAAAACATTCGTATGCTAAATTGCACAGTCGGACAATCAACTCAACAAATCAACAAATGGTAATGGATAACCATATATACTTGTGAGGGGGAAACCACAAAAAGTAGAAGACTTTCCTAAGTTGTCTAAATACGGCCCTTTTTAAGATTAACACGTCCAAAAGATTATAAGTATAATAGATATGATGATTTGCAACAGTATCATAGAGGCTGATATAATTAAAACTATATTGTAATCTAATTTCAATATATAATTCGAAGATTTATACATCAATGGTTCTGAGGATGCTTGTTACAGAACGATTATTTTTGTTAGAACGTTGTCATTGATTTAGAACATACTATATAGCCCTTTTGCTGTGAAATATTTATGAAACCCTCTTAGGCTTATTTGTACACCCGTTACTTAAAGAGGTTGTTGAAAATTACCATATACCCTAAGAGCAGGAGTATTAGACTATATAATTAGAGTATATAATTCAAAAAACAATCAATAATTGTTTCCATAACAATTACTATCACAAAACATTGAAATATAGAATGGTAACTTAAAAGGGTACACCCGTTGCCATGATCTCAGTGCACTGCCACACCGCCAGAGGGACGTCGATAAAAATATTACAGATTTATTTCTTTCGATTAGAATTACAAGTGTCATAAAATATAACGTGAGCGTTTGTCAGATGAAGGTACTAACCCCAAAATATACAGACTCTATTTCAATATTGTAACATAATGCTTCGTTTTCCCAAGAGTTTGGCTTTAAGCCAGAAGTGGCTTGATAAGGTAAACAATGATAAGCTTAAGGGGCTCTCTCAGCTGTCATTATATATGCCTATAACCGTTAGCTCTTTGCATTTTCGAACAGAAGATTATAGACCCATATGTAGCAGACCACTGTTTAACAAAGATCCAGTTCCCAATTGCAACCTCAATAGTGTAAAAAGTAAGTACAATTTTTTTTTCGAAATAGAGATACAACAATACTTAAAATTATATTATGTGTCTATATTGATCATATAGAAATAGAAGAACATGCTCCTTTAGCTTCAGGCAGTCAGGAGCCAGACCATACAACACCAAAAAGTACAAGAAAGATGTGTAATATCTTTTTATTATTTTATCAATTTTTATTTAATTTAATTTTATAGAATCTAGAGGTCAGATGCTATCCGTATTTAATGTTACTCGACAGATTATGTTAACACATTTATGTTACATAGTACTACAGAAGAAAAAAATCGTAAAGATTCATTTCAGCAGGATATTTTAACTAGTATTTAAAAATAAAATATTTTATTAAAATTGTATTTTTTTATTTTCCCTTGTAATATAAATAAATTGTTTTCTTATTTTTTAATAGCAAACTGTTAGTCTGTAAAGTATTCACTGAAGACTTAGAGATATGCAGCTCTTTGAAAGATGTAAAACAACACTTTATACACTAATGGGAAACGTAGCATAAAAATAACCTGCGAAACGGTCCAACGGAACTTCCAAGTATTGTTTTTAAAAGAATACAATTTTTGAAGCATATAATAAAATCAAGAAAGACAATAATAAAGATAAAACTTAGAATAATAATATGTTTTTAATAATTAAGAAATTGAGACTATAATTAGAGAATGGTTTGCAAGGCATAAATTAAGTTCTGAAAAATCTATGCTAAAGAGTGAAGTATTTCAAATCCTTACTTCATAAATATATTATTTTTAATAGGCCTGAAAAGGATACGGCGTAGACCAGATCGTTAAACAATACAGCCACAGATTATGCTCTCTCCCTCCCCCTCTCATGAAGAACTGTTTGGATATGTGGAAAGAAGCATTGTCGATAATAATACCTTTAGTTTTGATGAACTCCATCAGCTGTACTGAAGAAGAAATTGCGATCAAGTGTTTAGATAGATTGAAAATTAACAGCTTAGTTAATGACTAACTGACAGTGACTGAATTAAATTTTCCGGATGTGTAATTATGATACAATGCAGACAATTGTAAAGACAGTAATTACCAAGACAGGAGAGTGGGATCAACTAAAGGTGAGTATGTTATTAATATAGGATAACTGCAGAAAATCGTATTATAAAGTATAAAATATTTGCGTGCATAAATATACGTGTAACTGTTCAGAATATACATGATCACTTGCTTAGAATATATGAGGAGAGAATAAGTACTAACTATTTTACAGATATGGCAAATAAATTAGAGACAATGCACTGAGTAAATCTAAGTTTATCAAGAAGAATGTATACAGCTAATAATAGCAAAAATTAAGGAAAAATACAGTATACAGCATACAGTGATATCAAATTGACTTGACAAAGAAACACTGCAATAAAGGAACAAGATGTAAAAAGGTAAATATGCTCTATAATGAAAATAAAATAAATTACTTGGATGTTAAATTGTTAAACAGCTTTACTAGGCCTCCAAGGGATGCCATTACATAAAGCGCGCTTGCAGCCCTACCTATGGAATAGAGATCAATATAAATATATTAAACAACTCTAACCTATGCACTGTTGTGGCTGTAATTAGCTGTAGTGTAAGTTATTCGATAATATTTGCATTAGATATACTGTCACGTTAAAAAAAACTATATTTGATAACATTATTTTTATTTCATTAGGTTTTATAGACTATAATTTTGTTATGTCAAAGCCAAAATGAACTAAAACTCAAAGTTGAGGCGGCAACATTTCAACCTTTTAAGGTCATAAATTTGAATGCCATGCGTTCACTTTTTTGTTGAATGGACTATATTTAACTTTGCTTAAGGACTTCAACATCTCTTCACAATGAAAATTAGTTAAATGCAACCTGGTATAAGGTAAGAGTTAATACCTTTGCCATGCCTACCGAGAAAAACCCAAACCTTACATCATAAGAACGTTCCTTTATCATTAAAGTTATTAATTGTCCATCCCTAGGTTTGACAGCGACAAAAGGAAAGAGGAAGACGTGGAACAAAAAAAAGAAAACGACGCGACATCGAACCAAACGGTTCGTTGGTGGAAAATTTAATCGTGACCACGAGACCCTTAAAAAATTCAAAGATCTCTCGCCGATAAATCGTCGAAGAATATGCCGCGTCCGCTTGTTTATTTCATTAAACGTCTTCGAAATTTATTATGCGAAAGCCGAGTGAGACCGTAGGCCTTTTCGGGACCCTAAAGCCTCCAGTTTGTTTTTGCTTTTTTATTGTTGTTGTTATTTTGTTCCGCTCGCTTTCGCTCTCTATCTCTCTCGGTCTCCTTCACACTGATATTTTCCATTTCAAACTTTCAAAATGTATAAAGTTAATAGTTTTCGAAGTACGAGAAAAGGCGAATATTATTAATTATAAGTCAATTGATGGGTGCAAGAAATCTATGATTTTGTTATTATTTACATTATACCATAGATTAGAAATACTAGCGCAATATTAATTTATAACCTAACCCTTCTCGGTGAACTTCGTAATCGTATCACCTACTTCTTGTTTGCAAATTTGCTCTTATAATAACAGTAGCCACTCAGGATAATAATTCGCTTCATTATTTGAATTAAACACCTGTAGCGTTTACTTTTTCAATCGAGCTCCATATCTTGCAATATTTGAAGAATTTAGAGATTGTAATCAGAATTTACGTCATCGGATCGAACCAAGAACCTCGGGAGCATTTGATTCAGTCCCTTTGATGAATTAAGGGTTCTAGTTCAAACAGTTCGTTATAGTCGTAAAATCCTCAATAGAGGTAAACTTTTTCTTTGTTTCCTCATACGTCTAATGATAACACTGTTTGTCCACAGGGCTTCCTGATATGATATTCCAAACAAATATATGTCACGATAGGATTTTCATGTCAGGACATTTCTTGATAGTATCTGCTCTATACTACCGATATCCCTACAACAAAAGTAACAGTACTCGGAACATTTACCGACGACACAAATGGCAAAAGATGTATCTCTGTCTAAGGCTGTAGACAAAGTACTAGTAATGGTCAACAAGAACTACAGAAGGACTGGAAAATACAGCTTAATAGCTCCAAATCTGTACATGTTAATTTCGCGTTGCGGCAAAATCACAAAAACCTAATTATATCACTTGACGGATCACTGATTCCTTAAGTAGAATCAGCTAAATACCTCGGAGCACATCTCAATGGTTGGCTAAATTGGAAACATTATGTTAGACGAAAAGCACAGCAGATTAGACTAAAAGTGAAGGAACTATACTGGTTAGTGGGAAGATATTCTCAGCTTGACCTAAAATCAAATTTACTGGTTAATCAGACAATCATAAAGCAAATTTGAACCCAAGGGGTGCCAATATGGGGTTGCACTAAAACATCAAACCAACTGGCAATTCAGCGCAGCCAAAACAAAGATCTACGATTAATTTCCAATTCTTATCTCTAAGTAACCAACGAAGAGCTGTACGATGACCTCGAAATCAAATGGATATACGAAATGTTCAAAGATTTAGCCTTAAAATATAGAATAAGCTTATTAAGTCACAGCAACAATGGTAGCTGTAGTGCAGCTATTGGACAACACGTAGGAAATTGAAGCGAGGATTGAAGCGAACCAAACCACAAGAAGTTTTAATGTATACGTGTATTCCTAACTTTAGCTTAAGTGGTTTAGTTTTACTTTTATTTGGGAAATACATACTGAATTATTAATCCAGTACTTGCCTTGCTTTTGTATTAATGCAAGTACAACAGAACAATAGTAATAAATGAATTTGTAAATTAAGATTGTACTAAGCATATCTAATGTAAGATGTAATTAATTTAAACAATATTCTCGGTAGGACATTTTCATGCAAAATTATTTTCATGAGAGAATAATTTTTTAACACTGGGATATTTTCATACGAGGATACTTTTTTATACAAGGATATTTTTAGGACGGGATATTTTTATGCTGGAGAGATTCTATTGTCTGGTTAGTCGATGAGAGATCGAAAGAATATTGGATGGATACTGCGAGTTTACGATTTATCTATCGCTCTCAACGTTTGATTATACAGGAGTCGCATTGGGATATTTTAATTGAAACTATTAATTTATTTGGTAAGATATTATGGTTACATATTAAATTGGTTATTAGATATTAGTTTGCACTATTTAAACCATTAAAGCTCTTAAGTTAATATAGATATATTATTATGCAATTATTTAAATAAAACGACCAAAAAGACTCGTTTCCGTTAAGACCGTAAATATGTAAGATCAAAATTAGCCAAATCAGCCCAGCGATTCCCGAGTTTCAACGAGATTACCGAACTTATAACATACGTTGCTGCGATTTGATAACATTATTTTATTTTTAAGAAATCTTGGATAATTTCGTAGATCCATTTTATTTCGAGGTCATCGTATAGTTATTCATTGGTTATGTAGCGATAAGGTTATATAATCTTAAGTAAAGTTGGCAGTGCTATCGAGATAATCGAGGTACTTCACTGATTCCATAAAGTAGTAGCAAAAAACCCAATAGAGTTCTCTGGAGTAAAGTTTGGATATGTCCAGTATTCAGATGTTTAAATCGGTCATTCAAGTAATTTGATTGGTCAATTTAAATCTCCATTATAGGCACCTGTAAGAAAATATTTTGCTGTGAAGGCATTTCATTGGCTCTTTGATAAAGTCTGATGTCACATTTAATTGGACAATGAAATTTAAATAAAAAATTTCAATGGAATATAAAAGGAAATTTAATCTGTAATATAATCATAGACAAAAAACTTTGGTGCATTGAAATTCAAAACTATCTCTTCCGTCTTTTCCCTTTTTAATATTTGTTGAAGTGGCTTCAATGTAGTATAATCTATTAGACTTCTGTCTTTTTGTGTTGTTATACTGAAAGCAAACTGAGTATTTTCCTGTTAAAATTATGCTATATCCAAAAATGAATGGCACACTATGTTATTATTTTTAATAGTTTATCTGGAAAATCATTACCTTTTTTAAAAACATTTGACAAAAAAAACTCAGATTCATTTCAATATTTGATAGTGGCTTGTTATATAAATTAACAGTTATAAATTGATAACTGATAGATATGTTGATACCTTCGAGCAGTTGCTGCTTGTTGATGGTTAAGTGATGATTCAGTTAGTGAAAGTGGCTATAAAATGTTATTAAAGACATTTATTTCACAAAGAAACATTTATTTTTTATTTTTATTTGAAATGTGAGTTGAAATAATTTTAATGTATGATAAAATAAATATTTTCAATAATTACGAGTCAATGTTGAAACCGATTAGAACTAGCTGTATATTAATGTGCAGATGTTAACGAAATCATCTATTCAAAAAGCATTCGCAAGTCATATATATGGAATTTAACATCACTCAAATTCCCCAATCAAATGATGATGCTGATCCAATAACTCTGTTTCAATAAATTTGGTTGAATGTGTGTATAGGTCATGGAGTTTTGTTGACTTTAAAGCTATTAGCTGATTGCGGTTTTTGTGTGTTGATTTGCTTGCTAGTTCGAAAAAACTTACAAAAAGTTATCTCTGTATAAGATACCGATACCCTCGATCACTCTTATCATCATTATTTACTGCTCAACCTAGAATGGATGAAGTGAACAGTTGGTGAAGATGGAATTTGACCATTTTAGCTAAAATTAATATCGTAACGAACACTCAGTGGATACTTACCAATTATTGATCAATAAACTACAGTTTACATAAACTAAATACCAAAATAACACGACGGCCACATACTTGTTAATATTAGCCTACCTTTATTTAAATGTCTTTATTTCAATACCTATTTCTCCAATTCTGTCTATGAATGTATCGTAACGCCATTTTATTACTGTATCATCCATCGACTATTCGATTTGTTTATTTCTGAACCAATTGCATTTTACTTAGAATAAGAACTGCTAGACACTCAAGATTCGATTAAAATTCAAATTATTTCTAAATTTAATTGATTATATTTTCATAGTGAAGATACTATGTGAAAACTATTTATGTAATATCTTTGAGCTCTGAATCTTCATAGACGTACGAAGAACCAACCGTCAAAGTTTGATCACAATCAGATCAGCGATTTAGAAATACTTATAGGAGAAAGAAACAAAAGTTTTATATATTAGAAAACAAATGTCAAATATATTTTTAATTGTCGACGTTATTGACGCAATTATATTTTAATTATCTATGAAGTTTAATAAAAATGTGGCGTGTTTTTGTACAATTTAGCGGTCTAATTTATTAGGCCATTTAAGTGTTTTATAACACTTGTGTCATGGGAAAGAATTCTGATTCGAGACAATATATAATATGGTGTTGTATCGAATATTTGGTAAAGCCAGGTCATAGTAGAAAAGGCGCCACGGAAAAAAAGAAATTCCATAGCTAGCGAAAAGCATGTCGCGTCGGCTCATTGTCTAGAACTACGGATAATGGGGATGCAGGTATCAAGGATAATCGAAGGGTGTAAAAAGATAGACCTGGTGGAAAACTCCTTATTATGTTATACCACATGCTATATCCGCGCGAGAAATTTTAGCAGGAAGAGTATTTCTTACCCGAAAATTTAACCAATCGGGATACAGAAGAGGGCTTCTTAAACCACTCTTCTCAGCAACCACCAAAAATCCGAGAGAGGAGCTTCAGCGATAAAACACAATGCATCCACAGTGAAGAACCAGTATGAGCCAATAACTAAGAACAGAAACATAATAACAATCAGTCCAGAACAAGAATGAAGAAGAAAAAGAAACACTCAGAATGAATGACAGACAGTCAACAAGAATAAATTAAGAACAGAAACAAGCATCAGTTAAGAAACAGTCATAAAAAGAACAATCAAGGACCGAACAAGAAGGTATGAATCATAAAAGTCAAGAGAACAATAAAACAGGGAGAGTCAAGTCAAACAAGAAATTAAGTGTGAGTTAAAAAAATAAAGAACAGTTAGAAGCAGAAGAATCAAAAACAGAACGAAAATGAATTAAGAACAAAAACAAGCATTAGTTAGAATACAGTTAGAACAAGAATAAGGAAAAAACAAATAAAGAAGACGGATTTTCGCCAGAGACCAACTTAAAAGTCTCCATTCAAAGAAACAATCACCGAACAAGCTGACATCAAACACAACGGTTCTTATCAGTCCTTTGTATAAACGATAGTCGGGTCCGAGGACAGAATCGGCATTCGCCAAAACAGACATACGATTTAGTAAGTTATTTTCAATTAATTTTCTAATTCTCCTCACCATACGAATCGATTTTATTCAATTTCACTTCTTTTACTTCATGTATTAATTATATTATTAGTTTAAATAAAAAAACTGGCATATGCGTATTAATTTATGCAAAAAAGAGAGCAAATAAATTGTAAATCATTTACAACGTTGTTTTCTCTCCTTATCACTCAAGTCTCTATTTTCATAGTAAACATTCAAAGTAAAAAAAATACATGGTACATGGAATAGAATAAAAGAATAATCGGAAGCTGAGAAGTGATAAAATGTGATTAAAAATAGAAAAGTTGATACATGAGATATTTTGATATTTATAGCATAATATTTAAACTAACGTGTATCAATAAAAACGCTATATGATCAGTTCGCAATCGATATATGCAACTTTTTCCAAGAAAATATTAAATGTCGTTTGCACGCTACTGATGCCATCGATTGCGAAAAATCATTATTTATCTTATTAATATTGTCGTGGTAATGAGTCATCATCTCGCGTGTTACATCACGGTCCACATTCTGTTCACCATGACCGATACCATCGAAAACGTATTTATATTAATTATTAACGACAACGAAAAAAACACCGTTCGTTTCATATGTCATCGTTGACGGATTTTTCTCTTAACGACATCATTCAGTCGCCAGTCCGGTTCATCGAGAGGTCGAATGTCATTTTCGTGGACTTTCTCCAGCCCAATTGAATCGTTGTTGTTATTAGTATGTCTAATTTCTATCAAAAACATGACATATGTACTCTACATCACAATGAAAGAATGAAAACCAAATAACTAAGTTTTCATTGGAATTCAAGAATGAGTCAGTGATGAATTAATAGAAAATATCAGATTCGTTGTTCCATATGATATTCCAATAACAAATAACAAAGTACAACGTAATAATTTTCTTTTGGAACTATAAAAAAATTTACTTGAATATGCAAATCAACCGTCATTTGCAATCATTTTTAAAGGTATAGTGTTTAAAACATATATAGTAACGAGATATTGGTTAAATAAGCTTTCAAACTCACCACACTATTGATCAAATTCATAGAACTATATATATTTATATATATATATATATATATATATATATATATATATATATATATATATATATATATATATATATATATATATATATATATCGAATTATCATATACACATCAAAATATTTGAGAGTAACATTGGTCACGGAGCTGCGCTGGAAATCTTATGAATTAGTAAAAAATTGGTTATTGAATACTTCGGAGAAATTCTACTTTGTTCATCGACAAGTTGTTCATGTTCAGATAATTCGGGTTCAGAAACGTCTTCTTTATGTCAATGTCAAAGCAACCCGATTCAAGAGTACCAAATCTTTTGAGCTGGTGTAACGCCGTGTTAATGCAAAACGAGAAGATAGTAGTAACTTATACGACAATGATAGTGTAGACAAGCTATTATAACCTAAGAAAATCTTATTTTCTCAATTAACGAACAATTACTTGCTCAGATTGTAATATTAGCAAATATCACTGAGGTATTGTTAAAAAAATTAATTGCCAAAAAAGAAGAGTGGGAGGCCATGTTGCACAGAGAAAAATTGTCATATTGAAGTTAGCAAAATATGAAATCGTAGCCGCTGTGAGCTGAATTGTTCACATTGTTTTGTTCTAGTGGTGGTAAGGGTTCAGTCGGCATTGGTTTTAGAGCCAACTTCCAGTGCCATCTTGCTTTCGAGCTAAATCGGATCGTGTTTTTCTGAAGCAAACTTAGATGACACTAAACAGACTTTCTACCTCCTCAATAACTACATCAAAAGGCCTTAAACCCGTACCAATATATGATTTATCGATTCTGGTGAAGATTTTAATGTATATGTATAGGCTTAGCCAAACCTAACTGGAAAAAAATATAACGAAATCTTGACTATAAAGCAATTAATAATTCAAAATAATCATTAAACAATTTTGCGGCTTAGGTGGTAAAGCATTCATTAAATCACAACCATCAAATACATGTAGAATTCCAAAGTTCAACAACAAATATATACTAAAAGTGTTGTTGACTTTGAAACAGCAGGACGATGAATATTTGAAGCAATTATTGAATAGGCCACTAAAGTACGTTCACTATAAGTTCGATATAGAACACAACCAGCAGCTATATATCTGGTTTGTATTAAATATTTACAAATAATGAGATTTTGAGAAATAACTTAAAATATAAAAAGATCTACTGGAATGGAGTCACTGCCGACAGACATCCAATTAAAGTAAGTCTTTAGATACTTGGAATTAATAATGCACAAGAAAAATGTGAAAATTGACCAAGCTCTACGGGATTTCGCTTCTCTAAGAAAGTGCTTGCGGAAGAAGATAAATATGAAAATCAATATAAAATCAATGTTCCTTAGGGTACACTCGCTTTTGTTCTATTTTACATCTTTTAAAGTATTTGAGCACATATTTTATGTTCGTATACTTTTTTAATGCCAATGTCTGTGATTTCATGCATCAATCAAACTGATGGAAACGAATTACATTTTTTATTTCTATAACTGGTTTTAATCTTATCAACGGTTTATAACGGAGCTTTTGGTATACTGCTTTAGGTATCATAATGTCAGCCATCCTCTACACATCTAGGACATGTTTAGTTGAAAATCTGCATTAATCGATTTAATTTCCTAAGTTTCCTAATTCCGTTTCTTGATAGACTTTACAACATCATAGTGATGGAGCAAATACTAATATACAATACATTAATATTATCTTTTATATAAATGTTCTATATAAATCCTTCTATATAAATCTGTTAGCTAGTCTCGCTAAAACACGAGAACGACCGAACCGATTTCGCAAATATTCCAAAACCAAAATTAGAATAATATTTTAGAATATTTGTGGTCCAGTCCAAAGATGGTTTATGTGGTGAGAAAAGTTGAAATAATTGCGAGGAAAACAGTGCCACTGTCACTGCGATAAAAACGTACAAAACTGTCACAAAGGAAGATTTTCTGATGACCAACGACAGACAGAAAATGAGAGCCATATGGGTATCTCAAAACTGCCTTCGAGAGTGACTGCAACTGTTTCTTCTTTAGAACAACTATTTAACCGAATTCATAAAAGGAGAAGGTTCTATGTTAAAAAAATAATTTTCAAAATTATTTTTTTATTAGAAAGAGTCCACTTCCGAGGTAATCCCATTACATAAACTGAGCTGATGTGGTAAAAGAAACAGAGCATAATTAGAGGATATTTTTTTTAATATTATAGGAACCTACAGACAACCAGTTGAATTAAATTATTTAGGTAAGCTGTTGATGAAAGCAGTGACCGGACCACTATAACCTTGAGCGATTTTTGAGGAGTTTTTAACAAGGGTTTGCTTGCCAAAATTGTTCAGTGCAAAAGCCGTTGTTTGCTTTTTAAGTACTAAAAATATAGTATGAGAAGCCCTAGAAATATTGCGGGCAACTGCCTCTATGGTGTAGTGATTAGCGGTTCGGCTCACACGCGGAGTTGGACGGTTCGATTCCCGGCCGTGGCAATGACATATTGTTGTTCTAGTGCGGTTATATTTGTGCAAAACACCTAGGCGAGGTAGCAGACCCCGGGACCTGAAGCGTTCCTTATTATCATAAATCATTGTTTCTTTATTCTTATTTTTCCTTTAGACTTCTTAAACTTTTAAACAATAAAAACAAAGTCTAAAACAAACAAAAGGTATAAAAAATACAAATATAAAAAATATTTTTAAGAAAAAATTTAACCGACCTCAAAAAAGAAATTAGGAACTCAATAGAAGATAATATATAATTAAACTTAGATTTTTAAGACAAAAAAACTTTCTATGATAAAAATAAACGAATCCTTATTTAATCCATCTACTGCACGTATTTTATATACTACTATACACACAATTTAGCTTAATACGTATCTAAACATATTTATCTATTTACCAAATTATTTTAACTACTATCAACTGACCACTTTGAAGCTGATACCAAGCCCAACCAATACAAAAATAGTAATATAATTTTGTGTCATATACGCAAAATTACGAACAAAAGAAATCTATTTTGTTGCTCGTATCGACTTCAAACTCATCGGTTGGTAGTAGTTAGAATAATATTATAAATTAATTATTGTTAATAAATATTTTATGTATCAAAATGTTCCAAATAGCACTGAACCGGAAGCTATCTGACTGCTATAATATCGTAATCAGACTTGACAAAACACCTGCCGGTAAGCATGCGAGGAGGTATAATTCATCGACAGTCAACGAGAGGAGTTATTGTAGGAGAAAATTAGCAAGATAGATGTAGGTGATGCGAAGTTTGCCAAATCATCTAGTTATTGAAATAACACAAAATTCGTCAAGTAACTCAGTACAACGGGTATATATCTAATATAATAATGCAGGAAGAGCTAACGTATTCATCGTAAACTCTAACCTTATGTGGTTATTAACGACCAAGATAGTTTATAAGCGGGATAGAGTCCTACGAGAGAAAATGATTACAATTTGACAAATTAAAACGACCATATAAGCGGTATTATGTCGAACGTGCTTGTACTGAACAATGAACGAAAAATTTTGCTACTTCATACTATCAACCGGAAAATCAGACCGTACCTACTTGGTAATAATTATCTCGTAATTCGCAACCCGCTACGTAGGCAATGAAATTTCCGTAAACGCTTTATAACTACCGTTCAAGATCTTATTCACGTTATTTCTACTCAATGAACGTATTGCATAACCATGAACTGCACATGTACGCTAACGCAGAAGCCCACTGCGACTTTCTCCTCTGCAACGATGGTTGCTGCATTGAAAATTCGACGTCGTAATCGCTATCTCGAAAATTATTTACTTCTAATTAAGTTGTCGAGGTGGCCGGCCGTTTCGTTCGCTTTCCTATTTCAGTGTGTCGTCTTTTTTGCGCATTAACAGACGAAAAAAATGGAAAACGGCCGTTTATCGAGGCGATGAAAAAGGAACAGCTGCGATTGGCGGCTGTTGCGAAACGATTATGGCGTTTTAATACGTCAAACATTTGTCATTTCGCGTCAGATTAACGATTCGATAAATCGTACGTCGAATCATTGCCCATGAAATGTCAGGTTAGTTTTATTTTAAGGTTATATCCGGAGTGATCTTCTTTTACTTTCATTAAGAATAGCGTCACAAAAGTAAATTATGTCAAAAAACAAACTACCAAGGATTGGTCAACAAAACAATTTTTAAAATTATTCTACCATATAGAAGATCCACTGCAAATCTACCTACTGTTGAATAACATGTATCCTAAAGAGATTTTGAAAGAAATAAGAACTCACAAGCAAGGAAAGGCACCAGACTACGATCTTATCGATGTAGCTCTGTAGCTCCCTTGACGAATATCCCACACTATGGAATCATGAACCAATTTAAATTATCTAATGCATGCTTTAATCTCGAACATTTCCCAGGACAAGTCCCTTGGTGCCGAAAAAAAAGCAAACCACCACATGATAAGACCGTATAGAACTATAACATCATACAAGTAAATTGTAAAAAAATGGAAAAACTAATTTTAAACATAATCAAGGAGCATGTAAACAATTTAAGTTCCGTGAAAAGTATGGAGCTGTTAACAAGTATATCACTGTAGACGTCATCAGTATATACCTGAAAAATGAACTGTATTGCTCTTTTTATTGTCTTTTTGGATATAAATTTGATAAAGTCTGATATAATGGACTGCCATACAAAATAAAAAAGACGCTTCCACATTCATATTACCACATTTTCTCATTCTAAAACAATCGAAGGAATTTTATTTTTAAGTATAGTGACGAATATTCTGCTTTGCATGAAATACGGTCGGGTGTTCAACAAGGCAGCGTATTGGGATCTGTGTTGTACTTGATTTATACCTTTTTTGTACAAGACCTCAGCTTCAGCTGAAGGGGATATTCATTCGAGCGAAATTTCGTACGAGTGAGCTTTTTTTTGAGGTCTGCGAACAGCCAGTATTCTCTGGGAGATAAATATGGCGAATACGGCGGATGTGGGAAAAATTGATAGTTCGATTCATGTAGTTTTGCCATTGTTTTGATTAACTTGAGACAAGGCGCGTTGTCTTAATAAAACAAATTATTTTTCTTTACCATATGAGGTTGTTTCTTTGCAATTTAAGCCTTCAAACTCTCCAATAACGCTATATAATATTCACTGTTGATTGTATTTCCCTTCTTAAGATAGTCACATATCGATGGAACAATTCCGGTTTGTCAGGTTTAAACATGGCTAAACATTTCTCAGAAACATCAACACATTTTGTTTTTGATCAATAGTGACCAACCGCGGCACCCATTTTGAACCGAGCTCCGTCATAGTCAAATGCTCATACAATAAAAAACCAAGACGTTCTTTTGATATCTTATAACACCTTTCAAGCCGAATATTACTTGGAATGTGAATTGGAACGAAATCCGTAATTCATAAGACCATTTTACAAATTTGGCCTATATAGAAAACCAGAGCCCAAGATGTAATATTTTGATAGCCTATATTTTGGAAACTATAAAAGGCTTGGCTTCGCTTGAACGGTACTATTTCTCATCAGGAAGCAGTATAAAATAAAAACACGAAATGGTTTTTGATCCATTGTTTTGAAAATAATAAAAGTAGTGTCACTCTTAGCACAATAACTCGCAAACTTATGTATGAGTAGAATATTATGAAATTTTAACAGCTTGAGAGTAATTAACTCAAAAAGGTACTAACTCAAAAAGTGGTTAATGCGCGAATAAAATTAGCGCTATCTATGTGTTAGGCCCGATACTTTTTAGCTCACGTGTTACAATAATAAAATAAATCAAATTTTTTTGTTTTTAAATTTTGCAAATAAAACAATGCAATACATATAACATATACATAATATAATATAATATAATATAATATAATATAATATAATATAATATAATATAATATAAATATATATATATATATATATATATATATATATATATATATATATATATATCCGGGTTTATAATCTTGATGATATCAAAAACGTAGTTTTCATCAAAAAAACTCGAGAAGGATCTTTTGTATCTATTTATCTGACCGACGATCTCAGTCAAACAGCGCCAGGCGAAGAACAAAGCTTACTATTTAATCTAATCTTCATCATATTCAATTACAGGCTCTAGTAAAAGAGAACGCCCTAACTCTCCTACGTTGATGTCACGCTCCTACAATACAGTATTCATATTACGAAACATATCCCGTATGCTTCTCAACTCATATATCTTAACCTATTGGTTTTATATTGATCAGAATCAAAAAGGGACTGAGAAGTTACATATTTTATAAAAAATCGAAAGTTCAGGTGGTCTAATATTTCTTATGATTATGTTTATAGGCAGGGTTGAGCTGTATTTCAATCTCTTATAATTAAAATACAAATACATATTTGGTAATCTTAAAATGTAATTTGTAATTTTTGCTTCAAATACCTTACACTGGGGTATTTTGTATTGAATACTCATGACCTCAAAATATATTTTGAGTTTTGCAATTTATTCCTTAAACACATATTACAAAAAACTTGGAATAATACTTGGAAGAGACAGAAGTAGCAATAGTAGTAACAATATATGATTACTTTATTATTTTTGTGAAAAGAGGCAGTGGTCAACCTAAGACATTAAATATGGGGTTAGAGTTAATCATCTTCCTAGACGATAAATGGAAATAGTTTACTATCCTTCAACGGTATCTAAATATAAAAAATATTTTTATAATTTTTTTTACTATTAGTTACATCTTGCATTAGATATGCTTAGTAACAATTCAATTTAAAAGTCTCCGGCCTAGTATATTAAAACACATTTTTTTGGCAAAATTAGTATTTTTTGTTCAACATAATTCCCTTCAAGAGTGATGCACTGACCTCTAACTTTTCGATACCATTTTTATAGTACGATTTGCCCTTTGCTTCAAAATTGGCCTCAGTTTCGGTGATCACCTCTTCATTCGACAAACATTTCCAGTGAGCATTCTTTTGAGATCTGAGAACAGGTAATAGTCGCTGGAGGCCAGATCTTTTAAATACGTTGAAGCAATTCGAAGCCCAATTAATGGATTTTTGCTATCGTTTTCACTGACTTGTGACACGGTGTATTATCTTGGTGAAGCATCACTTTCTTTTTCAACAAATGAGGCCGTTTTGGTCTTTCAATTCTTGGATTTTTGACATGGTGCATTGTATTGGTGAAGCAGCCCTTTTTTTTTTCAAATGCGGCCGTTTTCCGGCGAATTCGTCCTTCAAACGGTGCAATAACGCTATGTAACAGTCGCTATAAATGGTCCTTCCTTTTCCAAGTTAGTCAATGAAAATTATTCCATGCACATCCCAAAATACAGACGCCATAACCTTGCCAGCCGACTGTTGCCCTTTCCCACGCTTTGGGGCGGGTTCATCGTGTGCAGTCTCTCGGATGACTGTGGATTGGACTTTAGAGTGAAACGATGGAGCCATGTTTCATTCATTGTCACATATCGATGCAAAAATTCGGGTTTGTTATGCTTGATCATCTTCAAACGCTGCTCCGAATCATCAACTCGTGTTGTTTTTGGTCAAAAGTGAGCTCGCGCGGCACAGAGCTTTCTCATACCCAAATATTCGTGAATGATATGATATACATTCAGTTGATATCTTTAGTGTCTATGTGTGAGGCCGGGGACTTTTCAATTAACCTGTTACAATCTCAATTTAAAAAATAATTTAATATTACTCTTCTGTTGGACTTGTATTAACACTCAAGCAATGCGAGTACGAGATTAATATATCAGTATTTATTTCCCAAATTCATACAACATAGTAAAAGTTTGGCTCACTAGGACAGGCAGAAAGTTTGTTTTCTTTTACAGGTTTTATTAATTTCTCAACAAGAGGCTATTTCATAGTACTTTGTAAAATCTAGTGTTTATGAGAGATGCGCTATTTTCATAAACAAGCACCTATATTGTGTAATCTATATTTTATATTTTAAATAAACATAGAATAATGTATTTTGTACTTTAAATATACGCCAAATAGTATTTTTTTAATTTTCTTCTTCAGCTCTCTTTTTAAAAAATTATCTGTAGTCTGTAAAATTCATGGTTGTCAAAACTGCTTATTGGGGTGCTTTTGAATTCTCAATAATTTTCGGTGTGGCTCGTACACGAATAAGTCAAATGCTTTCCCCAAACTTGAGTAAACCACATGCGGTAGATCGAGAAGCATGGATTTTCCACATTTAGTCCGTATTCTTGTAATTAAGATTCTTGCGCCTTGTTGATAGTCATTATAAATGCGAATTGTACCAGAAACTGCAAGCGTTTGAATTGGAATCGCACATCTATTGGAAACATTGGGATTCGTAGCTACAATACGGCAATTTCCTTTTATTTTTCATTTCTAAATTTATCTCTTGTATAATATTGTTCATTATGTTCTCCGTTGAAAATTATAGTGGATTTATATTTCGGAGAAGAATGATAGGCACGCTAAATTTTAATATCAAGACGTGCAGCGGCATACCTGGCAAATTAAACATTATTTACAACTTCGTCTTTATTCGCTACGCCATCACAAACTTATAGGTCAATTAATAGCAATAACATCGCGATATTTAACATAGATATTAATATAGATTGTTTACTGATCACAGGTTCTGAAATTGTGTTGCTGTGTTTTTACCAAGATTTGTTAACATCATCATCATCAATCCATAACTGACGCTAGGGAATTGTGTCTACTCCTCAAGCAATATTGGTACCGCAGAACTTCGAACATTCCTGTTCAGATAGTTTTCAATTATCTTGATACATGTTTTTTTCGAAGCTGTTCCTTGAATCTTCTACCCAAAAGTTTAATTTCGCCACAGAAATTTGTGAAGGTTTCGTTCACTTTTCAATCAACAAAAGTATTCAATTCATTGTTAATTTTCGACTCTGAGTTTATTCCTCAACTGTGCACTGGTGGTCGCATCTTATACGAATGACATTATTTATAATTCTCTCTCAGAGATAAACATAAATAATTTACCTAAGCATGGCATTTGATAAAACCCCAAGCTTATAGATGTCAAACTGTGACAGTGTCTGTCTATTTTATTTGCTGGCAGTATATTTCATACAATGATCAATGTGTAGATTGATTCCACACTTTCAATTTATAACAATGTTTTTAGAATCTAACATTTTGTAACTGTAGACGCATACTGATTTAAAAATGTTAATTAAATTCTATATGGCTATAAGGCCCAGGCCATTTTGAGATATGGCTGCATATTTAATGTCCTAACTTAACTTAGGTTATTTGATGCTTGTTTTTGAAATGTTCAATTAACAGATTTTCTTTGAAATCCCTTCTTTAAAGTCCTTACTATAACGTTTGCACCTTCAATTTGACTGGCATTATCTCAAATGTCTTATTTCTTATAATCCGCAAATTTTACAACATTTAATTGTCTAACAATAAAACATTTGTGGAAACTTATAATGGAAATTATATTTTTTAAGACGTGTGTTATGTACTGATCTCGGATTAAGTGAATTTAATAACGCACTTAACAACTTACCTTCAAATGTTACATGAGACAACAAAGTTGTGGACCGTTCCTCTAAATCCCCTCTATCTTATCTGCCATATTCACAACAATTTACTCCATTATGTCTGACTGCTATTGCAATTATGATGAACTACAACAATTACGAATATATTTAGTTATTTTTAAAGAAAGTAGAAAGATAGTCACGAAATAACAATTGATCGTCGGTAAAGTGGCAAAAGTCAAATCAATCGCAAATAAAGAGGCACACCTTTTCTGGAAAAATATTCACGAATTGAACAATAAATTTGGACAAAAATGGTGATAAAGCATTAAAATATTTGTACCATCAGAATCAGAAACAGTAGTCATAATGAAAATGAAATCGACATTTACAAAGTACCCGATTTTTATTATTTATACACAAAATTAATGCTACAACAACAAACAGATAAAATATCACTTAACTAAAAAAATTTTCATCTGTTTAAATCTGAACACAATGAGTAATACTACCTCGACAAGTGTGGACCAGTATGAACTTGAAATGTGTCAGTTTTATAAATATATGATAAAAAACTGTTGTGCACAAGTGACAAATCATTGTACAAATAATAATTCCCACAACGTAATAATTAACATACCATTAATAAATACTTGCCGAGCATACCAGACGCCTGAACTTGGGTTTGCAAAGAATTCCTTTCTATTTCTTCTACTCTTCTATAATTTACCTATCTTAAAAGAATTGGCTTTAGTTATGTTAAATTTCTCTATTTATATGTGATTATCTGTTCATTCAGTTGTTAACAGGCACATCATTCCCATATCCAATTCTTAGTCAATTTGACGGTCAAGCTACAATTATTGAGAATAGATAGTAGTTTAAATTGGTACAGAAATTCAAATTTTGTATCTATACATGTTCAAATTACCGTAGCTGTCTTTAAGGATACTATCAAAGTAAGATATAACAACGATATCAATAACTCCTTCTTATTGAAACATATTTTCTCGTAAATATATTTTGAGCATGAAAAAATAGTTAAAAGGCATTCTTTGCTAAATTGGCCGAGTAAAGAAAATCTTCCACTCCTTAATCCAGTCGTATAATGAAGTGTCCATTTTCTCTGTGCAATTCTTGCTTACTTCCAAAATTATTTGTTTTATTTGCGCTTTATATCTTTAATTTTATTATTAATCTTATTTTTATCTAAACTCAATGGCGGTCACCCATGTTTCCAAAAAACTGTATATATCTCAGTCTTTATAGTCATTGTAAGCTTTCTTATTTTCATGTTTGGTTCTCTAGGCGATTGAGGAGGCCATATGTAAGTATCAATCAGCAACCATGATCATTACTAATAATTTGGTGGCTATTAACTTATTAACCAATTCTAACGCATTCTACTATTTATACCAACTTCGTAATAATTTACAGATGCAAATGTTGGTGCAATATTGATTTCTGCTACGATAGATTCACCAGTTTGAGCTCTCTGGACAGATACGTCCTAGTAGCTGATTATATTAGAACTGAAGTCATTTGTTTAAAACGCCACAATCAATGGATTGTTGAGGAACATATTCAAAGACGCAAATTACAATGGTTTCAACATGTCTGTCTAATGAAAGGCCAACGAATTCCTAATAGACTCTTGTCGAAATTGACTTTTTAATTTTCAAGATCGTAGAAAATGACCTGAAAAAATAAAACGCTAACGTTGTCCGATGCTGGATAAGCTGTATACTGGCTCTGAAGAAGACGCTCTCTATGTCGAAATCATGACGAAAATACATTTTAATATATTCATTAATTTGGTTTTATTAGATAAATACAATATTTTGATCTCCAAAAACCAATTGCACTTGAAAGATTAAATCATTAAGTCCTAAAACCATGCTTTTTTAAAATGGTGATAAGCCCTGGCTAACAAAAGGTCAATAGCTTAATAATTAATATTGTATAAGTTTCCCTGAATAAATTTTCAAACTTATAAATTATAAAAAACACTGGAAGCACCGACTACTTCCTCTATAACCACTACAAATTTTCATAAAACATACTTTTCCAGATTATACTAACAGTTAGATCAATTTTGAATATTTAATAAACAACCGAGCTCCATTAAATCTCACATTTTAGTTTTATGTCAAATCTGTTTCATCTTTGACGTCAATTTCATAACGGTCGATTTTTATAATCAACTCCGCGTAAGAGCTACTGAGTTTCGCTTGAAAGAGAAAAAAGGAGCCGGTCCATCTCAGCCGCATGAGAAAAATTGTTTGTAAAGAAACAAAAGAAAGTTGCAGATAACGCACGAACGTAGCTCCTTAGTTTGAGCGTCGAGAAGTCTCCAGTTGTTTTTTCTTATCTCGCCCACTAATCGAGCGAATGACACGGTCGGTTCATTCATCTAAGTAAGCTCTGACATCGGCGGCACTATCTACGCCTTATCGCGGACGGCCGTGACTGGAAACGGCGGCCATAGTTTGATAGGGGAGAGATGTTCGTGGACGTTTTATTTTTGACGTTTATTTCCTTGTTTTTTCACGGCTGTCTGCGATGCGAGCGTTAGGATACTTATTGAATGTTATCGGGTCAGTTTCTGATACCGATATGAGATGTATTTCGTGTTATGATACTAAGAAATCAAAAGTTGTCGGGTAGTTGAAAGCATGCATTATATTTGAGTTGTATGCATTCTAGTTTTATTGCTTATAGCTACGTAACCAAAGAAGATCTGCGCGATAACCTCGAAATCAAATTCGTACTTAGTATATCCAAGATTTCGCCTTAAAACATTTAATAAGGTTCCCAAATCACAGCAACGTGGAAGCAATACATCTACTGGACAACACGCAGAGAATCAAAAGATTGAAGCGAACTAAACCACAGGAATTTGTATAGTGTATAAATGTATTTTCAACTTTAGCTTAAATAGTTTAGTTTTATTTTAATTTGGGAAAATCATACTCATGTATTAATCCCGTACTCGCCTTGCTTGTCTATTAATGCAAGTACAACAAAGCAGTAGTAATAAATTATTATGTAGATTAAGATTGTAATAATACTTTCTTTATTTTCACCTGTAATACAATATGATATTCACTTTTAACAGCTCTAGCGCTAAATGAAAAATATTGAGATTTACAAATATGTGTGTTTCATCTTGTCTCTTGTCATAATACATTCTTTACAATTAATCCACTGGGTGCGTAATTTGCTTAAGCAAAACATACTTCAATGATCTTATTTTAAATATATCCATTAATTATTTATTTATGGAAAACCAAAGCTGAAATATCTTCAGTGTATTCTCAATACCTTATGAATAATTTTTATATTGTTCCACATGTTCTTCGTGTATTTTTTCATGTTGTTAGTAAATTCAGTTTATCCTCTCAGACCCTAAAGTATTTGGCCCAATATCCGATTTTCACGTTTCAATGCAACAACTTTCAAATCGGCTGTTATATGATATCTCATATATACGATCAATACACGAATCGATTATGCAATTCGATAAGCATCGATTTGTACACGTGATAATCAGAAGACACTATGCCTGGTGAATACGGTGGGAGCAGCAGAACTTCCCATTCAAGCTGCTACAGTATATACTTCACAACTCTTTGCAAAAATATGTCCTTTAATTTGCTCATTTAACGTCAGTAAACATATGCCGTAATTTTCATTCAGTTTTTTGCAGATCGTAATGTACTACAGCCTCTTGAACCTACCCATGAGAGTTTGCGCTTTGGATTGTCGTAATAGATACATTGTTTATTGCCAGTCACTCTCTCCTTTTTTCCTACCAAGCAATGAAATCGTTTCATCGTTTCGTTTTTAAAATTAATATTGAAAGCGTTTCCAGCCATTTTCCCTCCCTCTGGATCATTCTCATATAATCGTATTGGAGGAGTTGCACTATCAACTAATATGTTGCCTCAAATATCGTTGACAGTTTGAAGTGGATTTTCTTCCAATAAGTTCTGTAATTCAGTGTCTTCCATGATATATGATCATGCAGGCCGTTCTTTATTATTAACACCAAAATCACAACTTTGAAATCGTTGAAATAAAAAGTGAAAATCGGGATATAACCGAGTAACATCACCAAAGGTTTCCAAACGCGTTTGAAAGATTTCAGCGACAGATTTCTTCAAATCAGACAACAGAAATAATATATGTGAAAAATACAATGATTGATGGCTTTACACACTGAAAAACACAGTAATACTAAATGGTAAATTGTTAGTTTATGTTTAGAACGATCAAAACTATCTAATTTAACAGTTCACTTAGGTTGTTTAAGAGTTATTTACATTAATACTTCATTAATACGTAGCGCTTTTCAAAATACACTTATTGTAATGCACCTAACACTTATTTTTAACCGACTTTAAAAAGGGAGGAAGTTCTATGTTCGGCAGTATATAATTTTTTTAATGTATGTTCGCCCTGCGAGAGTACACTTCCAAAGTATCCCCGTTGTAACCAAATTAGGATCTGATGGGGAGAATGGGGGAAATTGACAGAAAACCTCGAATTTCAAAGATACGTAGGATGTTTTCAACTATTTTTGATCTAAAATAATCAGATATTTCTGTATAATTTTTACTGAACTGATGTGACGACAAATCGGAAGTACTTCATTGTAAAAACCATTCAGTTTAGCACTAACCATATGATATGTGACATCGTAGAAACGTTCTAAGTAACTGTTTATATGGTGTAATGGTTAGAACGTTGAGCTCACGTGAGAAGATCGCGAATTCGATTCCCAACAGGGCAGCAACTTATTTGTTCTACTTTGATTGGAAATAAATCACCTAGACTAGGTAGCGGACCCCAGAGCCTGGAACGTTTCTTATTTTCAATTCTTGTTTTTTATTCCTATTTTTCCACATACCGACTATACATTGTAATAATTGTATATATAATTCTATACACTTAATAAAATATCTGCGTAATTTATTGAGTAAATATCTAACACTTTTTTGTTAATCTCCTAGAACATCAACAATCCGCCCGTGGACAATAAGTATTATTATAAGATTTTAATTATTTATAATATAACTATCTTAACATGTAGTAGATCACTTCAGTAAGTAGTTTACTGTACAACTTATAATCTAAAAAACACTGAAAAGAAAAAAAATAAATATTTAAAAAAAAATTTAACCAACTTCAAAAAATAAATAAGTAACTCACTAAAAAGTCAAAAATAAACAAAATTAGATTTTTAACCGGAAAAAAAATTGAAATAAAATATGTACACAATAGACGTTGTAATAACTAAATAAGAATAATCAAAAAACTTATTTACCCTATCTACTACGGGTATTTTATATTCTACTATTTACACACAATTTAGCTTAATACCTAGCTAAATCTATCTATTTATATTATTATTGTAACTACTACCAACTGACCAGTTTGAAGTCGGTGCCGCGCAGCAGAGGTAACAGCACTTTGAAAAATATATACGTTAATAAGTATTTACAATAATGCATTTAATTTCGAAAAAAAATCTTTAAAAAAACAAAAAAGTTTAACAATCTGTAGAACCTTTATAATCTAACTGTATTTTCTTTAAAAGTAAATTTAAGTAAAATACTTACTAATTTGATAAATAAGCAATTCTCAGAATACTTTATGGGTACTCAAGTTGCCTAATACTAACCAAGTACCTGTAATCTGCGTAACATATGAATAAAAAAAACTGGTTATGCATCGGAGTAATAGAGAGTCATCGTTAGTATTTCTCTAAACAATTAAAGCCTCCATTTTCATAGCAATTACCGATGATTCCAGCCCATTTCCTTAAATATTCATCTTGTTAAATACGGTTATCTCGTATATCGCGTGTTTGTTTTTTCTTCGGGCAGGAGCCACCAGAGATAATACCGCAGATAAAAGGTTTTTTATGATTTAATATAATTTTATAGCCACTGGACATTACAAATATGATTTTTTCGAAAAAAAAAATGCTATTTTGACCAGATTATCAAGACCGATTCGGTCTTTTTTTATGTCCCTTTTCTTGTAACAGTAAAAATCGTGACTGAACTTCATAATCATTCATAACTTGAGAGCGAGCGCTCGTGGACATAGTTTAACAGCACACGATTTTAAAATCTTTAAAGTTAGTATCTAGACTATAGCAATATGAAGCTGCGATATACGATAGCATGCTGCATATGTAGTAGACCAATAAAAAAAAATTATTCTCCTAGCATTCAACAATCTACCTAATGAGTAATAAGTTTCTTATGTTATTTGCATTATAAAATGGCAGGTAGAATATTGCTTCAATGTATTGATTTACTTATTTTAATTACTATTCTATGTTACTCTATCATGAGTTTTCAACAAAATGAATAAAATTATTTATCCAAAGTAATGGTCATTTGATTCTATATATCTTACCCATCTTTTATACAATTTATGGACACTATCTAAAAAAACTGTTTGTCCTTTGAGCAAAACCATTCATCGAACCATTATCTAACTGCGTCGAAACTGGCAAATTGCTGCTCTGCAGGCGCGTATCCCAGCGATGCGAAGTGTTGATAGTCGGGGCAAAGTCTGAAGAGTACAAGGTCTGCCAGGTGCCATAATATGCCCCATCAAAATGCTTTCAACTCTTCCTTGGCCGGTTTTGATTTATGAGACGGCGGGTTATCATGCTTTAAAATTACTTTACTGTGTCTTCGGGGCCATTCTGGATATTTTTCGATCAATACATGGTTCAAATTGATCATTTGTTGTCGGTAGCGATCACTATTAACTGTTATATACTATGCCACTCTATATGCTATCACTTCTTATCGCCAAAACGATTTGGCCTCAGTGTTGATCGACCGGCTTCACCAGGTAATTACCATGACTTTTGCGCTAAGCGTTCCCAAAATAAATCCACTTCTCTTCACCCACGACTATTCGACGTAGAAATTACTTCCCATAATACATTTGAAGCAGCATTTCACAGACGATTTTTCGATTTTCCATTTGCCATCCATATTCCGGTTTTTGGATTTTCGCCATTGCTCGTAATCGGTCGCTAATCGTTTCTTGGGAGACAGACTTTGGAGTTTGGGTTGGGTCTTCAGCTAATAACTCTTACAGTTTAGCATCTTCAAACTTTTTCGGTCTACGCTACTTTCTTTATTTTCCACATCAAAATCACCACTTAAATATTAAATTTCAAGGATAGAGCATGCTTACCGTAAGTATCTACCCGCAAACGGCGTTTTTTTCATTTGATTAAATGAAAAAAGTGATGCGTCCCGGAAATACACGTTTTTAAGATCGAAACTTGACATTTTCAAAGACATATAAATCTATGACGGTGTTGCTTTTGCAAAATATAACGTCTGTTGCTTTAATGCTTGATGTCATATATGTCAAATCACAACATTCCATCCCTAAGCCTAGCGACATGGTAAAAACTATCCCATGTGTCTATGAATTAGATATGATGGTAATTTTTGCGAGTGCATTTGGCGAGTACCAATAAGAGATTGACGCAAAACTAATTTCTTCAGTTTAGTTATTATAAAATAAATCCAACGGAGATAACAATGTTTATTTAACATTAACTATTTTCATTGATTTTGGAATCTCTCTTTTAATATAAAGATTTTTTCAAGTAGATAAAGCAATTTAATATGAATTTCAGAAAAAACTGTACTACAAATATTTTATCTGATTAATACTGCTACTGTATCATTTACTTTCCTTTTATCGACCAGTACCCCAAATATACGAGTGATATGATTCCCTGGGCTTATATCGTAAACTTTCAACTACATAAACTTTTATTTCAGTGCTAATCAGGTTTTGGGGTAATGTAAACACCATGTCTCTGATAATTACTTTTTTCGCTAATATTTATTGACAAAATCTCAGCTTATATTGTTTCTTCTAAGGGCTATTAACGGTAAAACAAGTTACTCATTACTCATGTAGGAATGGTGACCTTTTAACCAATCCATACTACGGAGTGTTCATTATATAATTTCACCGACAGACAGCTTCTCAATAATATAAATATATTTGGTTTGGTGTGGCTTAATTATCCACTGGTTAGATCGAATTGGAGTTGGAACGAAACACATTTGGGTCAGAATGCACTGATAAGACGGCAGTATTGTCAGCGTAGATGGCAGGCATTGTGTCCTCACTAACTGAAATGCCCGCAGTGTAAATACCGGTCTCAGTAGACTGCCCCGTGGGACACTCAAGCGTATTTCCTACAAATCAGAATATTCATCATTATACATAACTAACAGTTTAATTGAAAAGTCCCCAGCCTGAAGATGACTCTGCTAGAATTAAATCCATATCTTTTTCAGTTAGCCCCAACCTTCAAAAGATGCCTGTATATATATCACAGCTGTCGGATTATTAGTTTGTGAATTATAGCATTTTGAGTGAAGCAACATTTATTACTGTGAAAAAAATGGATAAAACGGAATTTCGCGTATTGATATTGCTTTTTGAAGGGAAAAATATAGTTGAAGCAAAAACTTGACTTCATGTCGAGTTTTTGGACACTGTAGCAAGAAAATCAACCCTCTAGGATTGGTATGCTAAGTTTAGACGTGGCGAAATGAGCACCGAAGATGGTGAACGCAGTGGACGCCCGAAAGAAGTTGTTACCTACGAAAACATTTAAAAACTCCACAAAATAATCTATGAGAAAGCTCTGTGCAAAGTGGGTGCCCCGTGAGCTCACTTTTGACCAATAACAACGACGAGACGTGATGATTCGGAGCAATGTTTGAGATGATCAAGCATAATAAACCCGAGTTTTTGCATCGATATGTGACAATGGATGAAACATGGCTCCATCATTTCACTCCGAAATCCAATCGACAGTCCAAAAAAAAAACGTGGGAAAACGCAACAGTCGGCTGGCAAGGTTATGGCGTCTGTATTTTGGGATGTGCACGGAATAATTTTCACTGACTACTTTGAGATAGGAAAAACCATCAACACCGACTATTACATAGCGTTACTGGACCGTTTGAAGGGCGCGTAGGAATTGCCGAAAAACGGCCGCATTTGAAGAAAAAGAAAGTGCTGCTTCACCAAGACAATTAACCGTGTCACAAGTCAGTGGAAACGATGGCAGAGATCCATGAATTGGACTTCTAATTGCTACCTCATCCACTGTACTCTCCAGATCTGCCCCCCAGCGACTATTTCCTGTCTCATATCTCAAAAGAATAATCGCTAGGAACAAATTTTCGTCGAATTAAGAGGTGATCGCCGAAACTGAGGCCTATTTTGAAGCAAAGGACAAATCGTACTACAAAAATGGTATCAAACAATTGGAGGGTATATCTAATATATCCATCATTCAACGGTTCCAAAATAAAGTATTGCGTGCCATTGTTAATGCTCCGTACTATATTTCAAATAAAGTGATACAACGCGATATTCCTCTTGAACCTATAACGAGTGTAATTCAACGTGTTTGTGTGAAGTACTTGGAAAGAGTGTCGGTGCATCCCAATCTACTCGCTAACCAGTTAAATATACGACGTGATAGTGAAGTGAAGTGAAGACTAAAGCGTTTAACACCACCTGATCTGATTACTGGACATATATAAACTTTAGAATACGCTTTAGAATAAGACTAATTAATTAAGATAATATTTTATACAAAGTATCAAAAAATGTCTTCATTAGTTTCTTGATTCATATAATTTCGTAATTTATGCATAATCTTTTGCGATTTCAATAATTAAGGTTTTTCAAAATTCACCAGAAATTTATAGCAGAATTCCTTAGAGATGATATTCCTCCTAAATATTTTAAGAACACTAATTCAAATCTAGGTTCCAAATATTATAAATTTAGTATAAAAAGTATAAGTAATTTAGTATATAAAAGTGAAAACTGAAAGTATAAGAGAGTAATAACAATTAAGAAAAGATTCGAAGTAATTTACCGGTAAAAATAGATGTCTGGCGGAATAATTCCGATATAGCTCCAGTCTCATCTCGACATCAGGCAATAATAGAAAAAGCATATGCTAGTGACCTAGTTGCCGTTAAATTCAAGCGACAAAACAGATGTGCGTGCTAACGCTCCGTCTTTCGCATCTATTCATAAACGGCACGCATCCTCGATTTCATTACCGCCAAAGCACACTTTTATCTTTTTATAATTACGCATATCAGTTAATAATTTCCATAGTTTTATATTTGGTGCATACCATTCATATCTGTTAATTCATTTTCATCAAATGTAATTTCCAAAGAAGCATTTTCAATACGATAGAGATCAAGAATCATAAAGAATAACCAAGAAAAAGTCTATATCAAAAATATGCATAGAATAGTTTCGACACTTTTGACACAATCGACAAAACTCGTTATTAAATCATGAAAATGTATCAAACAATCTGCTATTATTGCAAGTTTCTGTTTGTGTGTTTTTTTTTTTAATATTGAAAACTGGAAAAATATTACAAGGCCTGGCCTCTCTCAAGTTATTTTATTTCATTTAATACCACTCACATTTGTACATATATTTAATTCAAAATAGGAGTGACACGGGAAACGTCACAGTGTTGCCGCAGCCACTCTGAGTTTTAGTACAATTAGGCTCTGGTATGCAACAAAATTTTAAAATAAATAAAATAATTGAACAAATATTCTATTAAATATAATTTATTTTAACGTTATAGTACATCAAATGTATTTATTATCGAAGAACTTAAAACTACAATTAATTTTACAGCCACAATAATTTACAAAGGCCTAATCCACATGATTAACAATTGTATATCTGAGTAATGTATTTTACTTTCATTAGAGATTCATATTTATATTTTACGCTTAGTTCTGGTTTCTTTCGATGCAATGTATCCTTGTAAAGTCATTATGATATTACTACATTTGTCTTCAGTTTGTCCTGTTACTATCTGTACACATCTTTCTTGATAAAACTACATTTAATCACTGCATCATCCTTAATTAATTTACCATATCTGCAAAAGAGTTAGTGTTATTTCTCTACTCATATAGGTTAAACAAACCTTCATATATATTCCAAACAATAATACACATGTTCATAAAGCTTTCACATATTATAATACAATTCCTTACAATTAAAATATATTAAATGTATACTGACCTCTAGCGGTTTCTTCTTTCATCACCCTGTCTTAGTAATAGTCAGCATTAAATCATAAACCGACATTCATAAAGTTTTATTCAATCACAGTCACTTTCAGAAACACTGGTCAAGTTAATAACCAAGCTGTTTATTTCAAATCTATTAAAAACTTGCTCTAGATTTTACCGTTTGTCAATTTCTTCTTCAATGTATCTGATAGAGCTCATACAAACCGAAGGTGTTATTTTCCACAATGCCTCTTTCCACAAATCCAGACAGTTCTGGTTTAAATATCCTCCTCGACCTGAATATCTATTATAATAATTCTTTGCAATACCCCGTATCAATTTCAATTGGATTGAAAATGCAGTTATAGTGAGGGAGACATAATTCCCTGTGGCCATAACATTCAGTAAAATGCAATTAAATATTTCATCTATATTTACCGAGTAATAATTTGTAATAGTTCATTCTTTAACATGATTTCCTCGAAACTTATTTTATGTACTTTAAGCCATTTCTTAATTGCAGCCTTTGTTGATGAACTTGTTAGGATTTTCACCACCTGTGTACTACATATATATGGTAGATATGGTGCATTCTACATAATAATAACTGATGATTTCTCCAAATTCTTTAAAAGCTGATTTTCAAAGTACTGCAAAGACAAATTATGGTTGATTTCTTCATGGTAATCACCCTTGGACTTAGAGAAACACTAATTCTTCACCAGGAACAAAACCATTCCTGTTTCCAGCAAGAAGAACTATATGTCTGCAATGAATAAATGTTATGACTAAAAAAACCTATTCGATAGTTATTCCAACGTTTACCTTTTTCCATGAACTTTTGTTGTATTTATACTATATTTATTATCATCTTGCCGACGGATGTTCTACATATCTCAAATAGCTGTACGTAGCAAATATATATTTGGATCTTTGTGGATAGTTTCCAGACTAACAATTTTCTCTGAAATAATTATATTAAATTATGTTTCGATTGAAAAAACTACTTACAGTTTTATACATTTCGTATATTTGATCTCTGAAACACCATAATTGATCTTGATTCCTCACCTGTTTCGCATAAACCCGGTGTCTTTTTGGCGAATTTAAGGTTATATTGTTTTATATTTTTTGAGATATTTTAGTGACCGTATCCGTACTAATATAAAGTGCAGCGCAAAAAAAAATTTCAATAAAAACCGCGACGATTTCAAATTTATTAAAACAAAGCGTTAAAACAACCGGTTTATAACTCGTAATTATAATATTTTGAAGAATTTTCAGAAATTTGGCAAATGGACAATTTTTGCAGGCTCATTCCGTTACATGTTCGAAATTCTCTAACAGCATTCTGTCTCTTTTTGAATAGAATAAAATGACAAGGATAATATTATCTGACTGTAAAACGAATTTACAACTTTAGACAGACATATATTGAGACTCGTGTCACAGCTATTTTGAATTGACTACATGTATTTAATCGAAACCCTGATATATATCCAAGGAGACTTACCAGTTTGTATATTTGTTCTATAGTTCCACGCTTGTTATGAAATCCAAATAATGAACAGGAATCTTCATGCACAGTTCCTTAAGAACCTTTGCGATTATAGATAAAGTTATAAACCGATAGAAGATAACCCCTTTTGGGATTATCCGGGGTTGAGTATCATAATGATTTCAGCCACTTTCCAAAATCTGGGGAAGTAATTCATGGCATTAAATATAAGTATTATTGATTTAACTCATTATAAAATTTAACAATTTAAATAGTCCGTCAAAAATTATCCTAATTCAGAAATGATTAAACATTTTAAAGAGTGCTATATAATAACGGAAAAACCAAAATCCGAGCGACCAAGGTCACTAAAGAAGTATTAATCACTTTACTCATAACGAACAACGCCTTTCATTTGAAAGCAACTGATTTAATTGTGCAGAGATTGTCATTTCACCACGTTTTACACAAATACTTATATTGATTAGTAATAAAAACGTTGCTTGTTGCTTTCTATTAATTTTACATCTACTTTTTGGGAATACATTCTAAATATTATTTCTCCAATGACATTAGCAATATTTCAGAGTTATAATACCTACTGGTCACCAAACCCCAGTAACTGTGCTAGAGACGGAACAGCTTTAATTATGAAACAAAACATTCACTATTTCAAACAAAATTAAATAAAGGGGGAAGAAATATAAGCTATCGCAGTTTAGCATTGAAAAGTTTGAGCTATGTATTGTCCACCAAGATATAAAATAACCTATAACAAGAACGGTTCGGGTTTCATAGTTAATAACATATGAAGAATGAAAATAATTATTACCTGCCATTAATATGACAAATTGTAATAATTATTTTAGATGCGAACCCACTTACTGACATGCCGAGATTGATAAAATCCTGGTGGATTTCTTAAACCTGAAAAGTACACAAATAAAACAAATTAAAACTTAAAATATGTGCAAGTTAGCATCTAACCACATTCCTGTACTGTTTACTCTTCGTGAGTCCACAATCTGCCCCATTGGCAATAAGTATTTCTTATGTCTATATTATATATACATGGCATGTAGAAAATCACTTCATTAAGCAATCTTCTGTATAAAATATTATCTTAATTAATTAGTCTTATTCTAAAGCTTATTCTAAAGTCCACACATGTCCAGTAATCAGATCAGGTGGTGTTAAACGTTTTAGTCTACGCAATTCACTATCACGTCGCATATTTAGCTAATTAGCGAGTACATTGGGACGCACTGACACTCTTTCGAAGTACTTCACACAAACACGTTGAATTACACTCGTTATAGGTTCTAGAGGAATATCGCGCTGTATAACTTTATTTGAAATGTACGGAGCATCAACAATAGCACGCAACACCTTATTTTGGAACCGTTGAATGATGGATATATTAGATTTGCTAGCGGAACCCCATAGTTGGATTCCATATGCCCAAATGGGCTTGAGTATAGACTCATACAGCAATACCTTGTTATCTAATGATAACTTGGATTTGCGCCCAGCCCAGCCCATTGCAAATAAATATCAGTATAAATTGATAATGGAGAAACAAATCCGCTTGAAGGTAAAACTCAACACTATAGACAATCTTGAGCAACAAACTCTGCAAAAAAGCTGTCCTAACAACAATGAAGATATTAGGACATGATAAAAGAAATAAGAAAGGCTAGACTAGTATGGCATAGAACCAGAAACACTACGGATAAAAGGAAATTTAATATGATCAGTAAGCATAAGAAACAAAAGCTTAATGAATATAAAATAATTATTTTGAAATATATGTTAGAAGATAATGTTATTCACTAAGGAAAGCAACATCAAGTTAGACAAAAAGCAAAACACATTAGAACCAAAATCAAACAACTATACTGGTTAGTCGGAAGATACTCCCAACTTGATCTAAAATCAAAGAGTTTAATCTATAAGACAATTATAAAGCCAATTTGGACCTATGGGGTGCAAAAATGGGGTTGCACTAAAAATTCAAATCAACTAGTCATACAACGCTGTCAAAACAAAGTTCTTCGTTTGATTACCAATGCCTATCGCTACAAAACCAACGAAGAACTGCACGATGACCTGGAAATCAAATGGATTAGTTATCCAAGATTTCGCCTTGAAACACGAAAGAAGAATACAAAATCATACTAACGTAGAAGCAATACAACTGCTGGACAGCGCGCAGGATGTTAGGAAATTGAAGCGAACCAAACCGTACTAACTTATATAAAGTGTATACCTTTAATGTAAACTATAGCTATAAGTTATTATAATTTTATTATTGAGAAATACATATTGATGTATTTCCTGGCACTCGTCTTGCTTGTGAAATAATCCAAGTACAAATGAAAAGTAGTAATAAATTAATGTATAATTAAGATTGTACTAAGCGTATCTAATAAAGATGTTATAAAAAATAAAGAAAGCAACTTGCAATACCGCTTATTAAAAATAATCTAAATTAATGGGTTGCAACGACAAAAAAGCTGAACTATTCGTACCACATCTAGCTAATGTATTTCAAGTGAATGGTATACAACCGACAATGAATACTACATTTGTTTATCTGAAATAGTCCGAAATAATCTATAGAACAAGTTTCTCCAGTAGAAACTACCACGGAAATTGACAGCAACCTCAATCCTAAAACGACTCCTGAAATTATAGGTTTATACTTTACACAGGCCTATATCGCTGCTGCCTGCGATCTCAAAATTATTTGGGAAGACATTATTAAAACGTGTTAAACGATTAAAATACCATATTTCCAATTTGGATTTCGGAACTACTACGTTACAAACAACCAAGTGTACAGAGTAACAGTGGTTATTGAATTAACTCTTAAAAAAAATACTGTCCTACCATATTCATGGAATATTACTTGGAATGTGAATTGGAACCAAATCAGTAATTCATAAGGACCATTTTACAATTTTGGCCCAAGTTAGAAGCAGAGCCAAAATTGTAAAATTTCGATAGTCCATAACTCGTAAACTATAAGAGATAATGCAATTTGGCAATCGACAACTTAATTAGCAAGCTCTCATAGGCTTTTGACCAAGTATGGCATTTGTGTAGTAAGTCGTATCTTTTCGAAAAAAAAATTTAAACATATTTCGCTGAAACCTAATCTGCTGAAACACTACTTGGAATATTTGCTAATGACACAGTTATTATGACAAATAAATGTCTATTTATAGCTATAAAAAAGTACAATTGACAGTCAGCAGGGTCGACAAATTACTAGTCCACTGGAAATACAGCTTTGTAGTTCGAGATCTGTCTATGTCATTTGTCGAAAAAGTAAAAAACTATATATCTTGAGGGATGTCCAGTTCTACAAGCAGAATTAGCGGAATACATCATCATCATCCATCTCTATGGTAGGTTAAATTGGAAATATCATGTTAGACAAAAAGCAGAACCCATTAGACCCAAAATTAAACTATACTGGTTAGTCGATAAGGTAATAAGGTCAAATATATTAATTTATCAGTCGATAGTAAGGCATATTTGGGCTTATGGTGCAAACATGGAGTTTCGCTAAAACTTCTAACCGGCTACTAATCCAACGCTGCCATAAGAAACATCTTTGATTAATTATCAATATTTATTTTAAGTAACCAACAACAGACTGCACGATAACCTCGAAATTAAAGGGATGTATCCAATATTTCACCATAAAACATAAAAGAAGGTTCTAAATCGCAGCAAGGTGGAAGCAATACAACTACAGGGTAACGCACAGGAAAGCAGATGACTGAAGGGAAACAAACCATATGAACTTACATAGTGTATTCTTAACCCTAGCTATTCAATTCTAATTTGGGAAATGCATACCAATGTATTTATACCGCACTCATCTTGCTTGTGAATTAATGCGAATACAACAAAACAGTAGTAATACAAACCGTTTTTTAATTTGTTAAAACTTATTTTTTCCGAAATCGCATTGTTTCTTGTACAGATGTATAAGAAAACATTTTTTGATTGTCACTTATTTCACACTACGCTGTAAAGAGATCAAGTTAGAGTAAGCACCTCATCATCATAACCTAATCCGAGTACATTCTGGTGCGATTTGTAATTACTCGTTGGTTTGTTGTTGCGGAAAAACCGCTGACGCAAGGCCTCGTCGGCGAAGTATTGTTGCTTTCTGTGCCGGGCATTCAGCTTCCAGCCTGACACCACCTAATGGGAACCTGACAGGTTCGTTACGAGAAAAGAAATAAAACTGGCCGCGAACCGCCATAAATTTCTGATAGTATTGATTCTGAACGTGACTTTTTCATCGTTTTCGCGACGGTACTGTTCAGCTTCTGCATCGAAATCAGATGGGAGAAACCGTACCGACGTTACCGAGACTTTCGCGATGGAATTATGGACAGTTACGCAGTCATCCATTATTATTTAACGTAACCCATCGTGGGTACTGCATTAACTAATGACCTAAATAACATTTTAACAGAATCCTTCAAGCGCTGTTAAGATGAACGCATAGGTTCGTCATGTTCTCAATTAACACAATATCTGTTAAAGTATTCTAAAAATACTATAACCTTACTGTAAAACTGAATTTTCATTTATATATTATGAGTTCGTTTACCACTATCATTGTATGCTTTTTACATTGGTTTCAAATTAAAATATTTTATTATTATAAAAATTAAAACTAAGATTAATAATTTTTTACCAAAAATAAAAAGAAACTTGGGACAAGAATACTCAACTTATTTGGGCTTTTTTGGTGATCTATAATTACTTTAGGGATCCTCATATTAAAGTGTCTAATTATAATACGAAATTATTAAAATAATGCATAAATAAAACCTGTACATCTAACCGTCCAGTGCGACCAAAACTACTACTTCACCCGCAGATTTTGCGCTCAAATAATTTTTTTTTGTATAAAAACTGTTACTCTGAGTAAAATAAATAAATAGAATTGTCATAAAGTACTTTTCAAAAATATTCCTCTAGCCTATTACAATACCAGGCCTTTCAATAAGTTTTGTCATAGCACAGGAAATGCACGATTTTATGATCTAAAATACAATTTATTATTTAATATACTAGACCATTAAGTGGGTATTCTAGTCTAAATGTTTGAAAAAGTTGATATTTTTTATAGTATAGAAACTTAAACCTTTAAGAATATGCCTTCAAGACGGTTTTACAAAATATAAATTATTTTTACAAATATAGTTATTTTTTGAGATACAGTCACATGTAAAAATGACACTATAAACCAGTTTTCTCGAAAATACATTTTTCGAGACAGTTGACATAATATTAAATTCTACTAAACCTATTTACTTGAAATTTAGGGTGAGCCTTCTTTATACCATCTTCTATCATATTATTAAATAAATTATATTTATTATTGATTTTTTATAATTTATTTTATTTTTTTATAAAAGACACGATAAGCAAGATACTTAATCATTGACAATTAAAACTTAAAAGGGTTAAATGGATTTTGTGCATTATCTCCCACCATATTCCTGAATCCTGAAGAGCTAAGAAGTGCCCTCCTATCGTGTTCAGAACTTTCACAAGAATGTTCTACGGTTCATTCTACGAGATGAAATAAAAAGTATTGTGTACCTTTTTAAAATTCTGGATATAATTAAAATGAAAAAAGGGGCTTTATAGAAAAAACAATGCCATCAACATAACATATAGATACGTCAATCTAAAATCAGTGAAATAAATTACAAATTTAATTCACGGATTACAAGAAACATCCAGGTTGTTTACCAAATTTAACTTCTTATTATTTCCTAAATCTTCTTATATCTCAAAAAATTCTTTGGTGGAAAACATTGTTTGTCAAATAATGATAATCAAATAATTAGTTCACTTTTCAGGCCTTCTGAAAAATTACTACAGTGATGTTAGCCATAAATTGAACATAAGAGGACCATTGAAACAAGTGCAATAAATTGAACATAAGTATAATTTTTCGTTCATTTGCATTTCTAGAAAATTTTCGTTTTATTTCCATCGATTGGTATTCTACAACTACCAGTGAAATATGAAAAATCTAAATATCTCTTTTGTTTGACAGGCCAGTTGGGTCACTGGTTACAAAAGGTTTAGGGTTTTTTAAAGGCTCTGTTAATTCATTATTTAGAAATATTATAAAAAGAAAGTTGCTCATTTTGTTTTGGGAAGCCTTTGCCCTGTACTTCAAGTTTATTGGTTATGTTTGAATCTTTTTAATCATTATATCGTGATATTCACTCACTGCAGCACATTCTTCAATTAGCTCTATTCTGATTTCATCGCATTCCACTACAACAGATCTTTGTTAACACCAGCAATGGTTAATACACTGGAGCTTTTTAAAAATTATTTTAACAATAGTGCTTGAATAGCTTCATATTTTATTATTTCTTAATTAAATTAATTATAATTAATTTTTTATCAGCCGATAATTGAACAAATTAAATAAGAAAGCAATGATGTTTCTAATAACACGAATTATGATTAATTATAGGGCTCATTTTCCATCCAAATTAATAACTTTTAACAAGTATTATTGGTCCATCATGTAAATACGTGTTAAACAATATATGCAAATTATTAATAAAATATAACAGCGCAAAATATTACAAAGTGTTAATCTTATGAGAATATGAATTTCATAACATAAATGGTTAAAAATATTAACATATATTTGATTTTTGAAAATGTTTTGAGCACACTTGCACTAACATTATTGGTAAATAATTCATGATTATAAAATGGAAGTTAAGTTGTCGGCTTCTGGATTGAAGAGGCCTACAACTAAATTAATTATAATATTCAAATATATAAATTCATATTTATTATCGTCTGAAGATAATAAAGTTTTGTTCAAGGTTTACATCTAGATTCCACAAATAAATTTTGATGTTATGTACCCAATAAAGCCAGTAAAAATTCATAGGCACATATTTGCTTCAATTTGAAATTTTTTTAGTCTGTTCAACATTACTAAATACTGAAGCCATTTATATAATATGAGCAAATATATTTTCTAATAAAGCATAAGATTTCATCGACTACTCTTTATAGCGCATTTATTAATGTAGGATAATTCAACTATTCGGAAAAGGATGGCGGCATAGGTATAGAAGTGATTTGAATTTAGTATTAATTTGTCTTTGTTTAATCACTACTCATTGACCTTAGAGCTTACCCGGGAATAGAAAATACTGGCTAATTTTAATATGCATATATTTCGATATTAAAATTAGAAAATAGACAGAATAATTATGTTAGAGTCATGGTTGTTCTGCTAATAGTAAATGAAGCAGAGAGTTTGTAATTTTTTTCGCTTTACAGGTTGGCCAGCTAGAATCGATTAGTCTTTGGCTGATATTAGTGATGGTATGAATATAAGTAGAGCTGTCTCAATAGAAACTACAAACCGGGCGTTATGGATTGGTAGGGATTTGATGAACGACTTAGGTGACGTAGAGAACCGAGGAAGAACCTCATACGAAACATCTATAAGTGAAGCACTTCACAAATGGAATGCCTTTCTCTAGAAGAGTGTTGACGGTCCTCATAAACTAAGGAACGTGAAGTAGGACACGATCACTTTTAAATCGAAAGATGAAGTTGGTAAACTGTTTATCGGTGTGCATGGACATACTTGTGCCAAATTTGGCCCCCATACAAACAAACTTAACTTACCAGCAACTTATAAAGGGTGGTCTTTAGGTGTATAAGAAGTTTGCTATTTCTGCACAGTGGGGGACAAATTACGTAAACCTGGTGTTCGTTACCACATGTGCCAATCACGAAATCTGCCATTAGTTCTATGCAGCTGAACATGCGGTTGCCCAACGGGTCTTAGCGGTCACTTTAAAACAATTCACTTAGTTGGCAGAAAAATTTGCAGTAGATAAAGAAATAACAAGCACTAAAATATATATAGTCTGTCCAAAGTTATTTTGTACATACATCATCTAAATTTGTGACGTCAAAATGTCGTAATATTGCCAAATTAACTGTGAGTTTTAGAGTTCAGTTTAGCTTTGACTTACAAAAAGATTCTAATCTAAGTAAAATAATTAAATAAAAATACTTTGATGAAATACAATTTATTTTAACATTATAGTGTATCTAAACCATATATTATCAAAGGACTTAAAACCGCAATTAAGTAAACATTTAAAATAGTTTGTAGGTTAGGGATATGTTTGATTATATTTACATTGAGCTCTTTTCCATACCTCCTGAGTTAGAGTTCTAAGCGCTTTTGTAATTGTACCCCTGGAGGTATAATCCACCAAATGAACAATTGTATATTTAAGTAATATATTTTACTTACATTAGAGAGTATAATTACCTTTTACGCTTACTTATTGCGTTCTTCAGACGTTTTGACATTTTGATATCACTGTATTTCTTCTTCGTTTGTTTTGTTAATACCTGTATACATCTTTCTGGATAAAACTAGATTTAATCGCTGCATTCCCCTTTGTGCATTTGCTATATCTGCAAAATAGTTACTATTTTTTCCAAACACATTTTAACTGAATGCTCATGAATATTCTGAACAATTACACACATATTTGTGCACATAAATCTTTTGCACTCCACAATAAGTTTTCCTACAGTTATTATATATTAATTATATACTCACCTTTTCCTGTTCCCATTCCCGCCACTCTGTCTTAAAAATTGGCACCATTGAATGATATCATATTCAGAAAGAGTCATTCAAGTGAATAAGTAAGGTGTTAATTTCCAATCTATCAAACAATTGTTCATAATTCCATCATTTGTCAATTTCTTCTTCATTGTGTCTAATCGGCTTCATCCAAACCGAAGGTGTTATTCACTATTCCTGTTTCCAACATGAAGTACAAAAAAACCTAATCAATTGTTTTTCTAACATTTACCTTTCTCCATCAACTTTTGTTGTCATAACACTATTTTTATTATCATCTTGCTATGAGTGACCATTGGGTATATTAGTCCCATTCTGAAATATCCATGTCTCATCTAAATACATAAATCGAACTAATAAGTCTTCATTCAGTTTATTATATGCTATTAAAAATTTTATTCTTTTAAAAGCAATATCCGGAAGTTCCATTAGATCTCTTCGATACTTTTCAGACTAACAGTGTCCTTTGAAATAATTGTATTAAATTATGTTTGTATTGAAAACCACTCACTGTTTTTATATACTTCATATATTTAATCTCTGATAGAGCTAACATCAAGCTGATCTTGATTTGTTACCCGCTTCGTATGAGGACGGCTTTTTTTCGGTGAATTCAAGATCATATTTTTCATTTTTTGAGATATTTCAGTGACCGCGTTCATGTTAATATTGAATGCAACTGCAACACTCTAAAAAATGTCTTGAATAAAAATCGCAGCAATTTTTTTTCAAATTCAATATTTAATAGTAAAAATGCTTACCTCTCTAACGAATAGTACCGGTAAGAGAGTAACTCCTCTCCAAAGTAACTCATTAGAGATGCAATGTTTTTGTCTGGCTTCGGAATTTCCAATCAGAGTAACAATAAGCAGCGATTTGAAATTTATTTAAAACAAGCAAAGCATTAAAAGAATTTTGCATACGTTTGACAACCGGAGACTTTAGTAGACAGAGTAGTTCGGTTACACGTTTAAACTTATCAGAAAACTCTTTTTCTATTTCTTTTTAACTAGAATAAAATGGGAAAGAAACTATTGTCTGATTCTAAAACTAATTTATAAATTGCGGCAGGCAATACATTGAACATCTTGACGACATATGTACAAAATAACGTTTGAAAGACTATACATAAATTAAATATATTCAAAAATAAAACCATGATAAATCAATATACACAAACCCAACAACCAATAATCCTCGATTTTTGTCATAATCAAAATAGCGTTTTTGTAACAAATGTTGGTATTTATATATAAGAATTTCTCGTCTAATGGTATAGAATAATAAGCAACACTATTAGTTTTAAGTGAAAAATAAATGAAAACATTTTTATCATGTTCTGTACATTATGTTCCCAATGCACACGTATAACGTCTAATGACAGTTTAAGCCAGTAGTAGAACAAAAAACTGATTATTAAATATTGCCTAATGAAGCCAAATGCTTCGATGTAACACGTGCTACAGTGAAAACAGTTTGACACGACGACAACAATAGAATCAGTATCGCTTAGACTTAATGTCCTCCATTGTCTCATTTTTCAATTAACATAGAATAAATTATACGCATACTCTCGTACACAGATACATACGAAAGATACATTAAAGTTTTGTCAGTACATTTTCCTATTACCAATGCAAATGTACCATGTGTAACGCTGGTCGTTCTCCATACTCTCGGCCGCGTATCACCAACACCATTCAAAACCCAGCTTTCAATGTCAACAGAAATAAATAATTAATATAATCGCCGAGATATTAGAACAGAATGGCTTTTCAATGGGATACTAATAGTAGGCCGTGTCGCAGTATCATTCATCACTCTATTGTTAAAATACACTTCCAAAAAATTATTTCGGTATTCGATTCAATCTGATTCGTCAGGATTTGGGCTGATTTTATTTAGCATTGTATTATCACTAAAAACTGACTTACATTTGTCACTTAAATTTGTTCGTTTATTGCGTATTATACTGTTTTAAAATAATATTTCCAACGCCGTACTAACTCCTGGATCTTATAGTGAAATATATATACAAGGCCAATGAAGAAAAGAGATCCAATACATTTATTAATTATTTAATTATTTGATTACATGAAATAATTAGATAATTTGATTTAATTGAATGGGTAGATCTAATGACGAAAAAATGATAATGATGGATAAACATGAAATAAACTAAATCAACATCATTCAACAACAACTCAAACATTCATTCCTTGAAAAAAAATCATATTCATAGATACGCGGCACATGCATCACAGTTGAAGTTTACTAGAAGTTTGCAGAAACTTGCAGTTTATTCAGTTTCTTAGCTGTTGCCTATTGGAATTTGGAGTCACCAAAGCTGGGAAACCATTCTATACAGGGACAACATGGAAATTTGAGCAGAAACGACGCCGTTTCATTGTGGCTTTGTATCGCTGCAGCGTACAAGCTGCCTCTTTTTTTTTGTTAAATAAAATCTAATTTCAAATTTGTATATTTCAGATATTATAACTTCAGATATTATTAATGGATGTAAAGAGTGGATCTATACAAACATCCCTAGCACAAAATGTTCAAGGTTAGTCCTGGAGAGTCAACCAAATCGACAGACAAATATCATATTGCTACAAGAAAATACCAGTTTTAGCTAGTAACAAATGCAAAGCCATCCTCTTGCATGACAGTACTCGGATACACGTTACAAGAATTATGAAGAGTACAATATTGCATCTCAAATGGGTTCGGACGCCAACCGCACACACTCTGGTTACCTCCTGTTCAAATGCATGCAGCATGACTTGCTGACTGAAAGTATTTATGAAAATTATACAAATAAAACTTCAAAGAGCTCGCGAGGAATCAAAATGAGAAGAGCAAGCTGAATCGCGGTTGTGCAGATAAGACTTTCTAGTATTATAACATTATATGCATAGGAGTTTAAAATTCAAATTCAAGTCAAATTCATTAATAAAGTAATTAATATTAATAAACAAAATGGAATTAAGAAAGGGGTTTAAATACGGTAATGAGAGCACAGTTGATAAACAAACTTAGAGGCGCAGATGACAATATTTGGGATATTTCTGTCGAATAAAAAATGAACGAATTTATCGTAGACTTCTGCGACAATATAGGCTTTTGCCAAAAAGGCACAGCGAAGAGCTCCGAAGAAGGCATTGATCAAGATCATAAAAAGCTATCTAAATCGTTCTTTCGACACAGAGAGTATTGTCATGTCGCTAGAAACTTGGAAAGTAGTAAGAAAATGATGGAAATACTTTATACCAATTAAATAAGCGGTTTTTTTTAAGTTCTCTGAAAAGGTATCCATCTATCAGAGCATAGAGGTACCTGGAGAAAAAAATTTTGCTTTGGTTTGCCCAACATCCAGATGGGGCTATTCAAGTAATTTGATTGGTTGCTTTAAATCCATATTATAGGCACCTGTAAGGAAAACATTTTGCTGCGAAAACATTTGATAAAGTTTGGCACGTGATAGCCCTGACGTCACGTTTAATCGACCAATAAAATTTAAATAAAAAACAATTTAATCTCTGCAATAAATTTATTAAGTAAAATTCCATGAATTAAATAAATTTAAACTGTAAAAATAAATATAATAAAAATAAATAAATAAATAAAATGATGCCCTAATATCGTGGTAAGTATAGAGTCAACTTGCAATATCTCAACTCATCCCCAATTAGTATAGAATGTAAATTATCTAAAGGGCCCTCATGTTCATTCACTTCACACTTTCCCAAAGGCGAATGAGATGAAAAATATAAATAGATGAAAATTATCTTATGATGAGCGCTTTAAATGATTTACCAAACGTACTAGCGAAGGATGTAGATTTCTGAAATCATGAGCTCTAATAAATCCAAAAAAATTTCAAACTATCTTGGTTAAGTAACCTTAAGCCAATATGTTAATTCAAATAATTATACAATTTTTTTTCTTTAATGAAATGAACCCCCTCAAGGTAGCTATTAAATTCTTAATCGATGACACTTAAACAAATTTGGCAATAAAATTTAAGTACTATTTGGATAAGTCCTGAATCGCACCAAAACTCCTAATATATAGAACTGCGATAATCTTCTCTTAAAAGATTGGCATTCAGTAGCTATTATTTTAGCGGCGTTGCAACTATCAAATAATTGATCCAGCAAAAAAAATATATCACCGTTTGCATAGCTTCCTTTGGATTTTCTAAAATTAAAAAATAAATATTTGTTACTTTATATGATTATTAATATGAATAAACTTACCTCAAATCTTTGATATTCTATTAATTTCTTTGATACATAATCTAATCAGTTTAGGATTTATAACTCTCTATCAATCATTATTTAACAACCGACAAATACATTTTCGAAGGAAAACTGGAAGGTTTTGAATTTCTTCAATATATGTGCATCTGGGTACACAAACAACACTTCCTAGATTGAGATCAATTTACTTATTGCACTACCCACTTATATATACTAATGAACTAATAACTTAATATTTAAAAGTTATAAAAACCTAAACACACTATTCTTTACGTTATGCACACTGAAAATAGCACCCAAAACAAATAAACACCATAGAAACGAAGTGAAAGAATCAGATACTGTCGCGACTGTTAGTATAGCGATTAAAACAAGTAATAAGTTAAAAATAGCGACACCTATACGTTGGATATCGCGAAAGATTTCTCCAAAATGTTCTATTTCTAAGTTAAAGAATTCCACACAAGCGACGAACACCAACATAATAACAGATCAAATGAAAAGTCCCCGGCCTGACACATAGATAGCGCTACTATGATTAAATCCATATGTTTTTTAGTTAGCCCTAAACTTCAAAAGATGCGTGTATACATTTGAGAGCGGTTGGATCATTAATTTGTGAATTATAGCATTTTGAGTGAAGCAAGTTTTATTATTTTGAAAAAAATGGATAAAAAGAAATTTCGCGTGTTGATAAAATATTGCTTTTTGAAGGGGAAAAATAGAGTTGAAGCAAAAACTTGGCTTGATGCCGAGTTTCCGGATACTGCCCCAGAAAAATCAAATATAAAGGATTGTTAAGTTCAGACATTGTGAAATGAGCATCGAAGACGGTGAACGCAGTGGACGACCAAAAGTGGTTGTTACCGACGAAAACATTTAAAAAATCAACAAAATGATTTTGAATGACCGTAAATTGAAATTGAATGAAATAGCAGACACTCTAAAGATATCAACTGAACGTGTACATCATATCATTGACGAATATTTGGGTATGAGAAAGCTCTGTGCAAAGTGGATGCCGCGCGAGCTCACTTTTGAACAAAAACAACGGTGAGTTGATGATTCGGAGAAGTGTTTGAAGATTATCAAGCGTAATAAACCCGAGTTTTGCATCGATATGTGACAATGGATGAAACATGGCTCCATCATTTCACTCTGAAGTCCAATCGACAGTCATCCGAGTGGACTGCACACGATGAATCCGCTCCAAAGCGTGGGAAAACGCAACAGTCGGCCGGCAAGGTTATGGCATCTGTATTTCAAGATGCGAATGGAATAATTTTCATTGACTACCTTGGAAAAAGAAGCACCATCAACAGCGACTATTACATCTTAACATAGCGTTATTGGACCGTTTGAAGGACGAAATCGTCGAAAGACCGCCGCATTTGTAGGAAAAAGAAGTGCTGTTTCGCCAAGACAATGCATCTTGTGACAAATCAGTGAAAACGATGGTAAAAATCCATGAATTGGGCTTCGAATTGCTTCCTCATCCAGTATTTTCCATATCTGCCCTCCAGCGACTATTTCCTGTTGTCAGATCTCAAAAGAATGCTCGTTGAGAAGAAATTTTTGTCGAATGAAAAGGTGATCCCCGAAACTTTTTTTGTTGCTATTTTGAAACAAAGGACAAATCGTACTACATAAATGGTATCGAAAAGTTGGAGGGTCGCTATAATCAGTGTATCACCCTTGAAGGGAATTATGTTAAATAAAAAAGGACTAATTTTGGCAAAAAAATGTATTTTACTATGGTAGGCGGGAGACTTTTCAATTGACCTAACTTAATTCTTCAATTGACTTAACAATTATCATTGTTAACAGCTTGTACTATCAAAAGAATGCGTTAGAATTCATAATAAACAGTTCACCGATCTTTCCGTCTTACCAAAAATAATTGCAAATTAAAAGATACGTTTTCAAAACCAATATAAAATTATTATCAAACAAAGTCAATTAAATCGAACGACCCTATAATTGATTGATTGTGTGGGTCCACAATATCGATACCAATTACGTCGAACTAATTTCCTTACCCTCAGACATATCTCTATATCGACTGCTAATTTATTAATTTCCAACGGATCGATACAGGAACAACACAATCGAGACTAATATTAATTAAAACTATATACCGATATTCAAATAGAGAGCAGGCACGGCCATAACTGATCCAGTAAATAAACAATGTGCAATAAATTATAACGTTCTAGAAATAAAATCGCGCTGAATAACGAGAGAAACAAATATTGGAACGGTTATGCGTCGCCGGGCAACTAGAACGGATTGTATCTTCGAGAAAGGGAAGATATACGACTGGTTATTGGCGAAAATTTTATTTGCATTTTAAATTGCATATCTACGGACTTAGCAGGCTATTAAATTGGTGCATTCTCTTTTATCGGACTAGCACAAAACAAATAATCGTTCTATTTATTGTCCATTAAGATAACTCATTAACTCTCATGTATATATATATATATATATATATATATATATATATATATATATATATATATATATATATATATATACTTAGCTAACATTTTCGGCCTAATGATATAGAATCTATCAGGGATACATCTCCTGTTTATCAACCCGATGTAGATCTAAATCTAATTCTTAAAAGATATCCGGTATAGATGACATATCACCTGGATTATTGAAAGAACTGCCACGAAAAGCAATCATCATGTTGACATATATATTTAATGCCTGTTTAAAGCTGAAGCATGTCCCGGAATGCTTTAAAGTTGCACAAATAATTATGCTCAAAAAACCTGACAAACCTGCAGAACAAGTCGAATCTTATAGACCTATTTCGCTACTACCTGCAATATCAAAGCTATTTGAGAAACTGATATTTAAACGTGTTAAACATTTGGTAACAATACCAGATTTCCAGTTTGAAATCATCATTCAACAATCGATCAAGTGCACAGAGTAACTGCGGCTATTGAAAGAGCGTTTGAAGAAAAGAAATACTGCCCTGCAATATTCCTGGATGTCTCACAAGCTTTTGATCGGGTTTGGCATTTGGGATTAATCTGTAAGATGAGCAAATTGTTACCGCGTAACTATTGTCAATTGCTGGAGTCATATTTATTCGGAAGAAAATTTAAAGTATCGCACAAAATGGCGTTCCCGGCATTTAAAAATATCTCGGCTGGAGTTCCACAAGGTAGCGTCTTAGGACCTCTCCTGTATCTGCTCTACACTGCTAACATTCGAACAACAAAAGAAACACTTCTTGGAACCTTAGCTGACGACACAGTTATTATGGCAAAATATATATCTCTGCCTAGGGCAATAGAAAAAGTGCAAGTGGCAGTCAATAAAATCTACAAATGGACAAAAGATTGGAAAATTCAACTTAATAGCTCCAAATCTGTCCACGTTAATTTTGCATTAAGGCGAAATAATAAAAACTTAATTATACCACTCAATGGATGCCCGATTCCTCAAGCAGAATCAGCAAAATACCTTGGAATCCATCTTGACGATAGATTAAATTGGAAGCATCACGTTAGACAAAAAGCAAAACACATTAGAACCAAAATAAATCAACTATACTGGTTAGTCGGAAGATACTCTCAACTTGATCTAAAATCAAAGAGGTTGATCTACAATACAATTATAAAGCCAATTTGGACCTATGGGGGTGCAAATATGGGGTTGCACTAAAAATTCAAATCAGTTAGTCATACAGCGCTGTCCAAACAAGGTTCTTCGATTGATTACCAATGCCTATCGCTATGTAACCAATGAAGAACTGCACGACGACCTGGAAATCAAATGGATTTGCGAAGTTGTGCAGGATTTCGCCTTGAAACACGAAAGAAGATTACTAAATCATACTAACGTGGAAGCAATACAACTGAACAAAACCATACGAACTTGTGTGAATATTTAGTGTGTATTATTAGTGTAAACTATAGCTATAAGTTAATAATTAATAAATAATTATAATTTTATAATTGAGGAATATATTCTGATGTATTTTCTCGCACTCGTCTTGCTTGTTAATTAATCCAAGTACATAGGAAAAGTAGTAATAAATTAATTGTAAATTAAGATTGTACTAAGCGTTTCTAATAAAGATGTTATAAATATATATATATATATATATATATATATATATATATATATATATATATATATATAATTACAAGTACTATTTACAAGAACGCTTTAAAATACAAATAAACTATTTGTATATAGTAAAAAGTGAGTAAAACAGAATATTTATATGTATAAATAGAATTAATTCCAATGTACAAGAACCCTCAGAAAATATCAGTGCGTAACTGTGTAGTCTGCCAGCATAAGTCAAGTTAGGATAACCTGGCAGAATCTGGATCTAAAATAGATAATCAAGGAGAAAATTCATACTTTATTGGCACAATTTATTGTTATCTTCAAGTATGTTGATGTCAAAGACCATTTGAAATTGTGTCTTTGGCAAAAATGTTGAACGCTTAACGATTTTACGTATCATCCTTATACAGATGCCATACTAATCCTCTCTATATCCTTCCGATTTTAGTATACGTACTGTGGAAGCGAGTAGATATAATTATTGTCGGCTTCGCTGGCGCAGTAGTTAAGGCGACAGGATAACCCTTTTGTAATAGTGTAATAGTGTTGTAATAGATGCGGATACGAATGCTACCAGAGCATGGCCGTAAATTCATATTTGTTATTGTTCCTAAGTGCCCATTAGCCACCAGTTCTACGCTAGTAACCAGGCTAGATAAGACAGGATGTTTTCTGGAATGATCCCCAAATTGCTCACTAGCCAATGGACATGCGAGAATCGTGGTTCGGAACCCACGTTAAGCAATAGGTCCAGTCCAAATACGCCGAGAAAATATTATTAATAGTATAACTATAAAAAAAGTGCTTCAAGTTATAAAATTTATGTTTAGTGCCATGTTACATCTAAACTTCCCTAGCACTGAGAAAGTGACCCAAAGGATTAGGATTGCCAAACGATAGAAAAAGTCAGAAGTTATTTCCTCCTATCATCCTCTAAGCATATTATCTGGGATATCCAAGATTTTCGAGAAACTACACATCAAGAGACTCGTCGTAATATTAATAAGAAAGAAATATTATTCCATAGCATTAATTTGGGTGCTGCAACAAGCCCGGGACAATGGAGTAAGTGCACAGATTGGTTCATCAAATAAATAAAAACTTAAACGAAAAAAAATATTGCTCGGCTATATTCCTCGATATATATCAAGCTCTTGATGAGGTATGATACACTGGACTTCAAGTTAAAACAAAAAAATCTTCTGCACCATTCGCACTTTCAACTACTAAAGCCTACAGACAGGTATTTTATTGTGAAAAAAAGTTGGTACACTGAACTACATCCAATATATTTAGATATACCACAGAGCAGTATCCTTAGTCTGACGTAGGGCGATTTTATCATCTCACAAGTATCCAATATCAGCTAATAGGAACCTCCAACTTCAATCTCGACAAATTTCGTTTGTGGTTGAAAGCATGGCGTATCAAAAGAATGAGACAAAATCTACTCACCTGCCTGTTCACTCTGCCTAGAAGGACTTGTCCTCTGGTAAACCTAAACTCCCGCAAGCAGATAATGTTAAATATCTGAGATTGCATTTGGATCGACGCTTAAATTGGAAAAAACATATATTTATAAAGCTTAAACAACTTGGGCTTAAACTGTACCAAATTGATTGGGTCATACGTCGTAAATTCAAATTATCTTTGCTAATTCATTTGTCAATTCTTAAGTCCATATTGACGTAAAGTATCGAATTGTGGGATACTACAAGCAAATCTAACATATCCGTTCTGCAGAGTTTCCAAAATAAAATGCTACGTGTCGTCCATCGTTAACGCCCCATATTATACCAGTAACAACCTAATTCAGCGCGATATCCCTCTGGAAACCATAACGAGTATAGGTTAAAACATTTACTGTCATCTGACCTGATTAATAGACACACAAAATAGTTTTTAGAATAACATTGAATAAAATTAAGTACAATAATAGTTTATAAGTTTATACGGGAGGTCATTATCAAATACTTATTATTGCCAATTGGATACTAATATTGTGAAATATTAAGAGAACAATAAAATTAATTAATAAAAATACTTATAAATTAATAGTTTAATAATAAACCTAATATATTATGAATTTTCCGCTAGAACCAAAACGAGCAAAACTCATCAGTCCTGAGAATTATCACAAATTAGGTTGTTTGCCAGTTGAGTTGTTAAGCAAAAATTTAAGCTAGAAAGAGAAACCTACTGAAACAAAGTGGCCACTGATTAGAAAGTAATTAAGAGATTGAGCGGTGAGTAAATCTACAAAATGAAAATATTAAATAGTTTTGAACGACAGCAACATATTTTGCACAATTTTTTTAGTGCTCTCCGGTATACTACAAAATTTAGTAGAGGATTTTTTACATCACAAAACCTCCCCAAATTTCACTTTCAGAATTTTACAATCAAAACGTCTGTAATGTTTCTGCTACCCATTTATATACGAATTTAGGTTGGTAAGCTAGTAACTATATTAATAACTTATATAAACAGCACGAACTGAATATAATTCTCACGTTTAAAGAACTAAATGTGCCTTTACCCTTTATTCCTACTGTCTGTACAGCCAACAGAGGGTCACTTCAGAGAGGATCCGTCAGAGATATATTAGTAGAGAAGCTGAATAATTGAACTGAAGAAAAAACTAAAACAGAAAGTTACTAATACTTTCAATTGATACATTTAAAGATTATCAGTGACCTGCGTAGACTAAAGTGTTTCTACTATCAGATCTGTTGAATGAACATATACCATAGTAAACTTTAGATCAAAATTTAGAATAACATATTTTGCATAGGGCATTACTTGTATATAATAATGTCATGTCCACTAGGCAAACTGATGAATCACTAAGGACAATAAAAGATATAGTGCAGAAAAAATAACTTATTTGCTATTTTTAAATAATAAAGCATACATTTCGGATCAACATTCAAATTTCTAATTATATTATAATTTTGTGTATTGTTAATTCAACACAAAAATAAAGTGTTAATTTATGTTTTCTATTAAAAAAATGCCTAAAATGATCAAAAAATACATACACGAAAATTATCATTAATATATGTTTTATTAAATACCCCATATATATCTCGAAGGTTGGATGAGGTATGACCTACAAATACTTTATGTAGCTGAGGAATAGAATTTGTGTTCACTTTTTATGAAAATCTCTTGCACACAATTGAGCTACTATTTTGGAAATAAATAATAAATATAAAATATAATAACAAATATCCTGCTATGTTTACAAAATTATTTCGCCCCCTTCAAGGTAACTCTTTGGATGCATTACATATATCAACGTTTTTTCGGAAAGGGCTGCGATATTCTAGAAACAATTTTTGAATACTAATGGTTCAAGGAAACTAAATCAAGCAAATACGGTTATAGTACGCTGTGTAATAAGGAACATTATTATGACGCATATAATTCTTCTTCAATATTATCAGATATTTTGCTCAACTAATTGTTCAAAGAAGAAAACTTTGAAATTACGTGATGATATTTTTAAATTATTTTAATATAACCGTCATATATATAAATCCAAAAAAGGATCCAGTAGTTGCATAGATAGCCAAAAAATATCAATTGAGAAACAACAGAAATCTATTTTTAACAGCAATTGATAGCTTAAACTACGGTCCTGTGTTCAATTACTTGAACTATTGAATAATGTATTGCAATTGCATTTTCGTAATTGAAAAGCAACATCTTCAATGCATCATCAATCAGGACTTCGACTGCTTTGTGATAAAACCAACCCATCAGTTTGTGGTACTAGTAGCAAAAGTGATCTGTGTTATTAACGGCGACTTTTTGTCTTGTTCATGGCATCTATTATGGGAATTTTATTACGTGACTTAAAACGTTATGTCTTATTGCTCGATGGTGTTGCTCGAAGCACGTCTTTATTTTTTAATTGCCACGACTATATTAGCTACATCGATGAATTAGCGAAAATTCCTGAAATTTTATTTACCTCTTTCGCGAATTCATCACTGAAAAAATGCCCGCAAGAAATTAATTTAAGAAAGTTATAATGCTATAAAAACTAATACGCTCATGTAAATCTTACATGATAACCCAAAACGTTGATACATACTTTTATACATACTTGTAATTGTCTACAAACCAAACACTATTTAAATAATAGGTTAGTGAAGAAGTATGGTTTTATACCATTTTGATCAATAGATCTAGGTTGTACAGTGAATGCATGAGAACTTTCCAGCGAAACTTTCTCAATCTCTGCTGAATTACTAAATATATGTGTGGCACAATGTTATTGATACAAGACATCGCGTTAATAATATAGCAAAGTGCATGCGGTTAGGCCTCCCAGAAGACCTAACCGCTCTCATCAAGTCCTATCTCTCGGACAGATCTTTCCAGGTCAAGATCAGGGAATCACTTTCCAGTCCTAAACAAATCGATGCTGGCGTACCCCAAGGTTCCCCGCTGGCCCCAGCCTTATTTAACCTCTTTATTTCAGGTCTGCCGAGAAAAGAGCACATTGACGTCGCCTTTTACGCTGACGACACTGCTTTCTTCATGGACGCCAGGTTCGAAGTTACAATTCATGAACGTTTACAGAAGCAGCTCGATCATGCGATCAAGTGGTTCAAATTCTGGAGGTTACAAATCAACCCCCTGAAAACCCAGGTCATCATTTTCCATAAGAAGTGTTACGCACTGCGCGTCTCGCAACTTAAGATCGACACCGCAATAATTCCATGGCTGGATAACGTCACGTACATAGGTCTTTACTTCGACCGGAGGTTCGGTTGGCATTCACAAATCCAGAAAACAATCCAAAAAGGTTCGGGGATAGCAAACCTGCTATCTTCTCTGATCTGCCCTTCTAGCAGACTTCCCATCTCCATCAAATGCTTATTTTACAAGATGTTAATTCGGTCCATACTCCTCTACAGATCTAATGTCTACTTCAAGCTTGTTACACCCAACCAGGTCAAACGGCTTCAAGTTTTCCAAAATAAGCTCCTCATGAGAATATTAAACGCTCCATGGTTTGTCAGAAATAATCAAATTCATAAGGAAACTGACACTCCAGAAATCAAGCACTTCACATCTCAATCATTCAACAAACAACAACTCAAGCTCAAGTTCTTCTGAAAATGCGCTTGTTCGCGAGCTGGTCGACATGCTGGGAGCTTAGCACCGCTTCACCGTCAAGCTCCCCCCTTTTCCAGGCTGAAACGACCTCACCCATCGCTACAGTCATAACTTTTGCCCCCATACAACAGTATCCAGTTGTGTGTTAACTCAGGTTCGCGAATCAATAGAATCAATCGCCGGGCCCTCGTACCCAATAACGGCTGCCCGATCAGCGGATGCCATATCCCCAAATTTAATGCAGTAGCAGTAACGAAGTTAATAATACATCAACTCTATTTGGTTTGGCTAGGTTCGACCATCGAGTGAAATATTAATATACAATTTATTGCAAATCCCACCAAAGATAATTGGTCAGTACCACTTTCTTTGGTTGTCAGTTTTTCAGGCAATTAATAAAAAGTAATAAAAAATTATTTAATAATATTTTCTCAATATTCTAAAAATGATAACATTAAAATATAATAAATATTTTGACAAAGAAAAGATCATTATTCAGAACTGAATCACTTATTTTTCAAAAAGTTCAAATATTAGCAACAGCCTTATTTAGAAGGGTATGTAGTATGTGGAAAATGCAGCAAAACCTATTCGATCTTTACTAAGCCACTAAATAAACGTGTAAACGCATTTTATAGTGGTTTTTGATGTATTAAACAAAAAAATATGCTTAACAATTATTGACTTAAAACGAAAAATATAATTATATCATTATTGGCGCAATGGTAGAGGCGACATGACTGTCCACCTATTTTGCGACAGTTGCGGGTTCGAACCCTGCTGGTGCATGGTCGTAGTAAATTCATGGTTATTATTGTTTAATATAATCGGACAAGAAAAATGATCCGATAGCCTTAATGCCAAGGACCGTAGTTGGGCGTTACTTGGACGTTGCCCACGTTAAACTACAGTTCCAGTCCAGATAAACTCTGATTTGTAAAAGGATACTTTAAAATTAAAAAAAATAGTTTGCTAATTTTTGAAATATTTAATGTTTAAGTTCATACATATTAAGGCGTTCTTGTATTTGAGGCATCACAAGAAATAAGCTATAGGCCATCCAATACGAGACCTACCTTCTGTTGTCACTTCCATGAAACCAAAATCTGACTAATATATTTAATAATAGATTATATAGAAAGACAGCATAATGGGCTTTAAATAAATCAATAACTTCATTCGATATTTTAGTGACTAAATGAATCAATTTCATCAAAACAAAATACAAGAAACTCTATATTTTCCTGTACGTTCATCAAATATGATAAATAAAGACTTACTTAATATAAGATTATAACTTCAATCCAACTAATATTAAACTAGCAAAACACACTAATGATATTTTTTTAAATACGAAAATAACAAGCATCCTATTTCATTTGAAATTCAGTAATAACTGTTCTAAACTGCAAACGTTATGCAACATCATCTAACATCACATTACGTAGTGTACCATCTCAATCTATTATTAACCTGTTATTTACCTGTCAATTTATAGACGTATTATTTTCGTTTGCGAAAAATGTACTCTTATTCAACGAAATCGCGATAGAACGAGATGGGAACTGTACAAGAGAAAGAGACGAGAAGAGTGGGGAATGATCAGGCAGACTAGACAACAAAACAAAATCGAATCGTCAGCCAACTGAACAAATACCATGGATGTCATTGCGGAATTTTCGGAAAAGGCCGGAATGTTTGATGTTTGTGCTTGTGAGGCTGGTCAATATTTGCGAGGTCCGCCGTCCATTTTGTACTCGGATGTACTTTTTTGTATTTATATTGGAAATGGCTACCAAATAGTATGTGTGTTGTTGTTAATAAGCGATATATCGTTTTATTTATTCGGCTAAAAACCTTGACGCTAATAGGAGTTTTAAAATTAAAAATATTATATTTATATAACTAAGTCTCGCCAAATAAAATTTTGTCAATATATATCTGCTACAAAAATCACATTTATTGAGTTACTACATTTTATATGTCAATTACCAGTATTACAGTTAACTTTACAGTCATATGTACGCGTTTATGCTAAATGTCAGATTTTGACATATTTTAATGGTTTTCTCGTTTATTTATTTGTGTTACTGTGTTCTATTACATTAGAACATTTTTTTACGATATATAAATCTTAATATTCTCCATAGGTTCTTAACTCTTAAATTATAATATATTAAGTATGTCTAAAATTTGTGACAATTTTTATTTCTAAACATTTTATACGTCGATTATCGGTATTACAGTTAACTTTTCAAGCTTTATATATGAGTTTGTGCTAAATGTCCGATTTTAGAATAGTTTAATCGTTCTATTTAAAATAATTCCATGATTAATAAACTTAATTAGTCATGAGTTGTTAATTTTTGAATAATAATATATTTATTTGATATATGTGTAAATTGTTGACTAAAATATGTTAAAAAGATATTTCGATTATTGTGCATTTTGTGCATGTTATGACGATATGAATATTTATACATATGACTTAATAGAAATTAGTGATATTTTGAATTTTGTGACACCAAAGTGACACGTAAGCCGTCTTTACTAAAAATCGTAAAATATATTAATTCTAAAGGATGACACAATTTGACAGTTCTGGGTAAAACAAAACCGAATCATACACCTGGACGTATTTGGAAGAAAATCCCGCGTAAAAATGACATCAGCCCGGTTCAACATCTCAGGTGCTGGCATCAAGAAGGCGTATAAGCCCGTTTATGTCAACGAACCATACGAAAGACCGTAAACTCGGGCGGACGCCGGTCAATTCGACTTGACGTCTTCGAAATTCGCGAATAATTCGGCTGAATTTGATCGTATCGGATCAGTTCGTGCAAATGGAAACCGATGTGACCCATATCGACGGTTAATTTTCCTGAACTACCCGACCATAACCCATATCGTTTGCCATGTGGTCGGTCAGAACGTAACGCCGGTTATTGAGATGGATCTCTTGTTTACCATTCACACGGTAGGCGACCGATGACTGTTTTTTTCCGGTTTTGGTAAAACAAATAAGATCAGTCGCAAGAGGAAGAGTTTTTCGTTTGGATCCGTTCATTTATCTAACGGTTTCCATTTTATTGATGTTAGTTTATGTTAGGTGTTAGTGTAGTTTATTTCATTACAGATATCACGTTGATTAATTACTATTAAGGGCGCGAAAAAGCAATTGTCTTTAAATTGTATTTTACTTAAATACATTTTTGTCGCTAATTCATATTTTTAATTGTACTTGAAGAATAATTTTTATAATTTAGCTTGAAATAGTATACCCAAATATGAATGTTTATGAATGTTAAAAAAACAGTTAAAAGCAAAGTAAACCTTAAACTAAATAAATAATATAGTTGGCAAAGATACTGTGAGTCATCATACCACTAGATTTTGGTTTAGTCTGTTTGAAAGTAGTAACAGAAGAAGATCAACGTAACAAGTCAATTGAAAAGTCCCCGGCCTACCGTAGTAAAACACATTTTTTTGGCAAAATTAGTTTTCTTTATTCAACATAATTCCCTTCGAGGATGATACACTGATTATAGCGATACCTCCTCTTTTCGATACCATTTTTAGTAGTACGATTTGTCCTTTGCTTCAAAATAGGCCTCAGTGCATTGTCTTGGTGAAGCAGCACTTTCTTTTTCTTCAAATGCAGCTATTTTTCGGCTATTTCATCCTTCAAACGGTTAAATAACGCTATGAAATAGTCGCTGTTGATGGTCCTTCCTTTTTCAAGATAGTCAATGAACATTATTCCATGCGCATCCCAAAATAGAGATGCCATAACCTTGCCAGCCGACTGTTGTATTTTCCCACGCTTTGGAGCGTGTTCATCGTGTGCAGTCCACTCGGATGGTTAGGGGTAACTAAACAGCATATGGATTTAATTCTAGTAGCGCCATCTATGTGTCAGGCCGGGGACTTTTCAACTGACCTGTTATTGGACACCTGATATTTTATTCTAGCGATATATCTATTTCATAATCCTTATTCGATATTAATGATTGTTCTCTAAAAATTAGTCTTATATGATAACTATAAGAAAATAATAAATGGTACAAATATTACTTAAAAAAATCAAAACAATACACTTAAAAAATGCAAACTGCTTGTTTAATAAGAAGTTAGGCAACAATATAACATACGGCAAGGAACACCTCCAGTAACCGGGCTGGGTAAGACCAGATAAACTTAATGCCAATTTTTTAAATCCCATGAAAATTCAAAACAGAAATAGATTAAAATATTACAAGAAAAAAGGCAATTAGAGGGTTTGGTAAACATTGAATAAACTTTAAAAATAAAGCAATAGTAATTATTCCAAAAGAAAAACAATAACAGTTTTAAATCAGCCCAATATGTTTTGTATTCTTTATAAATCCTTTTTCCTTCATATTATTTTTTCTATCACACTACCAAATATAATTGCTTCCATTAATCGTTTTGTTATGATAATAGAATGAGTCGAAAGTATTTAGCGTAGCTTCACTTCACTTTCAGTTCAGCGCAGTTTAAAATTCAGTATTTAGATTGTTCCTTGTCTTTGAACTGTTCAAAAATCAATGAGCAATTCCAAAAACCGTTCGATAGTTATAATTTCCAAGATGCCAAAACTCCCAGTTTAAGCAATCGTAGAAACTATTTCATATCCAAACAGGTTGTTAAAAAATGTTCACTTGTCTGATCATATCAATTCTGTCTCACAGACAGTCTAATAACTTCGTAACACCTTCAATATCATATCATATCCTTTATCATGACTTTGAAAGAACGTACACCTGATGAAATATCCACAGTAAATTTACTACTAAATGAGCTGCTTCCTTAAAAACATAGTATTTTATTACTTTTCAATATTTTTTCCAATTTTTTTCTAGGATGTTTTAATATATATTTTAAGGTCTCTTTTTTACCCACGAGGGTTTATCTGGACTGGATCTAGAGTTTAACGTGGGCCCCGAACCACGGTCCTCGGCCTTAAGCCTACCGACTGGCGAGTGACCAACTTAGAAATCATCTCAGGAGACATCCGGTCTCAACAAGCCTGGTTACTGGCGCGACTGGGATCATTTTCCATGTCGAATTTTACACTTTTACCTAGGACAATCACAAATATTAAACAATCATAAACATAAATGTACGAAAATACCCCAGCAGGATTTGAACCCGCGACTATCACTTTTCTAGTATTGTAGAATCAAATACAAATTATTTTAATCAAATTATCTACCACCAACGACTCGGCACTTTGATTTGATGCGACATTATGAAAGGTCTGATTACTATTTGGGGTACATCAAAACTTCTCAATTAATCTCTCTTTCGGTAAATCAAGAATCAATAAAGATACATGTAGCCTAGCGTTCTGGTGATGGAAGGCAACGTCTTTTTCATTGAACAATTCTAGCCATTTTTTTTATCACCTGTTCTAATGGCATTAGTTGTTGGGTGTTGTTGCGAATTAATGGTTTAATTAGATTTGACCAACTTATGATGAACAATTCCTTTTTCATCCCACCTAATAAATTAATACAGTCAATTTTTCATAGTTAAAATATATGAAACATAAGTATCGAGTTTCTTTTGATATGCAATCAAATGTAAATAGTTCAAAACTATTTTACGATCGATGTTTAGTTCCGTGACGATGTCACGAGATAAATTGTGTAACTCATTATAATTGTGCACTTCATTGAGTTTAACCATTTAAGTTGTTTAACCATTTGAGCTCGAAGCAATTCTAGCCAGGACTGGGTTCGGAAGTAAAAAAGGCACAATATGACGAAAATCAGTTTATTTATCTCCATTTTCGAATCGCAAAGTTTTTATATTTAAAATGTTTTGTGGAATATTAACTTTGCGACTCGCTAGAGTACAGCTTCATTGAATAATTAGGGGATAATGGGGTAATTAGGAGCTAGTGGGTAGTGGGAGTAACTACATTTTACACAGACAAGATCGTAAAAGTAACCCGAAATTAACATTACATGTCTTTAGGAATATTCGGTTATGTCATATAATTTTTTATTACATTTTGGTATTGCTATGATGGACAAATCTGAGCATTAGGGTCGAGCGGATTTGGAACCTTGATGAAACAAAGGAAAAATGTAGACGAATTCATTCAAAATTTCGGGGTGGGAAAGACTCTTCCAGCTAGGAACTACTTGTTTGTTACGGATTCTTAAAAATTCTCGGACATCCAACCAGGTTCAAATTCTTACACGCTTCGTCTAGACCCGGTACCTGTACCTTCATTATTTAAAGCACTCGACAACTAATCGATGCAGTATGATTTTTATTAGTCATGTGTTTTCTGTTTTGCTTGGCGTCCTTCCTATCTTGGCCTGACTTGCCACAAGTGTTACAAAAAACAGCAAAATAGTCTAATAAATTAGATCACTAAACATGAAACCAGAAATGTAACCTCTGGGTCGTCTCATTGAGTTGTTTCTAGAGTCCGCCTTCGATATGAGGTACGCATACTTGAAGAAGCAAAGTAAGCAGTATCGTCCGCGTAAAAAGCTGCCTCAACTTGGGGCCTCCTAGAGATATCTGAAAGGAAAAGAATAAATAAAGTAGATGCCATTCCGTCTGGACAGAGTGCCTTTGATCTTCGCTTTGAACGATCGTCCCGTCATAAATTATTTGATTACAGCGGTTAGGTCATCGGGTAGACCTAACCGAATACATTTCGCCATTAAGCCCTCGTGGTAACCCTTGTCAAAGACAGGTCCTTGTCCAAGAGGACCGTAGTAATTTGAGCTATGAGTGCTACAAGCATTTATATGCCTCTATTATTCATTTTTCGTCGACAGAGACAGAACTGGAATATAATGGACCACCAGGAGTTGTCTCTACTTAACATGGTTACAACAATTCATTATATTTACTTTAATTTTGAATTTGTTTCATTAAATTTGACTTATTATGAATAATCATAATAGTCATGCTGCATTAGAAGCCTATTGGTATCTTTAGAAGATTTGGGGAAAATTTAAAGACTCTATTGCCCTTGATCAAAATGAATATGATGACAACACAACTAAAAATAACTAATGGTAACTTATAGGCATTGCTGAACCTTCGGAAACAATAGCTATAGCTACATTTACTTCACAATCAGTGATTTCTTCTCAAAGACTACTGCAAATATCCACTACTCCTTCATAATATACCAACAACCAATCGTCATAGCATGCAATAAATAAATTCTACACAACCTTTAACAAATTTTGCTGATATCTTAAATTTTTACGTCCTCAACCACAAATATTAACAAAATGTATAAAGAGGACTAGAAACAAATAGCATTCAGAAATGTTTACTAGTATGCCCATGAAGACAGATATCAAGAAGAGAAACGTTTTTTTTAGATACTTAAAATACCCTATAATAAGTAATATAAAAATGATATTTATTTTTGTTGTAGATTATATTTTGCTGATTACTATAAAGTTTTGATTTGTTCAAGTTTTTTTATTGATTGATTTTCAAAATTATTTTTTTATTCGAAAGAGTACACTTCCGAGGTAGTCGCATTGGTACAAACAAAGGGCCCAAACAATACAAAATTATAATATAATTTTGTGACATATACACAAAATTAAATTACGAACAAAACAAATCTAATTTGTTGTTCGGCATCGACTTCAAAATGATCAGTTGGTGGTAGTTATTTTTATTTCTTGTCAGTAATTACTAAGATAGGTTAGTATTAGAAAAAAAATTAATGATAACATCTATTATTTTCTTTTAAGAAAATATCAATATTGATACTAGCCTAGGCCTTTCATATTGGACAAGTTTATCGTACCGACATTCAACTCACGCTAGTTCTGCAACGCCAAAACTCATCAGCAATTATTACATGGGCCCGTCTGAGTACTTGTATGAATATAACTTTATTAACGACATTATAGACACCATATGGGGCCAGTCATAACATCCCATGGTAAAGGTTTTAGTCGAGAAATAATATTTGTTCTGTTCGTATGTTGCGCAAGGTCTTCTTTGGTCGTCGGAACAGTAAAATATCGGTGTTAAAAGTTTCCGCAATTACACAGCCTCCCGTTCGTCTTTCACTGTATTACCCGAGTCAGAAAATCGGTTATTCGTGTCATGCCGTACACTCGAAGAATTTTAATTAGTAGCGGCATACTAATAATATCAAAATAGAAATAGATGACAGAAATAATTTACCAGTGGACCGACCGATGCCAAATCCTGAGGAAAATGGGTCTTGTTGGCCGTAAACTGTACCGTTTTCGATCACCCAGTGCCCCAGATGTTTAAATGTTTTTTGTTATTAAAATGTCATTGTTTAAATAATAAGACCTATGGGTTTTAGAGATTATCTTAAAATTACAACGTTTAGAACACAAATTAAAAACCACCATTTCTCAAATTTGCAAGCTTTATCACGTAAATCTATGAGGTGCTTGCATATATTTTGATCACAAAGATTGATGAATATGCTGTAACTGTTAAATTCGATGATTTTGACATTTCTGTACTTTCGTTGCACCTGGCCGATGCGCTACCAGTTCCAATTCTAATACCGTAGGTTATTCGCCGTTTCTGTTGTATGTAACTTTACCTTCTGATTTATATTTGACAGCGCTGTACCTCAAAATGCCAACAGAGGAAATTTAAGATAAATCCTTGTGATTTATATTTGAAAATTTTGTTTATGTAATTAAGTGTTGTTTAAGATTTTCTATTAGTTGTGGTTATTCCCGTATTGTTGGAACTATCAAAGAGTTATGGTAGTTATAACTCAACGATTAAGAGAAGTATGATGATATAAAATTATATTTTATATTATTTGTAGGGACAAAAAATTAATGTATTTATTTAATCGAAAGGAATATTCAGCTGTGAAAGAAAAATACGACATATGCGAATATTTACCTTAATATAGATTAACAAAATTCCAGAATAACAACAATCGTCTGTGCTCTGTTTATAAGGTATTTTGGATTTTCGCACGCAGCTTTTTCAGATACATAATATACACGTTAATTAATCTTTAATGTTAATAATTTAATTAATTTGATATATAATGAACCCAGAAGAGCTAAGAAAAATTGTTCTTGCTTAAGAACTGGTAGTAATTGATAAGGTTCTGGACACAGCAAATCATTGTATTAAATATAATTGTAAACTGTATTCAGATTTTTGTGTAAATTTAATAGTAACTAACTTCTTATCAATTTCAGGTTTCATTAGTAGGTGTATTTGGTAACACAGCGGTAACCAAATGTTAGAGTTAAAAAATAAATTAATTTATGCATCAAAAGTTATAATGAAACTTGCAAAGAATATTAGCAATTATAAAATTCGTTGTGGAATATTAGTCCCCGTATGTGACACAAGGCAAAGTATAAAGTAGCAGATCAAAGAAAGCCATATAAGACAAATTAAAAATGAGCTATCTGTAATGGAGAGATCCAGAATATTACATAAAATAACAGCTTAAAATAAATAAATTTACTAAGACAAAAAAAATAAAACAGCTACTTCTTAAAAATTAAACAGTAAAATAAAAGAACAAGGAAAGGTGCAATTTTATTTTAAAATGTACGTAAAGAAATTATTATTTTATCAAATAAGCTTTTTACTCAAATTGTTCTTTCTCAATATATATATATATATATATATATATATATATATATATATATATATATATATATATATATATTACGTGAACTTTACTTCTTATACATAATAAGTCAATTAAAAAGTCCCTGGCCTGACATAGATGGCGCTACTAGAATTAAATCCATATTTTTTTTAGTTGAGCCCTAACCCTCAAAAGATGCGTGCACAAATTTGACAGCTGTCGGATTATTAGTTTGTAAATTATGATATCTTTTGTTATTGTGAAAAAAATGGATAAAAATGGATTTTGCCTGTTGATAAAATATTGCTTTTTGAAGGGAAAAAATACAGTTGAAGCAAAAACTTGGCTTGATGCCGAGTTTCCGGACACTGTCCCAGGAAATTCAACCATCAAGGATTGGTATGCCAAGTTTAGACGTGGTGATATTAGCACCGAAAACGGTGAACGCAGTGGACGTCCAAAAGAGGTTGTTACCGAAGAAGAAAACATTTTAAAAATCCACAAAATGATTTTGAGTGACCATAAATTGATATTGAATGAAATAGTAGACACTCTAAAGATATCAACCTAACGTGTACATCATATCATTCACGAATATTAGTATGAGAAAGGTCTGTGCAAATTGGGTGCCGTGCGAGCTCTCTTTTGACCAAAAACAACGACGGTTTGAAGATGATCAATCGTAATTAACCCGAGTTTTTGCGTCGATATGTGACAATGGATGAGACACGGCTCCATCATTTCACTCCGAAGTCCAATCATCATAGACGTCATCATAGAAGGACGAAATCGTCGAAATACGGCCGCATTTGAAGAAAAATAAAGTGCTGCTTCACCAAGACAATGCACCGTATCACAAGTCACTGAAAAGGATGGCAAAAATCGACTATTTTCTGTTGTCAGATCTCAAGAGAATGTTCGCTGGGAAAAATGTTTCGTCGAATGCAGAGGTGATCGGCAAAACTGAGGCCTATTTTGAAGCAAAGAAAAAATCGTACTACAAAAATGGTATAGAAAAGATGGACGGTCGCTATAATCAGTGTATCATACTTGAACGGAATTATGTTGAATAAAACACTAATTTTGACAAAAAAATGTGTTTTACTATGGTAGGCCGGGGACTTTTAAAGTTGAAACCAGCTGTTTTACAAAAGATGGCACATATATTCAAAAACAAATACATATCAAAGGATTTTCAGTATATCGTATCGTGTGTAATCTTGCTTCAAAGACAATAAAGAAAATAGCGATGCCTTAAACCACTCTCCATATTCTGGAAACAACTTGGTCTGAATCAGGCAATAATAATATGCAAAATTTTTGTTTCTGCTTTATGAATTCGCTATTGTATCTTTCACTTTCATACCATACTTCGATAATAACGGAACAACATTGTTTCGTAATTAAAATTAACCGTCTTCAGTCCACTTAATCAATCCGAATTACGATGAAAAACAAAGCAGAAAAAATCATAAAAAATATTGCGTTATAAATAGAAGTCCAGTCACTGCCCACTGGCAACGTGGGCTGAGGCTGAATTGAGATTTACACATCCTTATTTAGAAATTTCGCGGTTTATTTGTTATTAGTTTTAAAGGTTTTTATTAGTTTCGTCAGGAAACCGACTAAAGCCGTGGTTTCTGGTAAAGATATGACCGCAGTTTGGTTTTTATTATTGCTTCTGGACTAATTTATTACATCAAGTATGTTGGTATATATACCGGACTGGTATTTACTCTTAGTGAATAGAGATATTCTTTTCCTAATGTTTGGTACCTTATCTATAATTCAGTTATTCAACTAAATATTGTGATTTACTTAATGATTGTGGTACATTATAGAAAAAAAATAAAATATTAGTACTTGCATAAAAATATTAATTTAATAATAATTCTCTAACATATTGGGCATCTCCTTGGAAATAATGTTTGATAAGATTCTAATTGAAAAGAATATTACCATAAGATTATATAACACTACATCAACAACTTACATTCTGTGGACGATTAAACATTCCTTCTAATTGGCGGGCCAAGGCTGGTCCTAATCAGATAAAAACCAAATCTGCAGAAAAAAGGGCAACAATTCTTCAATATTAACAGATATAATAACATATACATATAACGGCATAGATACCGTGTGTATGAGAAGCAAAAGACATGAAGATAGCAATAAAATGCTCAATTGCTCTCCATGCGCTTCAAAATATCACCGAAAATACACATTTCCGGTGATATTTCGGTGATCATGTACACACATGAATACAAGAATCTCGAACAAGTTAGAAAAGCATACCTGAAATGGAAACCATTCTTAGCTGATAAAAATTTAAACAAAAAGCTTAAATTAAGGAACAACATCTAACCTGGAAGAAGCATACTTGCATACTTGCTAAATAAACACAACTTAAAGTATATCAAATCTATTGGCTTATTGGTATCAAAGGACTTTAACGTTAGATAACAATATATGACTATATTAATCAATATATAAGCCTACTTGGCCATATGGAATCCAAATATGGAGACTGCTAGCAAGTCTAATATAACCATAATGCAACGGTTCCAAAACAAAGTATTGCATGCCATATTCGATGCTCTCTATCAATAAAATGATACTACTTCTCTGGAATGTAATTCAAAATTTTTGTATTTAGTACTTTAAAAGAGTGTTAGTGCATCCCAAAACGGTCGTTAAATAGCTAATTGTGCAACGTGATAGTGAAGTGACCAAAACGTTTAATACTATTCGATCTAGTTATAAAACATATATATTTTAGAATAAAATTTAGAATATAACTAACTAATTAAGGTAATATTTTAGAGAGATGACTACTTAACAAAGTGATTTTCTATAAGTCATGTATATATTATATATTATATATATAAGAAATGTTTATTGCCAAATCTACATTACATATTATTATTTATTTACGTAGAGTCATTGTTCAACCCTAGAAGTAAAATAAAAATTATAATTAATAAAATAATATAAAATAATGTAATATTCTAAATAAAAGATCAAAATAAATTATGTAACAACTACTTACGAATTAAGTGGAAAATAAATAAAGTAAATAAGCGTGCGATATCTTGATGTCGAGGTGACTTGGTGATAGTTCTGAAAACGTATAACTGAGCAACCAATATTCAGTGACAAGGGTGAAATTAAAAATATACTCAAAATATAATAGGGATCAGTGGTTATTACTATAGAATCTTCTAATGCCAGGTAATATTGAAATATCACAATTAAAATATTGGCATCTAAATGTAGTACTAATAATAAATAGTATTGATAACATTAATAAAATATAATTGCAATGATACGCAATAGCCTTTAGTTTCTTTGAACCTTTTAGAATCTTAGTCCACGGTAGTTAATAACATTGACGGACAATCATAATAGACCACAGGCAATAACGATAGCTAATAGCTACGATGAAGTATGACATGTGCATACGGCACGACGGGAAAGTAACGCACGACTTACCAGCTTATGTCCTAACACTAACAACAATGGATATGCAATGAGATCAAGGGAGGCAATGCGCGAGATCCTGCCACTAAGGTTAGTGGCCTCGCTAGGATTAAGCTAAAAACTCAAATAAATAAATAGGCAATGCTCTGATGCTATTGTGCACTCACTAGTCAGTCAAAGGCCACACTCTAGATACGCTACCGCTAAGAGCCAGCAGAAACCAACCATTTCCATGGCGTTTATGTATGCTTCAAGTTACCCATAGATCTTTTTTTATAACTCTTCGTGAGTCCATAATCTGCCCTATTGGCAATAAATATTTCTTATGTCTATATTATATATACATGGCATGTAGAAAATCACTTCTTCAAGCAATCTTCTGTATAAAATAATATCTTAATTACTTAGTCTTATTCTAAAACTTATTCTAAAGTCTGCATATGTTAGTAATGAGATCAGGTGGTGTTAAACGTTTTAGTCTACACACTTCACTATCACGTCGCATATTTAGCTGATTAGCGAGTACATTGGGATGCACTGACACTCTTTCGAAGTACTTCACACAAAAACGTTAGATTACACTCGTTATAGGTTGTAGAGGAATATCGCGTTGTATCACTTTATTTGAAATATAGTACGGAGCATCAATAATTGCACGCAACACCTTATTTTGGAACCATTGAATGATGGATATATTAGATTTGCTAGCGGTACCCCATAGTTCGGTTCCATATGCCCAAATGGGCTTGAGTATAGACTCATACAGCAATACCTTGTTATCTAATGATAACTTGGATTTGCGCCATATGAGCCAATACATTTGATATAATTTTAGTCCCAGTTGTTTCCGTTTAGAGAGTATGTACTTCTTCCAGGTTAGGCGTCGATCTAAGTTCATACCAAGATATTTAACATGCTCTGCTTGGGGGAGCTGACGATGATTGATATTCACTGGTGGACATGTTCGTCCACGCAGGGTACACGTTGTATGCGTGGATTTTGTTTCATTGGCTTTAATGCGCCATGTCTTCAACCATAATTGTATTTGCTCCAGGTGGGTTTGTAACCCATAGATTATAACCACACATCAGTAACTTTGGCTACTTTGGCGTTAGTTTCTGGTTTATGAAATAGTTATAATTTATATTTACAGTTGCAACCATAATGTTGAATGGAAAATGAATAGAGAATATTAAATGGAAAATAATAAATAAACAATAATAAACAGAAAATAATAAATAGAATATAATAAATAAAGACTAATAAATATAAAATAATAAATATAAATAATAAATGGAAATTTAATAAATAAATTAAAATTTATTTTAATTTATATATAATTTATATTTATATATAATTTATTTTAATTTGGGAATTTAAAAAACTGGAATACTTTGCGAATAAACTCACCATTTGGTGACACTTAGCTTGGACGGCATAAAGCACAGTAAAATGAACTGAATACGAAAAAGGTAGTGATTCCCAGAATCGCGTCTTCAGAAATTAACTCTTACGGAGTTCTAAGGTCTATTGGACATCATCTGAATATCACATCTGGCAAATACATCCGCCGAAAAAACATCAACAATGTTGCTCTACTACTAAGTATTCGCAAAGGCGACAAATTCTATAATTAAAAAGAAGCGACAATCGCGTCTAGTTCCTTTACATTATCGTTCAAATCATTTCTTTAAAATATAAACAACTCAAAATTAAAAGGTTTAATAAATATCGAATTGCTAGATGAAATTCCAAGCACCATAGATATTCGGGACGATTTATGAATTCCTTCAATGGTACGTGTCTCTTTCTGTGTTTTAGGAAAAAAATATCGAGAAGATTTAAACAAATAAAATTTGCTTTTATATTTATTTTGTATAATTATTACTTAAATAATATGTATAAAAACATTTTTCAGTCATTGCATTGCCAAACAAATTATTGTAACGAAAAAGGCCGAAACCTTTATAGAATTCCGTTCCCGTATCGATCCGCGAATCGACCGACCCTCGGCCTTCGGTCGCGCTCGGCTCGTGCCGTACATGCGACCGGCATTTGTTTCCGAATACCTGCGGTCGCGGCCTACGTCTTTTTTTGTGTTTTCGAATGCCGTCGTGCAGGAAATCGTGGGCCGTACAAGAATCTAGTTTAATATTTATAAATTGGTGTTTATTACCGTTCGCGGACAACATATGGAACGATTGTATGTGTGTGTGTGTGTGTGTGTGTGTGTGAGTGAGTATGTATGCGAGTGTATGCCGTTCTACTGACAGTTGGTCGTGTCTAAACGGCTGTTGAGAGGATTGCGATTTTGCGCAACGTCCAGATTCTTTTTCGTGATCTGAATGATGGAGTCAAGTTAACAATGTGCGACTTAATATATGTGACATATTACGTCTATCTGTGATTGATTAACTGGTCCTCTCCAACTGGTGGATATTAGTTTAACCGGTGAATAAAGAAACATATCGTCTATTCAAAATTACAGTGAACTTACGTCATCAAGATGTTAACGTATGGCCTAACGCAAATTATTATACCTTCATTTTTATTCATTTTTAAATCGCACAATATTTCCTTATCATTTTATTATTATGTATATATTATTTATTGTAGTTAAAAAGATATACAATGCTATCTGATATGCTCGAACGTGTTACCCAATCAGCCTACAAACTCGCCTGATTTAAGAGAGGTTTGAGACCTCTGCAAAATTCTAGTGATTACAAGTGAAAAAGTGAAAAAATTAGTGATTACAATTACAGGTTATAAAGCCACAAACGTTTTTGGTGCTTCACTTGTTTTATTAAATTTCAAATCGCTGCTTATAACTACTCTGAAAATGCCGAAGTCATTAAATAGTCAGATTCAAAACAGATTGCGTCTCTAATCAGTTATTTATTTATCAATTTATTTGTGATATTTTCTGACCACAACGAGAATTTTTGGGATTAACAATTACAATTTACAAGATTATGTTACGTTATTTAGATTAAAATTTTATTATATAGTCTATCCATATTGGTGATTACGTATGTTCGTAATCACAATTTATGACGTTAAAACGGTGCACTGTTGCCACATCAACTCTGGGTTTTAGTTTATATTGTCTTGACCTATAACAAAATTCTAATCTAAATAAAATAATGAAATTAAATGAAAAAAAAGATTTATTTTAACTTTATAATACATCTAAAAACTACAGTGAATTATACAGCTGCAATAGTTATCACCACTTAACACTATTCATTTCAAAAATTTTGCATGCGTTTGACAACCAGATGACTATGACAGGCTCATTCGTTTACGTGTTCAAACTTATCAGACAGCATTGTGTCTTTTTTAACTAGAATAAAATAAGAAGGAAAATATTGTCTGATTCTAAAACCAATTTACAAATTGCGGCAAGTAATACATTAAACATTTTGATGACGTATGTTGACAGCAACTTTGGATAGACTATATATCAAAGCTACAAAAACTAAAACTGAAAGTTGATGTGGCAACATTTTAATGTTAAAAATTTAGATGGCTTGAGTTCACTGTTTTACTGGATGGACTATATAACCCAACCAACCTTCAAAACTCGTCCATTTATCAAAGGTTTGCAATATTCTTCAAAATATTAACTATAATAAAAACAGGTTTTATTGAACGGACCATATTACAGCTATTTTTTAACTACAACTCTCTATTATAACTACGTTTCCTTCATGAAATTATTAGATTATGTTTAAATTATAATTTCATGCATAGTTTTTAAAGTCCATTTTTGATTAACATTTGATGGATGTGATCCCATAGTTTTAAAACACGGCAGAGTTTTTACAAATAACTGTTTTAGTTCAAATGGTACTGTTCCTTCAACCTCCGGGTAAGCACACTATTGTCGAGCAATTGTAGTACTTGTACGATGTTCTTGTGATCACCAAATCTTGATCTTTTTCACAAATCTTTTATGTTTTTAATTTTTAATAATACGTTCTACCTCTATTAGAGAACGTATTTAACTTTGACGCATTGCATTTGCATTATCTGCAAAAGAGTTAATATTCTTTCCCTCCTCACATATTTTAAACAAATTCTCATGTATATTCTGGACATGTACACACATAACTGTGCAGATCAAACTTTTGCACTCTATAATAAGATTTCCTATAGTTATCGTGTATTAATTATAAACTCACATTTAGTTGTTTCCACTCTCATCGCCCTGTCTTGGAAATTCTCAGCATTATATCATAATCCCATATTCAAAAAGTTTCATTCAAGTGAATAACTAAGCTATTAATTTCCAAACTATATAACATGTGTTCACAATTCCATCATTGTTAATTTATTCTTCAGTGTGCCTGATCTAGTTCATCCACACCGAAGGGGTTATTAACCACTTCTGTTTCCAGCATAAAGAACAATATATCTGCAGTGAACTTTTAAAAAATATTATGACTAATAAAACCTAATCAATTTTTATTCCAACGTTTACCTTTCTTCATCAACGTGTCTTTACACTATTTTTTTTATCATCTTGCCATGAGCGACCATTGGGTATATTGCATATAAAATATTCAGGTCTCATCTAAATACACATATTTAAATAATAAGTCTTCCTTGATTTTATTATATGCTTTTTAAAATTGTATTCTTTTACAAGCGATGACTGAAAGTTTCATTCCACCTCTTCGTGTGTTATTTTTACACCATTTAAATCCCCTATTACAACAGTCTATCTTCAAAGAGCTATCATTTGAGTTATTACTCTTAGCTTATTATTATAAGCAACGATTTAAAATTTATCAAAACAAGCAAAGCGATAACGTTTCAGTTATTCAGATAACGTTTGTCGGTTTATAACCTGCAGTTATTCTAATCAATATTTTGAAGAATTTTGCAGACGCTTGACAACCGGACAGACGACTTTGGCAGGCTGATTCGGTTAGATGTTCGAACTTATGAGACAGATTTCTATCTCTTTTTAAATAGAATAAAATGACAAGGAAAATATTGTCTGATTCTAAAACGAATTTACAATTTGCGACAGGCACATATTGATGACGTGTGTTCACTGTTATTTTAAGCAGATTATATGTATGTCATATACTTGAAATAAAACGAATAATGAAATAATTCACTAAACTCAATTAAAAACTTTTAAGTTATTTAGTGAAGAAAAAACGTATATTAGTAAAATGTAAGCAACACAAACCCATTGATTGAAATGTTTTGTTTTATTCTGTACTAATTGCTTTTCGACGAGAAATAAGTTAAATAATAGTACACACATTCAGCTATTGATCAGGTGTATTAAATAACAGACGTCATTGAAAAAGCCTATGAGGATGTGAAAGTATCTTCAGTTATATTTTTAGATGTAGCACAAGCCTTCAATAAGGCTTGGCACGACGACTTCATTTATAATCTAGAGAAAATGTTATTGAAGCGACACACTGCACTATTAAAATCTCAGTCAGAATGTTTAGATTCAAACGAGAGAAAACCTACTCTAAAATAAAAGAGGCTAAAGCTACCACAAAAGAAAAATATCATGATGGCTACATTTGTTGATGATTCTGCGATTCTTGCAATCAAAATTACAACGGGCCAGTGCTAATATAAATAATTAGACCCAAACATGGAAAATAAAAATTAACCTACGTAAATATGTGAATGAGCGGTTCTATAACAAACCTATACCTATAATAAAACCGCACAAACGCCAATAAAAATAAAAAGTTCTATCATTCCATGTAGCAACAACGTCAAGTATCTCGGAATAGCTCTGGAAGCAAAAGTTCACTGGAAGAAACAAATCAAGGAAAAGAAAAGGAAAAACTGAATAATGAGTACCTAATAAATTACTATTAGACAAGCAAATATTAAAACGCATACGGACCTACGAAATTCAGTTATAGAGCTGTTCCGCCAAAAGCAATGTGAAAATAACACTTAAAATAATAATGAAGTGTCCCAGACTGATTACTTACATCGAGACCTAAAGATACCGACTGTCGCTCAAGAAATGAAGAAACCCACAAGAAGACATGAAGAAATCAATTTTCCTGTTAACATCGAAGTATTGGACCACTTGGGCAACACCAGAACAGGACATTGTACAGTGTAGTACAGTGAGGTGTATCAATTAGAAAAAAAACAGCTTTGGAACTACATATACATTATTAGATTAAATACTAAATCAGGACCATTGGTATATACCGTATTTAAACAATTGTAAAAACCAATTATAGATTAGTTGGCAAAGACTAGTAACAATGTAATAAATATATCATTTTTAATGTGTTCAACTAACCAATAATATAGAAATTCTTTGTTTCCTTATAGTGTCATTCCACATAAGTAAAAACTTTTAAACCTAACCTTATATTATATGAGTATTTTCATAAGTATTATTAACAAGACATACTCGATCGTCTACTGTATATAAAAACCGTTTTTTCATTTAATATTTCAGCCACTTCCAGGAAATGCGCATACATGTCCCCTTTGGGATATTTTGCGCCTTTCCAAGAAACCAGATGCCTGGAATCAGGGACCGGGTGACAAGGGTGGTGGTTAAACATTTTCCTGGAACGGCCTGGATACGTCGTAATTAAAGGATTATCTCGAGCCGTACGGGTATGCGTGCAGGAGATCGGCGTGTTGTCGTTCCCGGAAAGCGGGGGAAGGTGTGTGTTCCGGGAAATTTATCGATGTTATACTACAAAAACTAGAAGGAGAGTATGTACTAGGTGATTCAGAACTTTTTCTTTCATAAAAACACAACCAAAATCTCATAACTGAATTAAATTTGAAAATTCCTGCAATTCCTTTCAGAAAAATATTCCTTCTGCCTGGTGCCGAGACTTGGATACTGTTACAGTCTGATATTTGTAAGCCTAAGGTCTTTCAAATGAAAAGAAAAAAGCCTTTCTTGTGTCTAGTGCTAAAGCCTGAATATTTCTTTCCGAGATCATATCAGAGGTGAAGTAATTCATTTGTAAGATGCTACAATCTTTTGTAGAAGATAGAAGATACAGCAAGCAGCTTCAAAAAGGGCGTGTACTAAACCCACAGAAAGCGAACTAAAATTAGGAGACTAACGTTGTCCGAAGTCAGAATAAACAACTGCGACTTATTTTCTGTTCGCAAATGTACTTTTCAAATAAACGGTTTCCTCTGAATTAAATGTATTGTATTAAGTTTATGTTTCAAAAAAAACTACTCGCTGTTTTTATACATTTCATACATCTTCACTACATCTTGATTCGTCACCCCCTTAGTATAATTTGAATATTGTCAGATGTTGAAGAAGTTTTAGCCGCCAACGACAATGAATTCAGAGAAGAGAAACTGGTTGAAATTTTCGAAAGCAAATACAAATAATGATACTTCTCATTTTCAAGAAAGAAGCTGGAAATCATATTCCTCAGTGCGTTCAAAGTAAGACCGTAAAATCTCACTTCAGTGGCTTTGCAATCACTATAAATGTGTTCCTATAGATCAGAAATATGGAGACAAATGGAAAATTATTGAAAAATGTTCCAATATTTCTCAATAAATGTAATCTTAGAGTGAAAAAATTACCATAACACATGCAAATACCCATATAATAAAAAAATATTTTGACTTATACAAACACCTGTCATAATGAATTCACAATAGAGATAAGTACACATTCTGAGAGAATGTATAAAAAAAATTTAAACAAGGATAAATAATATCCTAAATAAAGTAAAATTTAATTTAAAAAATATTTTATCTGCGCTTCTAAATGCGTAAGGTTCTATCTATCTATATCTCTGCTAAACTCATACTTCAACTGTCAAATGATCATCCATTACAACATGAACAGCTAGATGAATGAACCATTGTTCCAAACCATGAATGAATTTCGTTTTCCATCTAGTAAACTTGGCCGAGTCGATGGGAACGGCACATGCTAACTCTATCCTTTTCCAGCGTCAGTAGTTCCATTCTGGATACACGAAAAGAAATGCTCTCAAGGTTAATGAAGGTACAGAACATTTCCTGTTACAGAAAATTTAAGGTAAAACAAATTATTTTCATAGCATTCACTCTCTTAGATCAAATATTTAAAATATTTCTATCACATATATTTAAGCATATTTAAAATTAATTGTTTATAAAAACATTATCATCAAAACTTAAAATGTAGTTGATTGACGTAAAATAATCACACAATATTGCATTTTAGGGAAGAGTTTTTCTTTAGTGACTATTTCTGGAGAATCCTAACCGATATTCGGTAAACTCCGATAGATTCCGATTTCCGCCTAATTTTGCGACGCTGCCGTTTACAAGCAATCGAGAGGTAGTATCTAACGAACTACAACAGCCATTTTGGATCTAACACTAATAGGAGCTCTGTTTTGTAAGGTTAAGAATTTTGTTTATATTTTATTTGTTCTTGTACTATTCATATTTTAATTATAAATAGTAGGCAGCAAAAGATAAATTATCGAATTGTGAATATTGTCAAAAAACCTATTGTAACATTTTTAATCTGAACGGACATATGAGGACATTACATCCAGGTGCGTATCCATTCAATTTTTATTTTAATTTTGCAAATTGTATTCACTTCTATGCCAAATTCGTCATATTTTAGGCATAGTTGACCCTGCAAATGTAAAAGTAGAGATAAATATGAGTCGATGTCCTTTATGTGAATATATATCATCAAAATCACATTCTTATTTTAGTAAAAGATATTACTACTAAATTTGAGCGCAATCGATCAGGAATTCATAAGATTATATATCAAACGGTGCGAAATTAGAGTCATTAAAATCAGATAAAAATAATATTGCAGCTAAACTAGCTGCTAATACTCCAATATATGCTATATTGGACGAGCTAATTTAAGCAATATTAAGCAATAAACTATATTTATTGTCTCATAAAGATATATATAATATTCAGCAAACTGAATTAAATTCCTCAGCTACAAAACATAAAACTGATATGGCAAGTATTAAAGCATATGTAATTCAGATAAAAAATATAGGATGTGTATTATATAACATAAGCCACAATCTTAGTTGCTGGGTACCTACCCTACTAAAGAAGATTTTCATGAGATGGTTAATCATAACAAATGAAGGACAATCCTTGCTTTTATTGAATACCTTTAGAGAGAGGTTTCCATGCTGTCTTTGCATATCGAAGAGATTCGAGAAAGAAACAATGAAGGTATTTCTAGATGTCGTGCAAAATATATAATTGAATTATTTTAAGGATAAATATATATTTTTAAATATTATTTATTATATAATGTTATATGTGAATTCAAGATAATTTAATGATTCTATTTATATTATATTCAATTGATGTTATATTCTGCAAATATAGGTATAATGTTCAACAACTGGCAACGTTGCAAACTCATATCCTTGGGCGCATGTAGGGATTCTCTAGAACTAGACTCCTGTGTTTTTATATACTTCTTATCTCGATAAAAATAGAAAATTTTCTTAAATATTACTTTTAAAAAGAAAAAAGCGAATTTTTTAGACTGTTTTAGACCTATTCTTAACAACCATCAGAGGCTATTATAATAAAATTGATAAAGTGATGAAAATTATTTATTGAAATGATGATGTGATATAACAACAATTAAGAAAATCATAATTAAAAAGGCACTTTGTAGAAGAAATATTTTGAATGTGCTATAACCTAAAACTATGTCTGCTGAAAACTTAACAGGGGTGTGCAACTGCAATGGTAAGTAGTGGGGGCAAAGTTTCGCTTAGTCCAATCATTGGCGGCCGTGACAACGCGAATTTGATTGATTAGTTTAAAATAGTTATGTAGAAACCTGTAAGGAAAATACTTTGCTTTGATTGGTCTGTCATTTCCCCTGATTATTTTGTGACGTCACATTTATTGGCCAATAGTATTTAAATAAAAATAAAATTTAAATTTTAAAATTCATTTATTAAAATAAAATCCTATACAAATATACATAAGTGTAAATAATATAAATATATATAAACAAAAAGCAAAAAAAGTTTAGTGCCATCAATTTTATGGGATCTATTAGAGTTCCAATTTATCTTGATATATTGAAGGTAAACTTTAAATCCTTCCCTGTTGATATTGCATTAACTACATTAAACCATAAAAATACAATCACACCTCATAATAACTTAAAATTTTGTCTTGAAAATCATTATGGATTGGACAGTTGAAACACTAAAAATTTATGTGTTTTTTAAAGATATTTAGATTTTAGAGTATTTAATCTATAGAACTACTTAATATAGAATATAGACAAAAATTGCATGTTGTCTCTTTTTCAGAAGTTTTGTTAAATAGCCTGAAATAAGACTAAAATACAATATTAGACTCTTGTTTTCCTCAGAGCAAAATTCTCTGGAACTGAAAATATAGACTCAACTGGTGATTTAACAACCTCAAGTGGTACTGTTTCTATCTCCATGACCTTTAATAGATGCAACAAAATTCTTTAAGCAATCTTGGTTAAGATTTATTAAACAAATATAGTTATTTGTAAATTTAGACAAAATAGATTTCTTTAAGGTAATAAATCCCCTAAAATTAATTTAAAAAGCAATTAAATTTTTAACTGATGGCACCATAACAAATATTTTCTTAACAAGGCAATCAAATTTAAATATATAATTGCTCTACCATAAAATGATTGAACACTGATTGTTCTAAAAAGTTAAAGTATTGCAAATATTTTAGGGATATTTTACAATTAAAAGTAGTATTTATTACTACTAATTATCGAGTTATATTAATTATTACCTTCTTGTAAGACTTCTTTATGTAGAGACATCACATTGACAGCATACGAACAACTTGGTAGATTAATTGAATGTTATTACTACTAAGATCTTCATAATGTTTTGATTTTCTGTAAACAAACAATAAATAAACAGGCATGTAGTAGATAGATAATTTTATATGTACTTGATAAAACCAATGATGGATATGCATTTACCCTAATACCTGTTCGTGAAGGAAGGATAATTCTAAATTTTTCACTAAAATGTCCATAACAAACACCATGACATTGATATATTTGCATTGTGGTTTATCCAAGTAACTTACTACTATTTACTTGATCAACCCATTTTTGGTAAGGAGCGAGATCATTCTTTGGGAAACTATGTCTAATTTCCGTAGTAGAATTTTACCCCGGTACACTACATCTTTTACTACACTGACGCATTGTCATCAATTTTTATATTATTACTCCATAATAATTAATGTAAAACAGAAAATATGCAAAACGTAAAACGAAAATTTCGTGATCTAAACAAAAACCATAACCTACAAACAACAAACATAAAAATGGACGGCCATAGAAAATGCTGATTTCACACAATTTGATCGACCAATCACCTTTCATGTTAGTGGCGGCACCAGGAATTTTCACAATTTGTGATCGCAGCGCTACAGTTGATTGATCTAAACAAAACATTTCCCCAAGGTCGCCTATACCGTGAAATTTCTATTTTTTCTATCAAACTTAATAAATGTCAAAAAGTTTAGAAAATATATAATTGTATTCAAGTTATAACTGACATTATAACAAAGTATGCGTCCCTAAAGTGTTAACAGGCAAACACGTGGCGACACCATAATATATGGATGATCTACGATACACATCCAGACGATATTCACTTTTCTCGGTGTAGAATCGGCCCATTCTAATCCACAAGCTGCGCAACGAGAGCGTCCAAACGGGAAAATCAATAGGAAAGGAATTTATGATTTTCCCCGAAAACAAGTTCTCGGAAAATATTCTTCAGGAAGACCCTTTCAAGGACACTCAAGCGAGAATCACGTCAATAAACGCCCTGGGGAGAATTGTCAGTCGGGCGGGGACACGGAGGGGGTCGACAGGCGACAAATAAAGAGGTGGGAAACGTTCTGTTATGTTATTTTTCTCTATATATCACTTTTTATGCCTCCTCTATTGAATCTGAGATTATGAATCATTGGTTTATTAAAATCGAGATTACTTATTTCGCAATTTAATAAATTTTTCCTTACTAATTTTCCAAATCGTATAAAATTAATAAAAATAAAGTGGCGACAGGATTATAGTCGCGGGTTCGAATCCTGCTGTGGCATAGTCGTAAATTTATGTTTGTGTTGATTTATGATTGTCCCTAGGCAAAAGTGTAAATTCCGACAAGAAAATGATCACAGTAATATCGGATATCTTCTGGGATGATCTCCAAGTTGGTCACCTGCGAGTCCATAGGCTTAGTGCGCGAACCGCGGTTCGGTGGCCCACGTTAAACAGTAGGCCCAATCCAGATCAACCCTAACTGGTAAAAAGGAAAAGTAAAAATTTTTATTTCATTTGTTCGTATAACTCCTGGTAATACGTTCCTCGTTACTAAAGAATATAAATTATCTAAAGCCCCCTTATATACATCTTCTTCACAATTTCCTAAAGGCCAACTAGATGAAAAAATGAATTTATAATGAGGACGCATAATCCTGAATCCACGAGCTCTACTACATCTAAAAAAATCCAAATCATATTAGTTAAATAGCCTTAAATCAATATATTTATTCCAATACTTATTCAAAATATGTTTCTTTAAAGAATTGAATACCGTCAAGGTAGTTATTAAATTTTTAATTGATGACAATTTAACAACTTTGTTTTAGCAAAGCAATTAAAAGTTGCACTATGTAAGTACTAAATAGCTTCTTATATAGACCTTACGTATAATCCTTCAAATTTTCATATTCAGAAACTATTGTCTTAGTCGAATTTCAACTGTTGATCCAAGAATAAAGGAATGTTTCATGTTTACATAGCTTCTTTCGGAGGGCGATTAATTTCAGAAATTAAAAATAAATATTTGAATGATTATTAATATAAATAAACTTAGCCGAACGTAACAGGTCAATTGAAAACTCCCCGGCCTGACACATAGAGTTAAATCCATATGTTTTGAGTTAGCCCTTACCCTCAAAAGATTTTTTTTATAACATCTTTATTAGATACGCTTCGTACTATATAGTACTATACTATATAGATAGTACTTCGTACTATCTTATTATCTTAACAATTAATTTATTACTACTTTTCCTATGTACTTCGATTAATTAACAAGCAAGACGAGTGCGCGAAAATACATCAGTTTGTATTCCTCAATTATAAAATTATAATTATTTATTAATTATTAACTTATAGCTATAGTTTACACTAATAATACACACTAAATGTTCACACAAGTTCGTATGGTTTTGTTCGTTTCAGTCTCCTGACATCCTGCGCGCTGTCCAGCAGTTGTATTGCTTCCACGTTAGTATGATTTAGTAATCTTCTTTCGTGTTTCAAGGCGAAATCCTGCACAACTTCGCAAATCCATTTGATTTCCAGGTCATCGTGCAGTTCTTCATTGGTTACATAGCGATAGGCATTGGTAATCAATCGAAGAACCTTGTTTGGACAGCGCTGTATGACTAACTGATTTGAATTTTTAGTGCATCCCCATATTTGCACCCCATAAGTCCAAATTGGCTTTATAATTGAATTATAGATCAACCTCTTTGATTTTAGATCAAGTTGAGAGTATCTTCCGACTAACCAGTATAGTTGTTTTATTTTGGTTCTAATGTGTTTTGCTTTTTGTCTAACGTGATGCTTCCAATTTAATCTACCGTCAAGATGGATTCCAAGGTATTTTGCTGATTCTGCTTGAGGAATCGGGCATCCATTGAGTGATATAATTAAGTTTTTATTATTTCGCCTTAATGCAAAATTAACGTGGACAGATTTGGAGCTATTAAGTTGAATTTTCCAATCTTTTGTCCATTTGTAGATTTTGTTGACTGCCACTTGCACTTGTTCTATTGCCCTAGACAGAGATATATCTTTTGCCATAATAACTGTGTCGTCAGCAAAGGTTCCAAGAAGTGTTTGTTTTGTTGTTGGAATGTCAGCAGTGTAGAGCAGATACAGGAGAGGTCCTAAGACACTACCTTGTGGAACTCCAGCCGAGATATTTTTAAATGTCGAGAACGCCATTTCGTGCGATACTCTAAATTTTCTTCCGAATAAATATGACTCCAGAATTGACAATAGTTATGCGGTAACAATTTGCTCATCTTACGGATTAATCCCAAATGCCAAACCCGATCAAAAGCTAGTGAAACATTCAGGAATATTGTAGGGCAGTATTTCTTTTCTTTAAACGCTCTTTCAATAGCCGCAGTTACTCTGTGCACTTGATCGATAGTTGAATGGTGATTTCGAAAACCAAACTGGAAATCTGGTATTGTTACCAAATGTTTAACACGTTTAAATATCAGTTTCTCAAATAGCTTTGATATTGCAGGTAGTAACGAAATAGGCCTTAAGATTCGACTTGTTCTGCAAGTTTGTCAGGTTTACCCTCAAAAGATGCGTGTATAAATTTGACACCTATCTAATCATTAGTTTGTGAATTATAACCAAAATAGATAAAAAGGAATTTCGCGTGTTGATAAAATATTGCTTTTTGAAGGGAAAAAATACAGTTGAAGCAAAAACTTGGCTTGATGCCGAGTTTCCGGACACTGCTCCAAAAAAAATCAACCATCAACAATTAGTATGCTAAATTTAGACGTGGTGAAATAAGCACCGAAGACGGTGAACGCAGTGGGCACCAAAAAGAGGTTTTTACCGACGAAAACATTAAAAAATCGACAAAGTCATTTATGACCGTAAATCAAAATTGAATGAAAAGTTGACGCTCTAAAGATATCAAGTGAACGTGTACATCATATTATTTACGAATATTTGGGTGTGAAAAATCTCCGTGTAAAGTGGGTGCCGCGGGAGCTCACTTTTGACCAAAAACAACGAGTTGATGATTCGGAGCAGTGTTTGAAGATGATCAAGCGTAATGAACCCGAGTTTTTGCGTCGATATGTGACAATGGATCAAACATGGCTCCATCATTTCACTCCGAAGTCCAATCGACAGTCATCCGAGTGGGCTGCACACGATGAACCTTCTCCAAAGCATGGGAAAATACAACAGTCGGCAGGCAAGGTTATGATGTCTGTATTTTGGGGTGCACATGAAATAATTTCCATTCACTATCTTGAAAAAGGAAGGACCATCAACAGCGACTATTGCATAGCATTATAGGACCGTTTGAAATAAGAAATCGCCGAAAAACGGCATTTGAAGAAAAATAAAGTGCTGCTTCACTAAGACAATACACCGTGTCAAAAATCCATGAGCTGGGCTTCGAGTTGCTTCCTTATCCACCGTATGTTCCAGATCTGGCCCACAGCGACTATTTCCTGTTCTCAGATCTCAAAAGAATGCTCGCTGGGAAGAAATTTTCATTGAATCAAGAGGTGATCGCCGAAACTGAGGCCTATTTTGAAGCAACGGACAAATCGTACTACAAAAATGGTATCGAAAAGTTTGAGAGTCACTATAATCAGTGTATCACCCTTGAAGGGAATTATGTTGAATAAGAAAGTGTTTTACTATAGTAGGCCGGGGACTTTTCAATTGACCTGTTACAGCAACAAATCAATCGGTAACGATCATATATTTCTTTCATACTTATTCCAATCAGTTGGGGATTCCTAATATTATCAGCCCATTTTTTATTAATTTATTAAAGACATCCTTCTTCGAAGGAAACCTGTTTCTTTTCTTTTTCTATTTGTACATCAGGATACACAATACTTCTCATATCGAGGATGCATTTTATATTGTACTACCGAATATTATACTAATGAACAATCATTTAATCATTAAAACCGTATAAGAAATTAAACCACGGAATAAGCAGACTTAGAATACGATCTCCTATGTATAAAGTTGTAACCAAGTTTTGTTCGTCCAAGCCACCTGAGAGCGCCCAAAGTTTTATTTAATATAGAAAGTAGTAAAAAATAGGAATAGCAATATTTTTTATATTACATTTTATATTACATTATATTACATATATTAGAAATAAAATTTTATTTAAATGTTACTTAACATATGTATAAGTCTTCAAAATCAAAACATCAAAAAGCGATATCTAAACTGGAAACTGTTCACTTATTTTCTAATTGTATATGGTTATTGTTTTGCAATATTACTTGTGTATGTGACAGTCTCAGTTTCAAAGTCAGTTGATTCAATCAGTTTCAAAAATATTTACTTCCTTTGAAAAAATATTATATTTTTATTCTAATTCATTTTTAGAATTCTCATGTTTTTAGAATTCTCAAACTTGTATCCATATTTTCATTTACGATGGGTTAAGGTAAATGTGAATATTTTAATTTTATTTTAATATGAATATTTTAAGTTCAATTCAAATTATTTACCTTTAGAAACCCTTTCTGCGCTAGAGCAAAATACTTTGGAAAATAATTAATTTTATTTGAACTTTCTGGAAACCTTAAGCGCTACAAAGTAACGTCATAATAACAAATTCCCTTACAGGTGACATTAGAATCTTCAAAAAAAAAAATCTGTTCAAAGTTATTTTATAAATACGTCATTTAAATTTGTAACGTCAAAACGTTGCAATGTTGTCGCATCAACTGTTAGTTTTAGTTCAGTTAGGCTTTGACATGCAACAAAATTCTAATCTCAATGAAATAATTGAACAAAAATGTTATCAAATATAATTTAACATTATAGTACATCTAAAAACTACGGTTAATTACACACATATAACATAAACAATGTCCAATTATTATTTTCGTAATGAAATTTGTAACAGGTATTTACTATATCCAGTAAATTCAAATATTTTACTTTTAAGTATATCTTTGACAAATAACTATTAATTTATAGTTTTTTAATTTATAATATATAAAGCAATAATGATATTCAATTAGAAAATAAGCTATTAGTGGCCCTCAGGTGGCTAAGGCGAACAAAATTTGGTTACAACTTTATACAGGGAAGATCGCATTCTAAGTTTGTCTGTTCCTTGTGTTAACAACATCTGTAATAACACAGAGTAATAATACCTTGACAGATCTCCAACTAAGAAAGTGTCAAATTAAATTTATTGAACTATACAAGCTCTACTCTATCATTCATTGACTTTTATCGTTCTAACTGAGAAAAGAATAAAAAGCTATGGTATATTATACATCTTTATCGTCATTCATCATCCAGCATCAATACCATTTGTATCAAAACAAACAAAAAGACCCGATGGCAATGTTCCTCCCTGGAGACCCCAGCCACGAAACGTAATTTTTCATTCTAAAAATCCCGACCGACCAAAAAGCTGCTGATAACGGGATCGGAACTCCATAACGTCGAGGCTCCCAGTAGGAAAATATGTTTACTATATTCTATTTATTTTATTCTTATTCTACTATCTCATATTTTTATTATAAACGATCATAATATCACTATGTAAAATATATCTCAAAAATAATGAATGTAAAAAAATATCGGGAAATGTTCTTAAAACTCCGGAATATCCAGCAACAACATGACTCTTTAATCTGAGACAGTACGTACGATGTACAATTAGCTTTGAAAAACCACCCCACAATTCAAGGGCGAACAGATTCGCTATGGAGTTCCACTCCGGCGTGGCGCTATACGTCGTAACCAATGGCAACGACGTTGCGCGTCGCCCGTGACGTCAGCTCGGACGGCGTGCGTCAGAAAAACGACGTGCTTACGTCACAGGCGAACGGCATCGCTATGGGATACGTGGGAGTCAGAGGCTATAATGGATTACTTGGTGGTATTTAGATGAGGCAGTAATGAGATGATGGATAATTTAGCTTTCATGCGAGAAAACATCATTAGTTTCCGTCTAAGCCTCATTGTTTCATTGATGGCATTATTTCAATCAGTTTCGTCGTAACAAAATCAAACACATTTGCGGAATGAACCCTAAATATATAAATGTATTCGGTTTATTATGTAGCTAGAAATCAGATATCCATCCATCTTTTTCAAGTGATTTTCAAACAGTTACACATGCGAATATTAAAAAGTCAAGTAAAGCACTAATATATTGAAATTTAGGCTACTATAAAATAACAGGTCAATTGAAAATTTCCCGGACTGACACATAGATGGCGCTACTAGAATTAAATCCATATGTTTTTTAGTTAGCCCTAACCCTCAAAGGATCCGTATATAAATGTGACAGATATTGGATTATTAGTTTGTGAATTATAGCATTTTGAGTGAAGCAACTTTTGTTATTGTAAATAAATAGATAAAAAGGAAAAGGGAAAAAATACAGTTGAAGCAAAAACTTGGCTTGATGCCGAGTTTCCAGACATTGTCCCAGAAAAAATCAATCATCAAGGATTGTGAAATGAGCACCGAAGACGGTGAACGCAGTGGGCACCCAAAAGAGGTTGTTACCGACGAAAGCATTTAAAAAACCCTCAAAATTATTTTGATTGACAGTATATTAAAACTTAATGGAGCAGCAGACACTCTAAAGATATCAACTGAACGTGTACATCATATCATTCATGAATACTTGGGTATGAGAAAGCTCTATGCAAAGTGGGTGCCGCGTGAGCTTACTTTTGACCAAAAACGACGAGTTGATGATTCGGAGCAGTGTTTGAAGATGATTAAGCGTAATAAAACCGAGTTTTTGCGTCGATATATGACAATCGATGAAAAAAATGTCGGCTGGCAAGGTTATGGCGTCTGTATTTTGGGATGCGCATGGAATCATTTTCATTGACTACCTTAAAAAAGGAAAGACCATCAACAGCGACTATTACATAGCTTTATTGGATCGTTTGGACGAAATGGCCAAAAAACGGCTGCATTTGAAAAATCCATGAATTGGGCTTCGAACTGCTTCATCATCCACCATATTCTCTAGATCTGGCCTGCAGCGACTATTTCCTGTTCTCAGATCTCAAAGGAATGCTCGCTGGGTACAAATTTTCGTCGAATGAAAAGGTGATCGACGAAACTGAGGCCTTTTTGAAATAAAGAACAACTCGTACTACAAAATGGTATCGAAAAGTTATAAGGTCGCTATATTCAGTGTATCACCTTCGAAGGGAATTATGTTGAATAAAAAAAGTAATTTTTCCAAAAAAATGTATTTTACTATGGTAGGCCAGGGATCTACATATAAAATAAATATTATTATTTGTATTTATAATAAAAAAAGCTTGGAGGAGTTTCATACCACATACACACGTAATCATTGACGATTCCAGGGGCTAAGCGCCTTCGGTTCGGCCAAAAAATAGTGAATCCCGCAACAAACCGTTTTTTATTTAGTATTTATCTTACAAAAATCTACTCTTAGCGACGTCAGGCTTTCCCAAAACCAAAATTCTCTATCCACTACTGCCTACTTAATATATAATTTACCTTCATAATTATTATTACCATCCCAACATACTACATACCACGTAATATTATTATTTAAATTAAGGGAAACCCAAATTTTCAAATATAAAATTAGGTAATTTTTCACCACAAAACAAAAAACTTTTCACTGCAATAATATATATTCATATAGACCTTGTAACCCATATACATCTGTATGCAAATATTAATGATAAAAATAGAAAAAATGGTATTATTGGTTGGTATGGTTAATGTATTAATCAAAATTACTTATTTTTAAAACACATGTATTCTTGAGAAAAACTGAAAATATAACTGTAGCTCAATTAGTACCATTATATACCGGCTCCAATATACTTGTTGGAGCCATCTCCGTCATATTCATTTCTGTTTTTATAAATACCAAACACAAAACTGAATATGCTTTCTCAAGTCAATCAATCTAGTATAATATTATAATCATAGAGTAATAGAGATGCAACTCAATAGGGGACTCTGGCGCAAAGTTTTGCTTTGCCCAACATCCAGAGGTCGCATAATTGGCCATTCAAGTAATTTGATTGGTTAATTTAAATTTCCATTATAGGCACCTGTAAGAAAAATATTTAGTGAAGACATTTGATTGGCTCAATAGTAATGTTTGGCACGTGACAGCCTTGAGGTTATGTTTAATTGACCAATGAAATTTAAGTAAAAAACATTTCTTTTCTAAAATAAATTTATATTAATTGAATTTTATTTAATAAATAAATAAATATATAAATATATATATATATATATATATATATATATATATATATATATATATATATATATATATATATATATATATATATATATATATAATGTCTTATAGATATATTTATTGTTATCGATTATATTTATATTTATTTATTTTTACATATATTTATATTTAATTGAATTTTATTTAATAAATATATATATATATATATATATATATATATAAAACCATAAGCAAAAAACTTTGGTGCATTGCAAATCAAAATTATCTCTTGTGTCTTTTTCCTTTTTCATATTTGTTTAGTGCCATCAATTTAATCTATTAGATATCTATTATGGGTTTTATCAAAAGTATATAGCACACCTTATTATTTCTATATAGAATTCTATATAGAAAATCAATTTGTAGTGTACAATTAAAATAAAAGATTTTGAATTTATATTTTTTAAAGATATTTCATAGAAATATGTTATATTATCGACGTGGCAATATCGCGGGATAAAATAAGAGTTTAAAAATTAAGAATTAATTAAAAGAAGGGGTTAAAAGAGCCCTACTGACAGTATAATGAAACAATATTCTGGGGCATACATTGGCTCGTCTATTCATATAGGAACATCTGGAATTGAAGTTATAGAGCCATCCCCCGCTATTATAATTATTTAAAGAGCCCTCATGTTCTTCCTCTTCACAGTTTCCTAAAAGCCAATGAGATGAAAAAAATTAACTTATGTTAAACGATTCAAATGACTTCTAAAACATACTAGCTGAGGATGTGTATTCCTGAATACATTAGCTGGATCCAAAAAAAAAACTATCTTGGTTAAATAAACTTAAGCCAATATATTTATGTGGATAATTAAACTTTTTTTCTTTAATGAAATGAACCCCTCAAGGTAGTTATTAAATTGATGTCACTTTAACAAATTTGTTCTTACTTGAGCAATAAATTTTGCAGCAATATTCTTCGTATATAAAATATCGGTTGACCTACTGTTAATAGATTTGCATTCAGGAGCTACTATTTATTTTATTGGAGCTGCAACTATTGATCCAAGAAGAAAATTATATATCCGTTTGCATAGCTTCTTTCGGAAGGGGATTAATTTCTAAAATTAAAAAAATCGATATTTGATGTTTGAATATATATGAATAAACTTACCCCTACTTACAACAACAAAACATGATGTAACTATCATAATTCTTTGATACTTAATTCATTCGGTTTGAGATTTTTAACATTATCAACCATTGTTTTATGATATCCAAATAGTTCTTCGAACGAAAACGATTCTGATTTTTTTACTATCTATGCATCCGGATACACAGCACTTCCTAGATCCATAATTCACTTTACTTTTTGTACTACCGGCTTATATATACTAATGAACTAATAATTTAATCTCTAAACGCACTATTCCATATGTAAGCCATACTGAAAATGGCGTTCAAAATAAGTAAATAACAAACGTAGAAACGAACTGAGCCAATCAGATTTCGTCACGGCTTATAGCATAGCGATTAAAGCTAAAATAATTTAAAAGTAGCGACATCTACATGTTGGACGTCACGAAACATTTCTCCAAAATTTCCTATTAAGGTAAATCTCTATGGTTATAATTAGAATAGAAAAAAAGTGGTAAATACAGAGAAGAAAACCAACGCCAAAAATCAAAAACAACTTTATTCAAAGCAGACAAATAAAATTAAGTACACCCTGGGGTAAAAAATAGAGCTTTAACACATCAAAAACAGCCAATGATTTCATAATACCGAGAAGGAGCAAACAAAAGTTTTTGAATTAGCCATTCAATCAGCAAGAATTTAACAGTCCCAATGTTCAAAATTGCAATATCAAAGTTTCAAATAATACATTGTCGTAGTTAGTAAAATCAGAACTAGTATAAAAAATAATGTCTCTTTTACGCTTACACGACACATGAATGCGATCACTTTCCCTGATTTAGGGCTGGGCGTTTTTTGAAAGTTCTGTTAATTCATGATCTACAATGAATAAAGAGAAAATTAAACATTTAAATATTTACAAAATCTCTCTACAAGTCTTTGCCTTGTGCTTCAACCATATTGGTTAAGTTTGGTTCACTCTCACTCTTCTTTAGATTATCTGCATCAGTCTTAACCATTATATCATCGTGTTCACTCAATTCTTTTTTGATGTCAGGTACGCTTCTTGTAACGATTTCTTCAGTTTGCTCTATTCTGATATCATCACCATTCACTTTTAACAGTTCTTCATTAAGACTAGCGTTCTTTAGATCAACAGTGCTATTGGCAAAGATGGCTGATGCACCTAAATCGCTTGGTGGAGAATCCACAACCAATTCAGTTTCCTTGATATCTGAAAATGTAATTATGCTGTGAATTAAACTACCAAGTTCCTAAATAAATTTTGCCCTGTGGACAATAGCTTTGAAGTATGGGTGTTATTTTGGTGAAAAACATTACTCTCTTGTGTAAAATAATTCTAATTATGAGGATGGGGCAAAAGTCTCGTTACCATTTTGATTGCGCGCCAGCTTGATTACGGGACGTTTAGCTCAGTTTCGCTTTAACCATACTGTTGTGTAGACGCCAAAATAATGGCGCGGAATCAAAATGATAGCGGGACTTTTGCCCCACCTGTTATATAACTTTCCTAACAACCTACTGCTCTTTTATTTACACAAACTCTTACCTATTGTAGGAATTCCATTTTTAACACAACTTTTTTTAGGTTGTTCAAAAATTGGATGCTGAGGACTAGTAGCTATATCTTTCAGTTTGTCCTTTGCATCAGAACAATTAAGGGGACTGTTTTGGAGTTGTTTCTCCAATTTATGCTGTGAAATAAAGGTACAAGCCTGGCCTAAGATCAAAATGCTATTCAATATCTTGCATGACCAGACACAAAGATATGCAATTAAAAGTATAATAACAGCAGGCACATTTTCAATACTGACGGATGTGAACAATAGGCGTAACATAATAACTCCAAGCGGAAGTGGTATGAATCCCATCCTCCTAGCTACCAGATCAGAGTGATCAGAAAATGCATGTTTCTGTCTACTTTGAGCTAGATCATAAGCCAAACTTGTCCTGTAGTCCTTATAAACGTCCAACTGGAGTTCGTTGAATCTACGAAAAAAGAAATAATAAAATCCTGCTGATGACGAAATTATATAACAAACCTTGTAATAAAGGCATGTTTAATCCAATCAATAAAAATTTCAGCCAAAAGGACAGCCACACAATCGATTAACAGTGACCCCAGAACATCAACTTTCCAATTATATTCCATAAGAATCTGAACTATGACTATGAATAGTAAGCCTACCAGATGGAAGCGTTCTCTTACATCACTACAAGATACTTGGAAAAGATTGGTTTTATCGAATTTTTTAAAGACGGCACCTTTCAACTCAACAAACTATAAGGAAATAAACATTATATTCACATGTAAGTTACTTGAAAAATACATTTTGAATTGTCTGATCTATTTATTTGATAAATTATTTGTAAAATAAATAAGGAGTTAGTTAATATTAATCAACAGCTATTTTAAGAAACAGAAATTGTAAAAATTATGTAAATCATATATATGTAGGACTTTTACTTAAAAGTTTTTAAAATCTTTTAATACAAAGGAATTTTTCATGAACATTGCATTAATACTTACGTTATTTGACATCATGATAGTTAATAGGGCCTTGTTATTTGAATTGACAGCTACATTTAGAGTAGTTGCTTGAAAAAGTACCAATATACTGTGCATTACTAGAAACAATTGATTAAGAAAAAAATATTGGGCATTATTTAATAAAAATTCAGATGATTCAGATAAAAACAGATTTTTTTCTCATTAAAACACAACTAATGTTGAGAAAAGGATACTGACATATACCAAAACAAAAAGCAAATGTGATATTACTCCTAGATGTTCCCTTTTCCTCCCTCTAGGTTCTGTTGCAGTCCAAAACAGTGCATCAATAGTATCTTGTCCAAAAGAACTAAACAACTTATCACTAATCTCTAACATATTATAAAATATATACAATTTGATTGCTGATTGACTTTTTATCATGTGATACACCATTTTTGTATCAACAAATAATAATACTATTGTACAAAAGGCTAGAATAATTGCCTTTAGTAAATCACATATTTCAGCTGTTGTCAAAATTCTTTTGTTTGGATTGTTCACACTAAAAAAAGCATTTATTAAAGTATGTATTATTAAAACATTTATTATTCTATTAGAATTTTTTTGAATAATTAAAAATGTATTGTGTATTATTTACCCAAAACATTTTGAAAAGGGCCTTGTTATAAGAGCCCATAAGGCTAAAATTACTCTGACAGGCAAAAAAGTATACAAAAACAAAAAACTGTCTGTGCACTGCATGATACCATATTGCATGAACTTCTCAACTTCTTTTGGTATTCTCATAAAAGAGTAAACTTTCTCCCTTCTTGCACTAAAATGTTGCTCATCATTTTCAAGAAGATACTCTCTTGTAACCTCTGCTTGCAGAAATGAGAAGAGTGATGGAAGTTTGCCTAAAACAATAATAATAATAGAAAAATAAAATTCGCAAAAACATATCACTCATATTTAACACATATTACCTACCCAATTTAACATGATCCATTTCACATTTTTCTTTATATTCATTAGTAATTAAATCCTCAATTTTACTGTCCTGTTTAAATAACACCTTAGTAGGCTGCCGAAACCTTATCTTTTTTTCGATGCCACTTACAGATTTTTCTTCCATAATGAATGAATCTCAATACAACTATTGTTCCATGTGGTCAAAGATCATATCATGTTATTACTAGTTTTAATTAGAAAAAAAGTCATGTTCGCCTATCACTTAAAGTTGCTACTATATGGTCCAATAATGCCGCAAATTTTCCACGTTGGTAACACAATTATCAGCATTATTTAATTGAAAAAATGAATAGATTTTGTAAATTAGGTCATCACACTGTTTTTATTTACTTGTCATTGTCAATAACGTAGGACTAATCTCCTTTAATTATGCAACTCAAAATTTACGTATTTTAAATCATAACCCCATTTAATTTTAATATCATCATAACCTCACAGATTATTCAAGTTATTTTTATTTGAACTCTAGATTTTACGTTATTAGATCATGTTCGTTTTAAGACGTTTTTATGGCAGGCATTCTCCTTCACGAAAGTATATAAAACCATCTAAAAAAGATCCTGGAATATCTAAACAAGCGAAAGTATTAAATGAATGTCCTGAAGATATAGATTTTAATGAGTTAGAATCAGATTTTATGAATGTTCATCTATCACATAAAGAACATGTAGAGCAAATGAAGCAATGGCATGAAAAAGAGAAATATCTAATAGTGAAGCAAAAATATTTTAAAGAGAAGTTTCCTAATTTTTTAACGTGGCATGACAAAGAACAAATTAGATATTTACACAATAGTGATCCAGAAGAATGGAGCATTGACAAATTGTCAGATGGATTTCCCGCATTACCTGAAATTATAGAGGTCTGTTAATATTGTTTTAATATTATTTGTAGTTACATCAGTTTTGGTTTTGATTATTTTCAGAAAATTGTTAAAGGTAAATGGACAAAAAAGAATAAACAAAAAATTGAAAATCATGATAAAACAGTCATCCAAAATTGGTATAATTTCAAACAAGGCAAGCTAAACAATATTCCAGATGAACTAAAAGTGCACTTGAAAAAATTTTCTGACAGAACATTGAATTTAAAACCCTTTGAGGCAAATGAAAGTACAATGCAAATAGTTGATAATTATAGAAAAGAGGAGAAAAGTGGTGATTTTTTTGAAATAATAGCAAGTTATGAAAGACTGAAAAACATGAACCAGAAACATGAAAATAGTCAAGAACAAATTGAATCAGAAAGTAATAACCAAGTTGATCATTTTCAATTAACGGAAACAAGCAATAAATTCAATAGACGTTCAAAAGGATTAATTACTTTTAAACAGTTACAAAATAACATAACTTCTGCTGCTGCCAAGGGATATGAGATTTCACCACAGGATGAATTGATATTGAAGAATGCAAAACTATCATCCATTGAAGGTTCTAACCAAATTGAAATACAACCTGAAGAAATCTCAGCCATAGCAGAAAGAAAACATCAAACTAACCATAATAAAGTTGGTTTTGTAAAGAAAACTGCTAGAGATATGTCTCATTTAATATATCCAGAAAAAATTACCATACCAGAAAAATATTATAAAAGAGGGCATACTTACAAATTAAATGATTGTTATTATGATAGTGATGGTGAATTTTTATATAGAGTACCTGGAATGTATTAAAATGTTAGTTGCAAAATATTGTTTTTTTAAATTAAACCAATATGAAAACAAATATCTCACAATCCTGTTAAAAGAAAATGATTAATTATGAACATAGACTAAAAAAAACAAATACTTTTATTTTAAATTATTTATTAAAACATTTTAAAAATTGACTAGCTTCAAGCATTATAAAAACTATCGATACTGAAATAAATGGTAATGTATAAATAGTAAAAGTACACAAAAAACAACAAAATACTAGAAGGACTAGTAGAAAACTAATAATAAAACATTTCACACGATAAAGTAGAAAATAAAAATGCAACTAATGTCTTTTGCTCTAGACTCACTTTGGCTTTGCTTTAAAGTTAATGGTTTGTGTACTTTCTAGAAACAACAAATAACAATGTCCAGTGCAAAATAGCACTAATATACAACTAAACATCTTGCTTTCAGAAGAAAGAAAGTAAATATTTAGTATAAGATAACATATACAAAATTTGTTGGCATATGTTTTATAGTATAACTCTAGAAAAACATTGGTGTCCTCAATTTAATTTAAATACTTAGAAAATCAAAATATTTTGATCCTTAGTACTATGCTAAATTATATTGATACAGACATTGTTCTTGATTCAAGTATTCGAATGATTCACTCTAAAGTGATTCCTTGAATCCATGTACTTAAATCAGTTTCATCTTCACAATCCACGATAATTTCTTGTGGAGTGTCACTAGTAATAATTGTTTGTGCTGCTGTTCTGCCCGTTAGGTAAGCTCCATGAACCGTTGAATAAAAATTGCTATGGGTATGTTCACCAGCAAATAATAGTACAGGCTAAAAAAGTTAATTGAAATTAAAATCAATTTATATTTATATCAATACCTTTGTTTCATGTTCATCTAAATATAGAGGTTGGGCAAGACATTCAATATCTATTTGTGATGCTCCCACAGCTACAGCTGTGTATGAACCTCTGGTAAATTCCTGCTTATGCCAACTTGTGCTACAAATTAAGATAAATTAGCAAATATAAAATATGTTAATACCTAAAAACGCTTACCAAACACATGATTTGGGTTTTGGTATAAAAGGGTCATTTAAAAATTTTCTTAAAATCATTGTACAAGTCTCAATAATTAAATTGTTATCAAGAGTTTCCATGTATTCAGCCTCCCTGCCTGATATCCATCCTAAAATGTGAGTTTCTGTAATTTTACTAAAGGAATATATTTTCCTAAACCAGTTCTTGCTTATATCTTCAGCTGAATCTTCTTCCCATAATAGTAATACTTCTGTGATATTAGGATGTAAGAACGGTCTCTCATATTCTAATATGATTTTATCAACAGTTCCAAACAACAACTTATCAACTGCCTCAATTTTGTAGTCTGGTAAGGGTGGCTTAAATAAACTATTAACTTTGCTTTTTAATACTCCTAAAGGTATAGTACATATCACATGGTCACAATAAAATCTCTCATTATTTTCACATACAACTTCAACATTGTAATTACTAGGAACAGTTTTCTCTTCAGAGGATGCCCTACTACAACTGGGATTACTGTTTGAATCTTCAATAATAGTTCTATCTGAATCATCTGAGTCAGAATCATTAGTTGTGTCATTATTTTGTTGTTTCTAAAAGATGTTTAATAATATTTAGTTACGGTAGAGAACAAAGAAAATATCCCACCTGGTGTTTCTTATAACAATTCCACTTAATTAATTTCACTGGATGTCTTCTGAATAGATTTTCTTTTGGTATGACTTTCTCTAGCGGATCTAGTATAGAACTATAACCTTTTGGAAGTATTATGTTACCGCCTTGAAGTTCAGTATAGCTACCCACTTCAAGCAGATCTATTTCATTCATACTGTCACAACCAGAAATGCAAGTTTCCCTTTTCAACAAACAGTCAAATAACAACTCTTTTAAATGCCTTTCTGTCCGGTCCTAAAAGTATTTCCTTGTATAATGATAATATTAATATATTAACTTAAAAAGCCACCTTTACTTTGTCTAGATATAAATTTACTTCTAATTTTATATGTTCTCCAACACTTTCAATGCCATCAGGAGGTTCATACTGTGATATGAAATATTCTTCACATCTTTTTAAGAAACATAAATATGCTTCATATATCTCTTGAAGAATGTTAAAGGGAACTTGTTTACCCTGTTCTGTAGCAGCTACAACCTGCAATTTTATTACGTGAATAAGGAAACAAAACAATAATGTAAATAACCTTGTGTGGTTTTGGAGGTGCCATAATATCAACTAAGCCATACTGCATTGCCAATTCATAAACAGGATTCCCTAAAACACCATGAATCCAATTCGCTCCTAATTCAACACGCTCCTGTCCGATAGGAATCTGTATGATACGCCCGCCTATGCGACCTCGAGCTTCCAGAATTTTAAAATCCGTAAAATTATTTTTAGTTAAATGAAATCCAGCGCTCAAACCCGCCATACCAGCGCCCACAATTATCACCTTGGAATAATTCGGCTTGCTAGAAGACGCATCTTCGGTTGGGAGACTCGTACCACCATTATGGGCCATAATTTTGTCACTCTAATATATTGAGTAACATTTGTTTAAGCTCCATCAGCTGGTAGATTGTCAAATTTGAAAGATATATATAATATGTAAGGTTATAGGAGCGACACTTCTTCGTTAGGAAATATTAGATTTAACTATTGAATGAATGTATTGTTTAAATTTATATAAAAAATATATTTAATATTAAACATTATTACTTAGTATTAAAAATAATCAAAATATGTAAAAAGTGTATAAATATTTTTTGAAAATTGAGGGAGGGATTTATTATGTAGATTTCATATTTGATTAAGGTGTTTCATTAAATTACAGTTTTTATTGTAACTACGTGGTATAGAAAATGATAAAAGGAGTTCATTACACCAATGTCAATATAATATATTATTAATGCTCCTATTGTATACATACAAACGGTGCTCCTAGCAACAATATTACAGTGACGTCTTCGCATTGGGAACTTTAATTTATATCCCTTATTATAACGTTATAAATTTGTCATATGAAAACAAGAAGAAATCCTATCTAACTCAAAAGATTTAACGACTACTTAATATAAATTTGGGTGTTTATTAGATAAATTATTTGTTTCATATGCAGCTCTACGTTAGGTTTATATTAATTTTCATATAGTCAATGCAAAAATAACATACATAGAAACTAAATGATCAACATACGTGTCTTAATATTCGATTTTTATCCAATATATTTTCCGGCTCTTATTGAGTATGTTTAATACAAATGAAATGGAATAAAATATTTGTTTTAGATAGTTTTTATCAAATATGACCTGCTTAAAATGCATGTTTATCTGTGTGATTATTTTATTGAGCATAAAACATATTATTTTACAAACAACGCAAAATATAAATGTTTGTAAGTATTTATTGTCCTAAGTTTAGGAGAAACAATAGCATTTATATTTTTAGTATTTGCTAACGAGGAAGGTAATACTGTGGCAGATAAAGCTATTGAAGTAGTGTTGAATTATGTAAAACGGACATCAAAGCTCGGCGTTAGCGTGGACATAAGAAGAGTGGTCGGAAATAAGACAGATTCGCAAATTATTCTAGATTCATGTATGGAGTAAAGTTAATTTACAGCTGTTGTATTTTTGAGTAAGTTTGTATTTGTAGTATGTCAGACATATCAGCAAATGCTGGATAACAACTCGCCACCACATTTAGTTTTTGATGCCACCAGAGCGGGGTTGGCTTCTGAAACCGTCAAATCTTTTGCATCGGCATTAGGATTGCCGACAGGTGTGAATAAAATATTTAATAATTTATTGGTAGCTAAATAATTATTTTGATTGAAATCGTAGTAAGCGCATCTTATGGGCAGGAAGGCGATTTAAGGCAATGGCGCAATCTAAAACCAAACGAACTGGAGTATCTGGTTCAGATATCGCCACCTGGTGATATTATACCCGAGATGGTTCGTACTCTCGTTCTGAATCAGAACATTACCAATGCTGCTATTCTTTTCGATGACACTTTCGGTATCGTGAGACAATCTCTGACATTTTTTTTGTTTTAAAACCTAATCTTCTTTCAGTTATGGACCACAAATACAAATCATTGCTGCAAAATGTTGCCACGCGTCATCTTATCGATGAAATCAACGAAGAATCGGTAAAGCTTCCCGATCAACTGGAGGACTTGGTTAAGCTCGATCTCAAGAATTTCTTCGTGCTGGGCAGCTTGGAGAGCATCAAAAATGTGCTGGAAGCAGCGGAAATAAAAAATCTGTTTAATAGGAAATTCGCTTGGCACGTTTTAACCAAGGTACTACTGATATCGTCAAAGGCAGGTCATATCTTTAACTCTTTAGCGGCCTTTTTCAGGACAAAGGTGATTTGAAATGCAATATTAAAAATGCTACGGTTCTTTTTGCCAAGCCGTTGGCGAATGCAATGTTTCAAGATCGCCTAGGCACCATAAAAACCTCATTTCAGTTAAACGCCGAACCAGAAATCGATGCTGCTTTTTATTTCGATCTGGCACTGAAATCATTCCTTGCGGTCAAGTAAGTCAACTGTTAAAAGTTTTATTATGAAAATATACTTAAGATCAACAAATATATTATTATTAAGAAAAAATTGGGAGCAATAGTAGAATAAAATACGTATTATTTACAGTGCCGGGTTAAGCCAGCAGAGGGCCTGTGGCAAATTCTGTCTAGAAGCCATTGGTTTGCTTTAGGTTCTGAAGGTTAGGGTATTAAAAAAAAACAAAACTGCTACAAATAGACTTTTAATATTGGCAAATTTAGAGATAACAAAACCAATATCGACTTATTTAAGTAAATCATGTTCTATATTCATCAAAGTGAGACGATTAAGAGATTCTTGGACAATAGTGTTGTTTGGCTCATTTTTAATGAGTTTTAATGTTGAACAATTGAACAATTGAATTAATAAAACACGATTCCTATGAATTATTCAATAAAAGTTTATAAAATGGCAGATCTAAAAGATTTTCTTGTTGTGAATTACAGTAGCTTCATCTCTTTTCAGCAGCTCAGCGAACTGCCTTAATTCGTCGCCTAAGTTGTTCTCCTAATCATCTGCGTAAACACTGACAATACTTGAAGTTTTTTTCCAAAATTTCTTCTGTTGTAAGATAGTTTAGCTGTCGAAATATTCCAAAATTGCTAGTAATATTATGATATTGTTTAATACGTTTAGTTAGCAGTAAACTCCTGAATTTTAAAAGGTAGTTCAGGTGTTTGATTTTCAATAACATGGTCGAGTGTAGCATAGCTGCTGAAATGGTCGTACCTTGTATTTCGCCTGATTTGTCTTGAAGTCTGTTGCTGATATTCTTCTCAGCCGGTCACACCTTTGTCTCTTGCCTCAAAATCTGAAAATACATGGACCGCATTGCTTTAGTGATTCATAAATGGCGTATCCCGTACTAGTCGTTTGAAGGTGTTTCAAGTAATTGTCATTATTTCCGTTTCTAACCTACATATTGTTGAAACTTACCCGTACGCTTTATTATAGCACTCTGCTTTTTGATCAACGTTATTGTGCCTTCGTGGTATCAGCTCGTTTATTTTCAAATAACTAGCCCAGGGGTGTGCAACTATAATGGTAAGTAGTGGGGCAAAATTTTGCTTAGTCCAATCATTGGCGGCGCTGACGTGAATTTGATTGGTTAGTTTAAAATAGTTATGTAGAAACCTGTAAGGAAAATACCTTGTTTTGATTGGTCTGCCAATTCACCTGATTACTTTGTGACGTCACATTTATTGGCCAATAGTATTTAAATGAAAATCAAATTTAATTTTTAAAATTAATTTATTAAAATAAAATCCTATACAAATATACATAAGTGTAAATAATATAAATATGTATAAACAAAAAGCAAAAAACAAAACAATTATGAACTCTATTCTAGGCAAAATTAAAATATCTATAATTCTTCTATAACGCCCTCCCGAAAATTAAAATATCTATAATTCTTCTATAAAGCCCTCCCATATTTGTTTATTGCCATCAATTTTATGGGATCTATTAGAGTTCTAACTTATCTTGATATATTGAAGGTAAACTTTAAATCCTTCCCTGTTGATATTGCATTAACTTCATTAAACCAAAAATACAATTACACCTCATAATAATAATACATTTTAAAATTTGGTCTTGAAAATCATTATGGTTTGGACAATTGAAACACTAAAAATGTATGTGTTTTTTAAAGATATTTAGATTTTAGAGTATTTAATCTATGGAACTACTTAATATAAAATGTAGACAAATAAAATTGCATGTTGTCTCTTTTTCAGAAGTGAAAGAAGATTTTGTTAAATAGCCTGAAATAAGACTAAAATACAATATTAGACTCTTGTTTTTCTCAGAGCAAAGTTCTCTGAAACTGAAAATATAGACTCAACTGATGATTTAACATCCTCAAGTGGTACTAGATCTCCCGTTAAAAAAGAATATAAGTTATCTAACATGTTCATCTTCTTCACAATTTTCTCCGGGAGAACGATGTGAAAAAATTGAAGTGATGATATGCCCTTTTAAAGATTTCTCGAACATACTAGGTGACGGATGCTGTTTCTACCTCCATGGCCTCTAATAGATCCAACAAAATTCTTTAAGCAATCTTGGTTAAGATTTGTTAAACAAATGTAGTTATTTGTAAATTTAGACAAAATAGATTTCTTTAAGGTAATAAATCCACTAAAAGTAGCAATTAAACTTTTAATTAATGGCACCTTAATAAATATTTCTTAACAAGGCAATCAAATTTAAATATATAATAGTTCTACTATAAAATTATTGAACACTGATTGTTCTAAAAAGTTAAAGTATTACAAATATTTTGGGGATATTTTACAAATAAAAGTGGTATTTATTACTACTAATTATCCAATTATATTAATTATTACCTTCTTGTAAAAGTTCTTTATGTAGAGACATCACACTAACAGCATACGAACAACTTGGTAGATTAATTGAATTTTATTACCACTAACATCTTCATAAGTAGGTTTTGATTTTCTGTAAACACGCAATATATAAACAGACATGTAGTAGATAGATAATTTTATATGTACCTGATAAAACAATGTTGGATATGCATTTACCCTAACACTTGTTCGTGAAGGAAGGGTAATTCTAAATTTTTCACTAAAATGTCCGTGACAGACAAAATGACGTTGATATATTTGCATTGTGGTTTATCTAGGTAACTTACTACTATTTACTTGATCAATCCATTTTTAGAAAGGAACGAGATCATTCTTTGTGAAACGATGTCTAATTTCCGTAATATATTTTTGCCCCGATACACTACATCTTTTACTACACTGATGCATTGTCATCAATTTTTATATTATTACTCCATAATAATTATTGTAAAACAGAAAATATGTACAACGTAAAATGAAGATTTCTTGATCTAAACAAAAACCAAAACCTTCAAACAACACACTTAAAAATGGACTCCTATAGAAAATGCTGACTTCAAACAATTTGATCGACCAATCACGTTCCATATTAGTGGCGGCACCAGGAATTTAAACTAGCCAATCACAATTTGGCTTTTCACATTTCCCCAAGGTCGCCTATACCGTGAAATTTCTATTTTTTCTATGAACTAGCCTTTTTACTTGACAAACTTGTCAGTTTGCTGAACATGCTGTAAATTTGTATACTGCCATCACTAGCTTTCAATACTTTTGAAACATGATCGAAGTTATAATAATCGATTCAAAAAAGTCAGCTATATTCACTCATAAAATGAATCTATATTAAAAAAAATGGTTTGGTTGATTATAAAATAAAATAAATCAACCAACCACAGTACGTTAAATTGTGACTGAATTAGAACAATTTAAACAGTCTGTCTCGTAATCGAAATATAATCGATTTCTATATAGTAATCGATTAAAAAAGTATATCAGCTATCCATACTGACATGTAGAAGATCACTTCAGTAAGTAACTTTTAATATATGTCTAGAACAAGACTACAGACTATTCTAACTTATTCTAAAGTCTACTAGTTATGAGTTTCAAGGGGATATCGCGCTAAATTAGGCAACACTTTATTTTGGAATCTCTGAGTGATATGTCATGTTAGATTTGCTAACATGGTTGAATACCTTGGGTTCAAATGGGCTTAAGATTAACTTATACAGCAATCTTGTTATTTAATGATAATTTCGATGTAGTCCCTATCAGCAAATATATTTTGTTTAGTTTAAGTCCAGCTGTTTGCGTTATGTTACTACATGTTTTTCCCATGTTAAACGTCGATCAAAATGCATTTACAGATATTTAACATTGTCTGCTTGCGGGAGTTCATAATTATTAAAGTTTATAATTATTAAAGGGTGAATGGTTACATGGGTATATTTTGCCTCATTTGTTATAATACGCCATGTTTTCAACCACAATTCGGCTTTGTTTAGATGAAGTTCGAGGTTTCTTGTGGCTGATATTGGATCATCGTGCGATGAATAGAGTGCAAGATTTGATTTAGGACCTGTAGGCTTTGATTTGTACTCAAACTGGAAGAAATATGTTTCTTGGAAACGCTTCGCATTTATTGAGGAATTTGAGAAGGTTGTAGATGAATATTTTCATAGACTTCTAGACTATTTTTTTCTGAAAGTTTTACTGATGTTGGAGAAACGTGACAGTAAGTGTGTTGAAGTTAAAGGAGATTATGTAGAATATCATTTTACTGTTTATCACTTACTAAATATAAATTATTTTAGAATATGACTTATTAATATATATCAAATCAGGGTCGATTATATGATTGAGCACTTCTATTTTTATAAAGATACGTGAAAGTAACCATATTTTCTAACAAAATTAGTGAAAATACAAAATCAGTCTTAATAATTGTACACTTTTTACGTTTTATTGAAATACAATTTGTATACAGATTATGGTAATTATGAATATATAAAATTCCCTCAAAGAACATTGAGCACTTTTACAAACTTATGGTAATTATACTCGGTCACATCCCAATTGTCGGTTTTGGTTCCAAAGTTTTAAATAAGGCGATTTTAAAAGAACGGTCCGGCCCATATGATCAAGGAGATATAAAGACGCTGAATTACAAGATTTATTAGTGGAAAATCCAGCTCATACTATCAAAAAAGTAGTGGTTGATAAATAAAATTTTTCTAAACGAGAAATAAATAAAATTAGTGAAAATGTTGAAATTGTCATTTCAAACTGTTTCAACATCGTGGTTTCATTGCTTATTAGAACAAGAAGAAGAGTTTTCTGTGAAAAATTGCCATTGGCGGTGAAAACTAGACATTTATTGCGACTAAACTATACCATAAACATAAAAAATAATAAATTAGTACAGGAGAGTATATTGTTGTACATATGATAGGAGCAGCAAGATGTAATGTATTACGAGTTACTAAAATCGAAATAATAAGTGCGAAAATGGATGATAATGATAAAGTTGTAGGGAATGATATATAGATATGAATGAATGAATTGTTATATATGATATATATATATATATATATATATATATATATATATATATATATATATATATTATATATATATATATATATATATATATATATATATATATATATATATATATATATATATATATATATATATATATATATATATTACATACCATTACAATTATTACACCTAATCTTGTTTAGGGAGATGTTATCCGATGGCTCCTGGAAGAAAAACAACGTTACAAATTACATCACGTGCGATGACTATGAACCGAAATACAGCCCGAAAAGATTTAACTTGAATCTACGTTCTTATCTACAAAAGGTAATTTTTATTTCATATTGATTACTGTTGAGTATAATCGACGAAAAAATTGTTTTAAAATTAGAAATATTTGGGTTTTTTTGAATAGTATCTGAGTGCTTTATTCAGAATATTGGATGGTTTGAGATTTTTTACAAGTAATAATAAACAAGTATACTTTTTTTATAGTCTTTTCAATAAAAAAGCCAGCGCACATCACAGATGACATCGACTTTACTATCTGTTTGTAGAAATGTAAAATTCGTTTAAAACTCGGAGCCGATAGGTCCTTCTCATTATACTCAGTCTGTCTGATGCATCGGAACATGTAACCAAAGCGGTTTATAAAATTCGATTTGTGTTGGTACTAGTCGACCCTGTTGTCAAATATCCACAAACTTTTTCAAAATGTTAGTGATAATAATAAGAAACCCTCAAATGCTTATTTTACAAGATGTTAATTCGGTCCGTACTCCTCTACGGATCTAATGTCTACTTCAAGTTTGTTACACCCAACCAGGTCAAACGGCTTCAAGTTTTCCAAAATAAGCTCCTCAGGAGAATATTAAACGCTCCATGGTTTGTCAGAAATAATCAAATTCATAGGGAAACTGACACTCCAGAAATCAAGCACTTCATATCTCAATCATTCCACAAACAAAAACTCAGCTCAAGTTCTTCTGAAAACGCGCTTTTCTAGGCTGAAACGACCTCATCCGTCGCTACAGTCATAACTTTTGCCCCCATACAACAGTACCCAGTTGTGTGTTAACTCAGGTTCGCGAATCAATAGAATCGCCGGGCTCTCGTGCCCAATAACGGCTGCCCGATCAGCGGTTGCCATATCCCCAAATTTAATGCAGTAGCAGTAGTGATCCACAGGGGTCAACTGTGAGGCGGTTTCGGTTTAGTGTATTGGTAAGCCCAGAGGCAGTCCCACATAACCCGGTCCAACTTGTCACTCCAGGGCAAGTCTCCGCGACCAGGTATGCGTCATGCATTCCACCGCCTGGTTTTTAGGCCAGAACAAAAAAAAATAATAAGAAACCGGAAAACGTTGTAATGAAAAGTCCAATTTCTGACTGTGCTGACGTTATACATTTTAATCACTTGCATATAATGTTTTATTGGATTAACTATAGTATAACAGCCCTGCGATTTCTTTATTTACATGTTTGTTTTTTAAAATTAGACTTACGTTATATATTTCCATATTATATATTATTATGTTGTCTTAAATGATCTTTAATAATATGGTAATATATTTGAATAAAATGGTTTTAATTTAAATATTTAAAGGATGGTTTCATCGTTCATATAACAAGATTGTACTCTGGGTGATTTATTTTATGATAAACTTGTCTGTAAGAGATGAATGTACCTCTGCTATTTGTTCTGCCTGCTTCCTTATAAACAATTCGACGTGTATGTACTGCTGAGTATATATATCAGGTCTGGTAGGCTATATGTCTATTATACGCTTTGTTTTGCGATGCTTAAAACAAGCGACGGGTAAAATGTGTGGTCTCTGAATGATTGTTTAACATTTCACCAGCGACACTATTCACAAAACATAAGTAAAATATCATCGGCGAAGAGGAATAGTGGGCGAACTCCAAAGTTATCTTTGGTCAGAGACCAACGGATATAAATAAATTAGAACATTAATTGTGACCATATGACTAACGTGGGTAAAACTGACAGCAAAACTCAACACTCACTTGAATCACTTCACAAAAACTGTACTGCGGGAGCCCCACAGAGCTAACATTAATGAAAAAAAAATAAAAGAATAAAAACATGGCAATGATTATAAAATCTGGACAGTTAATGATTGGAAGAATGTGGTGTGGTCCGATGATTCATCATTTATTGTTTCCTACAAACGGCTGAGCTTATATATGGAGATGTCTTAAAAAATCTACTATCTACTCTGCCTGCTTCTTACAGTTAAACTTGTTGGAGGTTCTCTTATGTTTTGAGCAGCAATATTGTAGTATTGAGCTGGTCCTCTAATACACACCATTAACAAGATTACCGCGAATGAATATACCAAACCTACTTACCAAACACCGCCTTATTCCAAGATGATAATGCGCCCATACAAGCAGTCATAAGAGAGAAGTATTGGTTTAAAAAGCATCAGAATATCATCAAGCATCTTCCCTGGTCAGCACAATCGCTAGACCATCAACAATTTTAGGGCAGATGGTGAGAACTATATTTCTATTTCCAATATGATTAAAACAGTTTGTGGACGTTTTGATACAAGAATGAGATAGCATTCCATTACAAACTCTATACCGTAAGGAATTGCAACTGTTTTAAAAGCAAATGGTGGTTCAACATTTTATTAATAAATAAATGTTGTGTATATGTGTATGTTTGTTCATATTATTTTGTCTTGTGATATTATTCTCTGTATGAACTAGTTATAAGAGATTGGTGGCTTTAGTTTGATTCGTTATAATAAAAACATTAGCCTTTAAATCAAAAAGCCCTTTAGAACATTAATTATGATCACCTGTTTAGAATTGAACTGTTTTATAGACAAACGAAGGAAAATATAAAAATAACTAATTTGGACATGGAGAAATATATGGTGGAAGCTATAATCCTTTGATACAAAATTTCTTTTTTTTTGCGATTTTTTGAATAGACACGACGTTTTGTTTTATCATAATGTAATAAAACGAATTTTGTTTATCAATTAATGATTTTTCAACAACTGGCGGTTAAAGACAATTTTAGCACGACCTGCAAGTTAAAATTAGGCGGCGTCATAAAATGTTATACTGCGGTATTTAACAAGTTACTGGAAATGGAAAGGAAACATAATTCAATATAATTTCCTTCCTCTTTATTACTCTTTGTCCAACAGTCCCCCAAGTTATGCATTTCATTGCTCCATTTAGTTTTCAATCACAATGCAGAGGGAGATAAATCTGTGAAATAAACTGGATATTGAAATAATTCGTATATTAATTCACCGACTTTATTATAAGAAGCTAATACTGCCAACCGTCTACTACTCATTTGTTAGGAGGAGGGGGGGGGGCATTAATATTTGGATTTTGTCAAAAGATCAGTGACTTAGCAATCTTTAATGTAACATCTTTCCCCTAAATAATGTAACTGTAGTAAGGACTTTAAAACTCATAAAATGAAATCTGAGTATCGATTGTGCTGGTTAAAAATTTTCTCTGGTACTTTATGCAAATTATGATATTTATTGTACAGGGTGTTTGGCTCAAGTTTGAGTTCAATAATGTTCTCACTTATTTACGATTAAAGGTATTTTGAGTTGTCCAGTTTGTCTTGAGTTTTCGTTCACCTAGAACTACGTTGTTTCTCTTTTTATTGGCAATAAAATGTGAAACACTCTGTTTTTTTTTGTTAATTGTAATTTTACTAAAACATAATTATGACAACAACAATAATTTAAGGGAGTTAAGCAAAGGCTATATAAAAAATGACTCTATTATTTTAATGTAATACTTTCGTTTGCGCAGTTTCATTTCTGAATAATCGATTAATATTAAATTTTTTTGAATTAATTTTGAGGACTCAATTGAAACCCCCACTTACGGGCCATTCAACGTGGCAACTAACGGAATGAGTTACATGGAGTTTTCCATGGCTCTTTCAGCTGTTTTCATCAGGTCTGGAGCTTCAGACAAGTCCAATCAACTTGGTGTATGGCAAGGCGGTTTCGATAACAATCTCACGCTAGTTAATGCCAAAGAAATGAAAAACTATACGGCGGATGTTGTTTACAAAGTTGTCACCGTTGTGGTAAGTAGCGAAATGTTCTTGAAAGCCTATCTTTATTATTCCATTGTTATTAGCAAAAACCGTTTATAATCAAAGATGACTCAGCCCCGAAAGGATTCAAGGGCTATTGCATCGATTTGATCGACGAAATAGCAAATATTCTTCATTTCGATTATGAAATTGAAGCCGTGGGTGATGGGAAATTCGGAAATATGGATGAGAACGGTAACTGGAACGGAATTATTAAGGTAAACCGATCTGGTTGAACGAAATCAAGCTAATTTAAAAGATTTTATAGGACCTGATTGATAAAAAAGCTGACATCGGTTTGGGATCGCTGTCTGTGATGGCAGAACGTGAAAACGTCATCGACTTTACAGTACCTTATTATGACTTGGTGGGCATTACCATTCTGATGAAATTGCCTGAAACTCCAGCGTCCTTATTCAAGTTTTTGACTGTGTTGGAGAATGAAGTATGGCTATGCATACTTGCAGCTTATTTTTTCACTAGGTAGGTTATGTATATCTTCATCGAAAATATTATTTTATTATTTTGTTATTTTATATATTTTGGTATGCAATACTTGAATTAAATAGCGTATGTAGAAAAATGTAGTACGATATGTCCTTTGCTTTAAAATAGACCTCAGTTTCGGCGATCGCCTCTTCATTCGACGAACATTTCTTCCCAGAGAACATTTTTTGAAAATCTGAGAAAAAGGAGTGGCTGGGGGCCAGATCTGGAGAATAGAGTGGATGAGGAAGCAACTCGAAGCTCAATTCATAGATTTTTGCTATCGTTTTCACTGACTTGTGACACGGTGCATTGTCTTGATGAATCACCACTTTCGTTTTCTTCAAATACGGCCGTTTTCGGCGATTTCGTCCTTTACACGGTTCAATAACGCTATGTAATAGTCACTGTTGCTGCTCCTTCCTTTTTCAAGGTAGCCAATGAAAATTATTCCATATGCATCCCAACATACAGATGCCATAACCTTGCCAGCCAACTGTTGCTTTTTCCAATGCTTTGGAGTGGGTTTATCGTATGCAGTCCACTTGAATGACTGTCTGTTGGACTTCGTAATGAAATAATGGAGCCATGTTTCATCCATTGTCACATATCGACGCAAAAACTCGGGTTTATTACGCGTGATCATCTTCAAACACTGCTCCGAATCACCAATTCGTCGTTGTTTTTGGTCAAAAGTGAGCTCGCGCTGCACCTACTTTGCAAAGAGCTTTGTTATACCCAAATATTCGTGAATCATATGACGTACACGTTCAGTTGTTATCTTTAGAGTGTCTGCTATTTCATTAAACTTTAATTTACGGTCATACAAAATCATTTTGTGGATTTTTTTAATGTTTTCATCGGTAAGAACCTCTTTTGGGCGTCCACTGTCTTCGCTGCTAATTTAACCACGTCTAAACTTAGCATACCAATCCTTGATGGTTGATTTTCCTGGGGCCGGAAACTCGGCATCAAGCCAAGTTTTTGCCTTAACTATATATTTTCTCTTCAAAAGCAATATTTTATCAACACGTGAAATTCCTTTTTATCCATTTTTTTTTTTTTTTTTTTTTGTTCTGGCCTAAAAACCAGGCGGTGGAATGCATGACGCATACCTGGTCGCGGAGACTTGCCCTGGAGTGACAAGTTCGACCGGGTTATGTGGGACTGCCTCTGGGCTTACCAATACACTAAACCGAAACCGCCTCACAGTTGACCCCTGTGGATCACTACTGCTACTGCATTAAATTTGGGGATATGGCAACCGCTGATCGGGCAGCCGTTATTGGGCACGAGAGCCCGGCGATTCTATTGATTCGCGAACCTGAGTTAACACACAACTGGGTACTGTTGTATGGGGGTAAAAGTTATGACTGTAGCGACGGATGAGGTCGTTTCAGCCTGGAAAAGGGGGAGAGCTTAGCGGTGACGCGGTGCTAAGCTCCCAGCATTTCGACCAGCTCGCGAACAAGCGCGTTTTCAGAAGAACTTGAGCTGAGTTGTTGTTTGTGGAATGATTGAGATATGAAGTGCTTGATTTCTGGAGTGTCAGTTTCCCTATGGATTTGATTATTTCTGACAAACCATGGAGCGTTTAATATTCTCCTGAGGAGCTTATTTTGGAAAACTTGAAGCCGTTTGACCTGGTTGGGTGTAACAAACTTGAAGTAGACATTAGATCCGTAGAGGAGTACGGACCGAATTAACATCTTGTAAAATAAGCATTTGATGGAGATGGGAAGCCTGCTAGAAGGGCAGATCAGAGGAGATAGCAGGTTTGCTATCCCCGAACCTTTTTGGATTGCTTTCTGGATTTGGGAATGCCAACCGAACCGCCGGTCGAAGTGAAGACCTAGGTACGTGACGTTATCCAGTCATGGAATTATTGCGGTATCGATCTTAAGTTGCGAAACGCGCAGTGCCTAACGCTTCTTATGGAAAATGATGGCCTGGGTTTTCAGTGCGTTGATTTGCAACCTCCAGAATTTGAACCACTTGACCGCATGATCGAGCTGCTTCTGTAAACGCTCATGAATTGTAACTTCGAACCTGGCGGCCGTGAAGAAAGCAGTGTCGTCAGCGTAAAAGGCGACGTCAATATGCTCTTTTCTCGGCATATCTGAAATAAAGAGATTAAATAAGGCTGGGGCCAGCGGGGAACCTTGAGGTACGCCAGCATCGATTTGTTTACGACTGGAAAGTGACGCCCTGATCTTGACCTGGAAAGATCTGTCCGAGAGATAGGACTTGATGAGAGCGGTTAGGTCTTCTGGGAGGCCTAACCGCACGCACTTTGCGAACAATCCGTCGTGCCAGACCTTGTCGAAGGCTTTGGTTAGGTCCAGAAGAACTGCTCCAAGCTTTTTACGTTGGTCAAGAGCATGATGGATGTGTGCAGCCAGACGGGAAGCTTGATGGACGGATGTGTGGTGAGCGCGAAAGCCGAATTGTTCATCTGGAATGATGTTGTTTTCCTTTGTGAAAGAGTTGAGAGCGTAGAGTATTGCCCTCTCGGCAAGCTTCGAAATGGCGCTGAGAAGGCTGATAGGCCTGTAATCAGATGGGGATGATTTTGCTCCTTTCTTGGGTATAACCGCTATATGTGCGTGTTTCCAAGACGCCGGGAAGTGTTGCAGTCTCATGATGGAGTTAATAATGTTTGCCAGTTCTGCGAGTTGCTTATGCGGGAGCTTTTTTAACTGGGTAATCGATATTCCATCGAAACCTGGAGATTTTTTGGTTTGAAGTTTGCCGATCATAGTCTGTAGAGACTTTGGAGATACAAAATGGTTGAGAAGAAAGGCGGGGGTTACTGGTCTTTTGACGGAGTTGGATTCGTTGATGACAGTGTCAATGTCTTTAGTTTTAGTGTTCTGTGCGGGTGGGAGGCATTTCATTTGAGCTTCGTAGGTCTCTGCAAGGAGCTCGACTTTTTCTTGGTCAGTGACTGCAAAATTTCCTGTAACCGCTGACTTCAGGGGAGGGATGACATTGTGCGTCTTCCCCACGAGGCATTTGGAGACACGCCAGAAGGAAGGGGGGCCATCCAGCCTTTGGTCCGCGAGAAATGAGTTCCATTTCATTGCTCGCCAAGTCGAGACGGCCGCCCTTACCCTCTTGCATGCTCTGTTCGCCTCCCTTTTGTCTGCAGCATCAAGGGTGAATCGAGCTAATCTGCATAAACCGTTTTTGATGCGAATTTCACGTTTAAGAGAAGCGGGAAGATTGTTTTTCCACGGCTGGGGTTGTGATGAAATTTTGACTGTGGAAGATTCGTGAGCAGACTGAATATCGCGAGTTAGCTTGAGTACGGCTTCCTCGAGGTGTTCTGGTGTGTTAATTTTCGGAATTGGATCGGATTTCAGAAGAGATTGGTAGTTTTTCCAGTCGGTTTTTTTCCTGAATCTTGTTAGTGGGACTTGAGTGGTGGCGCAGTTTCCGAGTTTGAGAAGGATCGGACGATGATCAGAGTCTAGTTCGTCAAGGACTCGAACTTCGGAATCGCGATTTACGTCTTGAAGAATAAAGAAATCTAGGATTCTTGCTGCGCCTTGAGAGACTGTACTAGGGTGATGGGTGGGTTCATCTGGCAAGGCAAGACCGTAGCCCAGATCTGCACTTAGAGCTACGATGGCGTTACCTGCGGGATTCGCTCTGGAACACCCCCAGGTGGGGTGGTGGGCGTTGAAGTCGCCACCTATTATTTTCGGAAATTTTCCTTCGACGAGTGATCGGTATTCGGCATAGTTGAATGCAGAAGATTTCCTGTACAGGGATGTAATCACGAAGGGACGTTCTTGGATATCGATTTTAATGGAGGTTGTTTCGAAGTTGTTTACTGATAACGATGGAAGGAGCTCGTGTTTGACTCCTTTTCTGACGAGAATGGCGGTTCCACCGCCTCGACCCGGAGTTCTATCGTTTCTGTAGACAAAAAAGTGTTCGAAAGAGAGACGATGCGAAGGTTTCAGGAAAGTTTCCTGGATGAGCACGATGTCGACGTCATAGAATGTTATGACGTCCTCCAATTCCGCTTGCTTTCCGCGTAAGCTATTTGCATTCCATGTCATCAGTATAAGAGATTTCGGAACAGCCATTTCGAAGAGTTAAAGGCTGCTGAAAGTTATAGAGACAGGTAAGTGTTGCCGCTTATGCGGCGACATTTGGAAAAAGACGAGCAAGTTGGTGAGCCAGGGCGATCACTTGTAGGAAAGCCTGCGGGTCAGTAAACGCCTGCATTGTGGAGTTAAGGTCCGGTGTATTGGTTGGAGCAGGAGTTTGAGTTGGAGCAGGCTGGGTAGCGCTGGCTAATTTTTGGGCTAGCTTTCTGCCACCTTGGTTACTCCATGCAGAACCTTGTGGAGGTCTGGTTTCGGTCGGAATTTTTGGTTTTCTTGGAGCAGGACGGCAGGTGCAACCGCTGAAGTTTGCGGTATGAGTTTCACCGCAGTTGCTGCACTTTGGAGGTGCTTCTGGGATTTTGGTACAGGATCTAGTGTCGTGATGCCCGGCACATTTGACGCACCGCGGGGGGGCTCGGCAATATGAGCTGGAGTGCCCGAAAAGCTGGCAGTTGAAGCACTGCACTGGCTGGCCGTTTCCTCTCTGGACCTCGACCTTCACTGTGATGACGCCGAGTTTGGTCATATATATGATCTGTCGCTCTTCGCGAGGGACAACTACCTGAACAATTGGTAGTTCTATCCCGGATTTTAATTTCCATCTTTGCACAAATTTGGGATGGAAGCCTTGATCAAAGAGAAGTTCACGTACTTCGTCAATGCAGAGTGATTCTGGGATGTTTTTTATTATTACCCGGAATGCTCTCTCCTCCGGGTGACAGAAGGAATGGTAAGGGTAATTCCTTTCCTCGAGCAGGGTAGTAGCTTGTGGCGACGAATAAGAAAATGCCGTCCTTTTTATTTCGGGTTATAATGTCTATTGATTGTGCCTTAGTAATTCTAATGAGCTCCATGAACCTCTTCTTATCACGGAGCACTATAGGCGGAATTTTTTCCTTTGGGGGACTTTGAGAAACAGTCGCCGAAACGGTTGGCACTGTTTTTGCTGTGGAGGTTAAGACTTGTTTAGTGACCTGGCTACTTACCTGCGTAGGCTGGTCTTGGGTTGGTCTTGTGGTAACTTGTTTCGGTACTGGCTGTGGGGCCGTCTTGGTGGTCGGCTTGTTTTGCACTGGTCTGGTGGCAAATTTTGTAATCGAAGGCTGTACGTTAGCCTTGGCTTTCGATTGGGTAGATTTAGTGGCTGGCTTGGCTACCGGATTGGGTTGTGATTTGGGAGCCTGTTTTCCCTTGTTGCCGGCCTTCGGCAGCTGGCTTTCCTGAGGTGGAGTGACGGGCCCTCTTTTCCTTTTTCCCACCAAGGTGAAACCGTCTTCTGAGTCTTCAGTTTGGTCTAAGTGTTGTGTCGGTTTAGCTGGTGTCTGGGACTGAATTTCTATGGCAGCGGGAATCTTTACTTCCATGGCATCTCTTTGATGCTTCATGAATTGTGTTATCGTAGCTGTGAGAGTTTTTATTTCTTCCTTGAGCTCTTCGGAAGCCTTTTCGCTCTTTTCCAGCTTTTCCGTCTGTTTGTTCAGGGCGTCTGTTTGGGCTTTTGCGAACGTTTTAAGGTCAGCTATCTGCTTTCGCAGGTCTTCGTTCTGTTTTCTCAATTCCGTTATAAGCACTTCTCGGCTGTCTTCTGAAGATGGTCCATTTGAATTGGAAACACTGGGATTATGTTCAGGAGGCGACGTCGGCTCTGACGTACATGACGCCATTGCCTTGTCTGTAAAAACGCCTTTTCGGCGCTTACAGACGCTTTTTTTTTTTTTTACGTAGGCACTGGTGAAACGTGATAACGGGTCGACCGTCTTAGGGAAAGTTTCGGGTAATTCTCGGAAGCGCAGGTAGGTTCGGCGTACCGGACACGACCGTTCTCTTCGAGAGCTAGCACGGAACTGTATCCATTTTTTTCACAATAACCAAAGTTGCTTAACTCAGAAAGAATTCACAAAGTAATAATCCGACAGCTGTCAAATTTATACAGGCATCTTTTGAGGGTTTGAGCTAACTAGAAAATATAAGGATTTAATTTTAGTAGCGCTATCTATGTGTCAGGCCGGGGACTCTTCAATTGACCTGTTATTATTATGTTCATATATTAATTAATAGTTCGGTCCCGACCTTCATACAGTCAAGACGTGTTTTTTCGTCCCCGAAAACGAGTCTCTGTAAATATCAAATAAAAATACATCTATATTTTTTTACGGTCAACTTCGGTTAACGGTTTCAAAGAACTCCCAGGTACGGTATACGGTGAAACGGCCAACCCAAAGTGAAGTAAATACTCTCAAACAACAGACGTTCCACGTTTTCCAAAAAGGGAAAAAAGTGAAAGTTAGTGAAAAAAACGTTTAATTATAACAATACAACATAATGATTTGAATATATTACTGAAAGAAAACGAAGAATTAAGAACGAATAACGAGCGTCTAAACCAACAACTGTTGCAATTATCTAAGGATATGGCAGCTATCCGTTTGCAACTGCAAGGCCATACGCAAGATACACCAAAAAGGCATACTAATTATGCAGAAGACTACTACACTGATGAAGAGGAGCTAGCATTAGAGGTAGGGGAACAGTCTGATTGGACCGAAGTAACAAACAAGAAGTAAAAAAGAGGAAGAAGTCAGAGATGACGCCTTCGCCAATCTCAAAACGTGCTATAAACATTAAATAAAAGAAACAAGAAGACAAAATCCATCTGCACCCTCCGATCAAGGTAAGCAATGTTGGCAATTATAATTTCTTTAAATCACAAATAAAGGGAGCAGCCAGTGATCGAGTGCAGTTTAAAGCTTTGTCTAACGATGATATTAACGTAATCCTTAGTAATGAAACGGATTACAGGAATGTAAAAATCATCTCATTGTGATGAAGAAAAATAATTCATTAAATAAACTCAAATACCACATTTATCAATTAAAAAGTGAAAAGTGGTATAGAATAGTCATTAGAGGATTACTGTCCATAACAAATCAAGATGATATTAAATCGGAATTACCGGCTTGCGTGCACGAAGTAATGACCGTCACGCCTATAGCGAAAAAGACAACTAATGTAAATGGTGAAAAACAAATTAAAACTTTTCCGTTGTTCTACGCAGACATGACACAAAACGAAAATAATAAAAATATATATGACATAAATTATTTACTAGACTGTAGGATAAAAGTGGAACCTCCGAAGAAAAATAATAATATACCACAATGCACAAACTGTCAAAATCTTTGACACACTAAAATTGTTTGCAGTAGGGAACCAAGATGTGTGAAATGTACCGGTAAACATCATACAACTCAGTGCAGAAAACAACGCAATAGTGTAGCGACATGCGTGTTGTGCAATGAAAAAGGTCACCCTGCCAATTATAAAGGACCTGCAATATAAAAATGAACTCCAGCCAAAGAAAATTACAGCGGAAGAATACTTAAGACAAATTGACAAAGCCAAAAACTCTGAAACAACATCTACCGTTGAAAATAAAAAAACCCAAGAAACCAGAAAGCTGCGGCCAACGAGCCAACAATCGTCGACATGATGAAATTGCTCAAAGAATTCCAGACTGAAATAAGACAAAAATTCACTCAGTTAGCAGACAGGGCGGAAAAATTGGAGAAAACCGGATTGAAGAAAACTACCCAACCCAAAAAATTATTCTTAAAAACAAATAACATAGATCACCCTGATCGGAAACGCATTTTTCTAAAAAAAACTACATTAAAATACGGGGTTATGATGCTTACTGGACATTAAACCCCAGCGAACGGGCTCGATGCCGAACAGCTTTAATAATTAAACAAAATATACATTTTGAACTAGAAGAGATTACAAATGAATAAATACAAGCTACGATAATTAGTATTGAATAAACTTGGTGGAGACTTTAATGTTAAACATACAGCTTGGGGTTTACGAATTATAACACCTGGAAAAGGAAACGAATTACTCATAGCCATTAACCTTACAAATTGTAATTATCATTCAGGGCGCGAACCCTCTTACTGGCTCACAGACAGTTATAAAGTCCCAGACCTGTTGAATTTCTACATTACATAAAGGCATCTCATTAAATCAATTTAGTACAGAAAGCTTGTGCGATCTAACATCTGATCACACTCCAGTATTCTTAACACTGGGCGCGACAACCATAAGAAAAGTAAAAAATCCTAATCTTACCAACAAATATAGTGACTGAGACAAATTCAGATTAATACTGCAGGAACGAATCAGTTTAAAAGTAAGACTTAAAAGTATAGATGATCTTGAGCAACAAACCAAAAATTTAACTGAACAAATTCGACCAACTGCAAAAGATGCTACCCCAATAGCAAGAGAGAAATTAGAATATGTAGTAATTTATCCCCTCGAAATTAGTGAAAGATAAAATAAAGGCGAAAAGCTAGAAGAGTATGGCACAGAACCAGAAATGCTGCAGACAAAACTACTTTTAATAGAATTAGTAATCAGACGAATCAAAAGATCAGAGATTATAAACATAATTGCTTTCAAAAGTATGTAAGTGAATTAAGCCCACAAGCAAACAAATATTATTTGCTATGGAAAGCAACTCGAAGATTTAAAAGACCAATTATTCGAGTACCACCAATTAAAAATGGTTGAAATGAATGGGTTCGACGCGACAATGAAAAGGCTGAATTCTTCGCACAATATTTAGCTAACATATTTCAACCTAATGATACAGAATCTACCATGGATACATCTTGTGTTTATCAAGCTGATGTAGACCTAAATCTAATTTCTTCATTTGAAGTTGCCACTGAAATTGATAACCTCAATCCTAAAAAGGCACCTGGTATAGATGACATTTCACCTGGATTATTGAGAGAACTGCCACGAAAAGCAATCATCATGTTGACATATATATTTAATGCCTATTTAAGGCTGAAGCATGTCCCGGAATGCTTTAAGGTGGCACAAATAATTTTGCTCATAAAACCTGACAAACTTGCAGAACAAGTCGAATCTTACAGGCCTATTTCGCTACTATCTGCAATATCAGGGAAATAATATAAACTTAATTATATTACTCAATGGATGCCCGATTCCTCAATCAGAATCAGCTAAATAACTTGGAATCCATCTTGACGGTAGATTAAAATGGAAACATCACGTTAGACAAAAAGCAAAACACATTAAAACCAAAATTAAACAACTATACTGGTTAGTCGGAAGATACTCTCAACTTGATCTAAAATCGAAGAGGTTGATCTATAATAAAATTATAAAGCCAATTTGGATTTATAAAGCAAATATGGGGTTACACTAAAAATTCAAATCAACTAGTCATACAACACTGTCAAAACAAGGTTCTTTGATTGATTACCAATGCCTGTCGCTATGTAACCAACGAAGAACTGCACGATAACCTGGAAATCAAATGGATTTGCGAAGTTATCCAAGATTTCGCCTTGAAACACGAAAGAAGATTGCTAAATCAACTGCTGGACACCGCGCAGAATGTTAGAAGATTGAAGCGAACCAAACCATACGAACTTATATAAAGTGTAAACCTTTAGTGTAAACTATAGCTATCAGTTAGTCATTCCTGTACTATCTGGGGGCATATATAAGCCTTTTAGCACTTTGTTTTGAAAAATGTATGTTTTTTCTTGTTATGGAGATTTTGTTAAAATATACCATTACATTTTCTTATATTTCAGCTTTAATTTTTTTTCTTTTAAATGCGCTTTTTCCAGTAAAGTTTGGTTTGGTTTGGTTTTTAATTTTTTTTTTCAATATTCATCCGAAGATACTTACCAACAATGTTAGTGAAGTGGCAGTGTTATTAATTGTTATCGGTTTATGTGCAGTTCGATTCATGTAAACTCAGTAAGTACTGATTTGTTCGTTTACTTTTATTCTTCATGTCCAGATATTGATATTGTCACCCTCCTGTTTCAATTCTCTGGCTGCTTCTTCTCATGCGCATAAAATTGGCAATATCTCACATTCTTGTGGTCCATCATCTTTAGTATTTTTTGTTCTATTCTAGAATAGGCTCGCATTGGTTTAAATCTAAAAATTCTGATTGAGATATAAGGCTTTAAGAGTACAGTTATTTACCTTGCTAAAATTTGTTGAAGTTTGTGGACGAGTCCCACATGTCCAACCTTGTCGGAGACTTTGTTCCCTTGTGATGGTCATACCAGATTCACTTTTCATTGTCAGTTACATTACGTCTTTAAAAAGCTTTGGCAGCAGATTTCTTCAAATCAACAGCAACAGCAACAAACAAGTTACAGATGGAATGAATGAAAATTATATTTTAAACTTTCCATAATTAGCTCGCTTACTCCACACCTACTAATATTGATTTATATTATAATGTTGATTTATATTTTAAGAAAAAAGATGGATTTTTAAAATTTTTCTCGTTTAAGTTTATTTTTGGCACAGTTGTTATATTAAGAAATATAGTGAGGTTTGTTATTTGCAGCTTCTTGATGTGGGTCTTCGACCGTTGGTCACCATATAGTTACCAAAATAACAGAGAAAAATATAAGGACGACGAAGAAAAACGAGAATTTAATCTCAAAGAATGCTTGTGGTTCTGTATGACGTCACTCACTCCACAAGGAGGTGGCGAGGCACCTAAAAATCTATCTGGTAAGCTAGCGACTAACAACCAAATCTACACTTTGTTAATTTTCACTGTAATATGTTCCAGGACGTTTAGTGGCTGCGACTTGGTGGTTGTTTGGTTTTATCATAATCGCTTCATACACCGCCAATTTAGCTGCTTTCCTGACCGTATCCCGATTGGATACCCCCATAGAATCTCTGGATGATTTGTCCAAGCAATACAAGATTCAATACGCACCAGTTAATGGTAGTTCCACTATGACTTATTTTCAACGAATGGCTGATATTGAAGCTAGATTTTACGAGTAATACAATGACATGATACGGTAGTAATACCATCTAACGGTCATCTAATTTTCACAGAATATGGAAAGACATGAGTTTGAATGACAGCTTGTCTGATGTAGAAAGAGCAAAGTTGGCTGTGTGGGACTACCCAGTATCAGATAAATATACGAAAATGTGGCAAGCGATGAAAGAAGCTGGTTTGCCTCTAACCCTCGAAGAAGCCGTAGAGAGAGTGAGACAGTCCAAGTCTTCTTCAGAAGGTACCCTAATGCGTCGCTTGTTCATAAAACTAACAATAATTTTTAGGTTTTGCGTACCTGGGTGATGCAACCGATATAAAATATTTGGAAATGACGAACTGCGACTTCACAATAGTTGGGGAAGAGTTCTCTAGGAAACCGTACGCTATAGCTGTACAGCAGGGGTCTCCACTGAAGGACCAATTTAATACAGCGTAAGCTTTATTGACTTTTTTATTAATTGTTTAATTCACTATATCGATATTTTTGTATTAAATCTAAAAGTATCTACATACTCTTTTCATAACATCATCTCTTTTCTGCGACATTAAAATATTTTGGCATATACTATAATATTTTAATGGCTAACAGTGTATATGTAGGTTTTGGACTTTTACTAACATTTATTAGACCTCTTTATTTATTGAAGGATTCAGAAATTTGACAGATTTCTACACAATATATTTTCCACGCACTGGTTGCAACTTATGTCAGCCTATAATAGGCTAATAATAGTACATTTACAATTTCTATCTATAGGCAACTACACTAACGGACATTAACATGCAACCTTGTATACATGACACGGTTACCGTAAGGGTGCCGCCATCTATTGGTTTAATTCTAATTTCTACAACACAACAAAAGGGTAATATCTCAGGAGACATACATTCTTATCCAGTTTTGTTACTAGCGTAACTGGGATGATTTTCATTGTTTTGTTGTTTTGTTGACACAAATATAATTCATAATATAATTATACACAATCATAATTAGAAAAAATCACAAATAAATTTACAAAACTCTGCATCGACCGAATTCAAAAGCGTAATTATCTCAGCAATAGGGCTGTCCTGTTGCTTTGATCAGTTTTTCAAGTCAGCTAATTGAATACAGTGTAAAAAAGATTGAAATTGTTTGTATATATGGACGTAGAAATATAAAAATATCATATGAATATGACAATATGAGGCCGTATTCTTCAGGGAAACGCCCAACAGTTCTTAGTAGAATTAGGACATGCAGAGGTGACTTTATAATTTTAAAAAAGAAACGAGTTTATTTTTCTAAAAATATGTAGTGAACGTGTAGAAGTAAATGAAGAAATATGTGATGAGTTGAAAGGTAAATTTGCACTGTTAATATATATAATATTACATGCAAAATATTGTAAAAATTTTTAACGTAAACGTGTAATAACGTAAACACGTTTTAAGAAACTCTATAGGAAACTTAAACCACTCATCTGGAGTTTTAAAAATGTTAATAATTTGTCAACAGAGTATATCAAACACTAAAGCTTGGAGGACCTGTGATACGTTTAACAATTGGCCTAAACGTTGGATAAGGAGATGAAGAAAAAAAGAAAAGAATTCTTAGGTTTTTTTGATAGTTCTAGTTTACATGAAGACATTCCTAATCTGCCAAAAATTAAAATAAAATACTTGCCTCCAAACACAATTTCGGAACAACCACTGGACCAAGGCATCATTCAAAGTTTCAAAATGCGCTATAAAAAGTCCTCATCGTTAAAGTTATTGGAGCACCATCTTTCAATCCTCTTGGTAGAGAAACATGATATCAGATCAAATCATTCTGCAATGATTAGGACTTTAATTGAAAACATAATAAAAAAATTGGAAAAATCCAATTTGATAAATAAGCAACAGCCTGAGGGGACTTTCATATTAATTAAGAAATATTCTTTTACAAATTTTATTAGGTGTTTGCATGCATTTTGATCTGCGATATCTATTGATAAAATTGCGAAGTACAAATGTAAACAACTGTTACAACACCCTAACTTAACTATTAAATTCGATGGTTTTGGTTTCAACAATATGAAAGTGGGGATTTTGATGCAAATGGCAAAAAACGGCCGGAAGAACTAAAAACGTTCGAGGATAATATATTTCAAAACTTATTGGAGGAAACCCCTACTGAAACTGTTACCATACATTTATATGCGATAGAAGCGATCCAAAAGGAAGGAAAATATTACACCACATGAATTGACAGGAAGTGCTTGAACTTTAAGTGCTTTAAGTGCTTGAATTGTAATTGTGATTTGGCAATGTAAAATGGATCTACTATAACCACAAACACACATTTTATATGTTGCTAGAACGATAGGAAAAAGTTTTAGAAAATGATGAAAAATGTTTTAATAAATATACCAGGTGTATCGGAAAGTCATTACCATTTTTTTTTCGAAAAAAGATCTACATAATTTTCCAGAAAATTATTATTTTTAATTCAAAGTATTGGTTATATGATTCTATATATTTTACCCATCTTTCAGGCAGTTTATGAATGCTATTTTCTAATTTCTTCAAAATTGGACAAGTACTACTCCGCAAGTGCGTATCCCATTGATGCGAAAAGTCGATAGTCATATAGAGAAAGTACGGCAGGTACGATAATATGTCCTATTCAAGTACTTTCACTGCTCTCTTGGCCTGTTTTGCTTTGTAAGGCGATGCGTTATTGTGTTGTAAAATCACTTTACCGTATCTTCGGGCCCATTCTGGATGTTTCTCGATCAATTCATAGCTCAAATTGATAATTTTTTATCGGTATCGATCACTATTAACTGTTTCACTAGATTTCAACAGTTCGTAGTACACCATGCTACTTTGGTCCCATCATTGTCTTGTGCCCAAAACGATTTGGCCTTGGGGTCGATTGGCCGGCTTCACCAGGTAACAATCATAATTTTTAGCGCTAAGCGCTTTCAAAATAAATTCACTTTTCATCACTCATGACTTTTCGATACAGAAATGACTTCCTATTATACCTGTGAAGCAGTTGACGATTTTTCGATTTTTCATTTGCCTGTTATTCAATTGACACCCATTTTCCCATCTTTTGGATATTCCCATTGGCTGTAACCGGTCGCTAGCCGTTTTTTGGGTTACATTTAACGTCTTCATATTCACATCTTCTCATTCAATTCGCAAGTTTTTCGGTCTACCAGAACGTTACTTGTCTTGCACATCAAAATCATCATCATTGAGTTTTCGAAAATACGCGTCACATGTTCTTGAGTATGCTCACCGTAAGTTGCTACCAGCAATGACTTTCAACGGCTTTTTTCTTTTGATTAGATAAGAAATATAGTGCGTGCCGCAAATGTAAATTTTCAGGCACGAAACTTGACATTTTCAAAGAGGTATAAATCTATGACGGAATTACTTTCCCAAAATATAACATGAATAGCATTGAAGCTTGATGTCAGTAGAATAAAATGACATATGTGTCAAATCATAACCATAGACTAAAGAAACTTAGAAGCGCATCTCCTATGTTAAATTGGTTCTAAGTTACGCTCGGAATCCCCGTGTGAAGGCGCTTACGCATGCGCCATATGACAGTTAGTTACGGCGGGAAATTTAAAAATGTTTAGCGGGAATTTTGGCGAGAAATTTAAAAATGTACAGTAAAAAAATTTAGCGAGATATTAAAAAATATATATTTACTTCTGGGTCTTGTTGGGGTAGAAGAATCTCCTATATATCTATCAGGTATATATATGGTCCTTGTCTTGTATGTAGTAACTTGTAACCTTGTAGGAAAGGTGAAGAAAAAGCTTATTTATTTTAATGCAATAAATCATTATTATTTAACAAAATACTTACTATTTAAATTACTAGAGATACAAGAGTTACCTCTTGTTTCACAATAGTGTTCATCTTTAAAATTATTACAAACTTCCCTGGACCTACATAGGAGATCATAAGAAATCCCCTTAAGGTTTTCCTTTTATTACACTAATAAATTAAAATACACAGAATAATCTAAAGTAATTGTCAAATATATATAAAAACACATACCGAAAAACTTGACGTATATAAACAATACAAATTATATCACCTAAATATGGCCTTTAACTACTTAGGTTAGAATTATTAATACCGAGGCCAAACGAGAGAAAAACACACATATAGCTGTTGCATTTTTCATTTATATTTGGCCGCGTAACGGAGATTCCGAAAAGCTTAAGCGTGGGACCCGATTTTTCCATATAACTTTCACTTCCATATAACTTTCACTTAAACCTAGCGACATGTTAGAAAAATCTATAAGGACTTTCCGATACCCCTAGTATGTTTTATCATTTTTCTCAATAAATATTTTTATTTAATTGAAAAAATATCGGATTACGTGCGAGTATAATAACACATAAAATATAATAAAATTTTGATTTTCAACATTATTTGACCTAAAATATGTTTTTTAGAATTTTACAACTTCTCAACCGTCGTGAGCTCGAGAGACTGAAAGAACGTTGGTGGAACAAAAACCCGGAAAAGAAGGAATGCGAAAAGGCCGACGATCAATCAGACGGGATCAGCATCCAAAATATCGGAGGGGTCTTCATCGTTATTTTCGTCGGTATTGGACTTGCTTGTATCACGTTGGCTTTCGAGTACTGGTGGTACAAATATCGAAAAAACACCAAGATCACCAATGTCCACGAAGCTCCCAATGTCCAACATCATAAACCTGTGGGACATCCCAAAGAATTTAATAGAACCAAAGATGAAGAAGAAAGTTTATCAATGAAACTGAACAAACTGTATCCTAAACCGAAATATTGAAACACTCTCTAGTTTGTTCTTAAGGTCGGTGTATTTTTGTGTGAAAATAAGGCACAATTTTTGTTGTTTAGAAAAAAGTGAAGCATATTCCTCTGGTGTTCTTTCTAAAGCATCAATTTGCTGTGTTCAGGGCACAATGTAACGCACGAGACATGTTTGATATCTGTCATCAAATAAATGACTTTGACTGTCACTCATCTCAAGACATCTAATCTAAACAATTATGAATGTTATAAAATTAGTTTAAAATTAATTCTTCAATGCAGGTACGATTTTATTGAATCGCTGTTAGGAAGCCATACTGTTTCTTTCTTAATTTGATTAAACTCAATATCAATATCTTTTAACTATACTATACTAATATTTATGCTTATATTTTATATTTCATGGAACTAATTTGATGTAATGTACAAATAAAATCATAGTCTCTCTCTCCGATCACTATACCCAGAACCACCATCATTTTAACCTACTTATCCTGTATCAATCCGTCGACAATGTGAAACTTAACATCTCAATAAATAAGTATTAAAATCAATCAGTGTTTTCTGTTCCCCTGCAAATACAAATCGTTACAAATTATAACGTTAATATTAAATGATCATACTTTTTTCTTAAAAGTCACTTTTTGTCGCTGAGGTGTAAATGTGCCTCATGAAGCGTCTGTTTCTGCTCTAATGAGGTCAACCTATATACCAACAAAGTATAATCAGAGTGAAGCACTGCTTTTTTTATTTAATTTTGGAAAAGCGTATATATATATACATATATATATATATATATATATATATATATATATATATATATATATATATATATATATATATATATATATGTATATATATATATATATATATGTATATATATATATATGTATATATATATATATATATATATATATATATATATATATATATATATATATTTTAGTTTTCTTTTTACTTTTGCCATTTCATAACTTTTATTTTGTTTATTTCTTCAATAACTTGCATTAATAGTGGTCAAAATATTAATATATTGGGAAGACTCTAATCGATAATAGTAATAAATTAATCAACCAACCATGGATAAGAAAAGGAGTGTCATGTTTTCTGATATTATGAATTTAGGCTTACTTGGAAAATGGAAATACTATATAAATGGGGGGTATATATTCGTATAAACAAAACCATAACATATCTTAAAAATAATAAACTTATATTTATATATAAAAAATCATATACACATAAAGGTCTCTAAAAATAAAACACGAAAATGGATTATAGATCCATCTTGGTCAATCAAACGTTAAATATACAGGACTCTAAACTAGGCCTAATTTAACAATAAATAATAAAATTTATTCCGGATTAAACAAAAATCACAATATGTCCGTATAATTCACTAGAATAGAAATGTTTTAATATGCTTTAAACTAATCTAACGTAGATTTACAAGCTAATGCATTGTACCAAATCTTCTACCACACTTTTAACTTAACATGTAGATCGTGGCTCTACATAAGAAAAAGTATGCGACTGCTTCGTTTTTAATTACTATATCTTTGTACAACAGAACTTACTAAATAGTTTCAACCACTGGCAAGATATAGCACAAAAATATTCGATTATTGTGTCTTTAGTGTAAAATTACAGTTCAATAGTGTGAATTATTTCTGCGTTGAGAATCTGATCACTGTCTAGATTTGATTTTTCGACGTCTATCATGCTGTCCAGCTCTCTCTCCAAAGATTGACATCTCCTGTACATCTGCACATAATTCCTTTGTAATTGACGTTGATACCTGCAAGTTATACATCATAAAATAAATATGGGATATATTATGGGTTGGGTAAAATGTAGCTTCAGTTTTTATCGTGTTTTTTTGTTTATTTTTTTTTAAAATCTTATTTTATTTTTATTTTATTTTTTTAAAATTTTATTTTATTTTTATTTTATTTTTTTAAAATTCGAAGACTAATCAATAATTTGGTGCCGTTTCGAGCGAAGTTTCTTTAATTTGTAAAATCATTGTATAGTGATACAACATTGAATATGTATATTGAACGACTGGTTGCATTATAGCAGTAATAAAGTCAAAAAATGTCTGATAATTATCAATTTTAATATATCAGCTTACTCTTGATGTTATGTACTACATAAAATGTATGGATTTGCATGGAGTTAGCATGATCTGTTTGCTTTATCAGAAAAAATACCAAGCAACCTCTCACCTCTTATAAAAAAACTGTCTTTCCGGCCTCAAGAAAAGTTCTACGAAAATAATCCGGTAACACTCCCATCTAAAAGTTTAGATATTTGGGCCACCATTATTATTATTTAAAACCATGGAATAGAAAAACTCAACCAATTGCTGAATTCTATTCTCTACATCAAATTCAACATGGAAAGGATAATAACTAGGATGTCAGGTTTACAGGAAACCAACATACAGTCATATGCTTTTAGTCTACATCTACAGTCTAGTCTACATCAAGCCATCACCCATCCCAAAAACTATCTATCTTAAATGCTTTAATCTACAAGGCTATTTTGGAAGAAATAATTTTGAGATTTATAAACATTAAAATAACTTCAACAAAGACAAAGGCTATGTAATCCTCTCTACTTTTAATTATTCAACAAAGCATGAAACAATAAGGTCGATATCGGTTGGTCATTCAGTGCTATATGCACTGGATGAACCTGTCATATTGAATAACGTTATTAGAAGGGCTTTAGTATCACACTTTCCGCCCTGAACATGCAAAATGTAAAGATTGCGAAACGTCGGTTATTGTCAGTCACTAAGCACGGGTCTGATCTGAAAGCCAATAGTTATAAAACCGCGTAAATCTCAACTCAAAAAATTCATGTGGGTTTAGGTACATGGAAGTGCGAGTTAAACGACAAGACCTACCTCAACAACCGTATATATCTGACATTGCTCTTTTGGATTATTATTTACAGTATATCTCAATTTTTACACAAAAACCGTCAATATTCCTTATTACTCAACCTCACCTCAAAACCTTTTCCTTCTCCTGAGCCCAAACTAATTTCTCCCTCTCAAACTCCTTATTCTTCAACTCCAGCTCTTTTTTCAGTCTTCCCACTTCGTTGTCGCCATTGAAGTTTTCGATGTATTCTCCGTTCAGTTTCTGTATTTCGAGGTCCTCTAGGGATATGCTGTCGTCCGAGTTATCATTCTGGAGATTCTGAGACCTCAGGAAACGACCTGGCTGGACGTTGCTGTAGTCGTTCAGCGACAAGTCGGACAGTTCTTCGCGTAGTTCCTTGATTTCTGCTTTCAGGCGTTCAGTTTCTGTTATATCCTCGTATCTATAATCGTAAAATGCATTATGAGCTATTTTTCAATTTAATATTAGTGTAGTATTTAGTGACACTGTAGTAGTATGATATTAGTTATAATGTAGAACACAAAATGTATATTAAGTATTTGGGATCTGTTATACAGGAGAAGTAATCGACCAAGCAGCAAGAACTTTCTTCTCACTTTTCTCTAAGATGGTGAGTGTAAAAAGAAGAAATATTGGAATTATGCAATATTGCTACCTTCTTGTATGACTCCAATGTGTACACAGAATTACAGTTTGACATCTGTAAGCCTTAATAATGCTTAAATCAAATTATGTGTGCTTCTCATTGAATTTGTGTTATGGTAGCTGATGGACAAAAAACGCAATGAGCAGGTAATGCATCAAAAAAATAGAGGGCGACGAGAAACTAAGGATACAAGCACTATTCGAGGCCAGATTGATTGTGATCAATTTTCAACAGTGCGAGATTTGTTGAAATGCTGCGATACCAATAGCGCGTATTGGTTTAAAAGTAAAAAATCAGTCTATGCATTGATTGTGAAGAAAAAATTCGGCTCTTAGAGAAACCATGAATGCGACTTTCTCCTGATATGTTCTTGTAGTCAATTAAATGCTAATCGTTAACAGAATTAATCTAGATTCAAAACCTAAAAGCTTCACATCAACTTCAAAAGTTTAGCATTTATCAAATTAGCTTCAACATTATATACATCAAATGTTAACCACACAAAATTGATTGATTAATTTATTCACGTACTCATTAATTTATTGTATTTTTTTCCCGAACTCGAACTGGTGATATGCAAACTTATTGGACAAGCTAATATTAAATATGATAATTTCTAACGTCATTGTTCCTTTGTTGAATGTGATGGAAAACAAACGTTGTTAATTTCAAATTTTTAATAATGATTTGTGAACCATGAATTGTAGAATAGTTATAGTACAATCAAAATAAAAAAGGGAACGATTCAAAAAGAGCAAATAAAACGCAGACTACATTATCTGAAAGAAGTATTAAAAGACTGCTTAATAAAATATTATTTAAAAGAGAAAAAGTCTATCATATTACATTGAATTGTAACCGATATTTAAAACTAGGACTAGTTTGATTTCATATCAATCTATTAATTATAGGTAGGATACTGTATTCCTCTGTAATCTGCTCTGAAGAAAGAAAGGAAGAAACATGACAGAAAAATAAAAAAAAATTCGTTTCCGATTAAATTGCTCACTAAAATTGGAGACTCTGGCATAATTCTGCAAAGGATTCTATTGTTGAGTATGCTAAAAGTTCTACGAGAAATCGATTTGAAGAGAATGATGATAAAATTTATGTATTTGTTGTTGTTGAGTCTAAAGAATAGCAGTCATCTTTGGTCAAAGCAGAGTTATTGATATTTATATTGATATATTTTGATATATCAGAGCTATTGATATTTTTTTTTCATTCATTCATAAGTGAACATGAGTAGTAATATATCTGCAATAGTCGTCTATTATCATAATTCTTCATGACTTATCCTAATCATCTACCTTCACACCAAAATAATGAGAAAAAGTTGTTTCACCACAATGTACATTTACATTTCTATGGCGTGTTAATGTCTCACATTTTACTCAGCTAAAATTAGACATTCTGCACCAATTATAACAAAAATACTATGAAATTCACTTTTACAGCTTTTACTTTTAATATCTTTAGCTAAAATCTCCACATAGCTAGATAGATTTGTGTCTTGATAGTTAACAAATTGTGTGATTACCATTAACTATTGTATTACAAAATTCCCCGAAAATATTATATAATTCTCACCTGGTTTTATCAATGCTTTCGATGGACTCATATTTCTTCAACTGACACCTGAGACTTTCAATTTCCATTCTCATGTCGGACATTTCTGTATCCTTCTCGGCATTTTCGGCTCTCTGTTTGCCGAGCTCATCATCCAGCTCATCAAATTGTTGCTGTAGTTCCCTGTAATCTGTTCTGAGCTGCATCATCTCCTGACATTTAACGGTTTGCTCGGACTGAAATCAATTAATTAAAGATAAAGTTTGACGTTATATTAAATCGTAATCATACAATCATGCGATGCCACAAAGTACAAAGTACACATGCGAGGTCACACACTAAACTCAGAAATTACTAAATCATGCTTTTGATCACTGATGCACATTAAAGCTTGGAATATTTATATTGGGTGTATACAAATATTGATGAACGATATCTATTGGTCAAAATGAAGAATATCAAAAGTTTCCAGTCTTGGTTTCATTGATTTAAAAATTGTGATTTTGGTTCAATCGCATGGAAGAACAAAAACGTTCGGAGATGAATTCCAAGACAAGGAGACAACTTAATAGTTGATGAATCAACTGTTCTCAGGCGTTTACATGCTTTGGGAAAGATCCAAAAAGGAGAAAAAAAAGAGGCTATCACACTTTTTGAAAAAATAAAAACATCAATATATCGATATTTTTTCTACATACCTGGCATTCCTTTAACTGGGTTTTTAGCAAAGACATTTCACCGGTTTTTTGGCAAAGACCCCATTCGGTATCCTCTAGTCTGCTCCTTAAAGCAGTGACTTCTTGTTTCAATTTATCATTTTGGAAGTTGGCCCTTTGAAGTTCTCCTAGAATAACAGATGTTGATTACTAAAAAATGTAATTTTCCAAAAACATCATACCCATGAGTCTCTTTTTGTCTTGGTTCAGCTGATAGGATTGCATCATAAGCATTTGTTCCAGTTTCATAGCCTTCTGAGCGCTGGCTCGTAATCGGCTTTCGTGCACGGTCTTGAGTCTATGTAATTCGCGCTCCCAGACCTTCTCTTTTTCCTGGTACACCCTGAAGATGACCTGTTCGTTGTGTTCCATGGTCTGCCTGAGATACGCCAGCTCCGAGTCTCGATCCCGCAAAGCCGCCTCGAGCTCAGATACTCCAGAATCACTGGGCGAGGGAGTTAGATCGAGGAGGCTTCCAACATTGGAAGTGGACAGTCTGTAGCAATCTTTGTTTCTAAAAATAATAGTTCTTTACTAACGGAATAAAAGTGATAGCTTAAAACTTACAACAGTGATACGTCGGGGGTATTGCGAGGACTTTTCCTGACATTCTCCAAGCTGTCATAGTTGATCAGTTTATGGCTGTGAGGTATAGATGGCAGCGAGCTCATAGCTAGAGGCGGTGATGAGTTCGTAGATGTACACGAGGAACGTATTTTCCTGTCCAGTGAGTAGTTTTGGTTGATGGGTGGCTTGTGTAGATCACTTGTGCCTACGATGAAAATTATTTTATAATTTAAATCCACCATTATTTTAGGAGTGTTACTATTTATATTTTCAGCCTTCGAATTTCCCAATTCAAGTAATGTTAGACTTCATCTGACGTTTTTAGTAGAAAGTTGACCTTTATACCCACCATGAGAGTACCAATAATATATTGTGTAAACATTTAGCTGTGAAAATGTTATCCGCGTTGGATCCTGCATAATTTGACAAAAGTTGTCTCAATCGGGATGGAAAAAGTGTTAATAAAATTTGTTCAAGCACAAAGTTCAAGTCACTTTCGTTAGTAAATTACTGTCATTTTATTATCAGGCTCAAAATATAAATAGAAAACCTTGTGTAAAATGGAACTATATCGACTTACTGCCATATAAGGTGAGTCTGGAACCCGGCCTGGTTAAAATGGGTGTCGAGCTGTATCTATCGCTAAATCTCGATGATGGGGTCATGTTTGGTACCGAGGGCTTAAAAGCTATAGGACGTATAACCACTTTACCCTGGAAAGAAAAAAATATTAGTTTGTTTATTAATTTAAATTTTCTAAACACATTTCCTAACTTATATGTTTAATTATATAATTAAAGTACATGACTCAAGAAGCCTCTAATAGAAAACCATATTTTTGACGAAATTTAATTGTGTTTATTAATATACCGCCAAGAGTAATACATTCGGTTCAGCTTTCTTTATGTTTTTTTTAATTTTTCAAAAAGGATTTGTCTTTGCTTCATTTTTGCTAGGCTTCAACTTCTTTATAATATACCCTTCAACATGTAAGGCATGGAGCTTTCTATTGAGGTCTGCAAATAGCCAGAAATCACTGTCAGTTATATCTGGACTATAACATGGGTGACAAAGCAATTTGAAGTTCTACGTTCGGTTAATTTGACCACTATTTCGGTCGAGTGGTGAGACGGTCTATTGTTATCCATTATTTTCACATATGTCGTTTGAATAGTGGCTATTTCTAGATAGTTCCAGTCGGTATTCGGTAAACTTCGGCAGTTTGGCATTTAAAAACGATCAAGAGGTAGAATCCAAAACTACGATAGCCATTTTTATAAGTCCTATTACTGGTAAGGGCTCTAGTAGCTTTTGACTGTTTGTATCATATTTTCATTCAGGTGTGTTCCTATTCAATTTTTATTTTTATTTTATAAATAGGACTTAATTCAATACCATATCCATCATATTTTAGGCATAACTAATCGTGACAAAGTATATATTCATATAAAAATTACTTGGTATCCTTTATATGAGCGTACTTTATTAAGATCACAGTTCGTTGATTATATAGTTATTCACAACATAAAAATTTAAAGTTTCATTATCAATAAGTATTAATATCAATAATTAATAATTAATAATTAAATTATCACTTTAGAAGTATTCAAAATTCCAAAATAGTATTAAAATAAATTTTCATTTTCCGTCTGATGTAATACTGATAGAAAAGTGAAGGGAATGTGGAATAAAATACATTAAAGCACACGAAGGACATGAAAATGACTTGGATAAGATATTTCTATTCAAATCAGATAGAAATATTATTGAACAATTCCGCAAGTGTTGAAACATGGATAAATGAAGTGATAATGAATGAAGTGAAATGAAATACAAATTTTAATAGTAAGGTAATATATTTTGGTGGATTAGACCAAAGGGGAACATCTTGTGGGTGAAAAAGAGTTTATGGCATATTTTTCATGGAAGTATCGCTTTGGTTTCTTATTGTAGTATTTATAAATTTATATGTCAATTATATTTGTTATCTTAGATATTATTTTATTGTTCTATTTTTCTTTTAAAGTTAATTTGTTTATAAAATTTTCCTATCTTATTTATTGTATTATAGGTGATGAAAACTTAACTAAAAACTTGAATTTCAAAGAAAATGTTATAATTCAGAAAAACTGACAACGTCGCGTGTTATGAGTTTCAAGAACTAGACTCTTGTCGTCTGAGGGTTAAAACTATTGGGTTAAGTTTAAGATAGGTGGTGACTCCATTTGTATGTCATGCTCGGGGCTTAAATTAAATGATATATATGGGTGTAGAGAAATATATTGTTATATATTCAAATATTCTATTATTATATTTATACGTTTATACATTTATTTATAAATGAAACAATGGTAGTTATCTCCTCAGTATTTGGCCTCGGAAAAATCCTTCGTTTTTTGATCTAATTTATTAATCAGAATATTTGCTGCTCGTATGTCTGCTTGTAAGTTTATTTTATTATTAAAATGTATTCTTTGAACGAATTAAACGTTATAAAATGTTTTATATTTTATAGGGAGTAATATTACCTACCCATTTATCTTCGAAAAGGCTACGAATGAATTCTAATACCTAATATGTTTTTTTGTTTTTAATTTTATCATATTTCGCTACATAATAGTTTAGAAAGGGCAGTGGTAATTAATATAGTAGAACTTTGTTTATTTATTCACACAGCAAAAATTCATTCATCTAAAGATAAAGGCACCTGCAACTTAAAATCTGAAAGTCATTGTAGAGAAATATGTATTTGAAAATATGTTTAGTAAAATTTTGAATAAAAAACTATGGATCGGTGTTTTTGGAACGCATTGTATATTTTTGGATATCATATCATATCAAAAGAATTCAAAGTTAGTAGATATAACTAAAAACAGTTAGATGAAAACTAAAAGTATAATGAATTTAATGTAAAAGTCTGAAAATTAGTGAAAAAACAGTATACAGATACAGGTTACAATAAAATAGAATTGAACTTTCTCCATGTAAATATTGCAGGAAGACTAAAATTAGTGAAAATTTTACTGTAAATTACTTTTCCTAGAGAGAAGATGTGAAGAAATTAATTATATTCCTTTAATTTGCGTGTTTACCGCACATAATTGCTTGGAGACTAACAGCGTTATCCAAATACCAAATATCCAAATTACAGGTTAGAAGAATAAACCTATTTTAACAACCGCTTGTTTATATCTACGTATATTAACATTCTTTTATTAATGAATGTAATAGTTCATACATACTAGGCTATTAGGGTATTAGGGAACTTATCCGTAGTAGCTGTTACCAATTTGTTTGATAGAAATACTACCTCGGAATATATCTCGGTTAAACTGGAAACATCACGTTAGACAAAAAGCAGAGCAGGTTAAACTCAAAGTCAAGCAATGGTACTGGTTAGTCGGAAGATACTCTCAACCTGATCTAAAATCAAAGAGATTGGTTTATCAGACATCAATTTTAAAGCCTATTTGGACCTAAGGGATGCAAATATGGGGTTGCACTAAAACATCAAATCAACTGGTAATCCAACGCACCAAAAACAAAGTTTTACGATTAATTAACAATGCTTATCGCTACGTAACCAACGAAGAGCTCCACTATGATCTCGGAATCAAATGGATACGCGAAAAGATCCAAGATTTCGCACTAAAACGTGAAACAAGGTTGCTAAATCACAGCAACGTGGAAGTAATACAGCTATTGGATAACGCGCAAGAAACCAGAAGATTGAAGCGAAGCAAACCGCACGAACTAGTTTAGTGTATAAGTGCAATTTTAACTTTAGCTTAAGTATTTAGCTTAAGGATTAGTTTTATTATATTATATTATATTGGAAAATACATACTGATGTATTAATCCCGTACACGCTTTGCTTGTATATTAATGCAAGTATAATCGAATATAAGATGTAATTAATAAAAAAAACTCATGTGTTTGGTGTCATTGTTAGTGAATTCTGCTCTATATAAATCACTGTATTTATTGCAATTATCAAATAAATCTAATTTAGTCGTGAAATATTGGTTATATTTTTATGAAAGATAAAAACCATTGAATTTTTCGTCTTACTGTTGAATATATAGCTGTTCGAACTTATTATACAGAAAAGAATTTGTAATTAAAGTAACACAATATGGTTTGAATTATCCATATTAATAATTTGCCTCATAAATAGAAATAATACACATATATTAGTTATATGTATGTTGTATACAATCTAATGTTTGTTACGATATAATATACTTTTTGATGAAGAGGCCTAGTGAAGAGGATTGCGCTTACTAGATCATACCAATAAAAAATCGCAATATTTTTGTTTAATACATAGTTTTTTTCAGTTAATTGATGGAACAATATAAACTAGTGTTATGTATAGTCGAAATATTGTGATAATCGTTATGAACGAAAAAAAACCGTTCAATCGAAACATTTACTATAAGTGAAATCAGCAATATACAATGTATAAGGCGGTTAAATCTATTTTTATCAGCGATATTTATTGGCATCATTGGTTTATTTATCATTTTATTCAGTGTATATAGACGATAATCATGGAAAACCCAAATTGTATTTTCACATTCACTGCTGTTTGATTTGAAAAAATCTGTTGTCAAAGCTTATCTGGTCCTGGTGACACCGGTCTTTTATATTTCAATTGTCTATTTGGGTTTCAATGATTTCAAAGTGTTAATTTTGATGTCAATAACCAAAAACGGCGTGGGTGATCAAAATAGTTCCAAGATAATTAATTGAAAGACTTAATAGTGGAAAACCCAGCTCAAACGCATAAAAACCTTTCTGATAGCTTAGTTTTTTAACTAACTGAAACCTGTTTCTAAATGCAACGAGAAAAAGCCGAAAGAGAGAAAGGACGGAAAAACCTCTCAAAATACTTTCAGGCATTACAGAGTGAAAATAACACGAATTTACTAAAAATTTTACTTCAAACAGTTTTCAAAACAATATAGTGGTTTTATTGCTTGTTAGACAAACATTTCAGTATAGCAAAACATTTTCTGTGATGTATTTCGAGTGGGATGAAAACAGAAAAGTTATTAACATCCACACTGAAATGATATATTCAGGGCCATAAAGTATTGCTGTGCATATTGTGGGATTACAGCAAGGTGTTGTATATTACGAGCTGCTAAAACCGAATGAAACTGTTACTTCTGATGTCTACCGACGTCAATTGAATAAATTGAACAACATATTGTTAACAGAAGATTAGTAATAGCAAGTAACAGACGCAGTTAGTCATCTTAACTCTGGCATCAAGATTCGGCTATACGATTCAAGAGTTATGAAGGATATTCTATTGGTATGAATGAGAATTGAGTATACTTGCTTCATCCGGGTTTTATTTCTCTTTTCTCCAATATCTCGCTAATACCTTCGTACCAGGTTTGCTTAGGTCATTGTCTGGTGTTTCTTCTCTCCGCCCTTAATTCTTCGCCCATACGTTGTAAACAGCCTCACCACTGAATGTCTCTCTTAAATATACTTCTCTAACGGTCCTATACTTTAGGTCATTTCTTATTTACATTTTTAGCTTCTTTGTCCATTTGTTGTTATTCTTCTTAGTCCTTTAAGTATCCATGTCTCGCCTAGCAAAAATCCGAATGGATTTAGATATCGTATTGTACTACTGTGTCCTACTTGTTTTGTTACTCTTCATGGTGGTATAGATTCATAGCTTTTTCAATTTTGGTATTAATTATCTTTATTTGATAATTATTTTCAATTTGCATTCGCAGATGCAAAAAATATATATCTTTATTTTTTCAATAAGCGATTTTTAATTTTTTCTGGTTCTCCTAACTCTATAGCGTTCATTTTGCTTTAATTCACTATCTTGCCATATCCTATCTTAACCATATTTTCTTATATTTTCTTTTTCTATAGGAGGCCTGGACTATCACTTGACATCAGTACATGAGCTGGGCAAAAGCTTTTTTCGAAATATCAATTTCTTTCATATTCTTTATCCTATGTGCAGTTCTGTGTTTTCGATCTGATATTTCATTGTTATTTCCTGATATTTACGCTAACAGTTAATCATAAAATATCTAAACAATGTAAATAGTTTCTCCCTCTAGAAAATTGCAAAAAAGCCATACAAATATTACTTATATTGAATATTTTAAGATATCGATGCATACAGCAAAAAGCCCCAGACATCCGAGTACTGCAAGCACAGTTTTTGCGGCGCTCTTCGACAAGAACACTTATTTTATCTTCTGGAAGAAAAATAAATGAGAAGCGAGCTCTGCCCGAGCGAGAGCGGGACCCGGCGATTATTACGGGGCGTCGTAGCCTGAAGACACGCACAAAAGGAAGTAAACGAAACGTCCGCAAAAAGATTTACGATTTAAGGACGGTCTCTGACGAACGAAATGCGATTTTGTCGGCTCGCAAGCCGACTTAACGTGTTCATAACTCGACATTCTTTGGTTCTCGCTGCGTATCCGCACCAAAAGAAGAACAAGGATAATGACAATTTGCGAAAGCTTCACATTGAATTGAGATATTACCCCTCGAGTCCTTTCACTTTCCCGAAGATGTCAATGTAATAGATTGCCTAATAAGTCCCCGAGTAAAACGTAGCAATTTGTTTACTTATATACCAAGTGCTTCATATGTATTCTCCTTCTGTAAATTGCTTATCATCGTTTTTTTATGAAGTATTTTAGGGTAGTACTTTGTATGTAATTGACTGTGTTCGAATATTAGGTATCGATACAAATTGGAAGTCAACTAGTTGGAATTGAGGTGTAAATATGAGACCAGTTAAATGTGAGTATCTACTTATAGGGCGATGTTCCTTTTCAAGTATTTATTTATAAGCGTTATAATGTTTTACGTTTTCGTTTAAATTGAAATACGAACCTATCCAGTGGTGGTGAATCCATTCAGATGTCGTATTCTTCAATTAAAATTGTTAAATAAAATAAAGTGTGTCTTCATCACTATAATATACATTCTTTTCTTTAATATATACATATTATTTTCACAGTTCTTTTCATTAAAATATATCAAATTAATCGTTTCTCACTATACCGAATCATCTCTAGTTTCTTTTCCTTTCGGGTATGATTTTATTATTTGATTTATTCTAACGATCTAAAAATTATTGAATATATATTTTATTTCATGCTATTTTACCATATTTTCAATTAATTGTATTTTCACTTCATCCAATCCTACTCCTCATGCATACAACCACCTTGTTTTATTTTTTTTTAAAATTCTTTTGTTGTCCATTATTTTGCTCTTGCTTTGATTATTTTGTAATTACTCTTAGTTACCAGGTGCTTGCGTATATTTTTATTTTTAAAAGGCCCTTGTTTATTACACCTTTTTCCCATCTTTCTAGAAACATGGCAATACTGCGTCAAAAGAACGATGTTGGTTTGACAGCGATCTATTTTTTGCATTGGACTGAACAAGGGACAATTAAAAGGCACTGTGTTTGGTGAGTACGCTAGTTGCGGAAGAAGTGGTGCTATTTGAGCTGCGACATTCCACCCTTCGCAATTATTTGAGAGTACAACTTTGCATTTTATTACTCGTTATTGCTGGTGTTTGTTGCAATAATGCGTTGTTAAATTAGTTACGTATTAATAGTCGTTAGTTATTGACGTCGCAAATGTCCGCCGTAAACCGTTTCATTCAGTTTTAGTAGCTTGTAACACACTAATGACACTTGCTGATCCCACTCTATACACAGCAAAACTTTATGGCCATGAATATTCGTTCTCACGGACTAACTCATATCTTGAAACGGTTCAAAATGGCATCTCCAGTGAATTCGAATGATACTCATTCATTCAAATGTTATGCTAAAAGTTATTTTGTAAGTCATTATCTTCAATATTTTTGTCCTACATATAGTCCTTTGGCATCGACATCAAAATCACCACTTTTGACACCAAAATTACCAATCAAAATTGGGAATTAGACTATGACGGAGCAGAATCTTCATAAGTTTGGATGGGATTCAATAGCAAAGTTGTTTAAATCAAACAAAATTATTGAATATAGTAGATCCGATTTTGAGCGATCTATGATTAGCGTTTGTATACTCACTGAAAACTCAATAATAATGGAAATGATAAACTGTTATTTTATATAGAAGTATATCAAAATCGTCGAATTTAACAGTTAGGTTAGATTATTACACTAATACTTTGCATTTTCGAACACCTAATAGTACTATTTTTCTTAGTTTAATTAATGACACTAAAGGTTCTTTGTTATCATAATTTTGTTTTCATTTCCATCATCTGATACTATATCCCCAAGGTACCTAAACTTGTCTTTTTTTAAATTCCAGTTTCTACCTAACATTTTCTATTCTTCTATTTATTCTTAATCTTTATCGTAACCAACATATTTCTAAAATTAACAAATATAACCAACAACCTTTTTATCCACCTATTGTCCATTATTTTAGCTATATATCCTAAGTTCCTGCTTGTTGATATGAATTTTAAAACTAACTCCAAGCATAAGTACCTCTATCTAGCGTTGTGCGATCTTATCTTCCTTATCTTTTTAAAAATTAAAACTTGGGGTCAAATATTTAATTTTTATGATATACTTTTAAAGAATTATTTACAAACAGTTGTTATATTTAGGAGGAATATTCAAACAATCAATAATGTGCTGAAAAGATAGAAAAGATAGAGAATGAACTAGTGTAAAGCTAGCTGCTACGGCCATTAAACAGAAAGAGATCTTCTTCATTAATTGAAAATTGTATTGAAACAATACACACACACACACATATATATATATATATATATATATATATATATATATATATATATATATATATATATATATATATATATATATATATATATATATATATATATATATATATAGTAGTTCAACATTTAACAATGCTCAGTTCTACGCCACAAAACAACAACATTATCGCCAACATTCTAAATGCATCAAGGATTACACGATTTATATCCCCCAAAATTGATATGTCAACTGTTCTTCACCTCGTAACTTTTGGAAGCAACAAACAATTACAACGTTGTCCGTAAAAATAAACAAAACTCAAATCGAAGACGACGATTAATTACGCCATTAAAAATGCACCAGCTCGCTTCGCAGTTATAAATCACACGCACCACCTTCAACAACATCGAGTCGGCGGTATTTAATTAATGCAGTCTTTGTTGGAGAATCAGCCATGGAACTTAAGTATACTCAAACTGACATTGGAGCTACTTTTTGGTTTTTCACTCTTTACATAATCAGCCTCATTTTCTTGTTTTCTCTTGAATATCATATCACTTAAATAGCACGAAAAATATATGCAGTCTATTCAAAACAGTAGTGAGGCACGTCATCAATATGTGCTTGTTGAAAGTTATATATTCGTTTTACAATCAGATAATATTTTCCTTCTCATTTTATTCTATTTAAAAAGAGATAGAATGATGTTTGAGAAGATCGAAGATGTAACCGAAGGAGCCTGCAAAAGTTGTCCGTGTGTCAAACGTCTGCAAAATTCTTCAAAAATATTATAATTACAGGTTATAAACCGGCAAACGTTGTTTTAACGCTTTGTTTCAATAAATTTCAAATCACCGGGTATTAGTACGGGCACGGTCACTCAAATATCTCAAAAAATAAAAAACAATATAACCTTAAATTCAGTAAAAAGAAACCGTTTTTATGCGAAACAGGTGACTAATTAAGATCAGCTGCATAAAAACTGTAAGTAGTTTTTTCAACCGAAATATAATTTAAGACAATTATTTTAGAGAAAACTGTTAGTCTGGAAAGTATTCATAAAAAGCCCAAAGATATGCAGCTATTTGAGGGATATAGAACATCCCTTCATAAACTGTTGGGTAATATAGAATATAACTAGTATAAAGATAAGCCACGAAGGAGTTTAATGGAATTTCCAGACATTGCTTTTAATATAGCTTAATAGCATTTTTAGAAACATACAACAAAATCAAGGTTAAATTCGTGGCAAGATATAGCATAAATATAGTGTAAAGACAACAAAAGTTGATGGGATAAGGTAAACATTGGAATAACTATCGATTAGGTTTTGTTACTCATAACAATTACTAATTCATTCATTGCAGACATATGTTTTCCTCTAAGTCCAAGACTGACTACCATGGAAGAATTAACCATAACATGATTTTTTGCAGTGGTTTGAAAATCATCTTTTAAAAAATTAAAGAAAGGAATCATAAGTTATTGTTATGGACAATGCACCATATCATAGTGCACTGGTGGAGAAGGTGCCAACTAGTGTATTAACAAAGGCTGCAATTAAGGAATGGCTTAAAGTATATAAAATAGTTTTGAAGAAACCATGTTAAAGAATGAACTATTTCAAATTGTTAATCGGTAAATATAAATGAATTATTTTATTAGAAATATTTTATATGTATATATATATATATATATATATATATATATATATATATATATATATATATATATATATATATACATATATATATATTACATATACATATATATATATATATATATATATATATATATATATATATATATATATAGAAAAGATACATGGTATATCAGATTGTTGAACGTTATAGCCACAGAGTATTACGTCTTCCTCCCTATCACTGCTTATTTAATTCAATTGAGATGATATGGGCTATCGCAAATAATTATTACAATAGACATTCAGGTCGAGGAGGATATTTAAACCAGAACTGTCTGGATTTATGGAAAGAGGCATTGTCGAAAATAACATCTTGGGTTTGGATGAGCTTGATCAGACATATTGAAGAAGAAATTTACAAATGGTAGAATCGTGAGCAAGTTTTTGATAGATTGGAAATAAACAGCTTAGTTATTCGCTTGATTAGTGTTTCTGCAAATTACAGTGATTAAATAAAACTTTGTTGCACTTGAATGTTGGTTTATGATTCAATGCTCACAATTACCAAGACAGGGTGATGAAAGAGGAAACAACTAAAGGTCAGTATATAGTTAATATACTTTAATTGTAGGAAATTGTATTGTATCAAGAAAGATATATACAGGTAGTAACAGAATAGACTAAAGAGAAATATAATAATATCAAAATGACTTTGCAAGGAAACATTGCATCGAAGGAAACAAGAACTAAGCGTAAAAGGTAAATATGCTCTCTAATGCAAGTAAAATACATTACTAGACATACAATTGTTAATAGGTGGGATACCACTATATAAAAAAACCCGTCTAGAATTCTACCTGTAATACTGTGGAGAAAAGTTTAATGTAAATATAATTAAACAACTCTGACCTATAAATTATTGTGGCTGTATAATTAATTGTAGCTTTAAAGTCTTCGATAATAAATGCATTATATATACTATAATGTTAAAATAATCATGTGGGTTCACTGCTGTTTTGAATTGACTATATGTAATATAGCCGTTTCTGAAAAAGAAGTAGTTATTTCTCATCTTTATTTTTCGTCCAGCAAAATATATCGTTTCGAATTCTTTAAATTTCATCTAATATTAAAATTATTAATCAAGAAATAGTAGTTTAGAATGAGAGCTTATTACAAAGTATTCTAAATATTTACTAATAACTGTTTTTTGTTTTTGTCATATAGTTAGTCGTTATAGTAGATTTCTTTTTTTATGAATAACAATTTAGTTTTCAATTGTCGAACGCGTTTAGCTCCTCATTGATAACTGAATGGTTTTTGACTTTGTTATTTTAAAATTTTTCGACAAAATTTCTGCAAAATATTTTGACAAAATTTCTGTACTCCTCATAGAAACAAAAACCAAAACTTAAATAAACCTCTAATGGGGAACTGTTAAAAATTGTTCTGTTACTTGAACTGCTAGTTTTAGATTTTTTGTTCTAAAGTAAGCGTATCTTTACCGACAGTGTCTGTCAAAACAGCACAACTTCTTCTTCTGCTCGTTTTTGTTGCTTTAGCGACCTTGCTTTGTAAAAATTTATTACTATTGAAATAGATAATTATTGAAACGTAGCGCCACTAAATATTTTACATTAAAATCACATAACACAAAAGATTGTACAGTCAAACACCATAATCAAAATTAGGGGTCCTTTAAACCTGAATCATTCGACATTTCTTTTTTGTTTGACTCAAATAACCCACACTTCATTTATAATCATATAATGACATTCGTAAATACGAATTTACTTTTCGAACCAAATTTTCAACGTTATGTACTCACACAAATATCATCCCTCCGCTCGTATATATCACACAGCATATGCGTAATAATACTTGTGGGGCATTAGACACAGAGAGTTATATATATAACAAAATAAGTAATTTATTCTTTTGTTTTATTTATTAAATTTGACCATAATGTTGGGACTTTTAATCAATTTCGACTCATGAAAGACTGAATAATGTTCTTAACTGTTTATGGACTTTATTAACAAATTTTAATTCTACATACTGCGTGACTTATTTGTTTTTCGTACATGCTTGTACATGTACATTGTTAGTACATGTTGTTTATTTAGCGCACTTGTTAATTCTAACCTAACTTCTTTGTGTATACATGTCAAACCTTATAATTACAATTATTTTAACAATGTTTCATCAAAGAGTAGTATTCCAAAAGGCTGCAAAATACATCTGTAGCAGCTGTTATTTCTTCGCTTAATGGAAATTGTTTTCCATCAAAGCATTTTCAGATAGCTAGAGAGGATCAAATTTGACAAATAAGCTGAATAATTCACACTTTATATACCGATTTTAGCAGTATTTTTAAACTCTATGGGCAGGTCCGTTATTGTTTGGAGGTAATCCATGAACAAAATGTTAACAAGTTTTGGTTAATCCTATGTTAGATACTAATTTCTGGTTTCGAAGCCGAAAAGCCAGTTTTCTTATATTCTTTTTTCGGTTCAGGATTGTTGTGGCAGACTCTAGTTTTACATATAATGATGAAATGACAAAACAAAATTGCATCCGAATATGTTTCTTGAAATTGCATTTAATGAATGTTGTATGTTTAGCTCTAATGTTGTTGACGAAGAAGATAATGTTCTACGATCGAAGTGTAATGGTGAGGTAAATTTAAGATAGTACTATATCTGGCAATGGCTCATATTCTTTTGTTAGCTTTATATAGAATGCTGTATTCAATTGTTTCACTTTTGATTTGTGTTGCATTTGAAAACAAAAATTTGAATCAGTTTTATTCCGAGTCTTGCAGTGAATTGCAAAATGTGCAAATATAAAAAGTTAAAGAAAACCAAACCATACTGATCAAGAATATTAGAGCCAAATAATCAATGCGTTAGAGTCAACATTTTTCAAAACCAAGTAAAATATTAGCAGATCGGAGCCAAGAAAGATTTGAAATCTTATTAGCAGAAGTAAGAGTAAAAAGTAACACAACGCCAACAACAATTAGATCAACGACTAACATGAATGCATATGTAATATATGAATAGAAAAAATTGATGAGAAAAAGAAATGAATTCCAAAACAAAAGAATTTGTTCAAAATGGCCAAATTCAAGGATGCGCGAAAATCTCAACCTCAGCCATCATCAACAACAAAACAATCCTCTATATCATCGTTCCAACCAGAATCAACAGTCAATATTATTCTAAACAGAATCCAATTTAACCAGAAACAATGGTATAAAAATCTATTGTCTCAGTGATGCATCAAAGTGAAGTCAGTGAACAAAATTTCTGATTTTCTCGATCTCGATCACTCGATTTTCCATCACACATTTTGAATTCGAAAGTGCCAATTGCATTGCTTCGATCATTCATCATCATCCTAAGCTGTGTAATGGTACACGATTAGTAGTTGACGAACTAATAAATATTTTTTCTTTGTACTAGGATCTATTAACAAGCAGAGGAATGCAAGATAAATATATCATTATGTATTGTCCAATTTTAAAATTAAATTAGTTGGTATAGGTGTTTCAATAATCTATAGAGAATCAGAGCCTTCCTGTACATAAGTAGTTATATTGCCTCCACGTGGACGTTTTTTTTTTCGTGTTTCTTATTCTTAATTTCGTTTTTAAGGCGATATCATTTAATTTCGCTTACAGCTCTTCGTTGGTTACCTAGCAGTAAACATTGGTAATTAAACGAAGACCTTTATTGGATTACTATCTGGTTTAATGATTTCTAACTCCATATTTGCATCCTGTAATAAAGGTCTTCATGCCCTTATGAGTTATTCTAGTAGTTAGAGCGTTAGAGTTCAAACAACATAATTTCCAATAAATCTAAATCAATATGCCAGTAGTACAAGAAGAATCAAAAGATTTCAAGAATCAGTAAACAATCTTTATTTTTATGTTCCGTAAAAAGCGTGCAAGTAAAAAATGTTGTCCATATAGTCACTAATTTTATAATAAAAAACCATTTTTCTTAATTTTTTTATTTTACATTTCATAGCTATTCAGAAATGTAGTCAAGTTTAGTAATAATGCATCACAAATTAACATCACCACGATTATACCAACTCCTCCAAAAGTTTCCATAAATGTGACGGAATACCATTAAAAAGCACCTGGTAGAATACGGGAATTATCTCGACAAATAACTCTCTAGAAGAATGACGTAACAATTAGCAGATCCGTTGGGTGTGAAGTGCATATGAGCGAGAGCACACCATTCGCTGAATGATGCTACGAAAAGAAAAAGAAAACAAGCCCATTCACACGAGAAGAAAATAATAATGTCAATATGTTAAAGGTGCACGTCTGTCTATCACAAGGGTGCCTGATACAGTTGTTCGTACGGTAATGACATCAGCCGTATGTTGGGTCGCATAACCGTTTAATAGCAAATGATAAATAATAATCCATGTAAATAAATCATTGGTGACATTTTCAGTTATGAGAATCTGGTTCCTGGAATGGGTCATGCATTCATTGTTGCATTGGGTCAATTGATATATTGAATACAGATGTAAGAAATGTTGCGAAATATTGAAATTTATATTAAGTGCCTGAAAAATTAAAATAGTTTTTGGTTCGCTAGTTTGTTACTTATTTTTTAGGTTGAAAATTATATGTACTAGTACTACTGATCAAATTTCAGTCGAGTATATGCTGCCAATTAAATAAGATAGCTTATTTTTGATAATTCTCACTGTACATCTTCAGGAAAAAGCAAAATGTACCGTATTACCTGCGCACTCATGTCTGTTAATACTAAGAACGTTTTTGTAAAATTCACACAGTAAGTGATGAAAACAAAATAGTGTATCTTATTAATGGAACTTTTTAGATTTGATGAATGAAAAATAAATGAAGATCACGGAATAATAATGAATAATTTATGAATCGTTTCTGAAATGAGAGGAAATTGAACCATATTGGATACTAATAATGTATTAAAAATATCGAGGTTGATACAGGAAGAAGCTTCCCAAAGAACTGTAAAGCGCACAGTGATGCCAAAGAAGTTCCATGCATCCGCCGCATAGTCCGGACCCTGTCCGATTCGACTACCACTTGTTCCGGTCACTCACTGTAAAATTATCTTAATAGGTTAATGTTGTTTTCTAAAGATGCTTGTGAGAATTATTTAATAGAAGAAAACTGGTAAGTAAAATTATCAGTCAAAAAGGTGCATACAGCAAACGGACAAAATAATATGGACACCAGACACAATATTTATTTTTTAATAAGACGTTGAGCTACCATTGGATCATAAAATAATTGTAATTATTCGATCAATAGTGTCTGAATAGTTTCCAACGTTTCTGGTATCAAAACATGTGCCAGTTGCTTCAATAATGTGAAATATGGAAATCTACTCCTAACTCTCCGTTGTTCATCAAATCAAAACTCTTCATAACGTCTCAATGACTTGATTGTACTGGTCAGTGAAGATATTTGATGATATTCTGATGCTCATCAAACCAAGACTGAATCTTTTTGGTTGTGTGTATGGCGCATTATGATCTTGGATTAGGACATGGTTTCGCAGTAATATGCTAGCCATAGTAAGAACTTCATCATTAACGATGTCGAGATATTCATTCACAGTAATCCGGCCAGCGATGTGAATCAGAGGACCAGCTGAGTACCATTGTATCGCCGCCCAAGTCATAACAGAACCTCTCCCATGCTCGGCTGTAGGAAGCAGGCAGTCCAGATCGTAGAACACATAAACCACTAATGAATAACGCTTCATGAATGTTAGCTTTGTGGAGTTCCTGTCATACTGTTGTCGAAACAGTGTTACTCGAGTACGAGTGTTGAGCTCTGCTGTCATATTTGCCGCGGTAGTTTTATATTGTCTGGTCAAATATTTTTAATGTTGGTCGGTCTCTGTCAGTTAACTTTATGTGTTGGTCACTATTTCTCTAAGCCAATGATGTTTTACCATGTCATTACCGTGAATACTGTCATTCCTGAAAAAAAAGTCTAAAAGATAACATATTTCACCGATCGCTTGTTTTAATCGTCACAGATATTTTTATAATATTGTTTTGGTCATGCGAAATAGCAAAATTAAAATAATTTATAAGACATTATAATTTACATATGGTATTAGGGGTGCAAATATTTTTACCGATTGACAGAGACGCAGTAATTGAATTTGAATTGATGTGCGTATAAAATTAACAGCTGTTATTAGTTTCTGAATTATAGTATTTTGAGTAAAGCAACTTTTGTTATTGTGAAAAAATAGATAAAAAGGAATTTTGCGCGTTGATAAAATATTGCTTTTTGAAGGGAAAAAATACAGGTGAAGCAAAAACTTGGCTTGATGTCGAGTTTCCGGACACTGCCTCAGGAAAATCAACCATCAAGGATTGGTATGCTAAGTTTAGACGTGGGGAAATGAGTAAGAAAAAAACGGTGAACGCTAAAAAAAGGTTGTTATCGACGAAAACATTTAAAAAATCCACAAAATGATTTTGAATTATCGTAAATTGAAATTGAATGAAATAACAGACACTCTAAAGATATCAACTTAACGTGTACATCATAACATTAACGAATATTTGGGTATGAGAAAGCTCTGTGCAAAGTAGGTACCGCGCGAGTTCACTTTTGGCCAAAAACAACGATGAGTTGATGATTCAGAGCAGTGTTTGAAGATGATCAAGCGTAATAAACCCGAGTTTTTGCGTCGATATGTGGCAATGGATGAAACATGGCTACATTATTTCACCACGAATAATTTTCATTGAGTACCTTGAGGAAGCAAGGACTATCAACAGAGACTATTACATGGTTATTGGGCCAATTGAAGGACGAAATCGCTGAAAAACGGCCGCATTTGAAAAAAATCCATGAATTGGGCTTCGAACTGCTTCCTCATCCACCGTATTCTCCAGATGTCGCCCTCAGGGACTATTTCCTGTTCTCAGATCTCAAAAGAATGCTCGCTGGGAAGAAATTTTCGTCGAATGAAGAGGTGATCACCGAAACGGAGGCCTATTTTGAAGCAATGGACAAATAGTACTACAAAAATGGTATCGAAAAGTTGGAGGGTCGCTATAATCGGTGTATTACCCTTGAAGGGAAGTATATTGAATCAAAAAAACTAATATTTCCAAAAAAATGTGTTTTACTACGGTAGGCCGGGGACTTTCGATTAGACCTATCCCAGACCCATATGGTCATTCCAATGACCTATTTGTCGTGTAGGTAAATTCGTAAGCCTATATGGATTTATGGCATATGGCGGGTCAAGAAAAGTAATCTGGACACAATTTGACGGATTCAGAACAATGTATTGAGGGGTGCTATTAATGCCCTCTGGTATTTCAAAATTAGTTACCTCCTGAATAAACCTGATTTTCAAATAGGTATCATTAACAATTCATTACAAACTGCTTCTTCACAATGTTGAGGCAGGTCGGTTTCTGGACGACGTAGATCGGACAAGAGCACTAAGCTCTTTCAGTTGGTTTAAGATGGTGCTAATGCACAAGCATACCAAAATGCCAGTATACACAGATAATATCAGTGTGACCAAGTTGATGCGTACAGTAAAATATTTAGTTCTTTTGTAGTAATTTAGAGCTGCATAAAATCGCTCATTCAACAAGTATTATTCAGATTGTAATTTCCGCAGTATAATTAAGATTCTAGAAGATCTGGTTAACTTCATATCAGACACATTTCTCTTGCAGATTTGCTCCAGCAATAACAATAGCCACATCGTCGATTATCGGTGAATTAAACTTCTTCGAGTGCTCACCTTCAAGTGATTTGTCAAGCCTGACGACGATACTATGTTTGTCAGATGGCATCCAGTTCAATGCTATTTTGAACATCTTGACTAAATCGTTGAAGATTCTGATGAAGAAAAAGTTCTTCCATTGTAGTTCGCTTCAGTGTTGAATATTTGTTGAAGTATTGATCTGCATCTGGTAGTGTTAACAGAGCTCCTAATGTTACCAAAAAACTTTTATGGTATAATACCTTGAAAGTGGAATTGAAGTTGTCCTGTAAAATATCCGTTGCGCCAAACGACATCATTTCATTAATTATACTTTTGATTAAAGCTATTATATTTTTATATATTTTTTATATTTTTGGAGGTAATGGATTTGGTGGTGGGGCAACTTTTACTTTTTCCGCGGCAGAACATAATCCAGTAGATTAACCGCTGTATTTTAATGCCTTACAATATTGATATCGATTATTATTTCCCTAATTGTAACTGATTGGTTGACAGCATGATCTTTTTCTGGATCAATGTGGAATGCTGTTCGGTCCTGGATCACAGGAACACTACCTCTACGAAATCGCTCAATCCCCTAATGTACACTCTCAAACCAAATCGTTATATACCAAAACAACTATTATCATTATCTGCTTCTCGTTGGTTATCAGTGCAGTTAGCATGTGGGTTGTATTGACACACATTTGATCAACTTCGACAATCTAAGGAAGACCATCTTCTCCTTAGCATTGGTAATGATAAAAACAAAGGTCTTGGGGTACTAATTTTTTACTAAACAATAACAAATGTGAAACAAAAATATGTTTTACCATAAGCAATAACTACGTCATTTCAACTCGTTACTTCGTAAATGTTATTGGTCTACAATTTGATTTATCGTTAGTCACAAAATAAATTTCCAAACGCCAAAAATGTCGATTCTTTGTAACAGTGAAACTATTGATAGCAGTGACATTTCTACTATTTTGCTCACAATTTTTCCATATTTTTCCATCATATAAATCTTCCATGAACTTCCACAAATATTTCACAACCAAAATTAGACAAATCGGTAGAACTTTTCTGTAGTTTTAGCGTGACTGACGAACAGTAATTAATTTTTATATGTTATATAGTAGTGGTCGCCTATTCATCGAAATTCGACCACCATATAATAACACATATGTTAATTATGTTTCTCAAATAATAGAGTAAAGGGAGCAATTTAAAATGATACGTTATACCACTTGTTGATATAATAAATATAATAAAGTTGTTTTGACTACATTTTCAACTTAATTATCAGAAACCTAATTGATATATAATATTAATTAAAGAAATATATGTTATGTGTGCATAGAAAAACATACCAAAATATACGCAAACTATCTCAAATACTAACAATTTCTAACCTTTTTGAAATTATGTTTAATATAATCCTAGTTCCATTAAGTTGCTTGTATATGATGATCTTTCTCTACTTTTATGTTATACGAATAAATATGGAACAAAAAATGAAGCTAAAAGAATAAGAATTAAAATAACATCGAACACATTTTTTTAAAATTTAGAAACGTATATTAAAGGAATGTATTTATAGCCATTAAATGAAATAGACTGTATTTCAACTGTATTTTTTCCCTTCAAAAAGCAGTATTTTATCAACACGCGAAATTCCATTTTTTCACAATAAAAAAAGTTTCTTCACTCAAAATGCTATAATTCACAAACTAATGATCCGACAGCTTTCAAATTTATACACGCATCTTTTGAGGGTTAGGGCTAACTAAAAAACATATAGAATTAATTCTAGTAGCGCCACATATGTGTCAGGCTGGGGACTTTTCAATTGACTTGTTGTATATTTATATAATTGTGTCACCGATCACGGCTATTCCTGGTAGCTTAATTTTGGAGCATTTTGTTTTATTGGAATTTACTTATTTGCAGCGTATGTCATACAAATGTTTGTAAACATTTTAGACCTAACAATTCTTCCTTCAAATAAGCTTTAAATAACTGTGACGAATTTCACTCCCCCAGATGCGCCCGTTTCTCTCCAAAAGGGTGGCAAAATTTTTTCCCATCCGATTAATATGTAGATAGATTATTTAATAAAAATATTTATATTCGTTAATAATTTAACAATAAAATTGACCCGACCTCAAAAAATAAATAAGGAACTCACTAAAAAGTAAAAAATAATCAAACTTAAATTTTTATCACAAAAAAAAACGTTTTAAAATAAAATATGTACATAATAACCGTTGTAATAACTAAATAAAAATAAACAAAGAAACTTAATTAACCACTCTATAACACGTATTTACATTGTACTTGTATTTATATTTTACTATACACACACAATTTAGCTCAATACCTACCTAAATCTATTCATCCATTAACAATACTATTTTAACTACTACCAACCGAACATTTTGAACTCAGTGTGGAGCAACAAATTAGATTTGTTTTGCTCGTAATTTAATTTTGTATATATGTCACAAAATTATATTATTATTTTTGTTTTACATCGGCGAATATACATTAAAAAATATACAGCCGAACATAGAGCCTCCTCTTTTTTTGAAGTCGGTTAAAATGAGAGGTATAATAAAACCATTAATAAACATGAACATTTATTAAACGCATAGATTTAGATGACCGCATCTTATACCGATGGCATTTTTACCTCTAGAAAGAAATATTCTCGTCCTTTTTATCATTATATTGCACGGCCTTCTGCATAACTATCGCTGAACACGATGTGTAGAGCCCATTCTACGCGACAGGCTGGTTGTGTCTGTCCATCGAGTGACCGATCCGACGGGCTCGTGCTAGCCGGATCGCAGCAGGCCGTGGGCAAAACAGTCGCCGATCGTGGGAACGCGAACGCAGTCGCCGAAACAAAAACGAAACTGACGACCAATACGCCGCTTCGGCTTGCCCCTTTCGATTCTATGGTCGATTTTTCCGACGCTAGTTAACAAACGGGCATCACCTCACGTCGCCACCAATTCAATTCACGATACAGCGTCGGCCCCAGTTGAGTTAAATGGACCGAAAATGCAAAAACAACGACTACAGATAACATCTACAGAACTGATATGCATTGATTTGTTGATATGTCGCTCCAGATGACACACTACGGCACTGGGTATTAACAGATATGTTCGTGATAAATCTATGTTGAGTAATATCAGTATCAATAAATTCGTGATTATTTACTTCATGTCACTGTCGGTATGATTTCTGATGAAACTTCGGTAACTTTCAGAATAAAACGATAATATAATTACCACTAGTAGAAAAATTCTTTAAAAAATGTTGAGCAGTATTTAAAGTTCTAGGGGGGTGTAAATTACAGGCACATCCCTGTGGGATGCTGTATGCTTTCATATTTACCAAAAAGTAGGTTACACTAATTAGATACACGTTAATAAATTACAAAAAACAGTGATAAATATACAGAAACAATATCTTTAAAAGAATTTTCTGATGAATTCAAAAAAAGAAGAGGTTCTATGTTCGGCTGTATATATATTTTTTAATGTATGTTCGCCGATTTCCCCGTCAATTACGGACCAATTTTCAAAAGTGTTTTTATTCGAAAGACTGCACTTCCGAGGTAGTCCCATCGGAACTAATACAGGATCTGTTTGAGAGAAAGGGGGAAATGAAGGGAACATCTCAAACTTCAAAAGTACGTACAATGTTTTCACGTACGTACAAGTTTGAAGTTGGTGCCGAGCCTAAACAATACAAAAATAATAATATAATTTTGTGACATATACACAAAATTAAATTACGAACAAAACAAATTTAATTTGCTGACTTCAAAGTAATCATTGGTATTGCAAATAGATGAATAGGTTTAGGCAGGTATTAAGCTAAATTGTGTGTATATAGTAGAATATAAAATACGTGTAGTAGATAGCTTAAATAAGTTTTTTTAGCAGAATCAGCTAAATACCTCGGCATCCATCTTGATGGTAGATTAAATTGGAAACATCATATTAGACAAAAAGCAAAACACATTATAACCAAAATAAAACTAAAACCAAAAAACAACTATACTGGTTAGTTGGAAGATACCCTTAACTTGACCTAAAATCAAAGGGATTGATTTATCAGACAATCATAAAGCCAATTTGGACCTACGGGGTGAAAATATGGGGTTGCAGTAAAAATTCAAATCAACTAGTCATCCAACGTTGCCAAAACAAAATTCTTCGATTATTTACCTATGCCTATCGCTACACAACCAACGAAGAACTGCACGATGACCTGGAAATCAAATGGATTTGCAAAGTTATCCAAGATATCGTCTTAAAACATGCAGATTACTAAATCATACTAACGTGGAAGCAATAAAACTACTGCACAACGCGCAGGATATCAGAAGATTGAAGTGAACCAAACCCTACGAACTTATATAAAGTGTATACCTATAGTGTAAACTATAGCTTAAGTTATTATAATTTTATAATTGAGGAATATATATTGATGTATTTATCTCGCACTCGTCTTGCTTGCGAACTAACCCAAGTACAAATGAAATGTAGTAATAAATTAATTTATAATTAAGATTGTACTATGCATATGGAATAAAGATGTTATCAAAAAAATATTATTAAGTTATTCAGCGACTATTATGTACATATTTTATTTTAAAACGTTTCTTTTTTCTGTTAACATCTAAGTTTGATTATTTTTTACTCTTTAGTGAGTTCCTTATTTACTTTTTCAAGTCGGTTTTTTCGGCAAGTTTTTTGTTAAAATTGTTTTATACACACACACACACACATTTCCACTTCATTCTGCTACGATTGAAGCCAATTTAATATTTTAGGACGAAATCTATGTTCTCGTATGTGTACATTACATTACACTAGTTATTTTTCCAATATTATTTTGTTGTTAGTTAGGTTTTGAAATTAATTAAAATAGTATGTTCACAACTAAATATAATCGATTTCATTCACAAATAAGTTTTAAGAAAACAATATAAAATTGTAACATATTAAAATAGTAAGAAAGACGAAGTAGAACTAAAATGTTAATTTTACACAAACCGCATATTTTTCTAGTTTTAAATTGATCTCTTTTAAATTCAGTTAACTGAAATTAAATTAATTATGAACAGGACAAGTTGATGTTGGATTGTCAATCGTTCCAAAGCATTCCTTGGTGTTGTTAAGTGGAGTTCAAGCAAAAGTATCGCAGGTGAAGCTGTAGGGTCACAAAAGGTGAATTGAAGGTGTTCAAAGACCCCTAACCATAAACTATTCCAATTAGGAAATATTCAAGCTTTTAAAAATATCAGAGTTACAACCATCAGAGTTTAGGGTATAAGGCTACCAAAGCAGGATTGCAATAGTTCAGTTTCTGGTCTACATACTTAATTGGGGTTATGGGAATTTGGGGTTACTAAAACGTGGAAAATAATTCCATACGGGGATACCATAGCAATGAGGGTAGAAACAGACTGGTGAAACAGTACGGGCGATAATCAATATCGATAATCAAAAATAATACTAAAAGAAAAGAACTATAAGCTGCCCAGACGGCGCAATGTACACATCTATTCCTGTGGTCGTTTCTATACTATATATACACTGCGTGTCCAACTGCGTATGCTGCTTAAAATTGTGCGAGTGAAATGTCTAAAAATAGTGCCACCTTTTTTCCATAAAATTAAACAGTTAAGCAAATCATTAACTTGGATCCATGCTCAGGTAAAAAAGCTCCCCCAGGCTCGTTAAAAGGTTACTCTAGAGACATCAAAATAATAACATAGTCCTAATTTAAAATTTACACCTTAAAAAGGACGTTAATTCATCACGACGAATTTCTTTAACGTCAAAACTTTTAATTCTGACAAATTTTAGTGTTCCTTAAGTTGAAAATAAGATTTATCCGAACGTAATATGTTGGTAGACGTTAAAGAGCGCTTAACTGTCTAATTTACAAAATATATCCTGTGTTTGACATCCTAGAACATTAATCATTATATCAATTTAATATTGTGTGGCTAAAAAATGCGATGTAATAATAATAAATTCACCTTTAAAGCACCTGGCTTGCTTCCTTTTTGGATAACTTGTATATAAAAATAAGAGGCATTGGGCAATATTACGGTTTAGTTAGTTTTATTCATATAGAATAAATACCTTTTCCAGAACACCGCTATATGGCTGAATGTTTGGTGGTGCCAAGCGACTGTTAATCGATAAGGAGTCATCGTTCTGCTCGGGTTTGGGGTGGTTCTCGTCGACCGAGTATAAACTTGGAGATATGGGCAGCTCGCAGAGTGAATCGTCCGAAAACAATGTTTCTGTACCGCTGTCGGTGGTGCAAGATGTCATGGCTCTCACATTATTGCAGTAAACTAAAAAAGAAAAGAAAATCATGAGAGTGCTTCATATTATTATCACCTTATATCAAAAAATTTAATACATTATTTTGTTTTAAATATGTTCAAAGTATTGCTGGTCTTTTGTTTCAAACAATATGTCATTCAGTTTCAAAAAGTCAAAATTCAAATCAAACAAAGTTATATTTCGAAATAGTATTTATTTTTTGGATACTTAGCTGTCCAACACTGAACTTTTTTCTATACAATATTTTAATAATTTTAATAAATAATCCTACCTTTATTAACGCTAATAAATTGGTTAAATAAAAAGAAGCAATGTGCCATAACAGTAGCTATTCAATCATTTTAGCAGTTCATTAAATGTTTTGCAAATTCTTTTAAAAGTGTTCACTTGTCAGTTAAAATTGTGATTTGACGCCGTTATTACATTTATACTGGGGACAATTTATTATAACGAAGAAGCTTTTTTTCTATTATTTAATTATTACATTACTACTAGTCGTTTCCGTCTAACCTACAATTTGTCTTTACGATAACTTAAATATAGGTATATAACTAGGAGGACCCATCGGCCCTATCTCAGTCTCTGGTGAAATAATGTTTATACATGTCACTGCTGTATTTTTTATTATTCTTTTGAGTCTGTGTCCTGTTGTGGTGGTATCCAAAAGCTGCAATACTTCAATATTATCATAAGAATACAGTCTCTCCTCATGCCCCCTTGCAATTCTGACTGTGGGTATCTGAAGGTCTCGATTTGGGTAATCAGTCCTATAGCATTTGGGTGCACCCACAGTACCTCTCAGGATAGTTCTGAAAAAAATTCTATTTATGTTACTCCTTGCAGAACATCCCCATAATTGAACTCCGTAAGTCCATATAGATTTCAGTATTTGCTTATATAATAGTAAATTATTATGTACTGATAATTGTGATTTTCTTCCAATTAGCCAGTACATTTTCCTATATTTTAATTCCAGTTCTTTTCTTTTCTTTTCTTTTTTATATTTGCTTCCAGCGAAGTTTTGAATCAAGATTCATTCCTAGATATATAGCGTTGTTTCTATATGAAATGATAGTAGCACATTTAACGTTATTGGTGCTTATACGGTCTGTTTGTAGGGTAACTGCATATATACAGATTTACTTTTATTAATTCTTATTTTCCAAGCTTATGTCCAATTATTTATATTGTCAGTTGCATGTTGTAATTTTCGTGAAACTTCTTCACTATTGTCTCCGACAGCTATAATCGCAGTATCATCAGCTAATGTAGCCATCATAATATTCTCCATTTGTGGTATATCACAAGTGTAGAGTAGATAAAGCATTGGTCCCAGTACACTTCCTTGTGGTACACCTGCTTTAGCTTCTTTTATTGTAGAGTAAGCTTCTCCTTGTTTGACTCTAAACATTCTGCTTGTAATGTACGATTTTAATAGTTCGGTGTATTGATTTGATAGCATTTTATGTAGTTTATGAGCAAGGTGAAGGCCTTCATGCCAAACCTTATCAAATGCTTGTGCTACATCTAAGAATATAGCTGAGCATATTTTTTTTATTTCGTGGGCTTTTTCAATAACATCTGTTATTCTGTGGACCTGGTGAATTGTTGAATGCTTGTTGATAAACCCAAACTGGTGTGTTGGTATTATATTTTTCTCTCTATGATAACGAAGAAGTAATTAATAAAAAAAACTATATCAAAGTGTATTGAATGTTCCATTCAACTAGTTTCAATAATATTGTAGCATCATGATATCAAGGATGACAATACAAATCTTGTTTTATTCTCCTCTTGTTTAATTGAAGTTATATACTAAGCAATGTCAGAAGTTCTAAACTGAGAACTGTCATTTTTTCATGAGAGCGTAATTTTATGCGAGAAGCTTCCGAAAATTTTGCGAGTGTGCGACAACGCGAATTACAACTTATAATTGATGAAACTAACAAGGAACTAGCTAAAGAAGACGAGCTGTGAAACAATCGATTTTTTACGCAATTAATTAGATGTTTTACAAAATATTTTGGAGACGTTACTTGGCCAGTTACAGTTTCAATTTGAGGCACTTATTATATTAGGTGCGTGCATGTTGATAAGCGATATCTACTGGTGAAAATGAGAACTAACTGTTAAGTTCGAAGTGTGTGAAAACAGTTTTCCATCTAGTATTATTGAGTTAATATAATATTCAATAATTAGTCGTTTTCGATATTCATTAATTATTACTGTTTGATCTCAAAAATTCTTCTGTAGAAATCCATCAAACACTTTTAGAAGTTCTATATCAAACTCTCAAAAAGCAGATAGTTTAGAAGTGGATACAATCAAATATTTATAAATATTTACATGCGATGGGAATGATCGAAAGGCAGGAAAATGGTTGGAATGGACCTACTACGACAATCCCAAGCATAAAAGGAGGTGTTAGGAGTTAGTCCACGAGAGTCATACAATCGACACCGAAGCGGAATATTTATAGATATAAAGTCTAGGTGTGAAGTATACGGTGTATTATATTATGAGAAGATGTCTACCTACATCACTTAAATGAATTGAACAATAGTGAGTAATAAAAGAATCAAAATCATCATCTTCCATGAAAACAATTAAGAGCAATATTACAGTTTATTGCAATATTAGAGTTTTGAAAGATACAATGTTACAGCTCGAACAGGTAGTTTTAGCACATTTTGATTATAACTTCGCTTGGCTTGGTTGGCACATGGTTTCTGCGAAAAGTGCGAAAATTAACCGACGATTTAACTGATAGAAAATGTTTTGATTAATATATATTGAATAGATTTTTCTCAATAAAAGCTCTTCCAAAAGGTAAAAATTATTAAAATAGATACAAACATCTAATATTTAAAATTAATATTATACAAAGATCGCTACAATTATGAAAAATATTCATCAAGCAATAAAATAAACAATAATTTACTGAAAATTTAGGTTAAGAGATTGAACCTGCCTGAAATTGTTTTCTTTGAATAATAGTTATACTTTTGAATAAAACAACATTATTTTAGATCAAACAATAGTACTATTAAAAAGAAAATAATAAATAGCACCTGCTAAGTTATTTGAGAAAAATGATTGAATAGTGCTAAAATATATAGAGAAAAAAAGACGATAAAAGTTGAAATGTATTAAGTTCTTCCGAGAAAAGATATACAGGTCCGAATCCACAAGCTGCATTTTAACATTCATTTCGGCAAAATCCTTAAAACAGTTTTACGACTGCTAAACGCCCCACCTCCTCTTCTCCGAATCGTCCTGCCATTTCCACCATCCACATACAATGTTGCTCTGTTAATTAAGCGAACAAAAATAACTGAGAAAGTGTATATTGGTGATATTATCTTTAATATACAGTTAAAAGCCGTCATTAAAAAACGACCCAAAAGTACTAAAATGTATGGACGCTGACTTTCGCGATTTTAACAAACGCCATAAACTTACCGGAACGTCTATTAACCTTAGAGATGTAGTAAAAGAAGTAGAATAAGACGGTGAATAGGATTAATTTGTCCTTAAAGTGTTGCTTTTTGGCGGCTAAATAATGATAGCGTTTGTCGTATTAAACCAACATGTTTGTCCTAAAATCAATGTTTTTATTTCTTTTCTGATTGCAATTCAAGATTTAATCGAATTCATAGTATAGATCGAATAATAGATTTCAATAATCGATATAATTGAATAAATAGTTTTAAATAATCGATAATAATTAGATTTGGTAATGTTAGGCGCTTGCATGTATTCTCATAATTTATATGTTAAAAGAATTTTCATTTAAAAAAGGTCTTTATTGAGAAAAATTGGAAAAACAAGTTTTAATCAAAATATTCTCCATAATTTTTAGAATTTTTTCCCGATCCTTTTGACAACATGTCGAAATAACGATGTTGCTTTGCCAAATGGGTCAGCAATTCGAAACTCTGCTCCAGTCAAGCTATGCTGCACCGATCTGAACAAGTGGTCATCTAAAAGCACTATGTTTGTTGCGTAAACTGAGTAGAGACATGTGATGGAATTTTCCATTCGAGCTGTAACAATGCACCTCCTTGGGATTGCCGTAGGTTGTCGTAGTAGATTGCTTTTTTATCGCTAGTCACACAACGCTATAATATTTTTGGGCCTTTGTTTGTCTGGCTATTTGCCTGGCAAATCATAAAACTGCGATGTTGAAACATCATTTATCATTAATTGCTAAGTTATTGACATCAAACCCACTACTTTTAAATAACTTAAACCAAAACTAACAATTGGGATATGATTTTGGGTTTGGCTTTCTAAAAGTGTTTGATGAGATTTAGCAGCAGATGCATTTAAACTAAATAACAAAGGTTTTTCATTAATAGTTATTAACAAAAATAAGTCTTCTATGATTAGTGTCTGTACACATCAAGTCATTCAATAGTTCTAAATGGAGAAGTTATTTTAAAAAGGGAAATGTCAAAGACATTGTATTTAATATAAGGATTAGGTTGTTTAAGAATTCTTATCATTTCCAGATAAGTTTTTAAAGCTTTCGACTTTGCTTTTAAGCTCCTGCAAATATTTGGTTATTGAACTAGTTATTCACCATATTCTCTTCAACTTCCTGGTAAGTCCCAATATTCCTAAGTAATTGTAGTACTTGGATGTTTTATGCTCACGCAATTTCACTTGGTATATTTTAGTAAACCGTTTAATTTCTTCGCTGACCGTTGAGACCCTTGCTCCTAAGAACTTTAATAAGCCAGATAGAGACTGGCTTCAAAATATGTGTCAACGACAACAATATTTTAGGAAGTGATGTGAAACTACCAAATCTTTATAGCCCCATACAAAGTTATGCTCGTTTCTTCTTAACATGATATTTCCACTTGCGATAGGTTATTTGCTATTCAGTGCTATGTACAAATATTTTATTGTATTCGCATACGACATTGCTCTAGAATGATTATTGGAATCATTGTCGAAACCACGTTTCCCATATGTGGTTTTTATGATATGACATGCTAAGCGGCCTTTTCCTTTTGATGAAACTAATCTGTGCTGCGAATGCACGATTTCAGGCATAAAACTTGACATTTTAAAAACATTATAAATCAATAACGCTGATATTTTTGCGGAACGTTACATTTGTAGGTTTGAGGTTAATAAAATGAAATCTCAGCCAGTAGAATAAAATAACATATGTATCGAAACAGAATGTTGCATACTAGACTGTTACCTAAACCAAAAAGTAATTACCGACATACCGGGTAAATACGGACAAGTAAATTAGACTTCTTGTGTGCTACTTAAAAATTCCTATTACATAAATGTAAAACCGGAAATGAACGATATATTAAAGAACCCATCCAAGATGTAATCATGGATAGCATTTAGGTAAAGCCGGAAGTTTGATAACCTTGACTCTAGTATTCCTGTAAATCGCCCGTGGGTCGTCCATTCGTCAGCGTACTTAAAAAAATTGTCGGTAGTATTGGGTAATGTTGGCGCCAAAGAACAATGACGGCAGAAAAATTATCATATAAAGAGATCGGTGGATTTGCAAGTCTAGTTTTCAGGTAGTGTAGGCATCAAAATGGTCGCCCAGTTCCTTCAGAGACGCCTAAAATGTTTATCTCTATAAAGAATTTCACAATTTCATATACACAAGTCATTTTTGTAGACATCCAGCTTTTGGGTCGAACCAGATTATTGCGGTGTGTCATTATTAGATGATTTATAGGGTTAAATCGAAAAATATTTGAAATGGTGATATTTTAGAAAGAAATCAAGAAATAGCTCTAAATATGTCGAGAAAACCGTAGCCTATAGAGATAATTGCCACATTATATTAAGCTCTTCCGCTTCAGATTTATTTTATTCTCAACAGAACGAAAGAAGTCAGCGAGAAAAAGCTGATCAATGTTAGATAGCAATCTTTGTACTTTTTTCTAGAAAATAGGTAATTATGTTGTTGTGTTCTACAATCTCTATACTCTCACAAATAGTAGAACAACAAAAATGTTGCAGGCCCATCAAGTTACATCAAGCTCTCTTCATCCATTGTGTGTTGTCAAGTAGTAGTTTGTCGAAACATCCTGATTCACAGTGAAAGAGTGATGTCAGGAGTTTCGAGAACGAATTCTTCATCGAGTTGGTCTATGTTACAGGTTGCTTTCCGGCTCTGGAATTTACCACAGCATCAACATATTTAATCGTACTGATAGGGTGGGATTTAGAGAATAGGTCAGAGGTAGTCTTTACATTATCTAGTCCAGCTAGATATGTGTAACAGCATCCCTCCACTCAGTTCTCGACCAAGAAACAACAAAAATGTATTGTAAAATTAAATGTATTATAAACGAGATTGAGCTTACAACTAGTCATAAATAAAATATAGCTAGCATTTAGCTAATATAATTTATAAAATGTCTATGCAGCTCTCTACAAATTTAATAAAGTGCTACTTTAAATTTTTTGTTGTTTCGATTTCATATTTTCATTGTTGCTCTTTATATTTTTCACTGAGAAGAACTAGATCACCTTATTTTGAATTTGATGTAGATTCGTGCTAAATGAATGAATTAAATTTAATTTTCGAGTTGTTCACTTTGATTTCCACCAATATGGACAGTTGTGGTGCTTTTGAGCAGATTTGTAATTTTACTATACGATAATGAAAAGTATATAATACTTGTCATATATTCTAATAATTACCACCAAGTATTGCCAATCTTTGATATTTCGAATTTTTTATTCATATACTAATATCATATAATATCATATAGATATGAATATCATATCAGATATTCATATAATTGAAATATCAGCAAAAAAAACATAAAAAGAGCTAATCATGTTGCCTGAAAGGAAAAACGTCTCTGTTTCTTAAGCTCCTTTAATGTCAGCCCCACAAACCAGCATTATTATATAATTCCAAGAAAAATCCATAAAACTGATCATATGGGCTGTTCAGCACTATGATCATATCCCTGTATACTTCTGTCTATCTTTCCGTTGATTATATATAACGAATAACATATAGTCTATTCAAAACAGTAGTGAGGCACGTCATCAATATCGTCATCAATGTCGAAAGTTGTATATTTGTTTTTACAGTCAGATAATATTTTCCTTCTCATTTTATTCTATTTAAAAACATTATAGATAGAATACCATTTGAGTAATTCGAACATGTAACCGAATGAGGCAAACGTTGTCTGTTTGTCAAACGTCTGAAAAATTCTTCAAAATATTATAAGTACAGGTAATAGACCGGCAAACGTTGTTTTAACGCTTTGTTTTAATAAATTTCAAACCACGGCGGTTATATATTACCAGACCCTATAAATAAAGAATAAAAAAGATGGAAAATGTTGGACCCATTGTTATTCTCAGAAATAGGGTTTTGAAAATGAAACCATAAAACCACACAATAATAAGGTCTAATGCGAATAATGTAATAACATGACAACTGTTCTCATAATCCATTAATTGTTAGAAAGCCTCCTCATCACCGAAATGGTTACAATAATCATCCAAGCCCATCTCTCATCGCAGAAGAGAAGAGAGCTAAAATAAAAAGCACGGCGTCGACCATTTCTCACGTTCATCACGTCTCAACCAAATCAAAACATAAAGAAAACCTTTCAATGAAAAAGAACACGGTCATTAGTTAGACGAACTCGCCGATTATTACATGAGTCACGAAGAGTTCTATTTATTATCGTTAACCTCGGGCAGAACGTCGAGTGACGTCAGTCGCGGCCGCCCCAGACCAGTTCCAAACGAAACGGCCGACCAAAAAAATATCCACCTCTCCAGCTCTGAAGGACCCAAATTGTCCCTCTTTCTCTTTGTCTCCCGTCGTCTCTTGCACAGTCATTTCTTTCGCTGGTCACAGATTACTTATAGACCAGTCAAATACATAATTGTGAAGAACACTACTAATCACGATACAATCACCGTTGTCAATTGTATAAAATCTAATGAATGACTATATTACACACCCATGTAGCTAGTTATTAAATGTATACAGCTGTAATGCCGAGCGTTACATGACATCGTCATCTAAAAAAATGTAGACAAATTTTAAATAATAATATTTCTAAGAAATTTTGTGACGAACTTACCGAAATAAACCTAGAGAATTGAATGAATGTTTTTACGCTAGTACCACCACTCGGAAAGGCCTGCATTTGCCGAACTGTATAATTTTAATTATCAACGCTATGTAAAAATTTTGTTAAAATAAAATATTCACAATTTAATTTGGAACGAAACTGTAATAAAATATTTAAGGCTGTATTATTGTCTAGAAACTTGAAGAAATCGATTTTTTCTCATATTTTCAAAGCCTAATCCTTTAGGAATATGGTCTTAAGACGATTTTTCAGAAATCGGTCTTAAGAGGATTCGAACTGAAATTATTTTCGCGACATCTAAACCGGCTCGGTCGGAATGGATAGAACAATTGATGACAGGTATGCTCCGTCTAACTGCGATCGTATTCACTCGTAAAACATTTCGTACTTTAAATATATATATTTTGAAATACAACAACCGAAGAATTTCATATTTAGCTCAACATAAAATATCAATGAATCTATGAATTCTGATTTTGAATTGAAATCCATTTTTTCATTTGAAATGAAAATTGCATTCCCATTTTAAAGATGATGTATAGACCCTTATAGGACTACCAATTGGTTTAGTAGCTCGTGCCTCGTCATTAAACGTGACAATACTCGAATTGAACGCTCAGAAATATAAGCTTCTAACGCTTCAAGGGAACCAGAACTGCTAGTCCGAAAGAAAAAAGTTCTGAAAATACTTTTTTGTAGTAGAAAAAGGACCAATATTGCAGGAACCAGAGAGTGAAGAAGTAAAGCATGGACTACGCGCAACTTTACTAGAAACATTAAACATATTTTTCTAGAAACTAATTTTTTCGAGACGGTTGATATGACGCTCCTCTATATATTCTTCTATACCATCAAAGTAAAACTATAGTCAATTCAAAATAGCAATGACATGGGAAACGTCGCAATGTTGCCGCAGCTAGTCTGAGTTTTAGTACAGTTTGGCTCTGACATATAACAAAATTATAATTAATGACATATAAATAAAATAATTGAACAAATATTGTATTAAATATAATTTATTTTACCATTATAATACATCTAATATATATGTTATAGAAGAACTTAAAACTACAATTAATTATACAGCCACAATAATTTATAGGTTTGAGTTGTTTTATTATATATACATTAAACTTTTTTCCCCACTAGTATAGGTAGGGTTCTAGGCGCCTTTTTTTTGTAGTGGTATGCCCCCAAGGCCTAATCCACATAATTAATAATTATATATTTTTGTAATGTATTTTACTTTCATTAGAGATCATATTTATGTTTTATGCTTAGTTCTTGTTTCTTTCGATGCAATGTAAAGCCATTATAATATTACTATATTTCCCTTTAGTTTGTCCTGTTACTATCTGTATACATCTTGATACTTTCTTGATAAAACTACATTTAATCACTGCATGCTCCTTAATGCATTTGCTATATCTGCAAAACAGTTAGTGTTATTTCTCTCCTCATACATGCTAAGCAAACGTTCATGTATATTCTGAACAATAACACACATGCATATAAAGCTTTTACACTCTATAATACAATTCCCTACAACTAAAGTATATCAATTGTATATTGACCTTTAGTGGTTTCCTCGTTCATCACCCCGTCTTGGTAATCGTCAGCATTGACTCATAAACCAACATTCATAAGGTTTTATTCAATCACTGTCACTTTCATAAACACTAATCAAGTGAATAATTAAGCTGTTTATTTCCAATCAATCAAAAACATGTTCAAGATTCTACCATTGTCAATTTCTACTTCAATGTGTCTGATCGTGCTCACACAAACCGAAGGTGCTCTTTTCAACAATGCATCTTTCCATAAATCCAGACAGTTCTGGTTTGAATATCCTCCTCGACCTGAATATCTATTGTAATAATTTTTTGCAATACCCCGTATCAACTCAATTGGATTAAAAATGCAGTGATAGGGAGGAAGATGTAATACTATGTGGCCATAACATTCAGTAATCTGATGTACTATGTATCTTTTCTCAGGCTTATTTATAAAAAAGTAAATTACAATTTTTTAAATGCAATTAAATATTTCATTTATATTTACCGAGTAATAATTTAAAATATTTCATTCTTTAACATGATTTCCTCGATTCCTTAATTGCAGCCTTTGTTGATGAACTTGTTAGGATTTTCCAATTACCCAACAATGTATGAACGGATGTTATACATCTCTCAAATAGCTGTATATCTTTTGGATCTTTGTGGATACTCTCTAGACTAACAATTTTCTCTGAAATAATTGTATTAAATTATGTGTCGATTAAAAAAACTACTTACTATTTTATACATTTCGTATATTTAATCTCTGAAATACTAAGATTGATCTTGACTCGTCACCTGTCTGGCATAAACACAATTTCTTTTCGGCGTATTTAAGGTTATATTGTTTTTTATTTTTTGAGATATTTTAGTGACCGTGTCCGTACTAATATACTAATAAGTGCAGCTGCAAGGCGCAAAAAATATTTTCAATAAAAACCGGAGCGATTTCAAATTTATTAAAACAAAGCGTTAAGGTTTGGAAAACGGACAACTTTTGCAGGCTCATTCCGCTACATATTCGAACATCTCGAGGATGCGCCATTATTTTTTAAACCCTAATCATCAGCCTGCAACTTTTTGCATTTTTAATTATTTTTCTTTTATGTATACTTACAAATAGTCTATTAGTTGTACAAACAAAAAATTATCAGTATTATATAGCGCTACTAACACGGCACTGGATGCGATCTGGTATCTGATCTCCTGATGTGTTGTGTGATAGTGTGTGTGCGACTACATGATAAGTGACAGTGCTACTACGAAACGAACAAGATGTAGTATACGATTGGTATGTTCTGCACATGTGCATACTGATAATGTACATCCGGTTATGTTTATTAATTGCTAAATCTATGGTTAAGTTTTGACTTACTTATTATTTTGTTATATATGCTTGTGAAAATGTAATGAACTTCCGAAAAAAATAACAAATCACTAGTCTTTTATAGGTATTAGAGAAAATGAAAAAGTTATAGCGAAGGTGAGACGACAAATGGAATTTGTAAATATATATTAATCTTAGTATCTGTTAGTCTGCTGCATATTGTTAGTACAATAGTAATTGCAAAAGGCAATTATTTAGACCTTTGACATATGGGGGTTTCATTTTAAATTAGAATAGGATTGAGCCGGTAGTATCGCTTACAGTTCCGATTCATGATATGTTTAATAAAATAGTTTTAAAGGAAAATAAAAGAATTTGTTGATTTAAGAATACTTAAAAGATAAGATGTTTTTCATATTTTAGTCTCCTTTTTACCAACGAGGGGTTTTCTGGACTGACCCTAGAATTTAATGTGGGCTCTAAAACATGGTCCTCGGTATTAAGCCTACCGACTGGCGAGTGACCAACTTAGGAATCGTCCCAGAAGACATTCGATTTTAGCCAGCCTGGTTACTGGCGTTACTAGGATCATTTCCTTGTCGGATTTTGGACTCTTGCATAAGACAATCACAAATATTAAACAATAACAAACGCGCGACTATCCCAACAGTAGGAGGACCGTCTTGTCGCCTTTACCACTGCGCCAACCAAATAAGAGCTATTTAAAAGTTGGCTCATTTGTTGTGTGCCCAAGAGTCAGTGCACTGGGAGAGTCCTGCTCATGATTTTTTGTGGCTTGTGATTGCCTATAAATAAGAATCTGTAGATGCTGTATATAAGTTGGGCGAGAAGAGATGTCTTCTAGGGCGGTTTCCAAGTTGGTCAGTTACCAGCTAGTGTTTTCTTTGTTACAAGAAAAGAATAAAATTTTGATAGGTAATTTTGAAAGTACTAAATAATTACTATTATTAATAAATTTCTATTACATATTATACATCGATGTCAATATCTTATAAAAGGAGTCTATAAAAATCTTCAATACGGCATCAATAGAATTATATTAAAAATATGTGATGTAACACACCATATCGTAATATTGGCGGTTTGAAATATTAGCTTTGAATATTTGTTTTCGGGCTTTGAGTCTGGTTTTGTTTCCTTATGTGATTGCTTTGAACTGATAAGCATCGATTGCTTGTAGAAGCATATGGTCTCATTTATTGTCGCTGCCGTGAGTGGTTTCAAAAGTTTAACAATGGTGAATTTAACGTCGAAGAAACGGAACATTACGGGTAGTTAAAATGTATGAAGACGCAGCGTAACGTGACTGATGCATATGCGTTGTAAAGAGTGAAGAAACAACTATTAATTATTAAAAATGCATTTAGGTGAATTTGCAATTAGACTATATGACATTAGAGCACATGATTCAGAAATCGTGTAAATATGCAAGGAAAAGTTTAAATTTATATTGAGGCTTCTAGTATCCTGTAATGCCAACTATCGAACTAGAATATATTTCACTCTCCAAAGCCATAGAGCTCGAGAATTAGTGAAGAAAAAACTACAGTATTGACAACTGACAGATCACTTGCTAATGTAAATCTCAACGGGATACACTTAGAGCAAGTACAGGAGTTCAAGTAAGGAGTGGAACCAGTAATATCGGAGAACAAAATGGTATCTAACTACTGCTAAAGTAATATGCCAAATCGGCCAAATTGCAGGAGCTTTTTAAATATGGTGCATGTAGAAGAGAACTGTTATAATAAATACTAAAATGCGTTTCTTTTGAACGCTTACCTTACTAATACTTCTGTATGGCTATGAGACTGAGCACTGTTATAGTTTGACATCTGAAAGATTCAGGATTTTTATCGGCGATGCTTAAGGCAAATTCTACACGTTTTTCTCTAAGAGAACAGATAGAACAGCTGCGACCGATAGCAACTCTGGCAATATTTAGTGAAGAATATACAAAGCTGTACAAGACTCCATGCACAAACTGAGTAAAAATGTATCTAAATATCCTGATATACAAGAAGAATTGAAATGAATGTTTTCTGGCTGCCAAAAATATTTATTTTGAAAAAGTAACTATTTCCGATAAATTTGTTATCATATACATTAGGCAATATGTAACATAAAACTATTATTATAAGATGAAGTAGAAAATATTTTAAACCAGTTACAAACAAAATGTAGATTTGGAGAAAAGTTATTGCGGTTTCTCCTTATAGACGACTTTAAGATCTACTATCTCTAATAGTACTTATTTGATCAATCCATACTACAGCGCATTTGAAATATGAATTAATTTAAAAAGATATCCATAGAGCATTCCAGATAATAAGGTAGAGAAAATATTCTACTCAGTAGATAAATATGGCGCTATAAAAAGATTTTTAAAAAAATGTATTCGTCCTATTTTGCTCTGTTCTTCTCTGGCGCTTTTTATGATGATTACTGGAATAAATTTGAATATCATAATTGGTTTACTCTCTTCCAATGAATGTTGACTCATTCTTGTAAAGACTTCCGATTGGTTAAATGATATTGGAAATAGAAATCTACTTGTTATTCGCTGCTCTAAAACTCCTCATAACGCTAGGTGCTGGCTAGGGATAATATAAAATAATAATCTGATACTCCTCAAACCAAGACTAAACCCTTTTAGCTATGTGTATGGACGCATTATCATATTATATTATGACTGTGACTGCGAAATAATGAAATGATCATAAGTGATTGAAAAATAATTGGTAAGTCGTAGCAAAAACTTTAAAAAAAATATATATATATATATATATATAGTTTTTTTTGTTCAGTTGTGATAATTCAGATAATGTCACTTGAGGTTTTCCATAATATGAATTGTTTTATAGACCTTGATTCTGAATTCATCATGGATTATCATGGGACTTACTGAAAAATTGAGCTTTAATTGTGTCTTTGTCATATATTCATTCCTCAGAATGTACTAGAATCTTTATTACTAAAACCAAACCACAAGTGTAACGTAACGTGTTATTGTTAAGAACTTTGCCATAGTATTTGTGCAAATTATGTTAAATATATATATATATATATATATATATATATATATATATATATATATATATATATATATATATATATGTATATATATATATGTATATATATTAGATTTGAAAAATATGAGAAAGATAAGAAAAACATTTCCCAAGCCATTACTTGATAAACATACTGTTATGCAGATTTATTAGAGGAACTAATGTGGCTTCAGAACACAGAGCTTTTCTTAACTGTAATTTTAATTATCAACGCTATAACAATAAGATTTCTAAGAAAATATCTGACAAATTTACGGTTATCAAGATGTAACTAGGGAAACCATTCGAACAGGACTATTAGATTAAGCGTGTGATTATAAGTCCGACGAAAATTTGAACGGATTCTGATATTACGGCTCGCCAAGAAATAATGAGAAATATCCGAATAAGGTTAGACAAGGTCACGTGCAATATGGCAGCGAGTGTAGCGGGTGTTGTTAATTTCTTTCTTAATTCAGACCGGTTCTCATTGAAGGGTTCATGGCTGTGTGTGCGTGTGTTGGTAAGTGATTCATAAATTTAATTAGATTTTGACCCGAAGCAGAATTAACAAAGAGATAATCAAGTAGCGAGATTAAATCTGGACGATAAAGTGTACGGTGCCGTTTTCGTTGACCTGATTTTGTTCGAGGTTTTTTTTTCAATATAGATATCAACGAGAGCGACATAACGTTTACTATTATGTGTACTGTACCGCTTCTAAAACGTTTTTTGTGTTACAGCCTGAATTATCAATTTCCTCTTATTGTCGGCGTTGATTTAGGTTCATTGGTATTCGTGGAGATCTCATTTATGGTCATTTTTTTGAATAAATCGATTTGTAAAGTCGTGAAATAAACTTAATGCGTATATTTAAAATAAAATAGTGTTTTATTATTTATTTTCAACATTGAATAATGTTTGTAGAGATTATTTTTTTATTATTATTTAATTATTGATTATCTTATAAACCAATTCGTATTAACTATGTTTCAGTTTCTTAATAGTTCTTCAGTACTCTGATAAACGAGGGATTCTACAGACAAGAACATACTTAACAGTAAAACCTAAAAGCATAAACAAAAATCCAAAAGACCCAGTGAACTTTAATCTGTAAGTACTATCAGCATAACAGGTCAAATGAAAAGTTCCCCAACTGACACATAGATGGCGCTACTAGAATTAAATCCATATGTGTTTTAGTTAGCCCTAACCGTCAAAAGATGCGTGTATAAATTTGACAGATGTCGGATCATTGGTTTTTGAATTATAGCATTTTGAGTGAAGTAACTTTTGTTATTGTGACAAAAATGAATAAAAAGGAATTTTGCGTGTTAATAAAATATTGCTTTTTGAAGGGAAATAATTCAGTTCAAGTAAAATCTTGGCTTGATGCCGAGTTTCTGGACACTGCCACAAGAAATTCAACCATCAAGGATTGGTATGCTAAGTATAGACGTGGTGAAATGGGCACCGAAGACGGTGAACGCAGTGGACGACCAAAAGAGGTTTCTACCAACGAAAACATTTAAAAATCTACAAAATGATTTTGAATGAATGTAAATTGAAATAGCAGACGATCGTTCATGAATATTTGGGTATGAGAAAGCCTTGTGCAAAGTGGGTGCCGCGCGAGCTCACTATTGACCAAAAACAACGACGAGTTGATGATTCGGAGCAGTGTTTGAAGATCATTAAGCCTATTAAACCCAAGTTTTTGCATCAATACGTGACAATGTATGAAACATGGCTCCATCATTTCACTCCAAAATCTAATTGACAGTCATCCGAGTGGACTGCACACGATGAAGCCGCTCGGAAGCTTGGGAAAACGTAACAGTTGGCTGGCAAGGTTATGGCGTCTGTATTTTGGGATGCGCATGGAATAATTTTCATTGACTACCTTGAAAAAGGAAGGAAAAACCATCAACAGCGACTATTACATAGCGTTATTGGACCGTTTGAAGGATGAAATCGCCGAAAAACGGACACATATGAAGAAAAAGAAAGTGCTGCTTAACCGAGACAATGCACCGTGTCACAAGTCAGTGAAAACGATGTCAAAAATCCATGAATTTGGCTTCGAATTGCTTCCTCATCCACCGTATTCTCCAGATCTGGCTCCCAGCGACTATTTCCTGTTCTCAGATCTCAAAAGAATGCTCGCTGGGAAGAAATTTTCGTCGAATGAAGAGGTGATCGCAGAAACTGAGGCCTATTTTGAAGCAAAGGACAAATCGTACTACAAAAATGGTATCGAAAAATTGGAGGGTCGCTATAATCAGTGTATCACTCTTGAAGGGAATTATATTGAATAAAAAAAACTAATTTTGTCAAAAAATGTGTTTTACTGTGGTAGGCCGGGGATTTTTCAGTTGACCTGTTATAATGAGTCCAATGACTCACTGTGGAGAGCAACCAAGAAGGAGCTTATAACATTATATGTCAAAGAAAATAAACAAAATACAATGAAAATGGGAGCAAAAATAAAACAGAATAACCGAATCCGATACAGTTAGATAAATATGTTCTGCACTTCGAAAAAATTTGGTACGAAGGCTTGCTATATAAACTCAACAAAATGCTTCTAAAGCAAAATGTAACAAAACAGACTTTTTACAATTAAACAAGGGGATGGATATTGCAAATTGAAGGAAATCCTCTATCTACTTCATACGAATGACATTTCTAAACTGGAGGAAATTACAGTAGTCATATTTGTAGATGAGAGACCATTATTAGCAGTGAATAAAAACCAAGAAGCATCTATAAATAAACTTTAGCAATTACCGATAAAATAATAGACCGTACCAAATAATGGAGAATAAAACTAGCCAGCTCAAATATGTTGCCATCAACAGTACCAATAAAAGGCAAAACAAGGAATCCTTCTTAAACTTAAATTACACTACTGTAATGTATGAAAATAGATCCAAATATTTAAGTAATTATTATATGTCGGAAAGAAACATATTTTAGTACTGATTGTAATATTTCTTCTCTTCCACAAGCACCATAACAAATAAGGAAAACCTCCTGCAAATTCATGGTCACTTTCTTCTTTTTTATCCAACGTTTTATTTAATTTCTCAACTGGATGTTAAAAAATAACAATTTCAGGCGATCCATCAATTGTCAATACTTTGGCCTTTTTTCATTAACTCTCAAATCGTATGGCTATGCAAAGCCAAGAAACATATGGACTGAGAAGTACCGGGCCTAACGCATAGATAGCGCTACTTTTATTGCATTCGCCGCTTTTTCAGTTAGTACTAATCTTCAAAGAAAAGCTCTTAAAATTTCATGATTTGAGTATTATATGATTTCATGAATATAACTCATAAGTTTGTGAGTTATTGTGCTAAGAGTGATATTACTTAATGGAAAATAATATCATTTAAGGACTCCACTCCATCAGAAAAAACAATAAAACGTTGGTTTGTTGACTTCAAACGTAGTCATAGAGACATCAATGATGCAAAATGCAGTGGATGTCCAAATGAAGTGGTAACACTAGAACATTTGCATGATGGAAAAGTGAAGTTGCGTGAGTTAACTAACGTGTTAGTTTTATATTTCATGAGCATTTGACTATGAGAAAGATCTGTTCAAAGTGGGTGCCGCGTTTGCACACTGTTGACCACAAACAAAAACGTGTTGATGATTTTGAGCAATGTTTGACCATGTTTTAACGTAACAAACAGGAACTTTTGTTTCGATATGTTACAATGGATGAAACATGGATCCATCTGTTCATTCTGGAATCAAAACAATCGTCACCTGAGTGGACCGCAATTGGTGAATTTCGTCCAAATCTATGGCCTCGGTATTTTGAGATGTGCATGGTGTAATATTCATCGACTATCTTAACATGGGATATCCCATCAACAGTGAATATTATATAAGCGTTATTTGAGGGTCTGAAGGTCGAAATTGCAAAGACACGACTGCATATGGTAAAGAAAAATTATTTCATCAAGACAACGCACCGTGTCACAAGTCAATCAAAACAATGACAAAACTATATAAATTGTACTTCGAATTACTTCCACATCCACCGTATTCTCCAGATTTGGCTCCCAGCGACTACTGGCAGTTCTCAGCCCACAAAAAATGCTCACCGGTAAGAAATTTCACTTGAACTGAATATAACTACTGGTGAAATTTGAGCCTATTTTGATGAGGCCTATTTTGAGACAAAGTATAATTCGTTTTACAAAAGTGGTACTGAAATATTAGAGGGACGTTGAAATGATTGCGTCGCTTTTGATGGCGATTATGTTGATGAATTAAGCTAATTTTGAACAAAAAAAAACGCGTTGTCTTTGTTGCCGGGACTTTTCAGCCGATGTGTTATATCTTAAATCATGTTCGACACCTCAACATCTGTATCACCAACAATAATCAGATCGTTCAAAAAGTATATACATATCCGCCGCCGTAACACCATGTATCTTTTTAAATATTATTCGCATACTTATATAAACTACTATCTTGAAAGGTAGTTAGAGACGACATCTCCTTGACAAATATCGGTTTGAATTACAAAGGAATTTAACAAATCATTTTGCACTAAGAACGCAACTAATGGACCAGCGAAAAATACCTAAAGAAGTCTAGTAATTGTTAAAGAAACATGTTCCAGCAAAGCTCCCGAAAGTCAGGGCCAGTATATTCAGTCGAAAGCAGAACGAAAATAAATAACAGCAACAATCGCATGCAGAATGTGATCTCCCTTTTTCGATATTTGAATAATTATTACCTTTTTCCATTCTGATGGTACGCTCTCCAATAGTCAAATTTACATACGCAGAATGTGAAGTCGTTGAAATACATTTTCCCATCGGCTTTGATCATTTCTACTATCATTAGGTGGACATCAGTTGTCTTACAATATTTTAATGATCACTAGACTAGCACAATCCAAATTGGCGGCGATTAAATTTGCGATGCAGTCTAAATTTATTTATCAGTATAACTTAAACCATCCCGTGTGAATAATCCCGTGCGTAAAGCCGTTAACATCTTAGAAAAGTCAAAATTTCATCACCTGACGCTGTTCAAACAAAAAAAAACTCGTAAAAAACCAGTCGGATTCATCAAAAACGTATAAAATCATTTCGGCGATGGTTATTTTATGGACTCTAAACACCTCAGTCATTGGCCGTCGATAATTTATGTCATTATTACTTCGGCAGCTTTGTGAGGATGTACACCGAATGACATGGAAATCTAAACGACATTGAACCGACAATGATTGTCTAAAATATAAACTAATGAAGACTACAATCATTGAATTATTCAATCAGTAGCATTTTTCAGGAAGTATTAGGATATTTGGGGTTTATTATTATTCAATAAACGGTACAAAATGTGTAAATGTGTTTAATATATATCCAAAAAAACACAAAACAAATAAATATATTGTTTTTTACAACCCGTTTCTGAATAGTTTCCTTCTCTATCATCTTCCTAGTCAAGGGCGGCTTTGCTTAAAATACATCGAATTAAACTGTGAATATTTATAACTTTAATGGGACTTAAAATGTTTAAACATATGTGTTGCTTTCAACGTTTTTTTCTATAATATGCAATACTTGATTTATTTGTTATGTTTAATTGTAATATTAAAATTAGTTACATCCAAGAAATTATTTCACACAAAAGACTATTATTAAACGATGGACAAATCCGAAGGGCATAGTCAATTGGTAGCCTAGATATTGGGAATTAAGTTGATATGGACTGTATCGCAAGAACTGACCGCACGTTATACATGCGAATTTTCAAAAACCGTGATTGGGGTACTGTAGCGCGTAGACTGCGTTACAACAGTCAGGGTTTCCGTCACTTAAATGATGCCTATGCTGATTTCAAAATGACTCAAAAAGTTTGAAGAGTTAGCTAAAACTTTGATTCAGTTCAGTTCAGTTCAAATTCAGAAGCACACAAATGTTTAAATAAGCACAAATAATCATTACAGCATACTTTATACAAAGAACTAATGCTGCACTTCTACAAATTTCAATTGGTGAATGAATTAAAATCTCAGAATACCAATCAGAGGCTTCACATAAAGCCCTGGGATTTCGTAGTTTTTCAAAATGTATCATCTTATTTCCCAACGAAGCTCACTTTAATCTTAATATACACGTACTAAGCAGATCTACTGTTACTGGGGTGCAACAGATTCGAAGTGTAATAAATCCCTAAGTTAGATACTTTAAAAGCATATTTTTCGATGGAATTACCTCCTAATAAATCCGTTAAATATTGACTTTCTTTTGATATAGCCTATATTTCCTATAACCAACAGTAGAAAAACATTTATCTGAAGATATTCAAAAATAAAGGAAACGACTATCACACGAAGAGACGAATAATGCTACCCCAGTTTTCTAGCTTGACAAACAAAAATAAAAAATTTCTTTGGTTTATTTTAACTGGTGACATTAATAAAAGAATTTAGTACGACAAAAATGCATAGGTTGATTTATGGTCATCAGGAGAATTACTTATAACAATAACAAACAGAGATTATCCATGGGCATCAAGTTTTCATCTGCATTTAATGATGTCAACAAGGATCAAAGCATACTATGAGTTGCTAGCGATCGACACTCTTGAAGCTTAATTATGTCATTGTCAATTAAGACATTATCAGATGCTAATATGATAATGATAATAATAATGATACTTAGTGGTGTGCGTGTCTTATGTTTAGTGTATATTCTCGATTGCTCCATGTACAAATTCCTTTCTCTGTTATTTCGTATCTACTTGGTTTTCTTGCTTCGACCGATGTTTTTCTTCTCTTCTATAGTATCTCTCTATCTCTCTTTTTTTTGAGTACCCAGATATTTAAAATCATTTATTTATTCTATTTTTACATCTTCAGTATGGATGTGTATTTCTCTACCATCACAACAAATTTTGTCTGTTTTTCGAACTACATCTGTTTTAGATTGCCTGTAGATAGTCTAGTCTATTAGTTGTTATTGCCAACTATAAGAGATAATGCAATTTGGTAATCGACAACGTAATTAGCATGCCGAATATTACTTGGAATGTGAATTGGAACGAAATTGGTAATTCATGAGACCATTTTACAATTTTGGCCCAAATTAGAAGCAGAGCCCAAATTGTAAAATTTCGATAGTCCATATCTCGGAAACTATAAGGGATAATGCAAATTGGTAATCGACAATGTAATTAGCATGCCGAGTCCTGCCGATATTACTTCGAATGTGAATTGGAACGAAATCGGTAATTCATTTTAAAATTTTGGTCTAAGTTAGAAACAGAGCCTAAACCCTAAAATTTCGATAGCCCATATTTTTTTCTTATCTTTATTCCCTATACGAAGTTTTTTTTGGCATTTTTTATTATTTCATTTATTAATATTATAAACAGGGTGGGTTTATATCCCCGTTTTGAAGATATTTTGTTTCGTATTGTCATCAAAACCGTCATTCATATTTATTCCATATATTTCTTGAATTAATCTTAACTTAATTTGTTTTATGTAACCTGTATTATTTCTCTTCCTACTATGTCAAATTTATTTCCAAAGCAGTGAATGCTAACTATATATGTTTTTTCGTAGGTGTACTTTTTTCATTATTGGATATTATTTCCATTACATCTTCATTGTGTATAAAAAAGGAATAACTCTATAATTATTACACCATCTTTCATCCTTTTTTTATGTATCGGAAGAATAAATGCTACTGCCAATTCAGTGGGTTTTGTTTTTCTTTCCACGCCCTATTGTAAATTTACGGTAATAATTAATTTTCAATTTCATTTTTAAAGCATTTTCAGTACTGTTTTATTTTGATCTAGTGCTCTTCCAAACTCAATTACGTTTTCTCTGTATACTCTGTAAATTTTTGGTCGCTATATTCTTTCGCATATTGATGCCTGTCGATAAAGCAATTCCTGGAAGCATTCTTTCCATCTTTCCATTATTTTTTCATTTTAATATATTACTTTTTCTTTTTTATCCATTATGCGTTCATAATTACATGTTTTTTCTGTTACATTGTTTCCTATAAACAGATGTAATACGGCACTAAAAGATATTAATGCGGAATGATTGTTCATATTAAAGCAAAACGAAAGTTATTGTGATGGGAGAGAAATACACATATAAAAGTAGAATAAATAAGTGGTTTTAAATATCTGAGTACTCGAATCCCAGAAATTAAATACCATATTTGGAAAAGCGATGAATTGTTGTATTGACGTACATTGCTGTAAATAACGAGTTCATTAAAAATAAGCACAAATATCGAGCAAGTTGCGAGACTTGGGTATGTGGAATAAAAAAAATACAAGCAGCAGAAATGACATACCTCATAAGAGTCAGGGTAAGATAGCAAAGATGAGAAGGATGAATAATAAAAATAAAAAATATCAATATTGGGTCAGTGGAAAAGTAAGTAGAAAGGACAAATCAGTTGGTTAAAGTCCACATGAAGGACACAAGACTAGGAAAGAGAATCTGGAAAGTTCAGACAGTGAGAAGAAAAACCAGAGGGCGACGTAAGAAAATCAGGAAAGAGAAGAGAAGAAAGAGAAGAAAAACATCGGTCGAAGCAAGAAAACCAAGCAGATACGAAAAAACAGGAAAAGGAATTTGTACATGGAGCAAGTGAGAACATACACTAAACATAAGACACGCACACCACTAAGTATCATTATTATTATCATTATCATATTAGCATTTCATAATGTCTTAATTGACAATGACATAATTAAGTTTCAACAGTGACGATCGCTAGCAACTCATAGGATGCTCTGATCCTTGTTGACATCATTAAATGCAGATCAAAACTTGATGCCCATGGATAATTTCTGTTGGTTGTGGTTATAAGTAATTCTCCCGGTGACCTAAAATCAACCCAGACATTTTTTCGTATTAAATTGTTTTATTTATGTTACCAGTTAAAATAAACCAAAGAAAATTTTTATTTTTGCTTGTCAAGCTAGAAAACTGGGGTGGCGTTATTCGTCTATTCATGTGATAGTCGTTTCCTTTATTTTTAAATATCTTCAGACAAATGTTTTTCTATGATCAGTTATAGGAGAGGTTCTGTCTTGATTTGATCGGCAATATCGTGGCTATTCAGCTAGTCCTCTCATTCACATCGTGGGCCGGAGTATCGCGAATTAATATCTTGACATCAATGGCCAAATTCTTACTATGACTGGCCATTGCTGCCAGATTCTGCTATATTCCAAGATGATAATGCACTCATCTGAGTATCAGAATATCATTAAACATCTTCCCTGCCCTCAGTATTATTTAACCGTCGTGGGAAGTTTTAGAGCTAAAAGTGGGGAATAGATTTCCTTCTCCAAAAATTGTGGGAATAGATAACATTCCGCCGGATTTATCCAGGCACTATTACACGAAAAGTTACAGCTTTGCAACATTTAAAAGCAAATGGTGCTCCAACACTTTGTTAATAGATAAATATTGTGTATATGACAGGTGTTCATATTGTTTTTCCAGGAATTATTATTCAGGGCAATGACCAAATTTCCGTATTAGGGATTTGTTGGTGAAGATTTAAATGCTTGCTTGAAAAGGAAAAGGTCTTTCAAAGGAGACTTTTCGACAAGAGCTTCTATTAACAACCTATTCAGAAAATAAAAACACGCTATAATAAACTATATTAAGTAGAGTATGCACTAATCGATTTGGAGCTGGGCAACATGACCCAATCATTGGCTTTAAAACTAGACTAATCAGTGTTATCTATACAATGTGTTAGTGACATCTCCTGCTTTGTTCCAAGGAAACATCAACACGTTGTCTCCAGCGGAATATTTTTATCATCAACTGGATCATATGTCACGCATTGTTTATGCATATTCACAATAATATGTACAAAAATGTAGTGAACTTGATATCAGTCATACTCTAGGAATGTTCGTCGGGTCGGTCAGTCGGTAGAAATGTGTGGCTGCCGCTGCGATTATTTGTCAGAACACTCACTACTATTTTTGGAAGGAATTTGCACTAGAACTGGAAACACTGGCTGAAGAAATACTGTTTATTTCAATGTTAAATTATACATGTGGTCGACGGGAGAATTGACAGGATATTAGGTTAGGTAGAGGAAGTGCGGTAACGCTGTGGAAGTGGTACTATTACAAGGGGATGGAGAAAACAAAAGAGAACGAGACGTCGTCGTGATGGTCTTTCATCGCCTGGAACTGCACGGTACCAATTCACCGGCGTATCCAACTTTGTACTTGCTGGTGGTGAATTCGTGGTGGATTAAAGGGTCGTGGCGGTCGCCACAATACCTTTATTTCAGAAGTGTTCGATTGTGGATAGTTCTTAACCAGAGCCACTAATGAACTGTAATATAAGCCCAACAACCTTACATGTCAGACTGAATTCATTTATGAATATTATTGCACCAGTTGGTCTACTCAGGATAGCGGAACTAGTATATGTAGATCGCCCCTCTCTTCTCTTTGACGTTCTCATTAAAGGTATCTCAAACTTACAAGAGTATCCCAACAATATCCACCTGTTATGTTCACTAGCCAATGAACAGATAGCCAGACGGTCAAAATCTCACTGGAATCGGATACACCTATTGCGTTTTTAGCGTTTATATTTTGCATTCTAACACTGGATAAGGTTTAAAATATAACAGTCGATAACAGCACTGATATGATAACTGCTAAATTAAGTGTTACCTGATTCATGTGGTTTCCAACGCCATCTATAATAACCGACTGATGAACTTATTTAAGAAGGCCACCGAAACAAATGCGAATAGAAGAAAATATGGACTGATTTGGCGATTATATTTAAATAATATGATATCGAAACGGTATATATTCACAAAGCTATGAAGGAGTGCCCATAGATTATCCCTGTATATTGTACACGCTGCTTCTAACTCATTCAACTTAAGTTTTTAAAAATCGTTAAAGGAATATTTTAAAACAAATGCAAATCGGACAACATCGAAAAACAATGGATCCGCGCGTATACAAAAAAAATCAGTTCAGCATAAAACGGTTCAGGTAAAACCTAAAAGACAAAAAAAAAGAGGAATAAAACCGACATTTCTCTGGCACCAACCTAATGCTAATGGTGGTCGGCGGCGGTTTGGGTCGAAGAGAGCGAAACCAACGCGGCAAGCTCTCGAACGAGATGTCGCCGCGGAGCAGTATCAAAGAGCCGCCACGTCAGCTTCAGAATGAATTATTTATGGAGGCTTCGCAGGGACCCTGTGCAGTTTCTGCGAAGGATTTTCGTGCCAGATCGCCGGCTTAATGACCATTTAATTGGTCGTTAAGGGAACGACGAACATATTATCCCGCGGTGGTTTATGTGCGGTCCTCTCCCGTGTCGTTGGCGTGAAGAAAGAAACGTTTATATCCCGCCACACCGATCGGTAAAACTAAGACAGCGATCGACAGAACAAAGGAATTATTTAGTTTGGTGGTAATAGTTTTGAATATTGTCAGTATTTTTCCACTTACCACATTCTGCTTCATAATCATAAATTTATTGGCAATCTGTTGCTTTGTTTACTATATAAGTTACAAAGTCTGAAAACACGGGGTTTAGAAAACAAAAACTTAATTTACTTTAAAAACTATGTTATTTAACGGAAAGAGGAAGGCGACTGGTTAAACGGCGATACAAAGTGACACTGACGGTAACAAAAGGAGAAATCATTATTAGAAAACTCTACAACAACTAAAAAAGAGCATAGAAAGAAGATAGATAATTTTTATTAATTATCACATAATAAAAAAAAGCGTCATATTGGTTATATTCATGCCTTAGAGGCAAATTATAAAAAGCATGATATAATTTGTAGGAGTAATAGGAGTAGGAGTAAGAAGATAATGATTGTATTCTTTTTGTGAACAGTGGCAGTGATCAACCACAACATTTAACCCTATCCAAATATACTAAATAATGTGTTCTTACAATATAACACAGGCTTGTGAGCCTCTGGACATATAGAAAGATTATTTTCTTTAGCAGGTCTTATTAATTCCCCAACAAAACGCTGCTGTTCTGATAGTTACAAAGAAAATTCGTCTTTTACTGATTAATATGCTGGGTTCAATTCGTTCTGTTCTATATATAGGGGCAAAAGTCTCGCCACCACTGATGTACATTTCCGCTGAGTGGCAAAAATGGATTCAATAAATATTGTAACTATTTCTGCTCGATCTTGTGGCATATATTTATCCATAATAAAATTGGACGTGGACGTCTACATATCTCACTGGTTAAAGCGAAGGTCAAATCAAAATGGTAGCAGGACTTTTGCCCCACCCTGCACATAACGTAATAAACGACCATGATAACGACCAGGTCATCTGTTTTAAAACTGTTTGAATGAATTTCTAATAGAAAATAAGACCCCTCAGCGCCGCTTTGTATTGCCGTTCAACAATTATTTGCGATAAAAAAAGCAGTTTTTTAAATAAAATAGTAGTTTATTGTTTAAAACCCTTTCACATATTATAACTGGCTCAGTCATTAGGATTCTGGGGAGATCGTCTTGATAATAAATCAAACTAATTAGTAATAAAAGAAGACACGTTGGCGTTTGATTGGCAACCGTCCCATATTTACTCGTAGCATCCTTAGTGTAGTTAAGTGGAGTTCGGACAAAAGTATCGCAGCTGAAGCTTTAAGGTCACACTTTAAGGTAGACTGAAGATGTTCAAAGACCTCTAGACATAAACTATTCCAAGTAAGAAACATTCAAGCTTTTAAAACCACCCCTAGTCTGTAGATTCTCGCCATATGCATTATAATTCAAGGCCACCATTTGAATAACCATTCTAGAGAAACCACACTATGGAAATTTGGCTAGAAACTCTGCCATCTCGAATATCTTCAAAAGTAAGCTGGCAGGCGAATGTACAGGCGTAACTCAAACATAGTTTTAGAATTAATTAGAACTATAAGCTATCTAGAGGCGACAATGACCATGTCCTTCGCTATGTTCGTCGAATGAAGAGGTGATCGCCGAAAGAGGCATATTTTGAAGCAAAGGACAAATCGTCTACAAAAAAAGGCATCGAAAAGTTGAAGGGGCGCTATAATTAGTGTACCCTTGAAGGGAATTATGTTGAATAAAAAAAACTAATTTTGCCAAAAAAATGTGTTTTATTATGCTACCTAGACCTTCCGATACCAACTGTATATATATATATATATATATATATATATATATATATATATATATATATATATATATATATATATATATATATATATATATATATATATATATATATATACATGTATATATTGTATATGTGTGTGTTCTTGTTATCATTTTTTTAAGTGTTTTTTCGTTGAATCGCTTGGTATATGCAAGACACAACTACATTGTTCGAACGTTTGTGTCAGAGTAAGGCGCGCTCTTAAAATATTTCTTTGAGAAATCGCCGTTTAACGACTGAAACGCATAAATATTGCATAAAAATGACTGGTAACGATAAAGGACTCGACTCGGTCGTTCTTTGAAATTGTGGTTTTTTTATTGTACGTATCACTTCGCGACACAAAGGCTGAGGACAGACCACACCGACTATTTACCGTTTGCCACCTCAATATCTCTCGATGAGTTACGACATCGAAAATTCCCGCTAATGGATAACGTTATCAGAACGAAATTCGACCATTGTCATCGTCCGAATTGATACTTCCACGAAAGATACATATTAACGGATTATTGACGTGATGTTTTATCTGTTTAAACCTTTTTTTCAAGTCTTGTGTAACGAACTCCGAGGAATGTGCTTTGTTCAAGTTATCTCCTTATTTTGCGTAATGACTTTCCGATATATTTTTAATATATTGCTACTAATTGTTGTCGGCTACCTAAAATTTGTCTTGAATAATACTGCTATTTTATTCTTTTAAATACATTTTGTTGCGCTATAAGATTCAATAGTTTGGTTCTTTTGAGTATGTGTTCTACTTTATTGATATTTAAGAGTAGTAATAGTTCGGTATACATCATAGTGGAGTCTCCTCTGTCTCTATCTACTTTCTGATATTTAATATTTACAATTATATTTTCTAATTTTATTCTATATTTTTCTCTATATAAAATATGTGACAAATCTATATATTTTAAACTGCAATGCAATAGGCTAGATGGCCAATTTTGAAATACCATTCTATGACAATTTTATATATTTACTTTACCCATGATAAACGTTATTTCTGCTGAAAAAAAGGCGCGCTAAAAGGCTCCAAATCTGCATGGATGTAGTTGTTTTGGCCGCACAGGACCATTGTATCATTTATAGCAATAGTTCTAATGTAAATATTTATTATCTTAAATGCCTTTAATTATGTCTAAAGTGTAATTAAGGTAATATTGAGATAAATAACACTGTTGGATAACATGTGACTGGTTTAGTCGTACAAGTGTGCATGAAGTCAGTATATGTTTCTACAAGATTCAAATGCCAACTAGGCGGAAGAAAATAGGCATCTAACTGAATCCACTGAACATTCACTACTGGCCTCATATACTCAAAATACAAAGAAAAATATGGATTAAATTCAAATCTTCAACAAGTATCGATCTAGTCCCATCATGGTTAGACTACAAAAGGCAGGAAAGGAAAGGAAAATATCAAATATCTGGTTCTTGTAAATCAAATAGTTCGTTGGGTATGAATGAATGTACGAATCAAATGTTGTCACTGAAGTTCAGTAAAGTAATAGAAACTAAGTATATATCTAATAGAAGAATTCATAGGAAAACGTGATATGATATTTATGTCTAAACATAGATTTTGTAAACTTTGCAAACTACCACTACTTGCCCATGCTTATACGTTTTTTAGACTATAATTAAAATTAACTTGAAAGTTACAATTTGTGCATTTTATTTACCTAAATACTTCAAGGTAATTTTATACAATACAGAGCTGCATCATCCAATGTACATAATTAAAACCTTTTTTTGTGTTGTAGTAAATAACACTGTTTGTTTTGTTTACTGTGTATATGAGTCTCTAATAATTTTTTTCAACGTGTAAAATAAATATTTTGGTAGTCCTATCAAATACAGTTGCATCTGTTTATTAAAATTATCATCATAAAATGTTTCAGTAGGTTTACCATTGACAAAAATTGATTTGTCTTAGCAAATATAGAGCACTTGATTTCAATAATACTATTTTCACAGTTCCCAAGTGGCGATTGTCCTGCTATTGAGTACTTTCAAGAGTTATTATCTGCATTTATTAATCTTCTTGCCATGTACTTTACTGATAACATATTTAGTTATAACATATTTAATATATAACATATTTAATAATCTACCATATTTCATATTTAGTGTGCCTGGAATACTCACTCACTTTAATTATATAGAAGTTTCTTAAGATCTTTTTAAAAGTATTATTTCAGCTACTGCCACAGAGTATAGTCATTACGGACAAATAAATTGTATGCAAATATAGGTTTTTGCCTTGATAAATCTTCGTTCAATTTTTATTTACCTATTGTTTCCGTTGGTTGCACAAAATCGTTTTTTAACTGTGAAATATAAGATAAGATAATGCAAATAACATCGAAGTTCAAATATTGGATTGCGGAATTGATGGTTATTAAAACGGTAAGTGACGTCAATGTTTCGTAGCGCTTCTGACCTAAAATGCTATATTTTGAAAATTTTGTGTTTTTATTTTTGGTAAAATCTTAGAAATTCCACTTTTAATTTTAAAATAACTATATTTTTAATAATCTTTCCATAGTATATTATTATTATAAATCAGTATTTTTGTGATTCCTTATCACAATCATCTAATCTTTTATAAATATATTGATATACAAGTATGACACACAGAACTGCAGGTTAAACAAAAAAAGTTTTTGTTTATTGTGCAGTTTCAGCTACTGAAATGATATCTTAATAATCAACATATTACTATAAAATAAGGAAATGGACACACTGATATATATTTAGCAATTCCAGGCAGTGTATTGGGTCGGCAACAGATGCAGACAACACGGCAATTTTAACCTTTCATGAGGGCCCAATAATAAGATCAAGAAAAGTCTAAAAAATCCCAAATGAAATACAACTGTGACAGAAAACTTGGCGTATTACAGCTAATGTTGAAAAGTCTACCCAAGTAACATGTGTTTTTACCTTGCATCGTCCAAGAATTAATATTAACAATTACCAACTTCCCCAGGCGAAGTATGCTAAATATGTTGGCATGCATCTAACATCTGACTTAGAAGAAGCACATATTTGTTAAACAAAAATAACTTGAACTTTAATTAAACCGAATGGTTTACAATAACCTTGGATTCGTGTCTTTTGTATTTTATCAACCGAACTATGTCCATTTGGTTCTACGAAAATTGATTCTATGGGGTATTTCGAACAAATATAATATAGCCAGCATTCAGTTCTAAAAGAAATTGTTCGGTGCTACAACAAGCCCATAAGCCCCATATAATATAGCCCATAAGGAAAATTAATTAGTTAGTGTTAAGTACTTCGAACATATGTCACATATCAATATAGACGAAATGATGTTATCTATGTCTTTAGAAATTAGTTAAACTTAAAGAGTTTAAAGAGTTAAACTTAACCAAAGGAAACAAGACAGGAAAGCAAGAACTTTGTTAACTAGTAAGAACTAAATTAAAAAATCATTCCATTATATTAGAAGCCTTAAATTAGTAAATATTTAACGAACAGGGAGTAGCAAAACTGCACGAAGTAAAAGATGGCCTAAAAGAGAATCAAACAGAATTATATGTTAACGATATTTAAACGATGAACCTTTTATATTGATGCAGTTTTTCTGGTTTGGTTAGTTCATGACAACGTATATGTTAGATATTACCGTAAATAGATATATAAACCACATACAACAAATAACTATCACAAATATACACTTCTGTTATCTATTATTGCCTCTTTCTCTAACTTTTTGGACATTAAAAACCAATAAAATTAACCTTTACTTCTAAAAGTTAGTCATGGAATGTTATTATTGTTCGAACTTACTTGATTGCAAGCAAGAGTTATTTTGAGGAACTTGCTGATAGTTTATAGTATTTAAATGGTAAAAATCATTGTTATGGTTTAAATATAAACGTGACTAATCAATACACGTTCTTCATTTCATGTATGAATCACAAATTCCAATGATATTCGTAAAGAATCAAGATAATGTAAAACATGTTCATCACTAATGACGGTTGCACTCGTTTAGTACTTTTATCGTCTTTTACAGTAATTGCGCTTCAATAAGTATATGATACATAGACTGAGGATAAATCCATAAGATATTTGGATTCCGAAAATGTGTTTAAAACGTTATGTTATTTTATTAGTTTTAAAATGACAATTCTTTAAGTGAAGCAATTTTTTAAATTTTTAAACCAAGATTTTTATGTGTTTATTAAATTTGATTGAAGAGGAACAATGACTTGATATAACTTGACAAATGTTATGGAGAGTCTGCAACAAGAAAATCAAGTAGTACTGTTATAGTGATTTTCAACGCGATCGTACCGATCATACTGATTGCCCCAGTTAGAAATAAATGTGCATGAGATAGATGACACCTCAAACATATCTGCAGGTAACTTGTTTACGCGAAAATTTGAAAATGCGTTGCTACTTTTGGAACTGCTTAAGCAATTGATCCTGATTTTGAATTGATTGAATTGAAACTGCAGCCATATATATAATAGTGAAGCGGCAAAATTGTGATACAAATGCTACTGCTTCAACATCTACCATACACCTCAGATCTAGATCACATTGAGTATTGACTTTTTGTAAATCTCATAAAAATACTTAGCTGATATGAAGAAATGATTTTTGAAACTGGGTCATATTTTGACAGTAACAACAAAATAGTTATGCAGAAATGGCATCGATAAATTATATGATCATTGAAATAAATATTTCACGCAAATAGGATAGTACGCCAATAAATATAATTGAATAGAGATTAATATCTAAAAAAATATTATTTTGAAAGTGTTATGACTCGGCAAAAAAACACCATCTGATGTTGGAATAATTGATAATTAGTTTACTAGGTGCTCGCATGCTCTCAAATAAGTTTTTCATTTTAAAAAGATATTTATTGAGAAAAATGGTACAAGGTACATTAATTAAAATATTGGAAATTGTATGTCATACATCACTGTCCATCAAATGTGAAAAGAACAATGTTGGTTTGGCACCGATCCAATCATCAGTTTAGTATTTATGTTGAAATCTTGCGCCAGTTAAATCAGTTTGAACAAAGGATAATCAAAAGGCGCTAAATGTAGTGAATACATTTTGTCCAGCAGAACTTTCTATTAGACGCAATCGGATTCCGGAGAGATCATAAGGCTCATCATCTTTTGAATGCATTCAGTTAACAGGAATCAAATATATATGGTGTAGTTTGGGTTAAACTCTCGGAGCTGAAGCTGTAAGGTCACAAAAGGTGGGTGAAGGTGCCCAACGTCTCCTAGCCATAAACTATTCCAAGTAAAAAAAAGTCAAACTTTGAAAAAGACTACTAGTCCATGGATTCCCGGCACATGCATCACAGTTCAAGTTGTAAGGCCATTAAAGGCGGACTAAAGTTATTGTGAATTCATATAGTCTACTGGAATTTGGACACAACCTACCTTGCAATTCGAGGTCAACGGCCACCACATGCGAAGTCTGGTACCACTTGGAAAACCCATGAAAATTTGGATAAAAACTGTGTTAATTCGAAGATCGTTAAAGGCAAACTAGAGGGCATACTTAAATATTATTTTATTAGAACTATAAGTTGTATGAAGTATAAGTTGTCCAGACGGTACCACGACCACTTCCATCTCTGTGGTCTTTACTTTAAGAGGGAGCTCTTATATTACCACTAGTACCGCACTGGATACGGACTGCACTGTGATCTGAGAGGTTTCCATCTGTTTTGAATTGTGTTACATGCGAGATATCTAAAAATAGAGGTCGGAATGATTTCTACCTGTTTTTACCCTTAGTATCGTTTTATATCGCTGTACAACTAGTCGCTTCTTCTTTCCGTTAAATAAAATCAGTAAATTAATAGTTTTTTTCTGCGTCTAAAACCCTTTCCCGTTTTATAATACTAACAAGTACATGTATACACTTAATAAGTTGAAAATGTGAAAATATAATTTAAATATTTTTATATTATAATTATTAAGTAATAGTGATATGCAGAAGATAATTATTCTAAACATTCTTGAAAATAATATTAATTTTCTGATTAATGTCATTGTTATTTATTATTAATGTATAACTCTTTACCCAATATATCAAATATAAAAATTGTCTTAAAGTAGAAATAATTTATATGATTCGTCATTGCAACTCATAATCCACCAGACTCATCATTAGAAAAGTTTTTAATTGATGCTAATAGTTACATTTAACAAAAGAACGTACAGAAGACGTTGGTTGAAATTTACACGTAATAATTACGTATTTCATTAAAAAAAAACAGTCGAAACAAACGAAGTGTTACCGGCTTAAGTTTATGAAACGTATTCGTCACGGGCCGCATGTCTCGGTGGGTGCCTAAATACGTAGATCAGACAAAAACAATGACCGGTCGCGGGTACAGCCAACGCCGAATCGTAGTGAGTGGGTGTTTGTGCGGATCTATTATAATAAACGCGAGGATGTGGAGGATTGTTGTACACTAGACGGTTTTTGTCAACTGGTTCACGCCTAATTCAAGTTATAAATTAGTTTTTACTCCAAATTACCTACTCAACTATTTTAATGTTTCGAATAACAATGGAATATTTATTTCCAACTAGTTTCATTCTATTATGACGACGTCACTAGTTGTGTTTTAGTTTATTTATTATTAGGTGTTTTTTTTATTTATCATAACGCCATAACATAAGATTAAATATCATCCAACAATAAACAATATATAACATTCAACAATTGTCCAAGTCCATCTAATAACAGATGTAATTGAAAGAGTCTATGATTGTCAAAAAAATATGTTCAGCTATTTTATTAGATGTTGCACAAAACTTTGATAATATATGGCATGACAACCTTGTTCATAAGCTATAAAAATGTTACCGAAACAACACACTGAGCTATTAAAATTACACATTACAGCTAGAATAGAGTCAAACAGGACGAAGCCTACTTTACAATAAAATAGTCTAAAGTAGGTGTACCACAAGGTACTCACATGTGATATATCACAAATGGAAAATATCACGATGGCACCCTTTGCCTATGACACTGCGATTATTTCTGTCGAAGACAACAGAAGCATCCACACGAAAATTACAACAGGCAACTTTTTTTCCTTTTTTTTTATTAATCTCTTAGAACATCAAAAATATGCCCGTGGGCAATAAGTATTATTGTTTGATTTCCGTTATATAATATAACCATCCTGACATAAAGAAGCCCACTTCAGTATGTGATCTGCTGTACAACTTAATCTAAATCTTATTCTAGATACTTTAAACTCTATCCTAACTTATTGTAGAAATTATTAAATTTCACTCTATGTGTCTATTAATCAGTTCGTATGATAGTTTGCGTTTGAGCCTACGCACTTCATAGCGCACATTTAACTGTTAGTGTTAGTTTAACTGGCGAGTGAATTGGGATGCAATATATATATATATATATATATATATATATATATATATATATATATATATGTATGTATATAGGAAATATAGGAAAATATATTGCTTAATTGAAGTAAAATCGCAACATAATACATTGATATTATACTAGCAAATGTTGAAATCTATATGGACATATGGAATTTAATTTTAAAAAAACAGCAGTGTTACATTATAGATACACACTATTACACCAAAGATTAAGATAGAGCCAATGGATCCTCGTAGATATATAGTTAGATTTAACTTATCAAAAAGACCGTTTCAAGTGAAGTTTCTGGTGCAATAATATCACCAAAACTTGCGAGAGACATTGCTTCTTCTGATTAAACTTGTTCTATCATTGACCCGTAGCCAGCCATCATATGAATATATTAAAAATTGGATAAATTAACAAATAGCCTCAAAAGAAGACCGTAGACTGCTACAGGTATTCAGCCAGGTATGGTATGGTACATTCGTAACGACAATCTGCATAATGACCTGAGGGTAGAAACTGTTGATAACATTATCAAGGTTATCAATATCGATGAATAGCTCAACTGTTTTTGTTGTAATGAAAAATTCAGGATACTCCTAATATAATAGTGGATAACATGAAAAAAGTATTTGCACTTTCCTTAAAAAAATAAAGTTACTTTCTACACCTTATATGCAAAAGTCGATTTGACATCTAGTATTAATTACAAAAAAATAGTTTTATATTGTCCAAAAAAATACACAAAGAAACATAAACCAAACTAGAAGACATCAAATAATTTCAATACGATGAATAAAATAAATCGTCTTGGTCATCTACATAAATTATTGTCTGACACATCTCCGATTTTATTCGGCACGAGCACGCTCAACATTTTTTTTCAGCCATGCGAAGAAAGCTGAACGCAGAGACAATCACCAATTAAAGCAACAGGTCAAAGAATAATTTTTCATCCTAACGCACTTCATCGGCGTCCTATCGAAGAACGCTTGGCGCGAGAGGGCGGGTGTTCGGCGGGGGAACACCTAGAGCCAGGACCTTTGTATCGATTCGATACGGTACCACGGTGAAAGTACTACGCATATCCCTACGTCTCGAAAACAAAACATTTTCATACTCCTATCAACTAATAATTCATCGCTTAGGCGTCATAAAGCACCTTTCTTTCGTAACCTATTGGTATCCAATGACCAGGCGAATACAGAGTGATACTAAATTAAAATCAGTGTAGAGGGTAATAAATAAAGAACAACCATTCTCAATTAAACCCAACTATTTGTCTCAGCACTATAACATAAAAATGATTACAGATTTAGAATTCATTATATATGAATTCTGATCGTCCTAGCAATAATAATTTTACAACTAAAAATATGATTCCGCCTTCTTCTTCCGCAAGTGTGACACTTTCGCTTTTAATTTATAATAGTTCTTCTAAACATAAGCTAGTATCTGATCTATTCTTTTTTTTTAATATAACATTTTGTATATATTGTACTAATATGTTATTATTATTATTTGCCATTTTCAGTTGGATAAATATATATAACAGGTCAATTGAAAAGTCCCCGGACTACCATAGTAAAACACTTTTTTTGTCAAAATTAGTTTTTTTTTATTCAACATAATTCCTTCAAGGGTGATACACTGATTATAGCAACCCTCCAACTTTTCGATACCATTTTTGTAGTATGATTTGTCCTTTGCTTCAAATTAGGCCTCAGTTTCGGCGATCACCTCTTCATTCGACGAAAATTTCTTCCCAGCGAGCATTATTTTGAGATCTCAGAACACCAAAAACAGTCGCTGTGGGTCAGATCTGGAGAATACTGTGGATGAGGAAGCAATTCGGTTTTTCGGCGATTGCGTTTTTCAAACGGTCCAATAACACTATGTAATAGTCGGTATTCATGGCCCTTTCTTTTTCAATGTAGTCAATGAAAATTATTCCATGCGCATCCCAATATATAGACGCCATAACCTTACCAGCCGACTATTGCGTTTTCCTACGCTTTGGGGCGGGTTCATCGTGTACAGTCCTCTATTATCACTGTCGATTGGACTTCGGAGTGAAATGATGGAGCCATGTTTCATCCATTGTCACATATCGACGCAAAAACTCGGGTTTATTATGCTTGATCATATTGATTATTTTTACAGCTATTTATTTACTAACCCGGATTTATATATTGTTTAATGTCATTATTAGATTAACGTACACAAATTAATTCAATTCAAGCAAATTCAACGTATCTAAATACGCAAGACCCCAGGGACTAATTTCCTAGGTTTTATTGATGTTTTTTATTGCCTTGAGAGCCTTTATAGCCTTAAAAAATGGATATATTATAGGAAATCCAAATATTAGAAATATCTTTATATAAAAATGTATCAAAATTAAACAAATAGATTTATAAAGATGTCTTAAAGAATAAAAGCCAGAAAAACTGTCATATTTATTTTTTTAAGTATTTTTAAGTACAATCAAGCAATATACCTTTTGCTTGATTGTTCTTTGGATTTCTGACCTAATAGCTATATATCCAAATATCGAAGAGAATGCAATTAATAATTTTACTTTATGTAGTAAGACTTTCAGTACTGCTGATTTGCATGTATAACTGAATTGAAATACATAACATGTGTTTATTCACACATGTCTTAACCTTTACTTTAACCTATAGAGAAGGAAAATAAGAATAAGAAGAAAGAACCAAGCAGTACAATACCAAAAGGACCAAGAATTAAATGTAACATATATGTAAGAATATTGTAAGGAGGAATTGTCACATAACTTTTTATAATTTTGATATAGTTAGTATGTTGCTATATAAATATTATTTAACGGTACTAGGAATCTGTTTTAATTCATAGATGGATTATGATATACAATTTATTAATTATCAAAATTATGAACATCTAATTTAACTAAAATTCCCACTCATATTTTAGGTCAGGAAATGGCAATACTTTTAAATATAATTAATTGTGTAGAGTATCCTAAACAGTACATTGCATATATATATATATATATATATTTTTTTTTAAAGTCTCCTTATACCAACTATGGGTTTATCTGGACTGGGCCTACAGTTTAACGTGGCCTCCGAACCACGGTCGTCAGCATTAAGCTTACTGACTGGCGAATAACCAACTTTAGAAATCATCCCAGAAGACATCCGGTCTTACGCAGCCTGGTTACTGGCGTGACTGGGATCATTTTCCTTGTCAGATTTTACACTCTCGCCTAGAACATTCACAAATTTTAAACAATCACAAACATAAATTTACGACCATGTGCCAGCAGGATTCGATCCCGCGGCTATCGCAACGGTAGAAGGACCGTCCCATCGCCTTTACCACCGCGCCACCAAGCCGGCAAAAATAATAATTAAGTGTTGTTTATTTTGGTGCATGAATGGTGAATATATAGTCAAAGTTCAATTCCATTCATATTATGTATTTATATTAAATGTCGTAAAATCTAAAAAAATTAATAAAATTTAGTGTTTAATAATAGTGTTTTTGATGTGTTTTGAAAACGTTTCGTTCAAATTTTAACTAGTAATTAAATAAATATTTTTCTGGTCATTAAACACTTGGTTACAACTTTATATACAAAAGATCGTCTTTATATATAAGTATTTTTAGTTTATGGACTTATAAACGGCAAAAAAAATGCTGACGCGGGTGATAATATGCCAGATTACATTTTTCACCTGATACTACAGTTCCGGTTTAGCAGTACTTCCTACCTGTTTCCGTTGTATTTTGAGTGAATAATTGGATATTATTCCAGAACGGATTTCTACAGAGCTTGATCACGTAAGTTACCTGAAAAAAAAAACAGAGATTGTAGCTTCATCATATATGGAGCATATTTACATTTAGTGATATAAACAAACAAAAGGTCTTCAATTAAATTAAATAACCCAAAAAGATGCTATCATATTTGTACATATTAAATTATTCTTATACCATATTAAATATATAGTTTCTACAAAAAAGTGTCACTTAACGTCATGAGACTTGGCGTCGGCTTGATACAAATACAACATAACGGTTCCCAGTCACTATTGAAAGTAAACTCGCCCGATAAAAAAGAATACATTTAAATAATAAAAGGCAAAGAAAGCCCATTAAAACTAAACGCAGACGTGATTATAAAACATAATTACGAACAAAAACCTACCAAAAAGAAGAGAACGTTAAAATGGAATTTCTAAACTTTCTAAAATTTTACTTTGGCGATTTAAATTGTAATTTTAAAATCGCAAACAATGGCGAGGAAAGTATAGAAGAATACATTTCTGTTCTTAATCATATTAATCACGTTGGTTTTGAAAACTTCTCATCTCACATTTGGTATCGAAATCTGATAAATTGTGACAGCTATCATTTAGATTGGGGAAAAGTATATCTTATTAATAATACATCATACGTCATTTATAATTGATGCTTCTAAAGAGATCACAGAGGTTAAGTACAATATAGTTTGTTTCTATAAAATATAAAATGGGTGAAGAAGATAATTTCGGTTTTTCTGTTAGAAGTCATATCATAGCGCTCTTGAATGGTAATTGAATATTCTAGATAGTGTAGTATGTGTCATAGTGTACTAGTATCATTTTTAAACTCAAAAAAAGTACGCATTAAAATGACAAACCGTTTGAACTTGGCCAAAGCATTCATTTGATTCTACTGTCAACGGCTAATGAAATTAGAACAAATATTTGATAAAAAAATAACCAGAAATGATATACAGGAAATAGGATATTTTTAGCGTTGGGAACCTTCCACTGAAATGGACTATCGCCTGTTTAGTGACTACTTTTTACTATCAATTGTTTCAGTCACTATTTTCGGTTCGACTTGTTTTATTACTATTTACTATCGAGTGTTTCAGTCGTGTACTTTTATTTACTATTTTCGGTTCTACTAGTTTCATTCGATTGATTTTTAATATTCTGGCTGTCATCCTAGCCGCGACCTTGACAAAAAAATGCCAAACTTAGGCTTATATAGATTTTTATGCGATATATATATATATATATATATATATATATATATATATATATATATATATGATGGTTTTGTTATTTGTTTTGATAATTTGCTTATAAATAACAATATATTGTATATAAATACAGCAGAATTTTGGAACTATATTTTTCAAGATTGTTAATGTAATAAGGTAAAACGATTATTGAATTGTGAATGATTGTGATTTTAACCGTTTTTATTGCAATAATAGGTTTTTTTTTGATTAACTTTTTGGCATCGATCTAACTCTCTCGATTTTTCTTTAAGTCTTTTGATTGTCAAAACTTCTATCCTTAAATCAAGAAGACGAAATTTAGATTTGAAAGATTCCAGAAATTGAATTTATTCGAAAAGATTTGAAGAAGTTTTTACAGTAGAAGTTAAATTTCGTCAAAAATATGAACCGTAAAGAGATGATAAGAGACGTAAGAGATGATATAAACTATATTCAATATTTATACTAAATATTTCTAATAAATAAATTTTTAGTTCTCTTCTTCAATATTCAACAATTTATTTTCTTGGCTATTAAAAAACAAGATAATAATGATGGTCGCGACACTTTTTAGTTAAGTTTTATTTTACCAGCAGATAAGGCAGAAAAATATTTTTCACAATCTATTTTTATTATTTTATAACTTTTCAGTAGAATGATGCAATCAACTTCAACAAAATACAAAAAAAAATAGAAAAAAATAAAAAATACTTTTGTACAGTACTGCAAGTCGAAATCCACAAATACTGACGAAGAATATATTTCATCAGAAGACATTTGGATAAAAAACATGTTATCATTGAGTGACATAGGCATATATATTTTATGCCCATGCAAAGTCGGAGCGGGCCGCTATGTTTTTATATACAACGTTCATATTTTTCCTGTAGTGTATTTAATTTAGTATCAGCATTGCACCCGTGCGAAGCCGGGGCGGGTCGCTAGTTTAAAATATTCTGCTACACCTGTACAATCTGTTCCTTCGGAATAAGTTTTTTCAATATCTGGCTAAATTATTAACAACACGGGAGAAAAGCTCAACATGTCTATTATATTTTTGAATAGTGACTAAAAAATATTTCCGTTCAATAATAAATAAAGCATTTATTTTATTTAAAAAAGCTCTAGTAGTTATTGGGTATTGGATTAGGTATATATATTTAATTTTTACTTAGTATTTATTGTTATTGTACATCTTTAGTTTTTAGGTTTTGTTTAAATTATATTGTATTATCTATATTTATTAAGGTATATTATTTAAATTTAGCAATTAACATATTAAAATACGATAAAACATTTGTGTGATTATCATTCCGTTCCTTCTTACAGATCCACAGAACATTTAAATATAAAAGTAATTCTACTTCCTTTAAAATGAAATTTTTAATTGCATGTTAATAAATATTTTCTTTCCGTCTGACACCAGGAATTTAATAAAACAGTCGAACCGTGCATTTGTCTGAAAATATTATTTACTATATCTAGTCGCTAGTTTTTTTACTATCGCTGTCAAGAAAAAACTAGCGACTGTTTTGCGGCTATCGACTGTTTCGACTGTTTTCAGTCGATAGTTCCCAACGCTAGTTATTTTTCTGTTGAAGTAACTGTGAATTTTTATATTAACGCATTTAACGTATAGCTAAGATTTTTTGATCCGATCCCTGCAGAATTGTGTTAAAGACGTAAATATGGCTTCAAAAGATATTTGTCAAAATTACGTGATTCAGATTTTCTTAACTTTGTTAAAAGATCATCAATAAAAACGGGACATATATTCGAGAATTTTTCAAATTGATATGAATAAATTGACCCTGGAAACATGAAAAAACGACATTACATTTGTGATATTATGTACGTAAAATACTAAAGCTCCTTTTCGAACCTGTTGCTTTTTTAGTTTCGAGTAATATTTAGGACGTTGTATATGTCAGTGCACGGTTGCCTAGATACGAGCTAATGACGCAACTGTCTCGTTCATTGATAGACTTGTTTTTGGTATTAATGGACAGTATTAGAGCTATGTGACAGTCGTATTTATAGTGTCCTGAATACGGGCAAACCGTTACGCAAAACAGACGTGTTCATTTATCAGTTCGTCAAGAACAGTCAGTAGAACTTGTAGTCAAGAGCAGCGATTATTTTCTAAGTTAGATTTCTGCTAAGGGACTATACCTATTTGTTCTAAATAAATATTTTACTAGTATATTTATTATGAAATAAAAATACAAAAGAATATATTAGGCGCTGCATGCATTCTAATCAGCTATTTTTTTTTCACTTTATTGGAAAAATTTGGTACAATATATGTCAATCAAAAATATTTTCTATTATTCTATACATTTTTCCCATATTTATGATAACATGGTAAAAGTATGTCGAAAGAACTAATAATTTCGTACTGCCTCAACATTTCGAAACCGTATGACAGTCAAACCATGTTGTATCGATCTGAACAAGTGGTAATCAGAAAGCTATATCTGGTCTCTCAGATAATATTTTGGTTGCTGCAGCACTTCCCACTCGAGCTGCAACATTATATCCCTCGCAGCTCTTGCAACGTATTACTGCTACTGCTAATCCTTTTTCAACAATGCATCATTCAACATTGACATTGGTAAACTTCTTTAGCAATAAATAATAACATAGTTTCATTCAGTTTTAACACACGAAGCTCACTTCGCTTCCGGCTCAATTCAACAAGACAAGCTATAAAATCGCGATATTGAAATGGTTCAAAATATCACTTTCAGTTAGTTTGTGTGATCATGTAAGAACGTTCACTACAGGAAACAGTTGCATCATCAACTACTAAACTGTCCAAAAGATATTTGAAAGCTCGAGCTGGGTTCTCATCCAATAAGTTTTGCAATTTTTTCTTAATGTTTTAGATTCCCCATTTTACCAAGGAGAGTTTATCTGGATTGGACCTATAGTTTAACGTGGGCTCCAAACCACGGTCCTCAGCATTAAGCCTACCGACTGACCAGTGACCAAATTGGAGACCATCCCAGAAGACATCCGGTCTTACCCAGCCTTGTTACTGGCGTGGCTAGGATGCTTATTCCTTGTCGGATTTCCCATTGTTGCCTATAAAGACATTTACAATTTCAATCACAAACATAAAGTACATTCATGCCCCATCAGGATTACAACCCGCGACTATAGCAACAGTAGGACAGTCCTGTCGCCTTGACCACTGCGTGCTAAGAAAGCCGACAGTCTTGCAATTGATTATGTCCGAACTATTTTGGCTCTACAAGCCATTCATTGTTAATGATTCTTTGAAATTGACATATTTAAATCCTTGAAACAAAATCCCCAAACTCTAAAAATATTTGATGGGTTTCGGCCGCAGATTTCTTCAAATAAAATAACAAAAACCTTAAAAAATGCACTAATTCAATAATACTAAATAGATAACTGTTAATTTATATATATTAATATATCGTATTTTCGCCAGTAGATATCGTTATCAATATAAATGCACGTATCATATATCGCAGTATGAACAAAAAACACGGTAAAAAGAAGATTTTTGAAGGCCATCTGCGACAAGTTACCCCTGATGGACCACCTCGAAGCATTTTTTATAAATGAGTCTGGATGGAGAAGTACACACGATCGTAGTTTTAGAGCTTTAAAATTGCTTGAAAAATCGCTTTTCCTTTCACCAAAAATTTCGTTGACATTTCGTCTATTGACCAATAAAATAGAATTCGATTGGTTAAAAACTATTTTAGTTATATTGCTTTCAATTTCGAAAACATGCTTTAGAGATCCCTATTTGAAATTGTTAATTAAATGATAATAATGCGTTGGGGGGAAAGTAGCCTTTAAAAATGTATCAAAGCAAATGTATTAATATACATTTTAAACACCAATCAATTATATATTTGCCATTTTGATCGATGAACATTTATCATGTTTCTAGTAAAACCATAATTCCATCCATAGTGGAAGCCAGCTTTACGTTGTTAAGAAAATTTTACAGAGACTGAAATGGGGAGTAGTTGGACAGGGGGATATTTGAACTATAAAATGGGTGCATTGAAACTTCCCAGCCAATCTCCATCAATTTTTGCTGAGTTACTAAAGATTTCTGTGGTTTAGCGTTGTTATGAGAACACCTAACTTTTTGAACAACTCTAGCCATTTTTTAAAATCGCCTACTTCAATTAACTCATAATATCACTTTCCTTGACATCAATACGTGCTTGAAGCTTGTAAAACTGTTCCAGGCTTCTGTCACGAAATTTTTCACAAACTATTGTGTGATTTACTTTCCATGGCCCATAATCTTTCGTTTCCAAAATGGCTCGATTTCGTTTCAGCAGCGATTCATAAATAGATACCCCGTTAATTTTTGACTGTTAACTCAAGTATCGAACTTCTTTTAGTACCGAGCCTTATCTAAACGACTCGAAACTATTTTAAAATAGGTGTTTAGTTCCGTGACGATATCGCAAAAGGAAATATATCGATATCCATCGACATATTTCCTTTTGGTTCATTCCTCAATATCGAAATTTTGAGAATTAAAACAACAAACAAATTCAGGCGTTCACAGACAATGACTGAAGCACCACACACACCACACCATTTCGAGAACCTAGCACGTTTCGATTGGGGTTGGGCAAATATAATAAAATATGTGTAGAAATACGTATAATCCGAATATATTATAATATGCGATGATCAGAAAAAATACGATCCATCCAAGGTGACCGATGCGTACGCAATTAAATTTAACCACTATTAAACCACTAGATTTGCAATTAAATAGTAATATAATAATATTTGTGATAAATTTATATTAATGCCTCATATGACATACATTACATAAATAAATACCGACAGTTATTAATAAAATGTATATATACACTTTAATTACATATTTGACATATATGGAATCTGTGTCATTATTAATGACAATAAGATTAAATTTTATAACAAATGGTATACAGCAATATAGTTGTTTCTTATAACAATTTAATAGATTCACTAATATCAACAAAGATAAATCTTAAATAAGTTCTTTAAGAATCATATTAGGTGTTTACATGTTCTTGACCAATATAATGTAAATAACTGTTAAACAACCTCATATAATAATTAAATTTGATAGATTTGACATTTCCCTACACAAAAAGCGACTTTCCAACAAAAAGTGTGCAATGTTATGATTTAACACATATTTTAGTCTACTAATATCAAGCTTCAAAGCTATATATGCTTCATTTTGCGGCAGTAACACCGTCATAGGTTCATACCTCTTTAAAAATGTCAAATTTGGTGCATGAAATCATGTATTTGCAACAGGTATTAGTTTTCTTATGTAATAAAAAAATTACGCTGAAAGCCATCGTTTGCTAGATTAAGCTTACGGTTAGCATGCTCTAACCATAAAAACATGTGAGGCGTGGTTTCGAACATTCAAAATTAATGATTTCGATGCCCAAGACAAAGAACGTTCTGGTAGACCGAAAAAGTTTGAAGATGCGAAACTGCAAGACTTATTAGACGAAGATCTAACCCAAGCTCAAAAACAATTGGCAGAAGCGTTAAATGTGATCCAAGAAACGATTAATGACCGAATACGAGCAATGGGAAGATGGGTGCCAAATCAATTGAATAGCAGGCAAATGGAAAATCGTTTCTGAAATTCTGCTTCAAAAGTATGATCGGAAGTCATTTCTGCATCCAATAGTGACGGGTGACGAAGAGTGGACTTTTTTTTGAAAAGGTTAAGTGGTTTTGGTCGCAAGATGATGCTCTGTGTTTGGTGGGACCAGAGTGTCGTGAGGTACTATGAACTGTTGAAACCTAGTAAAACAGTTAATAGTTATCGCTACCGACAACAAATGATCACTTTGAACCATGCTTTGATCGAAAAACGTCCAGAATGGGCTCGAATACACGGTACAGTGATTTTGTAGCACAATAACGCACCGTCTCATATAATCCAAAACTGCTCAAGGAAACGTTGAAAGCATCTCTAAACTCTGCCCCGTCGGGACTATCAATGGAACACTCGCTTTTAGAGCAACATCTCGCCAATTACGAAGAAATAAGAAAATGGTTTGATGAATGGATTTGCTCAAAGCGCAAACAGGTTTTTTTTGGGGAATGTATCCATAAATTTTCTGAAAGAAGGACAAGATCTATGGAATCAAATGACCAATACTTTGAAAATGTATGTACTTTATAAATGTATATTTGTAATGTATTTATTTTTCCATTTTCTTGAAAATAATGTAGTCTTTTGCCAAAAAACTTGGTAACGACTTTTCGGTACACCTGGTAGATGGGAACACAATTCAAACTCTAAATGAACTTTCACACAGCTCAGCAGTTTCAATTCAATCAACTGTTTGCAAACGTTTACAGACGATGACAGATATACGAAAGAAGACAAAATGGGCACCACTCCAAGTAAAGGAAAATGGAACAGTTTCAATATATCGGCTACACCGCTTGCCAGGTAAAAATGAAGAGTTTTCAAGCATGCGCAAATCATGCGCTAGTCCAGGAGACCTATTCACATCGACTTTGAAGCATAATATTCATAACGATAAAGTTTTATTGTGAATAAGGTTGGTATCAGCATGGAGTAGTGTATTACGAACTGCTAAAACGGACTGAGAGTATTACTGCAAATGTCTACCGAAAACAATTGGACAAACTGAATGTATCGTTACAAAAAAGACTATACCACATGTTGCAAAAGTTGTGAAGAATAACACTCTTTCAATGGGATATTCTGCCACACCTAGAGTACTCATAAAACATAGGGCCTTCCGATTATAACATGTTTAAATCAATACAGTCGGTAATCGGTATTGGGTTTCAATAGATCTCGCTTAATGTATCGCCATAATACCAGTAATATAAGAAACCATTTTTGTTAATATATCTTGTACTAATTTCTCTATACAAATACCTTTTTAAAGTAAAAAATAAACAGAATAGATGCAAGTACCTAATATATTCCAATATTGTATATATTGATAACAAAAAAAATGGAAGCAAGAGGCAATCCACGAGGACAGGAGACAAAGTATTATTTGTCCTATTTATAAAAATGGAGATAAACTGAAATGTGATAACTTTCGTGGAATATCTCTTCTATGCACTTCGTACAAGATTCTTATATGCAATATTAATCAATGCATACAATCTCTTGTAGAAAATATAATTGGTGAATATCAATTAGGTTTCAGGCGTGGTAGGTCTACGATGGACCAGCTACTTATAGTAAAACAACAAATAGTACAAAAAGCCTGAGAACACGACATTGGTGATTATAACATATTTACAGATTTTAAAGAGGCTTATGACTCGACTGATAACCAGAACGATAAAAGCACTAACGGCGGAGACGGCAGCGGTGATGCGAACCCAAAACAATCTAACTGATGCGTTGAATATCTCGAAAGGTTTCAAGCAAGGAGATGAGCTAGCCCATACCCCATTTAATTTAGCTATAAAATACATAAAAAGGCAGGTAGACGGTGGGAAGGAAAACCTGCTAACCAACAAGAAGCTGCAGCTGGCTGCCTATGAAGATGACATCAATATTATAGCCGAACAGCAAAAGCCAACAACATATACATGTTAACAGCAGAGCTACATGCCAACAACATCGGCCCTCAGATTAACAAGAGTAAAACAACGCCTTTAATACAAAAAAGTAATGAAGACAATATTGAGTCGCTGGACCAGTTTACATACCTGGCAGTGAAACTAAACTCGGCGGGTGCGGAAAATGGAGAAATTCGTAGAATAATAAACATAGCCAATAAAGCCTATTTCGAAATGCCCCACATACTAAAATTTAAAACCCTACACCGTAATGCTGAGAGCTGAGAGTCAACAAAACAATAATAAGACCTATCGGAAGCTATAGAAGCGAAGCGTAGACCACCATGGAAAGAACAAATAACATGCTCACTGTCTTTGAAAGAAAGGTATTGAGAAAATAATGGGACCAGTTAGGGACAATGACATCTGAAGAAATAGATTTAATCGGTAATTATATAATATCTTTAAAGAATCCTCACTCTTAGAATTCATCAAACCACAACAGTTTGAGTAACAGAGGACATGTGATAAGAATGGAAGAGCAGAGGTTACCAAAAATAATTTCAGATAGTCGACTGCACAGAAAAAGGCCAGTGGGGAGATCTCGAAAACGCTGGGTAGATGAAACTTAAGAAAATGCGTGCAATCTTCTGGGCATCCGAGTGTGAAGGAGAATAACGGTCTGACCAGCCGAAGACTGGAAATGAAGACTGGTTTGAGCTGTAGAGCTATAGAAATAAATGGGAAGAATAAATCCGCAGTGATATCTAGTTAACAAATAATATTTACCTCATATAACATAAGTATTTCCATTTATCGTTAGTATCCGACACATATGTCAAATATGGCAATTAAATGCACCTTATTCAATTAATTCATCCTGTACTCAAAAGTGCATAAATTATGTTCAATTGCTCACTTCATTTAATTCCACCTGTTTTATGAGTGTAATTCATTAAGATATTTAAAATAGGTTAATTGAACGTTAGTTTCCATGACCTTTCACTGAACGGCATAAAGTATATCAAAAAACATAACTACACCAAGCATAACAATGGGCAAAATTAGGTGTACAATATTCGTGAGAGCATTCGTCATAAAAACAAATACGTATGATAAATTATCGTTCCCTGTCAATAGATAAAAGATTTTGCGCTAAAGATGTCTCTCACGAATCAGCTTAAGATCATCGTCTGTCTATTGAAAAGTTGAGAACACATAACTGAAAAGAAGAAAGGAGAACGAAAAAATAGGTCATCGATATAACGAAGTTGGCGCCTACACGGTCCTATTGTTGTTTCTCTATCCATTCAGTCGTTTTTTTTTGTTGATCATTTGGAGGTGTATTAGTGGTTATTTTCAGCGTATTCAATAGCGCCTAACTATAGGGATATCATTATCTCAAATACCGTAATAGACTAGCTTAGTGCATTATTATTAAAATGTTATAAACATCGCACAGCAGACGTACATTGTCGAGTTAACGGTTTAATAGCGACTATTATTAGACTTGCTTTAAATAAAGGCCATTTGAACGGACGTTGTAATTTGCTAACGACATTTTCTACTTGCATAATATTGATTTTCCTTACGATATTAACAAAAACATATTGACATGAACGTATTTTAATATTTTGACAAATGATTGTCTGTCAAATATCATCAATTCTTATAAAATTAATGATCACAAACCATTAAACAAGCTAGTCCATTCAATGGGTGCTACCTTCCCTCTAATTATTTTGACCGTTTTATACCTAAATATCAAATATCAAACTTCTATATTCAAATATCCGCTTATAATTTAGATGTTGTCCTAATAGTGGTCACAGTGGTATTCACTTGTTTGGATAAATATGCCTAAATTATAATTTACAGCTTTGCAGTTGTGCCTTAACTAATCTGATGACAATTCCTTTTGCGTGTTTCTAACAATAATTGTTATTTTATTTTTATTGAATATTGCCAAATTTAGATAAAGACAAGGAGAAGCTGTTCAAATAAGATTCTTCCCACTATTTGGACCACAGCACTCTTAACTGTGATAATTTAAGCGCTATTATTGTATATAAATAAATAATTTCATTACTAATAATTATTAGTATTGCTAATCTATAATATCACATCATATATATGATATATATGATATATATCATATATATCATATATATCATATATATCATATATATCATATATATCATATATATCATATATATCATATATATCATATATATCATATATATATATATATATATATATATATATATATATATATATCATATATATATCATATATATCATATATATATCATATATATCATATACCATACCATATATATAACATATATAGCACATATATTCATATACATCAATATAATTTACTATGTTTGAATGAAATATATAATATTTTAAAAGCAGTCGCTTATAAATATTTAACTATGGTGATTCGTTTAAAGAGATAATTAAACTATAATCAATTTATTACGTCTGAAAAGTGTCGAAATAAAACGAAAGGCGATAAAAGACATTAATACTGGCAATTATGTCATTTCTGAAAAAAAAACAAAAGCTACTTGTCAACAGAATCGAATATTTCGCTAACAAAATATCAGCAATAAATCACTTTTCATAATACTAACCATTTGTGAAACTGTCAATTTAACTATCCGACCTATTTATATAATTTTAATTGGATAATTGTGTATTCGCATGCTCAGAAAAAATATTTTTCTAATATAATTATGACACACCTTTTTACTGATACTCTATGTATGTGATGCTTTTTTTGGAAAATGAAAAGGCTAGGTCGGTTTCTGTTATTGCCCACATATCGTTTAGTTATTTTCATATCGGTAATAACTTAATAGGTGACAAATTAGCCATACCGTTAAGAAAAGTTGTTTTATTGGAAATGGCTGTGAAAAACATGAATAAATTACTATTGTGATTAAAAAAACACCGACATGCTTGATGAATATGTATATGGAGGTAGAATTATCTATTTATCTACATGTATTTATACATGTAAATAATATAATTAGACTAAATTGTCTTTTTCTGTTAAAAAAAGCACTGTTAAGTCTTCAAAAACAACTAATAAAATCAATAAAGCAATAATTATAAAATATTTCGAAATATTAAAATAAATCGGTTGTTTGTTAAACTGTCGCCAACATTTTCGCATTGTCATTCGTTATTTATAATATGATAAACCATCAATGTTAATTATCTACTTTTAAAAAAGCTAAATTTTTTTCTACGATAATATTAGTTACTTGGAAGTTAATTGTTTGGTGATATCTATTGTTGAAAATGCAGTGTAGAATATAAGTATAGTTAACTGTTAAATACTTTAACCTAACTGTTATATTCCATGGTTCTGACATTTCTCTACAAAAATAACAGTTTTTCATTTAGCATTACTGAGTTGTCCAATCTATACAAATGTTAATCATGGAACCATGATTAACGTCATGGATTATCATACGTCATATTTCAATTGTCGATTTTGGTTTCAGCCATTTAATGATTTTGATGTCAATTACAAAAAAAAATCGATCTGGAACATTAAAACAATCCTAAGACAAGACATTGACTGTAAAAATTTATTGAACAAAAATCCAGCTCAGGCTCAAAGAACTTAGAAGACAATAAAACCTTAAGTAGACATAATAAAACACTAAATTAAAAATATTACCTTTATTTGGTGGTACAAAATGTATAAATGGGGTCATCAGGCAATTCATCCATCAATGATAGGGACAGAAATTATATTAACAGGTATGAATTTGTATTTACTGCACGATGTATTTTGTACATATTTTATTACTATTTTGAAGGTGAAATATTTGTTAACTGGATTTAAATTATTTCAGACACTATGGTGAAGTATGAAAAAATAAGAGCTGACAAGTGCAAGATGAATTGGATGGAAGCGCCACAGTCCTTATAAGAGGATATTATATGCTAGTATCTTTTCAAATCATAAAGTAAAAAATAAACTAGCAAACAAGCACATTTGAGACATATCTTGGAGAAAATGATGGAGTAACACATTGAAACTAGTGATATATCTGCTGTCTAAAGAACAACATAGGTAAGTGACTCTTTTCTCTAAAAATACTCTGTTTAATGAGTTTTACTTTATATTTTAGGTCGAACATATAGTTCTTTTCGGAAAGAAGCTAAGAAGCGATCGTTGAGTATAGTGTTATTAATGGGCGGTCACTTTTACATGTTGCTGTATTCGACAAATTTTAAAATGTTTGCCTTGTTCTATAAATTAAATAAAATTAGCTGGCAAACTTAATATGTTCATGTTCTTAATAATTATTTTATATGGAATTATTACTAAATATCTTTTCTTTCACCAGTTGTGAAATACATCTTTATAGTAATAATTAAATTACAAGGAAAAGCAAAGTTATTTTTTCGAAACCAAAACATATACAATTTATATTCCCGCCAATTTTTCCCACGTTCGCTCAAATTTGTCGGCCAGATCCGAGGCTCCTGGAACTGCGTTTTATTCGTCGCCAAGCGCTAAAAATCATTGTGGCGAACAATGGAACTAAGCAAAGTACATGCGCACTACGACTTTGAACCAATTTTGAAACCTGTTCATCACAAAGGTTCGCCGAATTCAGTTCTGCTCATGCGTATTTTCAATTTTCCCACGAAATTCACCCCGAATGCTCAGGTCTGTACCCACCATTATAGATCAAAGACAAAATAAACTAAAACTCAGAGTTGATGTAGCAGCATTGCAACTTTCAATAGACTATATATAATAAACTAATTACATTATTTGTATTAGTTCACTGTTCCAGAAGAATATTCACCTTTTACTAGCGTATCAGTTTGGAAAATGTGATCAGTCGAACTAATAAATTTAACACTTTGTTCATTTATGACGTTAATTGAAGCGATTTTGTAATTTTTTTTCTTATAGGCACGACATAGATAAACGCTGAAAGGAATCCTAAGCCTGTCTAAGAAGTAAATTAATACAAACGACCTTGCAGAGCAAAAATGAAAAAGAAACGTTACGGAATTTTTACCCGGAATTTATTATAACGCTACTAAATTGTATGCATAGCTTATCTGTCGTAATTTATAGTCATTATTGTTAATTTATTTTAAGCGGTCGCGTTACTTTTCGTCGATACTTTGCATAGAATTTGCATTTAATATCTGGAACGTTTCGTTTTCAATGCTCACAATCGGTCGAGCTCGCGTAAAACTTTTCGATTTTTGATTACGATGAGATTTGAAAATTATTTAAAATACTGCTTGAGTAATTATAAAGCTCAGTGAGCAATTATAATAATTATTCATTACACGGTTATTCATTATATATTATTATTCTAATCAATTAATAATTTTCTAAACTGAGTTGAGAGAAAGATAATCTTCATTCAACCAACTTAATTACTGATCAACTAAAATAAACCACCGTTCAAAAATATGGAAACAATAACACAATTAAAAAAGGCAATAAAATACATAAGTTATGATTTATTACACTCAAATATTAATCATGCCTTAGACTAGCATTTAGTTATTTTTTAATTTAGTACACATTAAAAAAAAATCTAATTAATTTTTTGCTCATAATTTTATTAATTGATTTAAGTATTCTGAGTTCAGTGTCTTCCACTCGCTTTGTATATATTCCCACAACTGCGTTCAGATCGATCGATATCAATTATTCATTTCTTTATCAATTTCATCCATTGTGATGACTATTTAATTATTTACAAAATTTTGGTTTTGCTCTAGAAACCCATAACATAATTTTGACGACTATTTAGAGCCAGTTTCTTGTTGAAAAACTAATCTCTGACAAATTAAATTCGCTCCAGAAGAAATCGCTTTTGCTGGAGTATTTTTATATTTATTTCCCTTCAGTTTCGCATAAATCTTAATCATATAACCGGGCTTATTACTACCAAAGCATCTCCAAATTATTACATTATTACCACCATGCTTAACAGTGCACATTGCACGCTTCTGAAGTCTATTTGCCGTTTGATCAGCGCACAAAACCATGTCTATTAGATTTAAATATCTGGAATTTGAACTCGTCTATCCATAGCACATATCCAGATTTTTTCCTTCCAGTTTCGATAAGTTCTAGCCCACTTTGGTGTATTTCTCTTATTAGTTAGTTATTAGTATTTTCCTCAATTAGTCTCGATTTTCTTTTTATAGATTGCGTACATATCTCTCCCTGTCTTGATTTCCTAGAGTATGTAGTTTGAATGACCGTAAATTGAAATTGAATGAAATAGCAGACACTCTAAAGATATCAAATGAACGTGTACATCATATCAATCACAAATATTTGGGTATGAAAAAGCTCTGTACAAGGTGGGTACCGCGCGAGATCACTTTTGACCAAAAACAACGACGAGTTGATGATTCGGAGTAGTGTTTAAAGATGATCAAGCGTAATAAACCCGGGTTTTTGCGCCGATATGTGACAATGGATGAAACATGGCTCGATCATTTCACTGCGAAGTCCAGTCGACAGTCATCTGAGTGGACTGCATACGATGAACCCGCTCCAAAGCTTGGGAAAATGCAACAGTCGACTGGCAAGGTTATGGCGTCTGTATTTTGGGATGCGCATGGAATAATTTTCATTGACTACCTTTAAAAAGGAAGGACTATCAACAGCGACTATTACATAGCGTTATTGGAACGTTTCAAGGGCGAAATTGTAGAAAAAGAAAGTGTTGCTTCACCAAAACAATGCACCGTGACACAAGTCAGTGTCTTGTCTTGATTTCCTAGAGTATGTAGTTTTCGTGTAAGAGTATACCATTATATGAAACTCTGACTTTTATGCAATTTGGCACATGGAATTCCAGGCTCAATATAAGGTTGCACTGCACTGCTCAAAAGAAATAGATTTCATTTTGTTCATTTTATGCGCTTATGAACTGCAATCACTATTAAATTAATATAATAACAAAGCATACTGGACCTTATCTAATAGTTATTGCTTGTTAACCCATATTTAAAAGGTTAACTATATTAGATATAAAAACAATGATTAAATCCGTAAATTCTAATAAATCAACAATTGGCATTGCAATACTCTCATGTCACATGTCATGTGGTCATAAAACTTATGTGAGAGTCTGTTTTCGATGTTTTCAAAAAAAGGACATTTGATAATAAACTAGTGATTTTGTTGATTATTGATATAAATACGACAAAAAAATACCAACATATTTGGTTGAAGATTTATTACAGTATTTTATTATGTTGACTTAAATCTATAGTATTATTTGTATATACACTTATTTAATGCAATTGTGTACATTTGTCATAGGCAAAAAATATTTTTCTGTACGTCTTCTGCACACAATTATGGAAGAAATACTTAAAAAATACCTAGATATTACAAGTATAAATGGCACCCATAAAGTAAATAAAACGAATATGGATTTGCCATAATATTAATTAAGGTTGACAGAAATACTACGTTAAGTTGCATTTTTTAACCAATCGAATATATCAGCAAATCCAGGAAGTATTTTAGGTATTCCTTAAAACCTGTGATACTACCTCCAATGTGCTAAGCTTCCTAGCCAATTTCTGGCAATTTTGAGCTAAAACCGACTAATGCATTTCCTATTGGCTATTGAACAATTATTTTCTAATTATTTCCTTTACAATTATTTGTAAAGCTTCATCGCACTTTAACAACAGTTTTTAGTACAGTATTAACGTAAGTGAACCACTTTTCACAAATAGAAACTCGTCCATTAATTAACTAATTCACTGTTCATTCATGTGATCTTTCAGTATCCAGTTATACGTAAATTGTTAAAAACAATTTATGGTGAAAGTTTAGTTCCTTTTCTACCTCGATATGTTTAAGAATACTATCGATATTTTCAACATAATTATCTTATTCTGCATTTTTCCCATTTCTAAAATAGGAAAATAAACAAATGACCTTCTGGAATCCCCATTTTTGAAGCGCAATAAGTTCTGACTCAGTAAACGAATGAGGTAGGAATATCTAGAATTACTTTTATATCTAGTTCTGTAAACTATTACCTTTATAGCACAGTATAGTATAGCTGCACTGAATAATTACTACTAGAGGTGTGAGACTTTAAATTCTAACTTTAACTATATTAAAAAGAAACGAAATTTGTTTTTCGCTAAATTAATATTTGATGAAACGTATTTATTATTATTTATATTAGTTATATATTGAATAACTGTGTTGTGCTTCTAATTATATCCTCCAGTCGCCATGTTACTTACTGACATTTTCTTCTAAAATGGTAAATTTTTCTTGCCTGTAAAAACTGTTGTCTCCCCCTTATTAAATATATATAATATTTTTTTGTTATGTTTTAAAGATTCCTTTTTACCAACTAGGGTTTATCTGGAGATGACTTGCTGCTTAACGTAGACTCCGAACAACGGTCCTCGCCATTAAGCCTATCGACTGGTGAGTGACCAACTTATAAATCATCCCAAAAGACATCCGGCCATACGGTGACTTGTATCATTTTTACTGTCAGAATTAGTATACATTTACGATCGTGTCCCAGCAGGATTCAAACCTGTGACTATCGCAACAATAGGAGAGACCTCTTATATATTGTTATTAAAAAGAAGCACCTAACGTTCACAAGACACCTATTTGACTAAAATCTAATGGGGCTCCTTCATGCGATAAAATCATTACATAAGTATTATGAAAAACAACTACTATCCAAGAAGCTGATATATTTACAGTTTACCAAATTGCTACACGAATCTACCTCCTTAAATCTCATAAAAAATTAACTAAACCGTTTTCGTTGCCCATAAATAAACAAAAGAACATCACGTTCCACGTTATGATTGTTCCACAAACAATTGACGGTCGTGCTCTGCGCTCTTTCTCTCTCCATACAAATACACATACACACACAAAGAACCACAGAGACAATGTTGCAGTGATTCTTTTGTCGCGATCTTCTTTTCGATCTTCTATTGTTTAGAGACTTTTAATAGGCCGTACTGTTAGGTTGGCAACGGATCAAGACATCAATGATTTATTTATAGTGACGTTATGTAGGAACTGTTTTTTTGCAATTTCAGAGCAGTTAATAAGGCTGTAGACGCGTCATATGTCACTTTTATACCGTGAAAATTAACAATATTTATTAAACTGTTATTGCTAAATGGTCTATGTAATATAGTTATTATATATTATCTGAAGAATATATGATAGCAGATGATTAGGGAATTTCTTTATGTCGCTTATTATGTTTGTAACTATTGTCTGTCACTTGTCATAAATAAATATCTCGTTTGATATATTACATAGAGAAATAGAGATTTAACTTTATAGGAAATTTTGGCGAAATGTTTCGCGACGTCCAACATGTAGATACCGCTACTTTTAAAATATAACTTGGTTTATTCGCTATGTTAAGCGCCGCGACGGTATCTAATTGGTTCATTTCGTTCTATGCTTTGTTTATTTTTTTGTACGCCATTTTCAATATACCTTATATAGAGAAGAGTGGGGTTAGCTTTGTCGAAATGAAAGTGGATCAAAATCAAAATGATATGGAAGGTAAATTGAAGGAGTCAGTCACATTTCTGTTCATAATTGTTACCATTAATTCGTAAATTCTCTTACTATATTTGTAGTGCCTATTTCCAACGTTCTAAACCCACAACCAGGGTGTTCGAAGCAAGTGTGATACGCATTTGAACAAACTCCAGAAGGTAGTGGTAAAGTTTGTATTCTGTAACTTTGTAAATTTGTATTTTGTGATATTGAGTTGCATCTCTATTACTCTATGAATATTATTATGGTTGTTTAATTTACAGTATTTACTGTCGAGTCCATCCGTCCAACTTCCATCGGGATATGCAATAAATTGAAAAACAAGCTCTGAGGCAAAACTATTGGGATTGAAAGATTTGTTAGATTTCGTTTTTTTTTATTTTCGTAATACAAATTAGGAACAGTGATTTTCGTAAAATGACGTATTTCCCACCGAAACTCTTACTTTTTTGGAACTTAACTGGTTAATTTGATGTGTTTTTGTGTTATTTTAAATTTGTGTTTAATTAAGTTTTATGTGAAATTTAATTAAATTACACATAAAATTACAATGTACATATCCAAATTTAAGTCTAATTAAACAAATTAAATAATCGAATAATCTAACAAATATATATTTAGAGCCATGCCCCAACAGCGACTATCGCAATAGTAGGTGGAGAACGGTCACCTTTACCACTGCGACAATCAAGCAGGCTTTACATATAATTGAGTTGATTTGTTCAAATTTAAAATGTTGTATTACACACGTTTTTACTAGTTGCATTTTGTTGCAAGCTTTTTTGTATTTTTTAATTGATTATCTTATAACCATTTAATTATTGTCCAATGTGTTGTTAAAACAAACTTTTAAGTACCATTTATAGATAAATCCACTTCAATCCCGGAATTATATGTTGACAATATCAAAATACCAGGATTATACAAAATAATTGGAATCGAATGTTCAACCTATAGGCTCCGTTAAATGCATATTTGGCTGTTTTTATATTTGGATAGAAAAATATTATTTCAAGTTGTTTCAACCAAGAAACTCTTATTTATCATAAACTACAATATAAGACGTTGTCTGTAATTTTTCATATTCTGTTACATAGCAGGTCAATTGAAAAGTTTACCCGGCCTGACACATAGATGGCACTACTAGAATTAAATCCATATGTTTTTTAGTTAACCCTCAAAAGATGCGTGCATAAATTTAAATATATAAGAAACATAATATAAGAAACAACTTGTTATTATGAAAAAATGGATAAAAAGGAATTTTGCGTGTTGATAAAATATTGCTTTTTGAAGGGAAAAAATGCAGCAAAAACTTGGCTTGATGTCGAGTTTCTGGATACTGCCCCAGGAAAACCAACCATCAAGGATCTTGAACCATCAAGAAGTTTAGACGTGGTGAAATGAGCACTGAAGACGGTAAAGGCAGTGGATGCCCAAAAGAGGTTTTTACTGACGAAAACATTTAAAAAATTCACAAAATGACTTTGAATGCCCGTAAATTGAAATTGAATGAAATAGCAGACACTCTAAATATATCAACTGAACGTGTATATCATAACATTCACGAATATTTGGGTATGAGAAAGCTCTGTACAAAGTGGGTACCGCGCGAGCTTAGTTTTGACCAAAAACAACAACGAGTTGATGATTCGAAGTAGTGTTTAAAGATGATCGAGCGTAATAAACCAGAGTTTTTGCGTCGATATGTGATAATGGATGAAACATGGCTCGATAATTTCACTCCGAAGTCCAATCGACAGTCATCTGAGTGGACTGCACACGATGAACCCGCTCCAAAGCGTGGGAAAATGCAACAGTCGACTGGCAAGGTTATGGCGTCTGTATTTTGGGATGCGCTTGGAATAATTTTCATTGACTACCTTGAAAAAGGAAGAACCATCAATAGCAACTATTACATAGCGTTATTGGACCGCTTGAAGGGCGAAATTGTAGAAAAAGAAAGTGTTGCTTCACCAAGACAATGCACCGTGTCACAAGTCAGTGAACATGATTGCAAAAATCCATGAATTGGACTTCGAATTGCTTCTTCATCCACCGTATTTTCTAGATCTGTGCCCAAGGGACTTTTTCCTGTTCTCAGATCTCAAAAGAATGCTCGCTGGAAAGAAATTTTCGTCGAATGAAAAGGTGATCGCCGAAACTGAGGCCTATCTTGAAGCAATGGAAAAATCGTACTACAAAAATGATATCGAAAAGGTGGAGGGTCGCTATAATCAGTGTATCACCCTTGAAGGGAATGATGTTGAATTAAAAAAAGTTATTTTACCAAAATATGTGTTTTATTATGGTAGGCCGGGGACTTTTCAATTGACCTGTTATAATGGAAAGACTCCAATTGGCGTGATAATGTAATCATCAAGAAAATATTGATTTCTCGATGTAAACACCCACAAGGAAATGATTTTCAGTAAATCCTGTCCAAAACGGATATTTCATCGGACCTATCATCATTATATTTGGCCTTTGCATGTATTTTGATCAGCGATGATGGAGTGAAAATACGTTTTAATTTCTCCACATAAAATAATCATTTAACGTTGACTTGTTCTGTGCACACAAAATGCAAAATGTGCAATTGATCCATTGCATATTAATCAAAATATATTCCATCATCTTATACAACTTTTTCTCACATTCTGGCAACATGGCAATACCTTTTTGAAAGAACAATGTTAGTTTGGCAGTGTTCTCTTTATCTTCTTGTTTATTTACTTCTCCGCATCCAGCATTCTCAGCAGATATTGCTGCTTCTGAACATGCTACTACTAGTTTGCACTGTGATTCGAAAATATGGGATAAAGTTGTAGAAAACGACAGATATTTTGATTAACATATATTGCAGCAATTTTTATAATAAATACATTTCTGAAAAGTGAAAAAATTATATATGCAAGCACAATATATGAGATATAATAGTTAATATTTATCCTAATTACATTGAAAACATATTTAAAACAAATGACCAAATAAAGTTGATTTCAGATGTATTACATATATCACAAATAAACTATATTATTTATTATATTTGTTATATTGAAGTAAAAAAATAATTGTGTAATTATCGTTAAATTAAATTTGTTATTCCAACAATCCTCCAAAGTATTAGAGCAGTTATTAATCCCTTTTGAGGTGTGAGTATTTGTAATGGGGAGAGTTAGCTGGGCGTTGAACGTCATAAACCATATTCATTCGGATATATTTTTGCTCCACTGATACAATGTCACACCATTTATGGTCACTGTTGTGACTTTAAAATCATCTTTAAAATCATCAAATATTACATTAAACTCTGAATACAGCAGTTAATATTTAACAAATGTCCCAAATATCATAAATAATCTGTTTATACCCGTGTGTTCTAATATTGTCATGCATAGGTGAATATTATGTATGTTGTAAATATATCAATTTTGCATATAAAAAAAGATGCAAACCATGCTCGTTAGGATAAACTAATTCAAACCTAGTGATATGTAAGATTTAGATAATAAATATATTGTTAAAAGAAACCATTAATACATATGCATAAAGTCTATCCAATAAAACAGCCAGTGCATGTCATCAAAATGTATGACGTCAGCGCGTCTCAATGTTGCCGCATCAAATTAGAATTTTGAGTTAAAACATGTGCCGGTTTATCGACTCTAATTATCATTACTATTGTTTTAAAAAAATGCTGCTATTCGGCAATATAGTCCACTAGTACTAACCCAAATCGATTTTTATAAGCTGATTCGGTTACATCTTCCCACGCATCACACAAGATTGTGTCCGTCTTTAAATAGGGTAAAGTGAAAAGGAAAAATCCGATCCGAGTTTAAAACGTTTTTACAAACTGCCTTTGGTGATACAATCGACGTCATCTATGCTGTGCATTGACTGTTTTATTAAGACGACTATATATAACAAACTAAAAAGTTCAAAATTTCAACTGCAATAATCATTTTTACTCAGAACATAATTAATTTGCAATATTAGTCTGCTTTAATTGGACAATGCACGAATTTTGTGTTTACATTAACGCAATGTTTTCATTATTGGGTGTAATGGAGAGTCTTCTGTAACTATTGACATTTTTTGTGTAATGTACATCATACAGAATACATAGCAATTGATCTTATCCTGATCGCACCTCTTTATATTTGCCATCAATTTTGGTTAAGTATATTTAATTATCATAGTCCAACATCAAATGGCATTTCCAACAGTTAACATCTGTCATATAGCTCATATGTTATTTACTCCTCGAAGAATCCACTAATATTTAACAAACATTTATAACGATTATATTTCGAGTGAAGTGAAATGTGATGCTCATCTTAGATAACAAAAAAAAACTTAAAAAAACAAGAATTGAGAAACAAAAACGAATCGTATAGTATAAAAAACATTTAAAAATACAGCCAGCGAAAAAAAATTAACGGTTGTTTTCACACTGTGTGGGCTGAGCAAATATCGATTTCTTCTAATAGTTACAAGACGAATTCGAGTGAGATCTCTTTTCATGCAAGCACATCGTACACCCGTGGAAACGTAACGCGATCCATCTGGTAGAAAGGGGGATTTGATCTGCACCTTTAGCGTTCAGGTGCGATGTCACTTGTCACAGAGAATGTCAACTATTTCTCGAATCACTAATTTAATATCCAATTAATATAATTATACAAAACGGATTTAACATTTATCATATAGAACAATATAATTTACCACTGCATCAACATATGCTGATTAGAGACTTTCCCATAGTCACATTTCACATTCATTGACCCAAATATTAAAATATATAAGAATAAAACAAATCTTAACGCGACTAAAAGATAGTGAAAATATACTGACACCCACTACATTTTTTTCTTAAATCTTAAAAAGCATACTACGATAAAAATTACTTAACGAGATTTGACATAGTTCAAGGCTTGGCCTCTACAAACAAACGGATGTTTTCTTTTCACCAAAATATGAGGATTAAATAGAAATCAAAATTAGTAAATCAGAAGTTCAAACATTCATATTTATATAAATTTAAACATAACAAGGATTGAATATATTTAGCAATAGACAAATTCAAGTCAATAACATTACATTATAACGTATTAGTAAATATAGGAAAAAAGTTTTGATAAACCAATAATAATAATAATAATATTGTGTAATATTAATAAAATTATTTAAAAATATAATATAATATACAAAAATATAATAAGGGAAATATAAATACAATATTCCATATAACGTGCAAAGTGGTAATTTTGATGGTAGTGACAAGTTCTGCAACCAAGAAACTGTTATTTATCATCAACTACAATATGTCATTCATGTCTTTCAATATATGTTAAATGACGATGTTGTAACCCAGCGACATCACCAGACATAGCGCCATCAGACTGATAAACCGTACTACCACATGGACTCGAAAATACTAGTAAAATATGATATAATATAATATACTACAAATATAAGGGCATTGTGAAGGTATGGTATTCTACAAAGTGAAAGGTAAAAAAGATTATTTTAATGCCAATAACCGGGAGGATCAAAAAGTTCGAGGATAACGAATTATTAGACTTATTAAATGAAAATCCAACCAAAACTCTCAAAAAACATCATGATCATAAAGTTTTGTTGTGCATATAGTGGGTTGAATAAAGAGTAGTCTATTATGCGCTACTAAAACAACCGAATGAAACTCTTGCCATTGATGTCTTCCAAACTAAATTGAACAAATTGACGACGTATTGTTACAAAAAAGACCAACAATGACGAATAACAGACGCAAAATCATCATCTTAAATTGTTTAGATTGTAATTTAAATAAAAAGTTCTATCACCCCCAGCGTGCTCACCAGACATAGCCTTCTGACTACCACTTGTTCAAATTGATGCAGCACAATTTGGTTGGCACATACTTTCGAAATGCGAAAAAATCACTGCCAAAGCAACATCGCTCTTTCGGCATATTGGCTATACCATACGACCAATATCCCTCAATAATTGCTTTTTATAGCAAAACATTATCAGAACAAGAGCGGGCACCTAAATTTACCTTTAGCAGACATTGCAAAATTAAACAAGAATATGTTAATGCCAAGGTAGTGCATAACATAGTGAGAAGACTGATGGCGAAGAATAATGAGTGGTTGAAAAGGGAATAAATTGAGCGAAAAGAACTATAGTTTATAGGTGGATGATCTATAGCGCATAGCAACTACTAAAATAGTTACGAATAAATTAATTGGTGATATGAAAGACCAGCCTAAATTTAGAATATTAATTACATCATATATTAGGTATGCTTAGTACAATTTTAATTTACATCAATACACAAGCAATGCAAGATAGAACTAAACTACTTCAACTAAAGTTAAGAATAAGCTGATACACTAAACAAGTTCGTGTAGTTTGATTGGTTTCAATATTCTGATTTCCTGTGTGTTGTCCAATGGTTGTATTGCTTTCACGTTGCTGTGATTTAAGCCGAGACCTTGGATCACTTCACAATCCATTTGATTTCGAAGTCATCGTGCCAATTGTCCTTGGTTACGTAGCGATAAGCATTGATAATTAATCGCAGAAATCTGTTCTGGGTTCACTAGCTGACTAGTTGGTTTTATGTTTTAGTGCAATCCCATATTTGCATCCCATAGGTCCAAATTGGCTTTATGATAAACTGATAAGCCAATCTCTTTGATTTTAGATTAAATTGAGTAAAATATTTTGACTAACCAGTTGCTTGAATCTAAGTGTTTAAGTATTTGACTTTGAATCTAATCTGCTCTGCTTTTTGTCATGATTCCAATTTAACCTGGAAAACCAGAACCAAATCTAGAGCTAATAAGCTGTATTTTTCAGTTTCGGGTCCATTTGTAGATCTTGTTAACTACTACTTTTATTTTTTCTACAGCCTTAGGCAAAGTTATATCTTTTCCATGAAAACTATGTTGTCGGCAGATGTTCGAAGAACTGTTTCTTTTGTTGTTGCGATATCACAGTATAGAGACAGCTGAATAGTCCAAAGACATTACCCTGTGAAACTCTAGCCGAAATATATTCTATAGAATATATAACAATATAATGAATAAAATATAACAATGTTACAAATGATTATTAAATTACGGTTATAATTATTATTTCTTTATTTGAAATATGTAAAAATACTTAATAAAAAACTTAATGGAAAATTGATACAAACCTCAACCTTCAAACCTTGAGATTATAATTGAACGCCCAAAAAGATTTAACGACTTAAACATTTAACAATTTTCCTCTCAAATTCCCTTCAATTTTTTTTTGTTAGAAAACACATCTTGTTTATATAATGGGGAGTTAAAATATGTTTATTCGAAATATTGGCTAAAAATATGGCTGGAAATATGTTATTCAATACGTTTTAATCTATCAGGCAATTCATGGATAACATTCCGAAATAACAGTTTCTCTTCTGAGCTAACACGATAACCTGTAAAAACGTAACTGTACTCCATCGATGCGAAAAAGTGGAAGTCGGACGGGGCCAAGACTGGAGAGTACAGTAGATGCGATATGACTTCCGATCCAAATGATTAAAACACTTCTTAAGCATATTGTGTCGGTAGTATTAACTGCTTATCCAGATTTACGCACTTCATAATATATGAGACCAACCTGGTCCTACCAATCACAGAACATTGTCTTGCAACCAAAGCGATTGCCTTGAACATTGCCTTGCAGTCAATGAGCCAGCTTCGCCAGGTAATTTGATGCATAAATTACTTTCTTACACACCTTTATTACAGTATTTAATTGATGACTTTTCGATAATCTAAATGCCTGTCATTCATTTCATGTAACACCCATCTTCTCATCTTTTGCATCTTTCCCAATTAATTGTTGGCTTATGATTAATGGCTTATAATGTTTAACAAATTGTGACTTGCCTGACATTTAACTTCTCTACCAATTTTAGTAGATTAATTTTTTAGATTTTATTGGATCTTTATCCAATAACGACTGCAATTCTGCATTTTCAAACGTTTTCGGCCTATCAGGGCTTTCTTTACCTTGAACGTTGACATCACATTTCACATGCTGTTATGGTTGTAGCATGCTCACCGCAGCTCAATAGTAGCAACAATAACATTCAGCGACTTTTTTTCTTCTGATGAAACAAGAAAAATATAACGTGTAAATGCACGTTTCTGCTATTTTGACAGAACGTAACTACGTGTAGATTTTAGGTTAACGTTAATAAAATGAAATTAAATATGTATCAAAACAGAACATTCTATACTTAAGTAATTATCATAGAACCCTCGTACTTAGCGACATAGATTATTGACTTCTTAACTATCTGTCGAAATGACTGACTAGATCTCATGTAAAACGATTTCTGTGTATCGACCAACTCGACTTTCATAGTGATAGCTTCACAGTAACGGTTGTGGATGTATTTACAATGTAACGTTCGTTATCAACAACGATAATCGACATGTTCATCAGCCAAAATACTGATTTCACTTCATCTTGTTTACCTGTATGTGGCTCGGAGTGAAGTGGCGATCGAACTGTGACAGTTCCGGTTTTTTACAACTTTCTTTTTTTGATTGTGCTCGGCATTGTGGACAGCCGAGACCTGTCCAAGATTACTTACACTAATTAATATCGGGTCTTGTTACTTTCTCACCAGCCGATTCTTGTCGGCTTAATACCTGTTTTGTTTATTTTTGTTTTTTTCCTCTGTCTCGCTCTCCGTGTCCCGGTCTCTCTCGCACTGATCGACTGAGGTGGATTTTCACTTGTTACATTGCTTTCTTCTCGCTTGATTGGCCTCGACCGACCTTCGGATTTTAAATGGGCCGGTTACGTGCTCGTCATCGACCCGACGAACACTACCGACTTATCGTCATGTGACAATTTTTATTTTTGATCATCTATATATTAATCGGCTTAACGAAAATATTGCCTTTTTGAGGAAAACGGGCGCATAAAAGAGTTTAGCTCACGGACACTGACATAAGAGCATCGAATCTCGCTGGGGCTAATGGTCGTTAAGTGAGTGTATGAAGTCACTAAAGAGCACAATTGTGTTAACGCGACTCTAAAATAAATATAAAAAACCTAAATTTTATATTTGGAACGATAAGAAAAAACGGAAAGTGTATTAAAATAGTATTAAATGAAGTTATTTAACAGGTCAATTAAAAAGTCCCAGGCCCACCATAGTAAAACATATTTTTTTGGCAAAATTAGTTTTTGTTATTCAACATAATTCCCTTCAAGGGTGATACACTGATTATAGCGACCCTCCAACTTATCGATACCACTATTGTAATACGATTTGTCCTTTGTTTCAAAATAGGCCTCAGTTACGGCGATCACCGCTTCATTCCTAGCGAGCATTCTTTTGAGATCTGAGAACATAAAATAGTCACTGTGGGCCAGATCTGGAGAATACGGTGGATGAGGAAACAATTCGAAGCCCAATTCATGGATTTTTGCCATCGTTTTCACTGACTTGTAACACGGGGACACACATGTCGTCCTTCAAGCGGTCCAATAAAGCTATGTAATAGTCGCTGTTGATGATCCTTTTTCCAAGGTAGTCAATGAAAATTATTCCATGCGCATCCCAAAATAGAGACGCCAAACCTTGCCAGCCGACTGTTGCGTTTTCCCACGCTTTGGGGCGGGTTCATCGTGTGCAGTCCACTCGGATGACTCTCGATGAGTGAAATGATGGAGCAATGTTTCATCCATGGTAATATATCGACGCAAAAACAATGCTCCGAATCATCAATTCGTCGTTGTTTTTGGTCAAAAGTGAGCTCGCACGGCATCCACTTTGCACAGAGCTTTCTCATACCCAAATATTCGTGAATGATATGATGTACAAGTTCAGTTGATAGCTTTAGAGTGTCTGTTATTTCATTCAATTTCAATTTACGGCCATTCAAAATCATTTTGTGGATTTTTTAAATGTTTTCGTCGGTAACAACCTATTTTGGGCGTCCACAGCGTTCACCGCCTTCGGTGCTCATTTCACCACGTCTAAACTTAGCATACCAATCCTTGATGGTTGATTTTCCTGGTGCAGTATCTGGAAACTCGGCATCAAGCCATGTTTTTGCTTCAACTATATTTTTCCCTTCAAAGCAATATTTGACCAACACGCGAAATTCCTTTTTATCCATTTTTTTGACAACAACAAAAGTTTCTTCACTCAAAATGCTATAACTCACAAACCAATGATCCGACAGATGTCAAATTTATACACGCATCTTCTGAGGATTAGGGCTAACTAAAACATTTATTTAATTCTAGTAGCGCCATCTATGTGTCAGGCCGGGCACTTTTCAATTGACCTGTTGTTTCTAGTAGGCAGCGCATAATTTAGAAAAACTTTTACATCGTATATGATTTTCAATATAGAAAAGGATCATTCTTTTTAGAAATAATAATAATAATAACTTTCAGAAAAAAAAATTATTTCCATAAAGTTCATCATCTATAATTCGGCTCAAAAGCGAGTTGATCATATTATTATAATTTAGCGACAGGGGATTTGTGCTTAGTTTGGTAATCTGAACTTGGTAAAACAATAAATAAATGATTATTATTTTCACTTTTTGGACCAGCTGTCTGAAAAATTCAAGAGAAAAGAGGTAGTTTGCGAATTCCTTCTTCATATTTTACAACAATAAAACATACTCAGACAAAAATTGAAAAACCAGTTAAAAAATTAATCAGTTTAGACAATCAGTAAGTAAATTAAAGTACGAATTGTTGCAATATTTACCCCATTCATTAAATATATCTTCCTCAAATTTCTAGGCTAAACCAAAACTTTGTCTCCCTGTAAGAATATTGAGTGCTAGAAGGTGTGTGCGAGTTACCGTAGTTTACAGTTCATATGGAAAATAAGAGCATATAGTTGTCCTGAGCACATCCTGCCCGAATATTGGCATTTTGTTTGGATGGAATAATTTCGACAATAAAACAAATACTATAAAATATTTACAGTAATATTCTATTAGTTATTTTGTTATATGTTCTTATAATCGAGAAATATTTGAAAGATTTCAAAAAATTCTGGAACCCCATCGCAGCACGAGTCTCATTATAAATCTAAATCATTCATAAATATAAGGAGTTCACTTACATACACACTGACAGAAGAACTGTATATAAAAATATATACAGCGAGAAAGAGCTACTACTTCCATATTCTGTAAAGTAGATTCACTATTTCTGTTAAACGTATATCTACATGTAACTTTTGAAATATATCTGTACCCTAATGTAAAAATGCTAGGCATTGTAATTTTATATTAAAAGAAAGTTACTGAATATGATATTAAACGATTATGTTTAATTTTAAACAATATTTTGTTCAATATTTTATATTAGTTCGGATTATTGCGGTGCTTAGTTCGGATCAAAATTTTGTATAAATATTATAAGACCATAGAGTTACATACTCGTTTTATCGAGAGGTATACAGTATTCTAAAATGAGAAGAATCATCTACCCTCTACCCTTCCGCAAATGGATACTTTCCTCCGTTATTTCGATTTTCGCAAACGCCTTTTTTAGATTCACAATAGAAATATTAAGTCTAATACATGTGATTAATTTAATATCTGGAGAACATAGGACGGCTAAAAATTATGTATCTTGCTAAATAAATTAATAATCGAAATGATTCGGTGATACACTATAATGAAGGTAATTGTAGAGGTTATTACTTAAGATATTAATTAATCTCAGCTTTCGAAAGTAAAGGAACAAAGCGCCAACAAAATATTGCAAGTATTAAATATATACAATACATATTGATACAATAATAATAATACAAGAATAAAACTAACGAAGAGTTATGACACGAAATGTAAATAAGAGGTGTACTGTACTTTTCAAATGTTAAAAGTGTCCTTAAGTTTTGACTTTTACTTTGATAGGTACTACAGCGAATTAAAGAAAATAATCCTAATATATCTGTAATATATTAATGTTAACAGCTAAGGCAATAGATCAAATTAAAAAAAAATACAATTATTATTGCTCTTTGGCAAACTTAATGGATTACCGTTAAATTGCAACCGCTACTCTATAATTACTTTAAATAAAAGCTCCAAGCAATTGTAGAAAATAATTTCGGTAGTTCTTGGAATACCTACTTTATAAACAAATCTGAATACTGAAATTTAGAAACAGTATATTGCAGTCTAAGATTCTATTAATATCTTGTAAATAATGAAATGTGTTCCTAATGTAATTTAAATTTGTAATTTACTACAAGACTTATTGAAAAATCATACCTAGTAACTTTTAAACTAAAAAACTACATGATTTTTATTTTATAACCTACGTTATATTTACTTTTACGTAACCGATTAAAAACAACCTTCAAAATACACCATAAAAATCATCAGTATTCTAAAGCAGTATTTCAATTTTTTTTCCTTCTTCAAAAATTGTTTTTCAACCAACTCATCGACCTTCTATCAATTACTGGTCTCTGACCTTACACAATATTTGCGGACTCCTTAGTATTATTTAACACCTATCAACATATTATTTAACGTACTAGTTCACAAAAGGTTGAAAATTGAGATGTTTTAGATTGTTTAATGAACTTATTAACACTATTCGTTGAAGTAAATAGCGATTGATATTGGTTATATTTATCATATGACGATATAGTGACTATTGTTTGCATTGTACAGGATATCTTTTAGCAATATAAAAAATTTCCAGTTAAAATTATTTCAATTTGTATAAGGTTTTTATGAAAACATCGAATGGTATTATTTTCCCCAAACTAAGAGAATATCATACGATATTCAATTCTATACGAAATATTTATATTTCGGAAATAGGAAAAAAACAAATAGTTAAGCTGCGAATATATTTTTATTGTTTTTCGAAGTACTCGCCACTATGATCGATACACTTTTGCATACGCTTAAACCAATTTTCAAAGCATTTATTAATACAATCCACTGCTGCTTGCTTTCGGGGTCATACGAATATATCCATGATTTGTCACGTTTCACATTTTTATAAACGTCTTTCGAAGCACCGCGATTGAATTTCTTACGCATTTCTTTGCACCAATCGATACGAGCCTTTTTTTGAGCGATTGTTAAATTGTGTGGGATCCAACACGAACATAACTTTCGCATAGCTAAATGTTCATGTAAAATCGCATATATGCTGGTGGAACTAATGCTTAGAGATGCCTCAATCTCACAATAGGTGACATGACGATCTTGCTTAATCATTTCGCATCATCGATGTTTTCTGGCACAACAGCCGAATTTGAACGACCTTCACGAAACTCGTCGAACAGCGAACTACGACCACGATTGAATTCACTAAACCAGCGATACACGGTGGTTTTTGATAGAGCTTTATCGCCACAACCTAAATTAAGTTGATTGATACACTCTTGTTGTGATAATCCACGTCGAAAATCGTAAAAAATCATCGCACGAAAATGTTCACGATTCAATTCCATTTTTTGCCGAGACGAAACTTTCAACTAAATATAAAATAAACAAACAGCGTCCGTGTGACAAAATGTTTTGAGTACGTATTATAGAAAAAATAGAAATTTCAGTGTATATGCGACCTTGGGGAAATGTTTTGTTTAGTTCAATCAACTGTAGCGCTGCGATCGCAAATTGTGATTGGCCAGTTTAAATTTCTGGTGCCGCCACTAACATGAAACGTGATTGGTCGATCAAATTGTGTGAAGTCAGCATTTTCTATGGGCGTCCATTTTTATGTTTGTTGTTTGTATGTTTTGGTTTTTGTTTAGATCGCGAAATTTTCGTTTTACGTTGCGCATATTTTCTGTTTTACATTAATTATTATGAAGTAATAATATAAAAATTGATGACAATGCGTCAGTGTAGTAAAAGATGTAGTGTACCGGGGTAAAAATCTACTACGGAAATTAGACATCGTTTCCCAAAGAATGATCTCGCTTCTTTCCAAAAATGGGTTGATCAACTAAATAGTAGTAAGTTACCTGGATAAACCACAATGCAAATATATAAACGTCATGGTGTCTGTTAGGGACATTTTAGTGAAAAATTTAGAATTACCCTTCCTTCAGGAACAGGTATTAGGGTAAATGCATATCCATCATTGGTTTTATCAGGTACATATAAAATTATCTATCTACTACATGTCTGTTTATATATTATTTGTTTACAGAAAATCAAAACCTTATGAAGATATTAGTAATAATAAAATTCAATTAATCTACCAAGTTGTTCGTATGCTGTCAGTGTGATGTCTCTACATAAAGAAGTCTTACAAGAAGGTAATAATTAATATAACTGGATAATTAGTAATAATAAATACTACTTTTAACTGTAAAATATCCCTAAAATATTTGCAATACTTTAACTTTTTAGAACAATCAGTGTTCAATCATTTTATAGTAGAGGAATTATATATTTAAATTTGATTGCCTTGTTAAGAAAATATTTGTTATGGCGCCATCAATTAAAAATTTAATTGCTACTTTTAGAGGATTTATTACCTTAAAGAAATCTATTTTGTCTAAATGTACAAATAACTACATCTGTTTAACAAATCTTAACCAAGATTTCTTAAAGAATTTTGTTGGATCTATTAGAGGTCATGGAGGTAGAAACAGCATCCTTCACCTAGTATGTTCGAGAAATCTTTAAAAGGGCACATCATCACTTCAATTTTTTCACATCATTCTCCCGGAGAAAATTGTGAAGAAGATGAACATGGTAGATAACTTATATTCTTTTTAACGGGAGATCTAGTACCACTTGGGGTTGTTAAATCACCAGTTGAGTCTATATTTTCAGTTCCAGAGAATTTTGGTCTGAGGAAAACAAGAGTCTAATATTGTATTTTAGTCTTATTTCAGGCTATTTAACAAAACTTCTGAAAAAGAGACAACATGCAATATTTGTCTATTTTCTATATTAAGTAGTTCCACAAACTAAATACTCTAAAATCTAAATATCTTTAAAAATCACATAAATTTTTAGTGTTTTAGCTATCCAATCCATAATGATTTTCAAGACCAAATTTTGAGTTATTATGAGGTGTGATTGTATTTTTGGTTTGATGAAGTTAATGCAATATCAACAGGGAATGATTTAAAGTTTACCTTCAATATATCAAGATAAGTTATATATTATATATCAACTCTAATAGATCCCATAAAATTGATGGCACTAAACATATATGGATAGGCGTTATAGAAGAATTATTCATATTTTAATTTTGCCTAGAATAGAGTTCATAATTGTTTTTTTTTGCCTTTAGTTTATATATTTTTATATTATTTACACTTATGTATATTTGAATAAGATTTCATTTTAATAATTTAATTTTAAAATTTAAATTTGATTTTCATTTAAATACTATTGACCAATAAATATGACGTCACAAAATAATCAGGCGAAATGGCAGACCAATCAAAGCAAAGTATTTTCCTTACAGGTTTCTACATAACTATTTTAACTAATTAACATAACTAACCAATCAAATTCGCGTTGTCAGCGCCGCCAATGATTGGACTAAGCGAAACTTTGCCCCTCTACTTACCATTGCAGTTGCACACCCCTGGTACGTATATCGTCAAAAATGTCAAAATTTACGATGGAACCGTCAGATGGACTCACATGACAACAGTGTTGCCAATTCCAATATGGAATCTGTTGTTGAAGTAATAAGCCTAAGAGAGTGCGTGTGAAAGAGTCTAAACGTTTCTTTCGAATTCTTATATTGCTGCTTTTCTTACTTTTGAATGACTCCAATACTTGGACAGTTACAGGCTGTTATCTGTAAGTTTGAGATATTTAAAATGCGACGTTCAAAACAATTTCTACATGTTTCTCTCTGAGATCGTATTAGAAAAGAAGATCATCCGTTTAAGATGCGACAATCAGTCCACAGTTGAGAAACAAATTCAGACACACAGATATTACAATGGTTTGGACAATTGCTTGTCAAGCGAAAGGTTAACGAATTAATCATAGACTTCTGTGGCGAACTCGACTTGACGAAATTTAAACCAGCGACTACTGCAGCTGTGTGTGCTCGTCTTAACCATTATAACTACCAAGGCGATACAAGAAAGAAGTGAAAACTATTATAATACATCATTACTAATAATAATGATTATGATTAATATGATTAATACATCAGTATGTATTTCCCAAATTAAAATAATACTAAACTACTTAAGATAAAGTTAAGAATAACATTTATACACTGTACAAGTTTGCTTCATTCTTCTGATTTCCTACGTGTTATGCATTAGCTGTATTGCTTCCATATTGCTGTTACTTGCAAATTTATTTCATTTTTTAAGGTGAAATCTTGTATCACTTTGTACATCCACTTGATTTAGAGCATATAGATTGAAAATATCCGCAAAAAGTTCTGCAACATCAACAGCAGATTTTGTATTGTAAGATTTATTTTTCATTTAGGATTAATGCTAACATATAAATTCCAAATGCTATAAAAATTATTTTATCTAAATCTGTTTTGTTTTAATCTTATGATATTAAAAGTTACGTTAATCTAAGTTCTTCCTATTGTATCCATTGTGACAATTTTAATGGTGTCCTTATATGTTACACGTTTAAGAGTCTGAACGTTTTTACACGACGTGATATTGGTATTGCATGAATATCATTGTGCATTTGTTATACATCTCAGAACTTTATTCTGAGAAAGCTAGATTACAACAATATTGTATTTTCTGATACTTTCCCATAATTAAACACTATATTTCTATACTGGTCTCAGCCTTTATTTATAAAGCAGTAGCTAGAACACAGTTACAATTATGAGCAACAGGAAAAAATACACACAGATTCCTCAGATTTTTACGAAAATCGATTCATAGAGTCTAGCCTATGCTGAGATAAGTTTCACTGTCCAAATAACAATTACCACTTTGGTGTGGGTGCTAGTTTGTTGACTTATATTTGTGTCCAATTTAAAATTGTATATATACTATTTATATTTTTAGTGTCCCTTTTGTCTCTTATTAATAATATTTTATTTATTATTTTATATAAATACTTTCTATCCTCATCCACTTTATATCAATATCGTACTGTTTCCTAGTCGCGAAATGAGGAGATCTGTCAAATCGATAAAAGAATATTACTATTGTTCTGCTGCACTTGCATCAATACACAAGCAAGACGAGTAAAGGATCAGTATGTATTTACCAAATTAAAATTAAACTAGATTACTCAAACTATAGTTAAAAGTAACACTTAAACACATACAAATTCGAATAATTTCGCTTCAATTTCCGATTTCCTCCGTGTTATCCAATATCATTAAAAGTTTTAAGGCGATATCTTAAATAAATTTATAAATCTATTTGATTTCGATGTCATCGCGGAGTTTTTCAGTAATTAAGTAGCAATAAACATTGGTAATCAATCGAAGAACTTTGTTTGGGTTGGTTTGTTCAGTTAGTTCAGTATGTTAGTGTAAACCTATATTTGCAACAAATCCAAATGGACTTTATAATTGACTGATAGATTAATCTCCTTGATATTAGATCAAGTTCAAACTAAGCTCCAACTAATTAGTACAGTTTTTTTTTTGGATCTGATCCCTGCTTTTTGTTTAACATGATATTTCCAATTTATCCAACGAGATAGATGACGCTGAGATATGTCGCTAATTCTGCTTGAGGAATTGGACATCCCTTAAGCGATATAATTAAGTTTTTATATTTCAGGGTACCAACACACCTTCTCTTAATTTATTTTGATGATGTATTAGTCTATTTTATTATTTCTTCGACTCGTCGTTTTTTCCCCATAATTTTTAAATTATGGTAAATCAAAGATAAGTTTTATGGTTGCAACTGTAAATATAAATTATAACTATTTTATAAGCCAGAAATTAACGCCAAAGTGGCTGGAGTTACCGATGTGTAGTTATGATCTATGGATAACTTGAAGCATACATATAGGCCACTGAAAGTAGTTGCTGCTGGTTCTTGGTGACAGCGTATCTAGCGTGTGACCTTTGGCTTTTTCCCCTGTACGCATTGCACGTCCATCATAGCTGGAGCTGGAGAAGTGAGTGCACAAGTCAAGTACTGTTTATTTACTTATTTATTTGAGAATTTAGCTTAATCCTAGCGATCCTACTAATCTTACTGGCAGGATATCGCATGTCTTCCCTTAATATCATTCAAGCCCAGTTTATCATTGCTATCAATTAACGCTATTATCGCTATTATCATAAATAAACGCCACCAAATGTGGTTCCCGCCGACTATTGGTGACAGCGTATCCAGCGTGTTTTCCTCTGGTGTTTTCCCTTGTACGAATAGCACGTTAATCATAGTCGGAGTTAGGATAAGTGGGTAAAGAGCAGCAACTAAGTTGCTTATTTATTGATTTCTTTATTTACATACTTGCTTATTTATATATTAGATAACTTTAGTTTTGCCCTAGCGAGTACTGCAAACCTTAATGGCAAGATTTTTGTGCGTCTGCTGCCCTTGATTCTAGTGTTAGAGTATAAGCTGGTATGTCGTACGTTAATTTCCTTTCGTACTGTATGCATGTAATACATCATCCTAGCATAGTTTATCATTGCTATCTATGGACATTGCATTATTATGGACTAAGATTATTATTAACCATCCTGGTTATCTCATAATTGTCATTGCCTAGCATTGTCATCGTCTTTTATTGATATTATCAGTACCATCCATAATCAGTATTTATCGATACTATTATTTTTAATACTTTTATAGATATCAATATTCTAACTGTGAATACCGTTATATTTCAACATTATCTGATGTTAGAAGTATCTATCGTAATAAGCACCGATTTCAAGTATATTTAAATTAACCTTTGTCATTAAAAAATTATTGCTCCGGTACGTTTTCATTATGTTTTCATTTTGCCATTTATTGAGTAAATAGTTGTTTTGTTTGTATTTGAATATAATTTTACTTTGATCTTTAAAGTTGTTTTATATTTATATATCATAAATACCTTTAAACCTTTATTAAAATAACGCTACACCATTAGCAAAAATTCGTGAACGATTCGTATAAACATGAACGAGTAACACGGTAACCCCATTCATGTCAGACATATAGAGAAAAGTGAAACGCTTAACAAATAAACGTAGGGATTAACAATGTATTGAATAGATCATAATGTTCTTTTATTTTATAATAAATGGTCAATTAATTTAGAAAAAACAGCAAATCCCATATTATTCCCAATATTTCGCAAAAAAAACCTCAATATACTTTCAACCGATTTGCATTTTAAGTACAACAACAGTCCTGATTCCCCGATGACGCCAATCCAGCAGATACCGTCATAAAACCAGCGGAATAACGGTGACGGTTAAGAAATAAATAATTTTTATACCTTCGAACTGGTCGTGATCCAGCGACAGACAGCATCGTCGTCTGTCCGTGCAACAGTCAGTGGGCGCAAAACCGAAGCCGACTTTTTCGCTTTTATCTGTTCCGTCGATCTGCTTGCTTAGAATCGGTTCATTAAAATCGAGCCTCGGTCATAACAAACAGAAATCCGCAATAAAGATAGCAATTTCTAGAAAATATCGCCGTGTTCAGCGACGTTGTCAAAGCGGTTCTCTTGGGAACCATCTCCTCGTCATACTGACCTAGTGGAGTGTGTTTAGCATAGGTCGTATGGCCCCGGGGCCACGGCCTACTATGTAGCTGCTCGGCCTCTTTACTGGTACCGTCATTTGTTTCCGATTTTTTATTTATTTTGATCGAATGGCCTGAGGAACAATTTGCATCGTTTCTTGGAACAACAATAAAAATATTTCCATTCACGTTCTTGATGAATGCCTCAATGAAGGTACCATGTGTCGGGTCTCATGTTAATCTTGGAACTATATTAATATTGTTGTATATAGTAATATTGACGAACATTTTCACCAAGACTAGCCATTGCCAACAATCAATCGCAATTGGAATAATGACAATAATCAAGATAATTAGTAATCGGATTCAGTTATAATAAATCTATAAAAAATTTGTATTTAGGTAAAAATTAGTAATTTAGCAATCCGCTATGATAAATTGAACATCTATCAGATCGAATTATGTGAGTTGTGTGTTAGTAGGTTAGGTTTGTTGGGAAAAAATATCGTTCTATACCTTAAATATTGAAAAAATAGATACATTTTTATTGCTAATTAAAGAAAATTATAGCCAAGCTGAGACGACAAATTTAGCGTACTTATATGTTACATTATATGACTAGTACTGCACTGACTACGGACTGCACTGTAATCTGAGGAGTCTCCATGTATTTTGGATGGTGTTACGAGTGAGAGATATAAAAATGGACTTATACCTGTTTTGCCCTCAGTGTCGCTTTATATCACCGTTCAATCAATCGCCTCTTCTTTCCGTAAAATAAAGCGGTTTTTGTTTTCTAAACCCCTTCTCATATTATAACTGGCGCACTCAATAAAATTCCGGCGAGACCATAAGGCTGTTCTCTTTTGAAGTCATTCAACATGGAAAAACTCTGACGAAAGAACGTTGGTTTGTCAGCGATCCAATGAACGATTAACAATCAGAAGGCGCGATGTCCGGTTAGTACGCTGGGTACGGCAGAACTTTCCAAAATCAAAACTGCAACAATACACCCTTCAGAATTTCTACAACCTATGATTGACATTAGTAATGCAAGAAGATGACTTTGTGTCTGTCACTCGATATTACCGGTATTTTTTTTCTTTTTGGAACAATGCGTCATTGAATACGTCCAGTTGATATTGGTAGACATCTACAGTTTCATTCGATTTTAACATTAGTTTTAGCTTTGGTGATGTGGATGGCTCTCTTGGACTAAACCATGACTTTTTGCGCTTGAGCTTGTCATAGCAGATTCACTTGTAGAGTCACTGTGGCATATTGTGACTAGTTGAAAAGTATATTTCCCCTGATAGGTAATCAAGGGAAACCGCGATATATAAACGGTTCAAAATGACAATTTCAGTCAATTCATGTGGTAGTCATTTTCCCTTACTTTAGATTTTCCCCCATCACATATTTTGGAAACTTCACAAATTTGGTTAATCAATCAACTCTTTAGTTTTCTGAAAGTTCTTTGAGAGTTTGAGCTGAAAGTTAAGCTTGTCTTCGAACATTTTTGATTATCTATCACCATGTTAGTGGCATTAAAATATTCTATTTTAAATCGTTCAAATCAAAACCCAAAATTAGGATATGAATCATCAAAAGATTCTAAAAGTGTTTAATAGGATTTGACCACAGTTGTATTACATTGACACTTATTCGATGACGCATATTCATTAACAGATATCGCTGATAAAAATATGTGTAAGCACTTAAATGCAGGCGTTTTTCAGCACCAGATAGAATACTTGTAATGAGTTTTAATATTTTTCTATTATTGATGGTTCTGTTATTGACTGAAAGCAACATACTCTTAAATGAAAGGGAAAAATCAATGAACAAAAACATACAATTAAGACAGTTCGAATAAAACTACAGTTAACCATTTCCTGATTCACAAATCTATGACAAAAAAAATCCACTATGCAAATACAAACGAGAAGCGGCCAGTTGTCGCTAAAGACTTCGGTCCAATAAAGCAATTTGTGCTACTTTCTCTGATAAATTACAACGAATTTACACACAGATGCAAGTTTCCACTCAAGGTTCGCGTAGCGGCTTGTCCCTCCACATCCTGCCGCATGTCTCAATTGAATGCAGTTTTTTTTAGTTCGTTGCAAGAAACGAGCTCATAGGATTTCAACAGTTCCTTTTCGTCAGCATTGTCTTTATTCCATTACTTTTTCAAAATAATCAGTTACGAATGTATAGCATCAACAATAAAACTCTAATCACGTCATTACATTGTTCTCTTTGCTGATGTATTCATAATTATACGCTAATAAAGCTTTAACCAGAAAAAAAGAACCAAATTCGCATAGTTCCGAAGCAACTGTTAATTTTACGATAGTAGTTTGGGGTTAATAGTCTCCCATACTTTGGAGCATTCGTTTCCATCTAATTGCATCAATTGTTGAATTAACTAAATTATAAAACGAATATTAAATGATTAGTCTCGTTTCTTTTAAAATACTTCGTAATTTATTTATATGTAATATTTGTAATGTATTTATTTTGTATACTGCACCGTAGAGATTTTCACCAATTAATGGGTTAAAAAGTTCGAAAAAAGTGGCATAACATCAGAAAACTTACAACCTAAGCAACAAAGATGATCACGAACAGCAGAAAACATGATCATTGTTGATCAATCTCTAAAGCTGCATCTGATTTTCATCTTAACGATTAACTTAATTAAGTTTAGTTTTGGGAAATATTATTGCTAAAAACTTCAATTACTTGCTTACTATGTTATTTATTTCACTAAATACGAACTTTCTTTTGTATAATCTAATTCACATATAATTTTTCAAAACCCATCGTTAAAACTGTAGATAACAAAAATAAAAATGTTTAAAAAGAAAAACAAACATTTTATAAAGAAGCTATTCGTCTCAATCGTCAAATATAGTGTACAGTACTGCATTTTTTTATTATGACTCTTAGTAGTTCCACAATCTTCCCAGAGGGCAATAAGTATTTGTTATGTTTATATTATATATACATGGCATGCAGAAAATCATTTCATTAAGTGATCTCTCTAAAATTCTATTTTAATTAATTGATCTCATTCTCAATCTTATTCTATAGTCTATATATGTTCAATAATCAGATCACATGGTGTTAAACGTTTTAGTCTAATTTACTATCACGTTGCTTATTTATCTGATTAGCGAGTACATTGGGATCCACTGATACTCTTTCGAGGTCAAACAAACACTTTGAATTGCACTCGTTATTGGTTTTAGAGGAATATCCTGTTGTATTACTTCAATTGAAACATAGTACGGAGCGTCAACAATTGCACGCAACATTTTAGTATGATGGATATATTAGACTTGGATTCATTATTTATCATAATTGGATTCTGTGTGTCTAAATAGGCTTGAGTATCGATTTATATAATAATTTTCTTATTATCCAATAATAACTTGGATTTGCGTTCGATAAGCCGATATATTTGGTAGAGTTTAACGTTGTTTCCGTTTGGCGAGTGCATTAAAAATATGAATAAATGTATTCATCCAAATCTCTAACACTGATGATCTATATTCTACGCATATGCTTCAAACTGCAAGAGCTGCTAAACAAAAGAGTCAAATTTCTCAAATTTTGAAAACAATTAACCTACAAAAATCCAAGCAATAACTTTCCATCGTAAACATTCCCTTAATTAAACCAAATTATTTATTAAAATGGTTCTAACTATGTGGCTAAAAGTTAGTTATTCTTATTTTATTCTATTAATCGTTAAACATCTATAAATGTATCAACCGTTTAAAATATTTACCAAATTACTGTGAATAATTAATCATTTCTTCTATCTGTTCCATCTATGTATGCAAATTATGTAGTTAGTTTCATTTTTTCTGTATATTTTCATTATTCATTCATGTATTCATCTCTATCTCTTAGTCCATTTTTCTCACATAAAATATACAACAAAAAACAATAAATACACCAAGCTTGTTTCATAAAAGAAGAATTTCTTCCCCAAAATTTTAAGTAAAATTGCATTATTCTTTGTTTATTTGTTTCATTCTTCAACTTTTAAAACAAAATTTATCATATTTAATTATTATATCTATGTTCTGCCAGTAAATTTATATAATTTTAAATTAAATTATTATTTTACTTACTTAGAGGTAGATCAGTTTTAACTTGCCTTTTATGACTTTCGTTGATCTACGGCTTCTTAATCTTAAATTAAAATCTTAATAACTGTTACAATTGTCTCTAGTACAATGATATACTATGTATCCAGAACTATATACCGTATAAGAGTTGCAGATGGCAGCGCGTCACCCAAGTCTAATAAAAATAGAGCATAAAACAATTATTTATATGTGTTGTCGCAGATTTGATAGGTAGATTTGGACGCATTTTGTTTTAATGGGATGTAATTATTTATAGCGCTCATTACAAAAAACGTTAGGCCTATAAATTCTTTTTCCGTATACGTTTTAACCGTGCCAAATTTCACACTGCCCAGTGCCCTGATTTTCTCAAAAAGGGAGGCAACATTTTCGCTAAGCCGATTAATATGTAGATACACTTATCAATTTCTCTCCTTCCATAGGTTTGAAATATTTGCTATCAAAATAACGCTTAACAACGACATAAATCTACTCTTTTGACTGAAACATTAAATTTCAGAGGTTTAAATATCACAAACCACACATTTTCAAATTTGGTGAATGAACAAGAAAAGTTATTTTGCTTTTAGTTAGTGCAACTAGATATGCGAAGATGCATTGTTATGATATAACATGATTTCATGTGTTGACACTTTTTAACGCTTAATTATTTTTTATCGTACTATCGTATTAAACATTTTTCATGAAAATTCGATTCCCAAAAATAACATTAAAAAAATTGAAAAGCATCAAACAAAATAACGGCAAATCATTTATTAAATCCAAAATGAATTCCATTTTGATAAAACTGATGTGTGCTATTTGATTATACGACCGAAATGAGTTCAAAAAAACAGAACCGTACTGTAAACCTACTCCATTGCCATCACCTGTTTCACGTTTATTTGTATGCAAATTCCTATTCTCGTTCCGAATGGTGACGGTGGGCGTTCTAGAGTGATTTCGAACAATTCCATCGAGACTCATTCATAGCTCGGCAAACGTAAAGGACCATATGTGCATATGAAGTACTGTTTTATGCGTTATAATTCTTCGCGGCTATTGTCTGGCTACGGTTTATGTCTATGGTGCACGAGGATTGGTTTTTGTGATGTACATTTCATAGTATATCGACTATAAAAGGAGCTTAGCGACTATAAGTAATCGCTTTCCGACTATTAGTAAAAATAAATAATTTATTTCCGTAAGATACTTGCTTATTTGGAAATATATTCATAAAAATGAAATTGCTGTGATAAAAATAAAAATAATAATCCAGAGGGCTAATATCTGATGAATACAGCAGGATAACTAAAAAATCCCGACAACTTTATAGCCTCTAGATATATTTTCATTAGTCTTTTATAATAAAAATATATTCGTTGGAAAATAAAGCCATTAGAGTACGATTTTAAATATGATAAACATGATTTTATGCGTTGTTTCATCACTATGGATAAGACTGAATCATATCAAATGCGATATCTGCGAACTTAAACTATACCGGACAAAACATCGCGATTACAAAAAAAAAGTCAATGGCAATCAAAGTACTTTGAAAGATTTTCGTAAAACCACTCACTAAAGCCATTCAATAACTGAAGCATCAATAAATTAAGTTTATTAACTAAAAATATCCGTTCTATTTCTTCCAACCTATTGAACATGTTAGTGAATGATGACAATAACAAAAAATCTCAAAAATATTGACTCATAATAATATTGGATAAAAATATTCTAAAATGTTATTTGCTTTTAAATTACATGATATTAATAAAAATAAAAACCAAATCATAACAATTAACCACATTTTATCGAACATCGATCAGAACTGCCTCTGACTTAACTCTTTCGTCAGCAATATTTCGATAATTTATCTATTTATAATTATAAAATCAACTGTCTGCTACCAATAGTATAAAAAAGAAATGAAGAAGAATGTATAGCTCAAATTTACCATTGACTGGTTCGTGTTACGATTTCTTGCATCGATGCGATGCATCATCGATGCCTTGTCAAGCTGAATATAGAAATATTAAAACTTTCATGTAAGTATTGCCTATGTTTTATAATTGCGACACAATATATAATGAAAAACAACTATTACTATTTTTGTATAGTCATAATTTAGTCGTAAAAATCATAATGGAACTCTTATGGCATTAATAATACGAAAGAATATTACAGAGACGCCAGCCATGAAACATGATAGAATATTGAGAAAATAAAGTACAAAATATTATCAGTATTACACATGGCAATAAAATTTATAAGTGCGAGTTAATAGTATCTAAAGAGTACTCAATACAAGCAAAAACGCCATATAGGTATAAAAATAATATTATTGACAGTTGAAAAGACATGTCAAAATTATATTAAGTATGGAAAACCTACTCAAAGATTCAATACAAAGATGCAGGTGCAAATATATATGACACAATTACAAAAATTTACTGTTGCATAGCTGATAATAACTACAGCACAAATAAGAAAGTTTGTTCTATGTTTTAACATATTAAATTCTTAAAAATTAGCTTAAAGTCGGTGCCAAGCCCAAACAATACATAAATAATGATATAATTTTGCGACATATACAAATCTAATTTGTTCGGCTCGGTACTGACTTCAAAGTGATCAGTTGGTAGTAGTTAAAATAATATTGTAAATAGATAAATAGGTTTAGGTAGGTATTAAGCTAAATTGTATGTATATAGTAGAATATAAAATACGTATAGTAGATATGTTAAATAAGTTTTCTGTTTATTTTTATTTAGTTATTACAACGATTATTATGTACCTATTTTATTTTAAAACGTTTTTCTTTTATGTTAAAAATCCAAGTTTAATTATTTTTTACTTTTTAGTGAGTTCCTTATTTATTTTTTGAAGTCGGTTTAATCTTTTTGTTAAAAATATTTTATACAAATCGGTTTTTCAAAGTTAATCATCTTTCGCATTATAATGTACAAAGACATAGTAACGTAAAAATAAACAAAAACCAATATAGCAGATCAGTATGCAAGTATATAAATCAAGAGCTTTATATACTCACTACTATAATCAAGGGAAAATATAAAATAAATAAAAACTAATAATAATTAAATCTTATATCGATGGAGCAGTAAGTGTAAATCAGTGAGTGTATTTTCAGTAGAGAGTAACCCACATTTTTTTATTTGTAAAATATGAAGGAGAAAACAAGTAATGGTCAATAATTGATCAGGAGTGTGAAGATCTAATTATTTTAGTAGTAATTATACTAGTATTTATATTAGTACAGAGATATGGTAAAGCGAAAAAAAATGTATACAGTCAATAACTTAAGCAATATAAGAACTAAGTGTCCTCTCGAGTATAAATTAAATATTTGCTGACAATACAAAAGCAAAGGCAATTTGATTCACGACTTCGACTTCATTACTAGCTAAAAGCCCCACACTTAAAGATAATTTCAATAAAGAAAAATTACCTCTCAAGAAAAGAGACATTACAATTAAGCATATTAAGCCTATTATTGAAATATGTTAGCATTATCGGTAGATGAATCATCTGTAGAGATTATCTGCATATCAATATTATCCGTCATGATGCCAAATCGCATTTTTCTACATTTCGGAGCCTCATTTATACATAGACATTGAAGGGACTACCAGACTTTCACTAGATGTAATTGAGCATTGTTATTGTGGCGACCGCCACGACCCTTGGAGGACGTGGAGGCCACCACGAATTCATCAACAAGTACAAAGTTTGGCAACCCCGGTGGATTTGTACCATGTACCATCCCCTTGTAATAGTACCACTTCCACAGCGCTACCGTACTTCCTCTACCTAACTTAATATCCTTTCAATTCTCCCGTCGACCACATGTACCATTTAACATTGAAATAAACAGTATTTTTTCAACCAGTGTTTTCAGTTCTCGCGCAAATTCCTTCCAAAAATAGTAGTGAGGGTTCTGACAAATAATCGCAGCGGCAGCCACACATTTCGACCGACTGTCCGACCCGACGAACATTCCTACAATTGGTGACCCCGACGTGATCAAAGTGCCTAACAGGTAAATCAGTTCAACATAAGCCACTCGACAGGTGCTTGACACGTGCATGGAAGAATAGCACGAGGAACGGAATCCATCAACATCACCTGGTCGAGGACATCCCACGAGACTAGCCTGATGGACAAAAACCACAGAAGCCCATCATGTATACCATCAACACATGAACACCCTCGCATCACAAAACGGGACACGTAACACACTTATAGGTACCCTCAAACAAAGCTAAATGCCCCAAGACGAACAACGTCCTGCTACAACTCCGATGGCAGCTGATTCCGTAAAACTCCCCGCTCAGTTTGGGATCCCCATCTCATCAGCAGTCCCTGGGCGTTTGTTTGCGTGATTGCGGCAGTTCCATTAGGAGGGGAGTTATGTGGCGACCGCCACGACCCTTTAGGCCACCACGAATTCATCAACAAGTACAAAGGTTGGCAACGCCGGTGAATTGGTTCCATGCAGTTCCAGGCTATAAAAGACCATCACGACGACGTCTCGCTCTCTTTTCTTTTCTCCATCCCCTTGAATTAGTTCACAGTTCGTAATTTAAAAGAAGTATTTTCATCTCCCTTATTATAAAGCATGCGTGAAGAGATTTAGTTCCTTTTAGAGATTTAGAGATCGATATTTTTTATGCAGTGATCAGTTTGTTTTAATTTACACAGCAAATAAACAAAAAATCACAAATATTATTAGGGGTACAAATTCAAAACCCACCGTTGCAAAACCAAACCCACGGCAAAACATTTGTCATCATAATTACCTTTAAGAATAAGGCACAGCTTGATATGCATCTATATGAGTAAACATAAATGGTTTTGAGCCAAACAAATATCATGTGAAAAAACTACATTTGAAACACGTATGTGATATAATATGTTATATATAATATGATATAATATGTTAAAAACAAATTTACAATTTTTTATGCATTTTTATAAAAATCCTATAACAGAATTATAATATTTCTATGACAGATCGTAAACATTAGAGCTCACTAAATATCCTTGTATCCTAAATTCACATCAGCTTATTGAGCAAAAGCAGAAAAAGCTAAACTACACTGATACCTTGCAAGTAAGAAATCTAGTAACTAAGTTACAAACAAATGCTTAAATAAAATTAAATTTTCGTTTTGAATAAATTTATAAAATCAATACCAAATAATATAATTAAACACTTTTAATATAAAGACCAAAAACGCCAACATCAACTTTCCGGATACAGAGCCAAAACCGCCAACCATCCGACGCAAAATTGCAATCAACCTGAAACGTACTCTTCATCCACCGCCCACACTTGTCCATTAATAATCTCCGCCAAGATACGATTACCTTTCCCTTTTATTAGCAGCGAGACTCAGGCCCCATCGACCCCGCAGAAGAAAACCGAGAAAAACGAAGAAGAATCAAATGAAAAACCACGAAGATGAGATGGTAGATTAGATACCGGATAACATCTTTCTTGTGGGATAAACTTTATTTAAAGTTATTGTGCTATACAGTGAGGGTCATAAATGCAAAAGCTTTTAATATATATATATATATATATATATATATATATATATATATATATATAATACTGTGTCTCAGTCTGATATTAATTATTAGAATAGTAAATAAATGTAATGCAGTCAACACATATTTATAACAAAGAAGTTACAATTAAATTATTTACAAAATAAATATTCTCAAAAGAAAGTAATATATCATTTTGAAAACTAATAAATGAAAGCAGTAACATGTGAAAATGAGTTCTGCTTAATCCTTTAAGACCCTTTAAAAAACTACATTTTAATCCCGTTGTTCTTTTAACCTCGCAAAACACTATCAAATTTTCATTGCCTACTTTTCGAGTATCGCCAACACAAATATACGCAAAAAATAAGTACAAGAATTAAGAAGATGGAATCGCAATTATAATTTGGCAATGCCGTGGCAACGCAATCTGCAGCAAATAAATATGGACCAGGCACAATATAACGGAGTGAAATTTCCAACTAACAGAAGATATAGTACTAAATATATAAAAATAACTTATCTAATGATGTGTAAACCGGAAGTATTATAGAGAAAATAATTTGATACCCTAGAAAGATATAATGGTACCTTGTATTCCAAACTTCCAGAAAATGTGATACTGCACACTTTAAATAGCTTCACAAAACCAAACGACATAATTCTGGTCGAATAATCCTCCAATTTGGCTTCCGTGCTAAACATTCAAGCCTTCATTATTGATGTCGTCTTTCTAGACGTCTTCAGAGCTTTCAACCAAGTTTAGCACAACGGTCTAAGTTTAAAAGTCAAGAACTAGGTTTACCGGATGGTCTAGTATTACTCATTCACTCATATTTGGAAGAAAGGTCCTTTGTCCACAATGTCCAAAGGTCCGTAAGAATTCCACAAGATTCTCATTTACCCCCGACTCAATTTATACTTGGCCGATTTTCCTCGCCCGAAGCAATAGAACACAGCATTTTATGTAGACGACATCGCGTTTTTTACCACTCGATATTGTCCCGATGTAATGCAAAGCAGATTTCAAGCTTAACTCAACCAGGCGATCATATGGTACAAGTTTTGATGACTGTGGATTAACCCAAGCGTGTAACGCTTTCAAATCGAAAATGTCCCTATCCCCTGGCTCCAAAAATCAACATGTCTCGATCTCCACTTCAACCGCAGGTTCCAGTAATCATCCACCACGCCATCTGCAAAGGCAATGGTGTATATAACACTCTATTTCCACTACTCTGCAGAAAAAACTGGGGGTCTGTTTTTTCCCACAGAAACGAACCCTGTGTACAATGCTGGTTCGGTCAGTCTGCGTCCATGGAGCAGAGGTATAAGTACGTCTCTGAGAAAAAACTTGCACTACTTCAGGTATTCCAATCCAAAAAAATCCGCACTTTACTCAATGGTTATGAGGATCGTAATCACCCATCTCGCGTCGGGAATCTCATTAGCCTCACGAATATGTTCAGCGTGATGTTCTTCCGTTGATTAAAGCCCTACCCTCTCACCATTCGCGGTAGGTAGCTGAAATACGGCATTCCCAGTCGTACTTCAAGGTCTCTGTCACCTGTAAATCTCCAAATTTCCTACTACTTAGTACTAGTTGGTCAATTTGGTTTACACAAAAAGTACCTTGTATTAATAACAACATAAGTCTTAAATCAATAAATCTATACAAGAATTAAATTATTGGCTTCCGGATTGCATCCGCTTTTTTGACTAAAAATAGATGATTCTTTTCATTCAATTATTTACTGTTTATAAAAATAAACTGTCCCTACTGATAAATTAATAGAATGAGGATACATTACTCCACAAATATCTCCGGATTTGACACATCCGCACTATCCTGCGTATAAAACCATAGAAAATAATAAACTATATTGCCTCCCTTTTCTAATGGCGGTATATTCTTTTCGAGTCGATCGGTACAGTCCATCAAGTCCAAACGACAAAAAATCTAGAATATTTAGACTATGTTACATTAATAATTCTATATGGTATTCTTGGTGGAACATACATTTGTTTTAAAATATGGTAGAACAAGAGTAAGTGCAGAATATAAGGTCAAAGTTATAAAATCCAAATAACATCATTTTTTATATAAATAGTGTATAGTAAATCACTTTCAACAACATCGAATAGGTATCAACATATGTCTAAATTGATTGATAACAAGAACAGAGAAGAATATTTTTCTTGTTGTGTTGGAAGTAAAGTCATTAATGAGGTTTGTGCATCAAGAATAGTAGGAAACATTGTAGTAACTGGTAATAATTAGACATTTATTTTAAACATAATATATTTTAATAATGATTTAAATTTTATTTTATAGGTGCAATGTAGCTAGAATTTGTTAAGAGTCGAATAATATGAAATTCAGAGAATCCGAGAGGAAGAAATTAGATAGCATGTTGCTAAGATGTAAGAACAGTGTACAGTGATACTATGAAATAATTAAATTTACTAACAAAACTACACCTGGATCAATAAAAATCAATATCAAATAAAAAAAATATAAAACTATCGACGACACCCTAATGATCTAGTGATCAGGAAAATACAATGCATTATTATATAAGAGTATAGGTAAATAAATTATTGTTTGGCAAAAAGAGGAAAGAGATTTCTTTCAGCTTAAATGGACGTTCATCCATTCGTTTTAGTCTAGTAAATGTACAATTTGTTAATCGAAAGCTCGAGGTAGCCAATTCATTAATGGGGTTTGTAGACTAAGAATAGTAGCAAAAAATGCAGTAGCGATCATAGTTGGTCATATTTGAAGAATTTTAGGAGAATTTCACTGCTTTCATATACAGCGATGGCTTTTTCGTTTGGTTTTAACTATATTATAAAAAAGCACGCCATGAGCCAAACTTATTACTTACATTACATTACATTATTCTCCGTTTTAGAAATAAATATAGCCCAATAAGCGCAAACACGAAATCCAGAGATATTTGTTGAGTAATGTATTCTGGAAGACTTAACTACAATTCTCTACCTTAGAATCATAATACACTATTTTTTTACCGATGTATAATTACTTTTGAAATCTCCACACCTTCGATGCACATTAAAAAGTCTGATTATAACTATTAAAATAAAGTATAAATAAAACCTGTACCCATACAAACTCTGCAGTGCGACCAAAACAACTACGTCACAGACAGATTTGGAGCATTTTAAGGCATATTTAAAATTACACTATTTCAAACATCGATTTTTAATCAAATATTTTTTTACAGAAGTAACTTTTATTTTAGGTGAAGTAAATACTTAAAAATAGTAAAGTAAATACTGTCAAAAAATAGTTTCCCAAAAATAGTGATCTAGCCTATGATCTTGTATTTCATCAAGACAACACCACATAAATCGACAGCGAGATCCGGGACGTTCTTATGAATCCACTTTTATAGTCCGGGCATGGCACTAAATTATTACCACCTATTCCTGTTCATATCAAACTATTTTGCTGGAGAAAAATGCTCTTCAAAAGAGGCTTGTGAAAATCTACTGTCCCACTTTTTGACAGTAGAGAGAATAAGCAGGAGCCCACTAAGTATTAATAACAACTATCAGTCTCATTTGATTTACTTTCTACAATCATGTGGGCCTTCTCATGTGTTCTTTGTCCCTATCCCTATCCCTTATAATTACTGCATCTCTCTTCCGATAGTATTTTATTAAATTATCGAAGTCAGTGAACACGTAACCACGAAACCATAGTTTCTACTAATCTCGAACCTCGTACCTCATCGTCAATCAATCAAAAAAAAAGCCAGTAATTATTACTTCGGTTAATTCATTCGGACAGTTCGATCTAGACCCGGTTCATTACCCCCACGCTACTGCTTTCGCCGAGTGCCGAGGGCCACGCCACTGGTCTCCATCCAATTAAGGATTTGGTTGGGTCAGTGTCGCAATCGAGAAGGCCTTGGCAGCCCTGGTTCACCGTTGTTTTTTTCTCTTTTTCTTCTTCTTTTCGTTTGTGAGTGTGTACGCGTTGTTTTTTTTCCTGCGACTCGGTTGTTCTGGCCGAGAATATTCGCGAAAAATTGCGCAATGGCTGAAACGCCCGCGCCCAGCGAAAGCTAAACGATCTAGTAACGTAAGCGCGGATTATTAAATAATATATTGGGCAAAAAAAAACGTCACAATACAAGCCACTAAAACATTTAGAATGTTTTCTATACCAAAGAAGTTTATGCTATTGCGATAAAAAAAAATCATGGCGTTCCTTGTTATGAATTCGTTTTGCCAAGTCAAACTGTAAAAAAGTAACTTTAATTAACTATGTGACGAAGTTTTGTTGTGTCATTTATCATTACCTTGGTTTCCATCGTAATAATGGACCTCACACAGAAATGGTTATTAGCAACTTTTTCATCACAATGAGGCTCTTAACATTATTACGACAAGAAATCCATTACTTTTCCAATAGATGGCTTTAATAACTTCTACATAGCACTGTAATAATCCGATTGGTTCACACTTGATAGTGTTAAAAAGTTAACATTTACCAAAAAAAACTTAATTGTTTCATTCTGCATCAAATATTTTTTATTACACTCTTAGTGGCTCAACAATCTGGCCAGTGGGCAATAAGCCATTCTTATGACTATATAATAGAATGAAGAAACAATGGTTGAAAATAAGGAACAAATTTTCTAACGAAACAACAACAAAAAGGTATAGTCGCCGCCGGGAATCGAACCCGCAACCTCCGCTTTATAAACGCTTTAACCATTACACAATAGAAGCAGTTGTCTACAATATTTCTACGAGATCTTTTTGCTATAATTAGTAGTATAATTAATTAGTAAAAACCAAACTGAATAGCTTTTGTACCGATTTTCCGTCACATCAGCTCAGCAATAACTTTATATACGGATATTTGATAATTTTAGATAAAAAATATGTGAAACCTTTGTATGTGCCTTTGAAATTTGAGCGTTTCTCTCGATTTACCCTCATAATACCCCCCCCCCAAATAGATCCTGATTTGGTTCCAATGGGACTACCTCGGTGAAGTACACTTGAACAATAAAAGAATTTTGAAAATCGCCCATAATTGACAGAGAAATCCACGATTGACATTAAAAAATATATACAACCGAACATAGAACTTCATCCTTTTTCGATACGTCGTTCATCCATTAAGGGTAATGAAAAAATATTTCAATCAGACCGGAAATTGAATATGAAGTCAAACTGATATAGCTAGACCAAAGAATATATTTATTCTGCTCTAATATACATATTGCTTATTTAAAACATTACATGAGTTCAAGTTACCATGAATATAAACGTAATATTCAACAGAAAATATTTAATCGTAAAAACAGTACCCATTGATACACGATGCATTGTGTGGCATAAAATGCATGTCATGGTCACCACACACCATTCCGGTCACCCCTGTAGACGTGATACGAAGTCGCGCGGGATACAAAGTGGTACCGTCTAATTCTGAACGAGGCGTGACTACGGGAACCACAGGGGAACCTTCACGCAGCGCGGGCGACTCATTTTGCGACGGTTCTTACTAAGAACCCTCCACAAATAATAAATTTCAATCAGGGACCTCACACTTCGTTGCGGTCGGTCTTGCCGCATCGCACGACACTAACTGGGTAGGTACCGTCGACGCAACGACAACGAAACTTGGCCGAACATCATGTACAATTTCTAAAACGGTTTTTTTGCATGGTGCTATGTTATCCAATAGTTGTGCTATAAGTACGGGGTCTGATTTAGTCAAATTTGTATCTAACATGTTTCAAATTTAAACAAGCATCGAGATGATGATATCGTGAAAAAATCTAGAATAATTGAGAGGAAAATGATAAAAATTAAAATTTTGTTTTCCATACAAAGTATCGTTGTCACTGTTACAAAGGATAGGCGTTGTTGTTGGTTGTCAAATATTTATGAATATTCGAAAATTGATTTTGTGACTAAAAATAAACACTAATTAAAACTACCGACCACTGTTATCAAACTACGATTAAATTATCCTAGAAAATATTATTAGATAATTTCTCGACACTGGCTATTTAATAATTTACCACTATTTACATTTCATACAAATGTAGGTAATTTTTGGTAGATTCATTGATTCAATAACGTGAAAACGTAGAAATAGTCTGTCTATTCTGTGGTGAAAATAAAGTGAACAATAATGTGTGTAATATGTGTCAAATATTCTAATTGCGGTTGAGTGAACATCTACGAAGAAAGAGTTGAAACATCTAGGAACTGTTTATGATAAAGCATACTTTGAAGATGTATTTCACTTTGTTATTATGTAGTCACAATTTTACTGCAAGAGAACTCTCTATATTTTTATTAACACATGCCTCATATTATCCTACGTACTAACGACACTGATGACAAGCGAGAAACAGAAAATGATAATAGTCGTATCGATATGTTACACTCAAGAGTGACTGGAAATTAAGTGGATACAGTTAGAATGCAATGTTTTTCGTGTACGTTAAACACAACTACAGCGAGTACGACAACATGAAATTAAGCCATTCCGTAAATGCAGGACTCCTGTGATCCAGAAATGAGCAGCATTTCACTTCCGGAATCCGGAAATGGACTTTGTTGCCTACAAATCAGCTATAATTGGGGAAATAATAATCGTTTGCTAATATTGTAAGGCTTTAAAATATAACGACAAATCTAGTAGGTTATCTTATGCCGGTGAAAAACTCAATTTCCCACAATCGGTACCACCACAAAATCCATTGCATTCATTAATTCCTGGAATGGGAAATAATACTAATCACTTCTTGGTCAACATTCAAAAATGTAATAGTTGTTTCAAAATTACGTGGTTTGGTGAAATGTATATTTTACAGAACAATTTAATGATCACTTCCAAGGTATCTTTAACTTTCAACTACAAGAACAAATTTATAATTTATTAGCAACGCCGTTAGCATTATCAGATGTAGAACATCAATTCTTAGAAATTAATTTTATCGGCAATCTGGATGCGGAAATTGAAAGGCATTATACTCACAATCCAACAGTAAAGCGAACTATGGTCCAAAAACTGCAAAATTTTCTTAATAGATAATATCTTAATAAATATTCAAAATAGCATTGGATCGAATGACAATCATAATATCGTCATCAGACCTGACGAAGCACCTGCCAATAAGCACACGAGGAGACCTTATTCAACAACAATCGACATAGCTATTGTTATTGTCGAAAAAAATAGTTGTTGGTGATACATAGTTCATCGGGTCATTTAGACTATTGATAAAAATGCAAGCATTGTCAAGTTATTCAATGTATGGTTATGTTAAGTTTTGATGTTAATGACGAAGCACGTTCAAAGACTACGAATTGTAGGACCTATTGGACGAAAACTCAGCTCAAACTTTTAAAGAACTTCCATGCAGCTTAACAGTTGATGAGTCAACCATTTCCAGGCATTTAAAACGATGAAAAAGGTCCAAAAAGAAATAACATAACTACCATACGAATTGACTGACAATACTATTTCAAACCATCGCAGCATCACGATCTCATTGCTTGGCGGGATAAAGTTTAAATAAATAAAATAAAAGCTTTCTGTGACGTATTGTGCAAAGTGAGTAAGGGGCGCAAATGAAAAATTCACTGTTGTAGCTCGAATCAGAAGTTCTGCCATATTCAGCAGACCCGTTAGATATAACATCTTTTGATTACCATTTGTTATTGTGGACGCAGGCGGCATAACTTGGTTGGCACTCAGTTTGGAAATATGAAGTGCGAAAATGGACCGATTATCGAATCGGTGCCAAACCAGCAATCGTTCTTTCGACAGGGCATTAACAGAATGATAAAAATACAAATAGATTCACTAAACTTTTCTAAATGTATTGCTGAATAATTTCTTTATTAGCTATCAATTATATGATTTTCTCTTTTATTTTAAATGTTGCATCGTTAGATTCTTAATTAAAATCGTCTATTTAACGATACATGGAGTCTCCTTGTCCGTTGTTGTTCAGGTCGCGCCTAGTTTGGGATTAGACGGTACCACTTTGAAGGCAGCGCGATAACGCCGTCCGCAGACGTGGTAAATGGGCAACCAGGTGGTCTGACACTTCTCGCGGGCCTTCGCCTCGGCAATTATCCCGTTCATAACGACATCGTTCCACTTAAAACGTATAAATTTTCGTATTTATTGAGATACGTAACCGCCCATAGATTTTTCGCTTGTCTTTTTTTTCCTCTTTCTTTCCTACATCGCGGTGTCCACGTTTTTTTCCACTGGTTTGTTTATTGCTTGTACTGCATAACTTTTTTTTTTTTTTTTTTTTTTTTATAATTATATACATTGTTACTAGTCGTTGCCGACTAACCTACAATTTGTCCTTATAATAGCTTAAATCTAGGTATATATCTAATAGGACTCATCAGTCCTACATAGTCTCTAACATAATAATAATTGTTTTAACACTTTGAGTTTTTTCTAATGCACCTCACTGCACTACAACACACTACACAAGTTCAAATGGTTTGGTCCTTTTGAGTCTGCGTCCGGTTTTGGTGTTGTCCAAGAGTTGTAATACTTCGAAATTAACATGAGAGTGAAGTCTCTCCTCATGTCTCTTTGCAATTCTTTTAATTTCTTGATTGACAGTCGGTATCTGAAGATCTCGATGTAAATAAATGGTCCGGTAATATCTGGGTGCACCTACGATGCTTCTTAGGACTTTGTTCTGGAAAACTTGTATTAGATTTATGTTGCTTTTTGCGGAACATCCCCATAATTGTATTCCGTATGTCCATATAGGTTTTAATATTTGTTTATATAGAAGTAATTTATTATGTATAGTTAATTGAGATTTTCTTCCAATTAGCCAATACATTTTTCTATATTTTAACTCAAGTTCTTTTCTTTTCTTTTTGACATGTTCCTTCCACCGTAGTTTTGCATCAAGTGTCATTCCGAGATACTTAGCATTATTGCTGTATGGTATGACAGTGTGGTTTATGGTCAATGGTGTAAGCGCGGCCTGTTTATAGGTGAATTGAACATGCACAGATTTGTTTTGGTTAATTTGTATTTTCCAGATTTGGGTCCATTTATTTATAGCGTCAGTAGCCTGTTGTAGTTTTCGGGTTGCTTCTTCGCTATTGTTTCCGACAGCAAGAATAGCAGTATCATCAGCAAATGTAGCCATTGTAATGTTTTCGATTTGTGGTATATCACATGTATAAAGTAGGTACAGAATTGGCCCCAGTACACTTCCTTGTGGTACACCTGCTTTAGCTTCTTTTATTGTAGAGTAAGCTTCCTCTTGTTTCACTCTAAACATTCTGGCTGTGATGTAAGATTTTAATAGTTCGGTGTGTTGCTTCGGTAATATTTTCTGTAGCTTATGGACGAGGCCTTTGTGCCATACCTTGTCGAAAGCTTGTGCTACATCTAAGAATACAGCTGAGCATACTTTATTATCTTCATAGGCTTTTTCAATAACATCTGTTATTCTATGCACTTGATCAATCGTTGAATGTTTGGTAATAAACCCAAACTGGTGTGTTGGTATTAGGTTTTTTCTCTCTATAATTGGTTTTAATCTTTTCAAGAGGAGCTTTTCAAATACCTTAGCTATCATCGGTAACAGTGAGATAGGTCGATAAGCTTTTATATCATTTGGTGATTTTCCAGGTTTTGGAACCATTATTATTTCAGCCATTTTCCAAACGTCTGGGACATATTTCAGTCGAAATGCTGCATTGATTAAGTTAGTGAGCTTTATAATACCCTTTCTTGGCAGATTGTGCAGCAATTGCCCTGTTATTAAATCATAGCCTGGTGATTTATTTGGCTTGATGTTAGTTTTAATAACGTTGGTGACTTCTTTCGGAGTTGTTAATTGAATTGTCGAATTTTCGCCGTCTATGTCCGGTAAAGTATGTTCAATTTCACTTTCGTTTGGTTTGAAAGTTTTCTCTAAATGGTCAGCGAATGCTTCTGCTTTCTCCAGGTTGCTGCGTGCCCAACTTCCATGCATGTTTCTTATCGGAGGACTATGTAGACAGGATCGTTTTAGGTATTTAGTGGCTTTCCAGAGCGAGTAGTCTGTGTTCTTGTCATCTGTTAAATTTCGTAGATAGTTATTTATGGAATTGTTTTTAATTTCCAAAATTTCCCTCTTCAACCTTTGTGTTATGTTGTTTAAGATATTCTTATTTTCAGGTGTTCTATTTTGCTGCCATTTTTTCCGTAGTTTTCGTTTTTCAGCTACCATTTCCTTGATTTCTTTCGGGTAATTTATTCCTTTGGTTGAAGTTTTAATTTCTGGAGTGTTATTCCAAGCAGCCTGTTGGATGTCTGCAACGAATTTTTCGGTTTCATAATTTAATTGGTCTTCTGTCTTAAGGGGAACATTTAGTTGAATTCGATTGTTTATTTCTTCAACAAATCCTTCCCAGTCTGTCCTCTTGTTGGTTAATGTTGGATTTTGTTGTTTTCTTATAATGTTTTCACTCAGCGTCAAAATCACAGGTGTGTGATCTGAACTTAAGTCAAAATTTTCTTCAACTTCCATGTAGTTAGTGGTTATGTTTCTAGCTATAAAGAAGTCTAACAGGTCTGGAGTTTTCTCTGGATCGGTAGGCCAATAAGTTGGTTTTCCTGTCGACATGTAACTGCACCCTAGCTCAGCAGCTGCTTTATGTAATTCATTACCTTTAGTTGTCGTCATTCTAGATCCCCATCTTGTATTTTTAGCATTGAAATCACCACCGATTATAAATTTTTCTCCTAGGTTGTTTAGAACATTCAAGTAATTTTCTTTTTTTTGGTTGTATCTTGGAGGGCTATATATGGAAGCTAATGTAACCCTGTATTTGCTAGATATAACAGTTACTGCCGTTACCTGATTTTCTGCTAAACTGAGTCCGGGTTCTTGATGATGGCATATATTATTTTTTATTATTATTGCACTTCCTCCTCTTGCTGTGTTAGCTGGATGAATGGTGTGGTAAAAGTAATATCCTCTAAATTTAATAAAGGATTCCTTTGTCAAATGGGTTTCAGATATTAAGCAAATATCTATTTTTTGCAATTCTAGGAATACTTGTAGGTCAGCGTGATGTTTCTGAATCCCATTAGCATTCCAAATTGCGATGCGGATGTCTTTACTTGCCATTTTTAGTTCTTGAGGCCACCGCCCTATTGTTTTCGAGTTTAAGTAATCTTTCAGAAAACGATTCAATAATCTTTTCCTGGTTGTCCAGCTTTGCTATAAGTTTCAATAGCAGTTCGTTGGTTGTAACGTCTTCTTTTTTTGTTTCTTTTTGAGCGGTTTGGTTTATGCTTTGAGCATAGGTCATTTCATCGTTGATTTCGTTGTACATTTTTGGTTGTTTATTTTGAGTCACTGTTTTTTGCTCTTTAGCCTGACTGATTTTATTTCTTCTCTCTTGGAATGTTTTCGCAACTACGCATCCTCTGTAGCTTGCTGGATGCGCTTCATTGCAATTCGCACATTTCGCTTTTGTTCCTTTGGGTTTTTTGCATTCTCCCGTGATGTGTTTTCCTGAGCATTTTACACACCTTGGTTCCCTTTTACAGAATTTTTGTGTGTGTCCATGTAATTGGCATCTCTTGCACTGTGGCACAAGATTTGCCTTTCTAAGAGGTTCTATTTTTACTTCGACTCCTAGAATTTGTTTAATTTCATAAATTGCTTTTATGTCCGTGTTATGTTGGAATGATAACATAAACAGTGGTAAAGGCTTCTTCTGGACAACTATTTCTCCATTGTTATTTTTATTTCGTTCTTTTTTCAGGATATTTGTGACGTCAGTACATTTAAGTCCATTTTTTATTAACTCTTCCACTATTTTAGTAGTTTTAGCTGTCGGTGGAAGCCCTCTTGCCATTACTTTAATGTCTCTGGTTTGCTTATCTTCATACGAGTGCCATTGTAATTTTAGGAATTCCAAGCACTCAGCAATTTTCGTAAAAGTTTTACGACATTCGGCGTTTAATTTGATTTGTCCATTGTTTAATGTTGTTGCTCTAAATAGTATATTATTTGTTTTCATTGTTTCATATAGCAAGTCAAAGTCTGTGACATTACTTACTATAATTGGAGGTGGTCTCGGCACTTTTATTTCTTTATTCAATTCTTGTGCTTTAATGGTTTTTGGTTGTTGTGGTGAAGCTTCAGGTGTGTAGTTTGCTTTTCGTTTCTTATTTCTTTTAACTGTTATCCAGCCTACTTCTTTTTGCAATTCTTCCTCGTCTGTTTCATAGTTTACAGGCAATTTGTTTTCAGTGCACTGGTTCACTACGGGAATGCTAGTTGGATTGTATGTGTTTTGGTTTTTTATTAGGAGTTGTAGTGCATCTAATTGTTTTTGCATATTTGTTAGTGCAATTTCCAGATTCCGTCGGGCTGTTTTTTCGTTAATATACGCATTATAGAGAGCTTGCTCATTTTGCGTTCTCTTATGGTTTTCTTGACAAAAGATTTGATTCTGTTGTGCCAGATAAGCTTCACCTGACGTTGAGGATTGTGTTTCCATCTCATTTAGTCTCTGGTTCTCTCTATTAATCATTTTTATTTAATGAATAGTTTAATTCACGTTTTTACAAAAATTTCAGTACCGGTATTTGTTTCAGAACCGTTATAACGCCGCATTTGTGGTACAGATGATGCACCTCCGACCCTTAACAGCCCCCAAAATTTTACCTTTGTTACTTTATTGCAGTGACCATCGTTTTAAACACATTTTCACTAAACATTTAACGCGCAGTTTTAACACTGTTATTGTCGTCACGGTTTTTACTTATTTTTTAAAATCGCATTTGTGGCACAGGTAGTACACTTTCAAATTTATTACACTGACCGTCGCTCCAAACACGTCTTTACTCTACGAAGGTCGAACGACAACTGTACTGCATAACTGACACAATAGTTATAGACAAATGTTGAAAATGGTAAAAATTTCTTAATTTATTAAATCTTCGCAAAATGTTAATAAGCAATATAATAGTGACTTTCTTTCGAAATTCGAAAATCATAGGCTTGTAAATTAATTTTAAAGGATTTGCTCCATCGATTTCAGCACGTGATTACCGGTTTCAAAAGACAACTTCGAAAACAAAACCAAGCATAATTGGAGACAAGAATTTGCAGATATTACTCGATAAAACTATCAATGCGAATCGCTACTAATTACAATTTATGCATTTGAGCCAAACACTGAGCAAAAATCGACCGGAAATCGAGCAAAGACATGACACACAATATTATTCTTCACACTGTCAACGCTCGACCACATGTTGCAAAACCAGTAAAATATACTTGGAAATATTAAAATGGGAAGTGTTACTCCATCCGCTGTATTCTCCAGACTTTGCTCCTTCTGATTAATGAAAATATACTAAAAAATGGGTCGATTCGTAGATAGCCTCAAAAGATACATTGTTCTTTCGAGATAGAATCTGTAAATTGCCCGGAAAATGGGAATAAGTAGCGGCTATCGATGGACATTATTTTAAATAAAATACATTGTGCATAAATAGATAAATCACTATATTTTTTGATGCGATCAAAAACCATTTAGTGATTCAATATTTTTTCCAGATGATCAACGAGAATATGCCAACAGAGACAAGTACCATAAATAGCAACATTCTTAATTATTTTTCCTGGATTATTATTGCCAAACATGATATCTTAAGATATCCCAGGAATGTTAGAGTTTCATAACAGTTCAGTTTTAACGTAGTCAGGCTCAAAATTAGTACCAATTTTTATATTGATTTTGACTATTTTTGTCCTATCCAAGTTGACGAATTTCAAAGAAATAGTGAGTTTACTTACAGAGTATTCCCTCTTAAATAACATGTAACTTACTATATTCAATTTTATTCCACTATCTTTTCCATAACATTCCATAATTATTTTAAAGTAAAGATAACCACTGATACCATTGATTCTTGCTGACTATGGTGACAGGGTATCTAGCGTGTTTGTCTTTGGCATTTTAGGCTTTGGCACATTGGCTTTGCAAGTTCTTTAGAGTTAGAGCTAAGCGAACTCACTGCAGAGTAAATTACTTCTAATTTGAGTACTTAAATAAAACTATATTTGGTATATATAAATCAATTACTTTTTAAAAATGTAAATTGTAATTAATTATTCACCTGATACTGCAGCGTTTCGTAGTTAGTGTTTCAAATACTAATATCTTCAAAATACATTTGATCATAAACACATTTATCATTCACTCCAAATCGGCAGAAGTCGTAAAAAACTGTCTTGGGCATCAGTTAATATATCACTGTCTCACAAGATGAAACCCTCTTTACGATTCTATAGTTCCGCTTATGAAAAGTAAATCAAAATTATATTGCTTATTTGATGAAGTTTGGTAAGACTAATGCTTTGTCAATCATAGAACAAGAATAATTGGATTAATTAATTCACTAATTCAGTATTGAAACCAACACAGCTTTAGATTAAATTTAGGGCAGTAATTGTGACTAAGGGACTTCTGTGTACTGTAATCTCTATAAGAACCAGAATAAATCGGTTGCAAGATTGCCATTTAAGCTTACTATACTGTTATTCATCAGAAATAACAGAGAGTTTAGAAAAAAGATGTGATAATAATTTTAAACTATCGCCTTAAATAAATGAAGGCATATTGGCGTCATGCAAACCTTTGTTACAAAATGAGTTCAAAACGGCAAAGACTTTAAAATATTACAATTCATGCCTTAGAGGCAAGTTACAAAAAAAAACATGAAACAAGGACTGGGAGTAATACAAGTAGCAATACTACTAAAGAAGAAGATGATTTTAATGATTTTGCGAACAGAGACAGTGATAAACCACAAATATCAAATACGGAGTCAGAGTTGGTCAATTTCATAAACGATAAAAGCAAAAAGCTTATCATGCTTCAATACTATAGAGATATAAAAATATGTGTTCATGAAATTTAACTGAAGTTTGCGCTCATCAAGATCTGTAGAATCATTAGCAGAATTTATTCATCCCCCAATAGCAGGCTGTTTGTCTGCTAGTATGTTTAAAAATATAGTCTTCATGAAATAAAGTTCTTCTTTTACTGATTAATAGGCTTGGCTGGATTAGTTCTATTCTATTTATATAACCTAATCTAATAATTTTATTTAAAATACTGTGTTAATAAAATATTTTCGACGACACGACTCTTTTACAGCGTTCTCAAAAATGCATGAATGTTTAATTTAGCTTAAGACAAAAGTATTCTGCCGTAATAAAATAATTTTTGCTTCATCAGATTCTCCATGTTTATGTATCATTCTGTTAAGTTTCGACTGTATGCTAACTCAATTTGTCATGTTTTAGGATGTTAAAGAAGTGTAGTTCAATGTTACGCAGTCCACTGTTGCACGCGCCATAGATCATTTCGAAGAGCTTGGCCCAGACGGTCGGCATCCAGGCGAAAGTGCAAGTGCAAGAGAATTGCCAACATTTCTGCTAACCGCAAGATCATAAAGAAGTCGGTATAAGCAAGCGGGTACAGCTGGAAAGATGTCTCTAACTCAAGGGTCGGGCCGCTAGTCAGCGATAGAAGTGCATCGTCTTCACAGGCGAGAAGTTGTTCACCGAAGATCAAGAGAAGAACCATGAAAATATCAGGCGCTGATCCGCTAAGGATCCCGGCATGTTAACACCGCCAAAATCAGCAGCCCGTCATGGTCTGGGGAGGAATATGCGCCAGTAACAAGACTCCCTTCGTTTTGTTAATCAAGGAGTCTAAATCAATCAAGTATATCGTAGCGCCACTCTCGAGGCTACCGCACGGCGATGCGAATTGGACGCCCCAATAGGACACAAAAGCGACGTAAGACTGGTGCCGTGTCCATTTTCAGGACTTCATCACGTCGGTAGCAGGGTCTCCCTACTCACCGGATCACAACGCGATGGACTACAACATGTGGTCCATTTTAAAGGGTCTGTATTACGGGGATCTGTGCTAGAATGGAGCCGATTGTCGCCAGAAATCCTCCGACCCATTGCCAAAAATTTGAAGTCACGCTTAAACCTTTGTATTGCGGCTTGAAAAGACCACTTCGAAACCGGCTAAGTATATAATTGCTAAAGGTTTATGTTATTGTTATTCATTGTTATTTTGCTTAGTTTATCTAACTTAATAAAATTATCACTTAAAATGTTTCAAGTAATTTATTTTGGAACAGCCTGTATATACGAAATTACTAAATTACGAATTCATGCAACAACAATTATACAGATAAAATTTTGTATTTCGTATTTTAAATACATGCAATATTGCAAGCATTTTATAATTTGTATTTTAATTAATGCATAGCATATAATATGCCAAGCTCTGCATACATCGAATATATGCCATACATCAGCAATGTTATTTGTCAGTGATATTTATTGTCTCTCTATATTTATTATCTCTTTGATAGTCATATATTGCTAGTATATTTAATATGTATTTTTCACTTCGTCATTTTCAGAGAAAATTGGTTGCTCAGATACGTCTTGTCTTATCTTAAGAGCTATCGTCCGACCACCACAACTTCAAAATCTCGGACGCTTAAAACCAGAGACAAAAATTGTAAACATATGTTTCGTGGCCCACTTCTTGCGACGGATTTAAAATAATAAACATTTCTTTCACAATATGACAATAGTTGTGTTATATTCCCATAATCCATTAAAATAGCTACGTAGGAGAAAATTATACGGTTTTGTAATGAAAGTGACGATTTTTTCGGAATTTAATTATATTATGCAAAAAAGGATATCCTAAGGAAATTGCGTGGGTATCGACATAATAACATTTCGCCAGAGCGCTATAACAATCTTGACGCCATTTGATATTTCCGAGTGGTTCAGAGTCATTAATACCATTTTGACGCGTTAAATTATTGCTGAAGGTGGTCATTTCGCGAAGCACCAGATCATTTGTTAGCTGTGCGTCGATGCTCGAAAGTTATTAAATCTAAATTTTATCGCAGCATACGGTTCATTTATTTGAACCTCAGTCTCAGAGTCAATCTCATAATAAGGTATTGAAGGGCGCACTATTGACCATTAATCATAGATAGATTCATTAATCACTACCATAATAGGTTACATGATAATTTTGACAAACTACTTTATGACATTTATACGTATTTATTTTACAAAAAGTTATTTCTGCAAAAAATCGATTTAAAAGAAATATTTTGAAAAACGTCTGAAATAGTAAAATTTTAAATGCATGTTAAAAGCTCCAAATCTGCGCGTGACGTAGTTGTTTCGGTCGCACTGGATTGTTACACGGTTGTATAGGTACAGGTCTTACTTATACATTATTTTTATAATACTATGGCCGGCTTGGTTGGCGTAGCGGTAAAGGCGACAGGATGGTCCACCTACTGTTGCGATAGTCGCGGATTCGAATCCTGCTGGGGCATGGTCGTAAATGTATTTTTGTGATTGTTTAATATTTGTAATTGTCCTTAGGCAAGAGTGAAAAATCCGACAAGGAAAATGATCCCAGCCACGCCAGTAAACAGGCTGGGTAAGACCGGATGTCTTTTGGGATGATTTCTAAGTAGGTCACTCGTCAGTCGGTCGGTTAAACTATAGGTCCCGTCCAGATAAACTCTAGTTGGTAAAAAGAAGTGTGTTATAATTAGAAATTCTATGTATATTGATGGTGTAAAAGCTGCTAATGTAATTATACATCCGTAAAGACTCCAAACAAGTTGTATATTTTCGTTCCAACGCAGAAAAAAATTTAATTAAATCTTTCAAGACGGGAATCAGACAATTTGGTTTGAACATTGGTAATTTATTCACAGTAATAAGATCATTCTAATATAAGCATTCACTATTTTAAGTTCCTTTAATAATGTCCAAAGTATAATTAACGAATATCGAGATAAATAACAGTGTTGATCATATCTGAGGTTAAGCCTGATTTGCTTTATTTATTGCGTATATGAATCCCTAATAATGTTCTTCCTTTTTCATTTACCTTTCATTTACCAATAGAAAATTGTAGTTTCACTTGCTTATAATATTGCAGGGCAATTTTTAAAATGAAGTTTATTTACACAAATATTACAAGGTAATTTGATACAATATCGGATATACCTTTTCGTTCTATAGAGCTAGTAAGAGTTTAAGAAAAATAATCATTCATCATTAACTACATATAATTTAAACTTTTTTTGTGTTGCAGTTACTATCAAATTCATTTGCATCTGTATCTTCATACCCTCATAAAATGTTTCAGTAGGTTTGCCGTCGATACAATATTGGCACTAAATTTCAATAATACTATTCTCGACGTGCCTCAAGAAAAAGATCAAAAATAATAATGAGCTAAAGAAATTATGCAACAAATACATGATGTTGTTTTAGGGACTTTAGAAATAGTTATGATGTTAAAATGAAAAAGAACTATAAGTAACATAAAGCGCATAAAAATCCACAAATAAAAGTAAGGGAACAAAGAGGCAGACAAAAAATAAATATCAGACAAGACCGCTAACATTTTGTTGCTAGACATCAAAGAGGGGTAAAAGCAGGATATAAACCATAAATGTGAAATACCTCAGAAGACACAGGCATTAAAAAATGTTACTAAAAAATTAGCGCATATGTGCTATCTATCAGTTATCATCTTAAATTGGATTTGGTGTTTTGAAATGTTGTGTCTGACTTATCCAAAAATAGAACAGGCAATAAATTATATCCACTTTGAAAAAAAAGTCTATATATTATATTATATTTATCGATCTTTATCGTCTTTACTACCTCTGTTCGAGGATACGTATGAATATATCTATGTCTATCAGAAATAATACATACAAATTTATGATGATTTATTTCTGTGATGTTTCAATTTAATTAACATCTCCTTTTTTATATAATTCGATTAACACCTACTGAAGAAGCACATTGTAAGTTTATTTGAAAAACGATTGTAATTTTAATTGGTAGCTTCATTTTCATTTTATTTTATTTTTTATGTTTCCTGGCAAACGTCTTGTTACAGGTTTGTGATAATGATAATGAGCTCCTCGCCCTGCTTCGTTATAAACGATTTTAAAAGTTACGTTTATGATTTACTGTGTTTATGATGATTAATTTTAACATGCTTCTAATTTTAATTGGCTGTTGCATTTTATGTTCATTGTATTTCTTGGATATTTTTAATGTTTAAGGCTATTTTTATGGGTTATTACTGTTAGTCAATTCTTGCAGCCTTAAATTTGCAAAAGAGATGGTTCTCAACATAGTTTTCTTGTGGCTAGATACACTAACATGTGTTGATGACTATTAATATACTCTTTATATACAAGGGTGGTTGGATAAGTAACTAGCCCACAAAAGAATAACGAAAACTTTGGATAGTAGCGATTTATTTCTCAACATAGTTTCCTTGTAGCTGGATAAACTCACATGTGTTAATGATTATTAACATATATGAGGGTGGTTAGATACGTAACAAGGCCACAAAAACATAGTTTCCTTGTGGCTAGATACACTAACATGTATTGATGACTATTAACATACTCATTATATACGAGGGTAGTTGGATAAGTACCGAGACCATAAAAAAAAACGAAAATTTTGGAAGAGTGGCGATTTATTTCTCAACATAGTTTCCTTGTAGCTGGATACACTTTGACCCAACAATGTTCCAGCTTGTTCAATCAGTCTGAAAAATATATTTTCTCGAGCTCTGCAAAGTGGGGCTCCGTGGCCGCAATGACCTCCTCATTCGACTGTAATTTCTGTTCGACAAGTTCGAACACAAAACGAAGTTACACGGGACCAAATTTGAAGAATACGGTAGAGGAAGCTGCAATTGCAAGCCTAATTCGACCAATTTGGCCGTGGCAAGTGTGGAGGTGTGAGTCGGTTCGTTTTCATGGTGGAAGAGCACTTCTAGAGAATTCGTGGAGAATACTTCACAAACAGTTAATAAACAAATAATTCAGCACAGTACAGTTCTGTGACCGATTAGCCCTTCTCCAGAAAACTGTGGCCATCACCTCTCCGGACGATCGAACAGTCTTTGTCTTCTTCGGAATGCGTTCGCCAGTTGAAGTCCACTATTTCAACTGTCCCTTGGTCTCTGGTGTGTACCACTGGATCCATGTTTCGTCTACAGTCACAAAACGATGCAGAAACTCTTTCGCATTGCGTTTAAATATGGTCAAACACATCATCTCTTGCGCTTGTTGCTCGGAGTGAGCAAACGCGGCACCCATCAGACCGACAGCTTTCTCATGCCCAAAATTTCATGCAGGATACGACTCACTTTTGAAATGCCTTATCTTTTAGCTATCTCGCACACCTTCAATCGGCGATCTGTCAATACGAGATCGTGAATTTTTGTCATGTTATCCTCTGAGGTAGCTATTTTTGTGGCCTCTGGGCAATTTCCCTACCAAAAACAAAAATCGAATCACCGACCGATATTGCTCTTTTACCATTTTTATAAAATGCGCGGATACGCCCACCTCCACATGCAGTCAAAACAAATCTGCTAATTAGATTCGGCTGAAAATCTACAACATGATTGCAAATCTAGTACTTATCGGACCACCCTCATGTAATGAATAGTTTTACAGCACTGTTAGTTTTAATTAACTAACGCATCTTCAGGTGCGTTTCCTTCTATAAATCATGTGCCACATCTGTTAATATTAACGTGATCTTAATATAATGTACTTGATAAATATCTATGTTGTTAGATTACTTGTTTTATCGTGCTTTTAGTTTTAACCAACAACTGCATCTTTAGATCAGATTAGTTTTCTACAAAAACACGGGAAACAAAGTATATGTCCTGGTATTAATATTGTGTCCTGGTATCATCATCAATCCATGCGCTCGGGAAAATTCTCCTTCTAAATAGATATGCTGCTATTGATGGCGCAAAACTCTGAATATTCTAATATTCATATCACACCAAATGTCGCCATACTGGACAATAGGCCACATCAATTCTGACCTGAAACAATGTTAGTCTCCTATTATTCAGATCGCTTTATAAGATCTTGAAATGTGTTTTACTCGGAAATAAACATATAGAATATGCCTTTAGCGTCGTATTTGGAGGGCAACTTCAATCTTACACTTGTCAGAATCTAATAGTGTTCATCTTAAGAAAACAAAAGCTCCACGGATTCAGCATCTTGAGCCGTAGCTATGCCACGCCACTTTCTTGTCCAGTATTACTGATCTCATAAATTTGAACTAGCGCATTTTCTTTAACCGTTTTTGAATACCGTTTAAATTTACAATAGAATTAACTAAACCCATCAATTGTTAACATTTTCTTTTCTTAATAAGTTAATTTTTTTTTAATTAATTCTCAAGGCGTATATCTGCTATGCAATTTCAGAATCACCGAACATCAGATCGGCCAAGAAGTTTGTAGCGCCATATTAAATACCATATTTTAAAAAATACTTTGCGGATAATTGGATCCAATACTACATATCCTTAGCAACTGCTTGTTTGAATCCCAAAATAATTCTATTTGTCAGTCTGTTATTAAAACCATTATAAGTTTAATAATTTTTATAACCTTTCAAATGCCCAAGAGTCAATGTTTACAGTGGAAATCTGATTAAAAATCAATAAAAACGACAATCACAACCCTGCCTGCTCATCTCGGCTTGTTTCTTCGCGATATCTTTGAAGTCTCAAATTTTCTTAAATAATTTTCTAACAATTTACACACTCGCCGATAGTTTTTACAATTTTAATTTCCATTAATACTGGAACAATTGCGTTCTTCCATACTAACGGTGCTCCTCGTTTGCCAAACTGCCTAAACAGAACGTGAAGCCGTTTGGATAATGTTTCCCCACCAGCCTTGATTTTATTGCTGTTTGTAATTCGTTAATTATTCAGAATTAGTTCGTAATTCAGTTATTTCCAACTAATTTCTAACTATTGGTTACGTTGGTACAAGGATTTTAGGATCTGTCATTCCGATTTTAGTGATTAGCCGCGCCTAGAGCGACCTCGAAAGTTTGAAGAACTGTAAATTCTGCTGGATTAAAACTCAAGGCAAACGTAACAAAAGTTTGCAACTCCATTAGGAGTCACCCAACCTACTATTTCCCACCATATATACTAAATGATCAAAATTCAAATTCAATCAATCAAGACTAGATTTATTAAAAAAAAGGACTTTTGAGTAATATTTTCACGAGAGTCCCAAACCAAAAAAAGCATGAAGCAATCCATCCCGAGCAATACAGAACATCGGTACCAAAACAAGATTAGATCTGGTGGGACAAGAGGTGTTTTATTATGAACTCTAGAATTAAATCTAGGAAACCAACTCTAACTGATGTCTAAACATGATCTGACCTACGGAAATTATAAGGCAATTTAGTGCGCATAAAAATAAATAAGTCATGATGACAACAATCAACCTTACGTTGGCGCTCGTGACTGAGAAGACCCTCTTGAATTTTGGGTGGCAAATTATCCCCGTATGTTACCAAGAGATGGAGCAAGATCATAGAAAATAATGAACAATATATTCAAGATTATCATTCCATATACTTTTAACATCATATTCCATCAGTTTAAGATCCTGTGTAGGCATTCATTTATCAGTTGCTATCATTACATCATCTGCTCATCAAAAGCTTCTATCAACATTAATATTTTCCCCATATTTGTATACCCTATATGTAGTCCTGTTTCGTTTCTTTGACATTTCTTTATTATTTCATCCATTAATATTATAAAGAGGGTTGGACTTAAATTTCCGCATTGTTTTAGTTCTACTTGTGTTTTGAAGATTTTTGATTTCATGTTTTCTGCTGAACTGAATAATTATGAACTCCCGCAAACAGACAATGTTAAATACATGGGAATGAATTTTGATTGACGTTTGACGTGGAGAAAACATATAGTGACAAAACGCAAACAGCTTGGCCTTAATCTAAACCAAATATATTAGCTGCTAGGGCATAAATCTAGATTATCCTTACTTATCGTTAGATCGTTTACTGAAGCGATCTTCTACATATCAGTATAGATATATTGTATAAAGGAAATCCTAAAATATTACTATCGCCCACGGGCATATTGTTGAAGTTCTAAAAGATTAATAAAAAAATGTTGTCTGCAATGGCGGCATTAATATTAATCCTGTATATTTCTTGAATTATTTTTACAATTTTATTACTTACATCTCTTTTTTAATATAATCACATTGAAGATTTCATTCGACGAAAATTTCTTCGCAGCGAGCATTCTTTTGAGATCTGAGAAAAGGAAATAGTCTCTGGGGGCCAGATCTGGAGAATACGGTGGATAGGACAGCAGTTAGTAGCTCAATTCGACCAATTTGGCAGGGTATGGGACACGCTGTCTTTGTGAAGTAGCACTTTCTATTTCTTTAAATGGGGCCGTTTTTCGGCGATATCGTCCTTCAAACGGTCCAATAACGCTATGTAATAGTAGCTGTTGATGGTCCTTCCATTTTTAAGGTAGTCAATGAAAATTGTTCCATGCGCATCCAAAATACAGACGGCATAACCTTGTCAGCCGACTGTTGCGTTTTCTCACGCTTTGGAGCGGGTTCATATCTATGTATGCAGTCCACTCGGATAACTGTCGATTGGACTTCGGAGTGTAATGATGCAGCCATTTTTCATCCATCGACGCAAAAACTCGGGTTTATTGCGCTTGATCATCTTCAAACACTGCTCTGAATCATCAACTCGTCATTGTTTTTGGTTAAAAATAATCTGGCGCGGCACCAACTTTGCACAGAGCTTTCATATACCCAAATATTCGAATTATATGATGTACACGTTCAGTTATTTCAATACGTTCACATATTCACACGTTCACACGTTCAATAATTTTGTGGATTTTTTAAATGTTTTCGTCGGTAACAACCTTTTTGGGCATACATTGCGTTCACCGTCTTCGGTGCTCATTTCACCACGTCTAAATTTAGCATATCAATTTTTTATGGTTGATTTTAATGGGTCAGTAAAAACTCGGCATCAATCCAAGTTTTGCGTCAACTGTATTTTTCCCTTCAAAAAGCAATATTTTATCAACACCCGAAATTTCTTTTTATCTATTTTTTTCACAATAACAAAAGTTGCTACACTTAAAATGTTATAATTCACAAACTAATGATCCAGCAACTATCAAATGTATACACGCATCTTTTGAGGGTTACGGCTAACTGAAAAATATATGGATTTAATTCTGGTAGCACCATCTATGTGTCAGGCCGGAGACTTTCAATTGACCTGTTATATATATTTCTGTACTTGCTTGTATAAGAACAGTTTATTATGTACTGATAATTGTAATTTTCATCAGATTAACCAACATATTTTCCTATATTTATTGAACTCCAGTCCTTTCTTTTCTTTAGTGTGTTCCTTCAAGAGAAGTTTCGCATCAAAGTTTATTCTGAGGTACTTGTGGTCTGATTATACGTTAACTGCGCATGCACAGATTTCTTTTCGTTAATATTAATTAAAACGAATAGTACTATTTATTATGAATATGAAACATAATATGAATATTATGCATTATTGCTGAAACATCTGCACGAATTAAGTTGTACAACAAATATTAAATTAAAAAAGCAACCGTTCACAGATACACGCCAATACAAACTCATCACCTATGATGATCTAGATAGGGATAGAAGCACGCCGATACTGACTGTGATAAAACCGTATGTTCGCTGCTCTGAACGATGATGATGGTCTACAGGCAACGAGCAAGTCGAATCCGATACAGATATTTCTAATTAAACTGCCTCGTTGCTAGTAAGCAACGGACATAATTGAAACTAAACTAAGAGATCGGGCCGATAGCGGGCAATAAGCGTGCGTCATCGCAAAACAATAAGCCTCATTCCCATACTTCAATTACCAGTCACGGCGGTTCCGATAGTTACCCGGAGTATTATTCCTTTTTGCATCGCTCGGTCGCGGGGAGTGCGGACATGGCGACGTCGGAATTTAATCGTCAATCGCCATCTCTATCCGATATGTAGCAATTTCGGATTTTTCCGATGGCGCTATTGTGCCGGATGGAAGATTAATTGGTCCGCAGGAAAGTTATGCTCGGTCGTGCGTGGAGACGGAGACCAAACCGCCTGTTCTGCGAGCACATGAAACGTGTAGCTGGTTGCCGCGGCATTTCTTTTATTTCTCTGCAACATTATGAACCTTGACCAGGACGAAACCTCCGACCGACTAATCAGAATCATTCGGCTCAAGCATTTCTTCTTTTTGGGTTAATGATTATTTAATAATTACTGACTATATAAAATATGTTTATACCATTTGAATTTACAATAGAATTAACTAAACCTATCAATTGTTAAAATTTTCTCTTCTTAATAAGTTAATTTTTATTAAATTAATTCTCAAGGCGTATATCTGCTATGCAATTTCAGAATCACCGAACATCAGATCGGCCAAGAAGTTTGTAGCACCATATTAAATACCATATTTTAAAAAATACTTTGCAGATAATTGGATCCAATACTACATCTCCTTAGCAACTACTTGTTTGAATCCCAAGATTCTTTTATTTCTTTGCAACATTATGAACCTTGACCAGGACGAAACCTTTTCACCAAAAAATTGAACCGACTACAAAAAATTAAAAGGATCTGAAAGAGTAAAAAATAATCTAACTTTTTTTCACTTTTAATACAAAAAAAAACTTTTTAAAATAAAATAAGTACATAATTTATTACTATTTACTACAAGTATTTTATAATCTACAATATACACACAATTTAGTTAAATACCCACCTAAACCTATTTATCTATTTACAATATTATTTTAACTACTACCAACTAATCACTTTGAAGTCGTGACCGAGCAACAAATTAGACAAATTTGCTTTGTTAGTGATTTAATTTTATGTATATGTCACAAATTTATATTATTATTTTTGTATTGTTGCTTCGGTAAGTGATCCGCTATACAAACTTATAATCTAAATCTTATTCTGGAGACTATTCTGACTTATTCTAAAGACTATTCCAAAAACTTATTCCAGAGATTATTATGTCTCACTATATGTGTTTATTAATCAATTTGTATGGTAATGTGGAGACCGCCACGACCCTTTAGGCCACCACGAATTCATCAACAAGTAAAAAGGTTGGCAACGCCGGTGGATTGGTACCATGCAGTTCCAGGCTATAAAAGACCATCACGACGACGTCTCGGTCTCTTTTCTTTTCTTTTCTTAAATTCAGAAAAAATAACAAAACACTAGTTTTTATACTATCGAATTAATAATAACTAATAATCGAAAAAATTCACTCGAAAACATAACTAACATAAAATTAAAACATGAATAAAAATTATAATATGTTTTAGATGTATCTATATCAACAAAATTACCAGAATAGGGTAATTTTCAAAGCTCAGATAATGGCAAACAATGTAGAATGTAACTAGTTATCTAACACTATTTGGTAGAGTATATTAAATTTGTATATATCAACATTAGTATCATGGTTCCTAGTGGTTATCAGAAAATATTATCTGTGAACATGTACTGATACTATTGCAGACAATATTGTAGATGTTTGGAATATATAAATTACACACATGTTACTAGATGAAAAATAAAATTGCCAGAGAAAATTCCGGACATACAATATACATTTACGGCACTTTCTTAATGTGAAAAAACTAAATCCAAACTATATCACTACATAAATATTCCATATACCATATTTGACGTGAAACAGCTTTGTTTGGTTCCTTTCTATTTCATTAATCTTTCAATACCTCAGTTAAAAGCTTTTATTTGAGCTGAAGAGGAAACATATTTATTGATACAAAATCTGTAACATGTTCTAATATAATCTGTAATCTGTTAAATGTTCTCTTCCCTGTAGTCTTCAACTATTTACCAAGTTATTCAAGCAGTTCACGGAGCACAATCTGTTTGTAACACCTATTTTAACTGGATTTCCGTATAATAGTCTTCGGATCATTACGACATTTTCTAATGACAGTGTCATTATGGTAAAATAAACATATCTATCTAGAGCTATAGAAAATGTACAAATATCAACAATAAATGTAGTAAAGACTGGATACAGTAAAGAAATACAGCTTAAATAATTAATATATCGTAATATATTCATATCAATATTGGACTGCGGTGAAAACACAAAAACCTACGGGATGCCCAACCCCTCAACTAGAATCAGTGAAATACCTCCACATCCATGTTCATGATTGTTCAGACATTCAGTTTTACCAACTAGTACCAAGTTAGTTCCTTTTATTTAGTTTTGAGCCTGTCAATAATAAATTTATTTGAACTTGTGGAGTGATATTATAGGATTGTACTCATCAAAACGGCTAAAAATTTAACGCTAATTCTTCAATGCCTAAGTACGTAACCTAAGAAAAACTGCACGATGGTCATAGAAGATTGAAGCAAACTAAAATAATTGAACATGAAATGCATTAAAAGTGTTACAGCAACACTTAACTTAAACTAATTAATTTAGTTTTAATTTTAAAAATCCGTACACATTCCTGAATTTATCAAGTAGGTACATATGAAAAGTGGCAATAAAAAATGTATAATGATTCTATCAAAGAAAGATGTTGTGTTAAAAAAAACTTGTTAACTGAACAGATCGAAATACAAACTAATTAATATGTTATAAAGAAAAAAAAAGAAAAATATTTTAATGAATGGTATTAAGATTTTAGACCAAATATCCATAAATTATAATAAAGACACAGTTAGTTTTATTCACCAATGATATTTAAATCGATTAAGTATTGATTACCCATATGTGATTTGATTTAGAAACAGATTCAAATCCGGTCAAATAGACCATCTGAATAGAATTAACTAATTTTAATTGCAGATAAACCAAATCATTTTCTCTTGTCTCCATCTGAAATTGATCTTCGGTTAAAATTTTATGTTGTTTTAATAGGTTAACGATGCCATTCTAGATTTTAAATTCATTTTCGATGGAGAAGATTTTATATCTAATGACAAAGTCTCCTTTTTGCCAAATAGGGTTTATATGGACAGGCCTACATGGAATCCGAACCACAGTCCTCGGCATTAAGCCTACCGATAGCAACATCCCAGAGGAAATCTGGTTTTACCCAGCCTGGTTACTGGGTTGGCTGAGTGAATTTCCCTTATTGAATTTTACACTTTAGCATTATCGCCAATTATAATTATAAACAATCGCAAAAATAAATATACAACTAATCGAAGAATAAGTGATTATAATTCACATAGATCTGAACTAGGTTTTCCACGACATATTTATATATTTATAACAGATTGGCAGATATACAACTAAGGTGAATTAAAAAAAACTGTATATATATGAAATAACGTAAAACTGATAATTTTATTTGGTCTTGAATTATTTGAGGAAGTCCACGGAAGATTTAAAAGATGAATAAAATTGAAAATGCTCAAAATTAAATAAAAACAACAATTTGGTTTTCCTTTGATGTATCCTCTGGGTCGCTATGTAAGTAGCAACGAAGCAATTTGGCGTATCTTTTTATTTGCGATCCATGAAAGACACCCTACAGTAGTCCATTTGGCAGTCCATTTAGAAAATGGTCAACGAGTTTATTTTAATAAATACAACCGCGCCAGACAGAGCGCCATGTCCACCTTCGACAACATTAACAAGTTTCTTCACAGTCTGTCAAACTTATGATTTTGCTCGCACTTTACTGTATGCTGACATGCCACGCTATTACATATGGAATGCATAATCAAAATCGTTTTAGCGTCGAAAACAAGGAACACTAGTTGAAGGACGTCCAAATATATTTGCTTCAGACGCTCTGGGTCGCATCTACACAGTACATCCAAATAACGATGAATGTTATTATTTGCGGTTGTTGTTGGTGAATTTTCATGGTCCAAAATCGTTTAAACAACTGAGAACAGTTAATGGATAGTTGTGTACTACTTATCGTGAGACATGTCAACTATTACATTTACTCGAGAACGATTCCCACTGGGATCATACGCTCGAGGATTCCGTAATATCTTCATCGCCGCATCAAATTCGTACATTGTTTGCTATTATCATATCGATATGTTTCCCCTCGAATCCAAAAGATTTGTGGGTTAATTATAGAAATGACATGTCCGAGGATGTTTTGCATCGTGTGCACCCAATCGTCATATGCACGATGCATTAAACCAGTTGCAGAGAGAACAGCAATACGACATTCAAGCATTGGCCGAAACAGTTCGTACAAATGTTCCATAATTAAATCAACAACAAAGAATTGCGTACGACACTTTGATAGAAGCTATGAACAGGGAATCTGGTGGAATTTATTTCCTTGATGCTCCCGGAGGAACCGGAAAAACATTCTTAATTTCATTGCTTTAGGCAAGGATCAAATCGCGAAAAGATGTAGCTCTAACGTTGGCTTCATCTGGAATAGCTGCGACTCTGCTAGAAGGCGGGCGAACTGCACATTCTGCCTTGAAATTACCATTAAACATGCAAATCAACTAAACACTAATTTGCAACATCGCCAAAAATAGCGCAATGACCAAGATCCTACGGGTATGCAAATTGATTGTTTGTAATGAATGCACAATGACCCATAAGAGGTCACTGGAGGCACAGACAGATCTTCGTGGTAATCAAAATATTTTTGGTGGGGTCCAGTTATTCCTTGATCTAAACTTGCTGATGAACTAAACGCATTCCTAAAATCATTGAATTGACATTGGAAATAATAAAGTCGCAGTGGACACCTCGACCGGATTCATCACATTACCTAAATTTCTGTCACATCAAAAACTCAAAAGAGGAGCTTATTCAGCGTGTTCCCAGATATAGCGCAATAGTTCAATAACCATAATTGGCTGGGTGAACGAGCAATATTGCCGGCGGAAAATAAAGATGTCGAGGATCTCAATGCCACCATTCAGAATTTTCTTCCGAAACAGTTGGTTTCCTTCAAATCAGTCGACACCGTTATAAACCAGAACGATGTAGTCAACTATCCCACAGAGTTTTTAAATTCACTGGAATTGCCTGGATTACCACCTCACAATTTGCAGTTAAAAGTAGGATCAGTTGACATCATGCTGCGTAACATTAATCAACCTCGACTGTGCAATGGAACAAGACTGGCTGTGAAAAAGATGGTGAATAACGTCATTGCGGCAACAATCATAAAGGGAAAAAACAAAGGAGAGGATGCCTTGATCCCGCGTATACCGATGGTTCCAACGAATTTACCATTCGGCCAGCCATCTCAAGGCCAGTCGTTGAAAGTTTGCGGAATCAACTTGGAGTTTCCCTATTTCGCGCATGGACAATTATACGTCGCGCGTCAGAAAACTGTCATCTTTGTTTATTTACGCACCACAAAACAAAACAAAAAATATAGTTTATCAGAAAGCTTTTAATTGAAACTTTGGGGTAAGTTATATGGCTCGGTGAATGGTAAAACGAAATGAAACGGTGGTGTTTACATTATGTGACCGTTATTTATTGGCAGAAAATACAAAATAGATAAAACGGATGGCAGCCGTGTTACCTGGAGACGAGGCTTGGGCAGTCGATGGTGGCACGTCTAAACCAAACGATGGTCGGTCACCATAGAAAAAATAGAAATTTCACGGTATAGGCGACCTTGGGGAAATGTTTTGTTTAGTTCAATCAACTGTAGCGCTGCGATCGCAAATTGTGATTGGCAGTTTAAATTGCAGGTGCCGCCACTAACATGAAATGTGATTGGTCGATCAAATTGTGTGAAATCAGCATTTTCTATAGGCGTCCATTTTTATGTTTGTTGTTTGTAGGTTATGGTTTTTGTTTAGATCACGAAATTTTCGTTTTACGTTGTGCATATTTTCTGTTTTACATTAATTATTATGGGGTAATAATATAAAAATTGATGACAATACGTCAGTGTAGTAAAAGATGTAGTGTACCGGGGTAAAATTCTACTACGGAAATTAGACATCGTTTCCCAAAGAATGATCTCGATACTTTCCAAAAATGGGTTGATCAAGTAAATAATAGTAAGTTACCTGGATAAACCACAATGCAAATATATCAACGTCATGGTGTTTGTTATGGACATATTAGTGAAAAATTTAGAATTATCCTTCCTTCACGAACAGGTATTTGGGTAAATGCATATCCATCATTGGTTTTATCAGGTACATATAAAATTATCTATCTACTACATGTCTGTTTATATATTGTTTGTTTACAGAAACTCAAAAACTTATGAAGATGTTAGTAGTAATAAAATTCAATTAATCTACCAAGTTGTGCGTATGTTGTCAATGTGATGTCTCTACATAAAGAAGTCTTACAAGAAGGTAATAATTAATATAACTGGATAATTAGTAGTAATAAATACTACTTTTAATTGTAAAATATCCCTAAAATATTTGCAATACTTTAACTTTTTAGAACAATCAGTGTTCAATCATTTTATAGTAGAGGAATTATATATTTAAATTTGATTGCCTTGTTAAGAAAATATTTGTTATGGTGCCATCAATTAAAAATTTAATTGCTACTTTTAGGGGATTTATTAACTTAAAGAAATCTATTTTGTCTAAATTTACAAATAACTACATTTGTTTAACAAATCTTAACCAAGATTGCTTAAATATTTTTGTTGGATCTATTAGAGGTCATAGAGGTAGAAACAGCATCCTTCCCCTAGTATGTTCGAGAAATTTCTAAAAGGGCTCATCATTTCATTTTTTTCACATCATTCGCCCGGAGCAAATTGTGAAGAAGATGAACATGTTGGCGCTTTAGATAACTTACATTATTTTTTAACTGGAGATGTAGCATCACCAGAGGTTGTAGAATCACCAGTTGAGTCTATATTTTCAGTTCCAGAGAACTTTGCTCTGAGGAAAACAAGAGTGGAACGTTGCACGTTAGTCTATATTTCAGGCTATTTGATAAAACTTCTGAGAAAAAAGACAACGTGCAATATCTGTCTACATTCTACATTAAGTAGTTCCACAGATCAAAAACTCGATACTGATTTTATAGAAGCGATGCAGCCGCGTAGACCCAAATTAACAACTCCATCAAGACTGTTTTACTATACTGTTTGTAGGTCTTTAAGCTATCTCTTTTATTTAATACCTAGATTTTGTCATAAAAATAGCATATCTGTTATTCTGAGAGATGTCTTAAAAAAATACATAAATTTTAAACGTTTCAACTGCCCAGTCCATAGCGATTTTGAAGACCACATTTTAAATCTTATTGTCAAATGTTCATTGTATTTTTGGGTTAAACAAGTTAATTCAATATTAACAGGGAAGGACTTAAAGTTTACCTTCAGTATAGCACAAATACAAGATAGAACTCTAATAGATCCTATAAAATTGATGGCACTAAACAAATACGAAAAAGGGAGCAGGCGTTATAGAAGAGTATTTTAATTATTTTGTCTGGAGTATGGGGCTTTTAATTTTTTTTATTTACATTTTTGTAGTTTATTTATTTTTGCTTTTTGCAATTATGTATATTTCTGTTGTTTTTTATTATTATTTATATTATTTACATTTATGTATATTTGTATAGGATTTTATTTTAATAAATTAGTTTTTTAAATTAAATTTGATTTTCATTCAAATATTATTGGCTAGCAAATGTGACGTCATAAAATAGTCACGTGAAATGGCTGACCAATCAAAGCAAATTATTTTCCTTACAGGATTCTATATAATATTTTTAAACTAACCAATCAAATTCACGTTGTCAGCGCCACCAATGATTGGACTAAACAAGATTTTGCCCCACCACTTAGCATTGTAGTTGCACACCCCTGTCGGTCACTGAATGATTGGAAATACCCTTCAATAACATCCCATATAAACGTCTCGGGGTTGCCAGCTATTCGTTATTGGGTTCTAGATGGCGCTACTGGCACCCCGCCTGTGTTCAACATCTGGGATTATATATCCGGGTATTTTGTAATTATTCCACTATGTAAAATTCGACAAGCGTCAAGATCGCTACAAAACCTTATAAATAGTCAGTATTTCAGGAAAAGTATGAAATATCATGTGTAATTAATCGAAAATAATAATAAAAATTCATTCATACCGAGCAATTTTTTTTATTAATTACGGATTATTAGGTCTTTTATTTATCGAATGAGGCAGTACGTAGTCTGCCGTGTCAGCTAGTCCATTTATATAACCATTTCCTTGATTTTTATTTAGGAATAATCATTTACATTATTGAAAAATATTACATGAATATTATTTTATATCAAAGTCACTGAAAACGGTTTTATAATTTACATCACAGTAAAATTAGAGGGTATCGTTTTTATTAATTTAATATGATATAAATAGAAATATCATATTGAAGTTAACATATATATTGCTGTGCCGCCATCTAGTGTGAATAACAATAGGTTGTTAATAAATGATATTTAACTTTTAATGCGAAATGTTGATATAATTCGGAATATGTAAATCGCGTGTGACGCCTTATTGCTTCAACCACTGAACTATCCGATATCTACTAAGCTTATTATTATTGTTATGTTAATGTTGGTTTTCTCTTGTTCAATTGATAAAGTTAGATCTATAGAATTCGCAAACCTGTTCGCGTACCGGAACCATTAAATTCGCAAAACGTTACCGATTATCCACTGGAGTTTTTGCGCTACACAATTTTTTCGGTTAGCCGTTATCAATATTATAGATTAATATTAGATGGTTGCATGTATTCTGATACATTTTTTTTCATTCTAAAAAGATATTTACTGCGAAAAAATAATAATGTTTACAATATATAATAATCAAAACATCTACCATCATTTTCCAGAATTTTTTTCGATTTTTCTGACGGAAAGAACGATGCTGATTTAATCAATTTGGTTTCCAATCATGGATCCATTTTCGCACTTCTCCAGCTTTTGGAAACCACGTATTAATCAAAAAGTACAATGTGAGTGGTAATACGTGCGGTGGAGTAAAATTTTCCATTCGAATTGCAACAGTGTGTACCTCACAACTCTTGCAACTCGTGGTAGACAGTTGGCATGTAAACGGATAACCTTACATCTCTTACAATATATTGCTGGTCTGTTTTACAACAATATGTGGTTAAATATGTTCAATTCACATCAGTAGACAACTCCAGTAACGGTTTCATTCGGTTTTAATAACTCGTAATACCCTACACCTTGCTGATCGTACCACATGCAGAGGAACGCTTTATGACCATGAATATTCCAAGCAACTCTCCTGGACTAACGCATGACTTTTTGCGTTTGGAATTGACGTAGCAAATCCACTTTTCACATAGCCCAAATATGCTACATAAAATACATTTTCTCATTTTTCCTCACAAGCAATGAAACCGCGATGATGAAACGGTTCGAAATGGCATTTTCAAAGTTAATTCACATCGTTTCATTTCCCTGCTTTTGAAGCTTTTTTGAGAACTTTTGCACCTCCAAGCCGTTCTTTGCCATTGACATTAAAATCAGCACATTTGAATCGTTGAAATCAAACCCGAGAATTTTTATATGATGTAGCAGCATCGCTATAATAACAGGTCAATTGAAAATTCCTCGGCCTAATACATAGATCTACTAGAATTAAGTCCATATGTTTTTTAGTTAGCCCTAATCCTCAAAAGATGCGTGTATAAATTTGACAGCTCTCGGATCATTAGTTTGTGAATTATAGCATTTTGAGTGAAGCAACTATTGTTATTGTGAAAAAAATGGATAGAAAGGAATTTCGCGTGTTGACAAAATATTGCTTTTTGAAGGGAAAAATACAGTTGAAGCAAAAACTTGGCTTGATGCCGAGTTTCCGGACACTGCCCCAGGAAAATCAACCATCAAAGATTGGTATGTTAAGTTTAGACGTGGTGAAATGAGCACCGAAGACGGTAAACGCAGTGGACGCCTAAAAGAGGTTGTTACCGACGATAACATTAAAAAAATCCACAAAATGATTTTGAATGACCGTAAATTGAAATTGAATGTGTAGGAATGTTCGTCGGGTCGGTCAGTCGGTCGAAATGTGTGGCTGCCGCTGCGATTATTTGTTAGAACACTCGCTACTATTTTTGGAAGGAATTTGCACGAGAACTGAAAACACTGGTTGAAGAAATACTGCTTATTTCAATGTTAAATGATACATGTGGTCGACGGGAGAATTGAAAGGATATTAGGTTACGTAAGTGGAAGTACGGTAGCGCTGTGGAAGTGGTACTATTACAAGGGGATTGAGAAAAGAAAAGAGAGCGAGAAGTCGTCGTGATGGTCTTTTATAGCCTGGAACTGCATGGTACCAATCGACCGGCGTTGCCAACCTTTATACTTGTTGATGAATTCGTGGTGGCCAAAAGGGTCGTGGCGATCGCTACAAATGAAATAGCAGACACTCTAAAGATATCAACTGAATGTGTATATCATAACATTCACGAATGTTTGGGTATGAGAAAGCTCTGTGCAAAGTGGGTGCCGCGCGAGCTCACTTTTAACCAGAAACAATGACGGGGGTTATGTTATCAGGTGCTTTCATATATTTTTATCAGCGATATCTACTGGTGAAAATGTGAAGTATCAATGTAAACAACTGTTTCCTAACCTAACTGTTCTAAATATCCAAACCTGACTGTCCCAGAAATTTTTGTAATTTGATGATTTGAGTTTTTTATTTAGTATCGTTCAGTTATTAAATGTATACTGAAATAAGGTTATCAACGACGGAAGCAGTACAGCTACTGGACAACACGCGGGAAATCAGAAGATTGAAGCGAACCGAACCACATGAACTTGTAAAGTATATAAGTGTATTCTTAACTTTAGGTTAAATATTATAGTTTAATTTTATTGTAATTTGAGAACTACATACTGATGTATTAATCCCGTACTCGTCTTGTGTATTAATGCACGTACAATAGAACAGTAGTAATAAATTAATTTGTAAATTAAGATTGTCCATTTTGATTTCTCAACGATTGGTGATGACATAATAGTGAATTTGATATCAATAACCAAAAACGACCTGGAGGACCAAAAAAGTTTGAAGAATTGCAAACTCTCAAAAACTTTTTAAACAGCTTAGTAGTTCGTATAAACTCTTGCTGGAAAACGTTTATATTAGTGTTGGGAACTATCGACTGAAATTGACTATCGACTGTTTAGTAATTGGCTACTTTTTACTATCGACTGTTTCTGTCGCTATTCTCGGTCCGACTGATTTTGTTACTATTTACTATAGACTATTTCAGTCGTACTTTTAGTTACTATTTTTGGTTCTACTTGTTTCATTCGACTGATTTTTAACGTTCTGGCTCTGGTCATCTTAGCCACGACCTTGACAAAAATGTACCCAATTTATGCTTACATAGATTTATATATAATATATGTAATTTTATAATTTTTTTGGTAGTTTACTTGTAAACAATATATTGTATATTGATTTTATAGCATTTCGTTACAATATTTTTCAAGATTGTTAATATAATAGGGTAATAAGATTAAAATTGTGAATGATAAATAGTAAAATATTTTTGAGGTAATATTTGGATTACTCTCTCGATTTTTGTTAAAAAATATTTCCGTTCTAAATAGTATTGTAAATATTGTATAAAAAATATTGTATATTAATTTTATAGCATTTTATTATAATATTTGTCAAGATTGTTAATATAATAAGGTAAAAAGATTAAAATTGTGAATGATAAATAGTAAAATACTTTTGAGGTAATATTCGGATTACTGTCTCGATTTTTGTAAAAAAATACTTCCGTTCAATAATAAACAAATCATTTATATTATTTCATTTTTCATTTTTAATTATGTCATGGATTTTTTTTTCTATGATTTGTTATTCTAGTATCTTCTTCTAATATTTATGGTTAATGTACATTTTTAGTTTTCAGGTTTTGTTTAAGTTCTATTGTGTATATTTATTATAGTATATTATTTAAAAATAGCAATTAAGACATTAAAATACAATAAAACATTTGTTGGGTATTATTCCATTTCATAGAAAGATACATTCCCTTTTACGGACCCACAGAACATTCAAATATAAAAGTAATTCTACTTCGTTTAAAATAAAATTATAAATTGCATGTTTTGTATTATTATTATAATAGTATTCAGTAATTATAAAATTAACTGCCTCAAGCAATTATCCTCCGTTTCTTCCTGTTTCACAACTTATACAGCAAAGGATTCGTACATCTTCGTCTGACATCTCGAATTGACAAAACAGTCGACCCGTGCATTTGACTGAGTTTTTTGACAATCGACTGTTTCGAATATTTTGCGATTATCGACTGTTTCGACTGTTTTCAGCCGATAGTTCCCAACGCTAGTTTATGTGGTACGGAAGAGATCCAATAGAAGGGAACATTACCTGGAAATGAAAAATGAGTCTATTACTACAATCCCAAGCAAGGCAAGCCGTGATATAATCCAGGAAAGCCAACCACGTCGATAGTGAAGCAAAATATCCATGGCTATAAAGTCTTGTTACGCATGTGGTGATAGAATGAAACTGTTATTACGGGTGTCCGATATCAGTTAAATACATTGAATGAAATAATGCTACAAAAAAAACAGTAATAGACGCAAAGTCACCTTCTTGCACGACAACATTCGGCCACACGTTGCAAGAGTTGTAAAGGAAATATTAGCAGCTAGAATGGGAAGTTCTTGTGCAGCTAGCAAACTCACTAATGAGTAATTGATCGATTCCAAACCAACATCGTTTTTTCGATAAGCTATCACTCCATTACCACAAAGATAGGAGAAGTTTTGGACAATGGTGGAAACTATTTTGACCAACATGTACTATACCATTTTTTCTTAAAATATGACTTTTAAAATGATAAAATATTCAGAATATATTCAGCAACCTAATAAATTCGATAACTTAAACATTTTATTGTCTCCATTATTATTAGTATCTTACTAAATGTTTTAAAAATGTTTTCGGGCGTTATTTTAAGAATAATATTATTGACTACGAAAATCAAAAACCAAAAAAAATTCTACAAAGGTGTATTGCACACCAGCAATAGCGAGAAAACGATCGTCTTGCCCGGCCACGCGTTTCAAGGCGTGGAAAATACACTATTGCAATTCTAATGGGAAATTCTCGCGCAACCGGCATATTCATCAGACTTGGCGCCTTCTATTTTTCCCCTGTTCTGGTCCATGTTACTAATGGTGAGTACAGAGTTGAACGAAGCGAATGTTCGAGGTCTGCGCGAACACTTGCGCGAAGATTCGGCACGGATTCGGCGAAAATCTCTCCGTTCGCGGTGATCGAAATCAATTCGTGGGCCATTCGGTTCTTCTCCGAAAGTTTCAATATCCAAAATCATTAGAGGGTTTTCATCGTTTGGTTCGAAACCCTGTATTCTTTTGTTTATAACCATACTTTTCACAATGGCATGCCAAAATGAAATGTCTTGTGAATCATTTTTCGGCGGTACGTGTAGTGTTCTTTTCCTCAAAAGCAATGTTTATTGCTGAAATAATATGTACAGTGTAATCGTTTTTAAAAAGTATCAAATTATGTAATTATGGCCTCTAATGCAATAAAGAAAGTTAGAAGAAGGATGAAAATACGAATAATATTCAAATTCAACTCATTTGAAGTTTAAGGTAAGAATATAACATAAAATTTTTAATATTCTATGTATAGATTTGTCGAGATTTCAAACATTTACAATTCTGTAACGATTACAAAATGATCCAAAATCACCAAAAGATATATTCAGTCCTAAGAGAAAAGAATATATATGTGTAAATTTCACTATGAGGTAGACATAATAAAATCTGAAATTAAAAATATTACCCTTATTTGGTGGCACAAAATGTATAAATGGAGTTATCAGGCAATTCATCCATCAATGATAGGGACAAAAATTATATAAACAGGTATGAATTTGTATTTACTGTATGTTTTTATTTTATGTATTTTATATATTTTATTACTATTTTGAAGGTGAAATATTTATTAACTGAGTTTAAATTATTTCAGACACTATGGCTAAGTAGTATGAAAAAATAAAAGCTGACAAGTGCAAGATAATTTGGATGGAAGAGCCACGGTCCTTATAAAAATATTATCTTTTCAAATTATAAAGCAAAAAATAAACTTGCTAACGAGCATATTTGAGACATATCTTGGAAAAAATTAAAGAGTAACACGTTGAAACTAGTGATATATCTGCTGTGTAAAGAATAACATAGGTAAGTGACTCTTTTCTCTAAAACTACTGTGTTTAATGAGTTTTACTTTATATTTTAGGTCGAAGATATAGTTCTTTTTGGAAAGAAGCTAAGAGGCGATTGTTGAGTATAGTGCGTTTAATAGGTGTTATTTTTACATGTTGATGTGTTCGCCACATTTTAAAAGGTTTGCATTTTTCTATGAATTAAATAAAATTATTTGGCAAACATAATATTTTCATGTTGTTAATATTTTATACGAGTTTATTATTAAATATATTTTCTTTCACCAGTTATGAAATATCTATATATACTATCAATAAATGTAATTCCTTTCAATGAAGGATAAGAAAAACAATTCATAATTTCAATACGTTTTTTTTTTGTAATTACCATTTGCAAAATAGAAATCAAAGTTAAATATTATTTCAGATATCATAATAAGATTACTGCAAGTAAAATATAAATATTTTAATTTTACGTGCTTTTTATGATGATTTTATATAATTATATGTATTACTGATAATCATTAATAAATATAAAACACATATTTATCATTCAAATACATCTTTATAGTAATAATTAAATTACAAGGAAAAACAGGGTTATTTTCTCGAACCCAAAACATGTCATTCGAAACTGAAAACAGTCGATAGTCAAAAAAATAGCTAATTACAAAATTACTATTTTCAGTCAAATGCACGGTTCGACTGTTCCATTCGTGATGTCAGACGAAGATGTACGAATTCTTGTCTGTATAAAATGTGAGATAGGAAAGGACGGAGACAAATGCTTGGAGCAATTTTAAATGTCTTTATATTCTCCAATGGTACTATAAGCTAGACAGAGATGTATACATACACGTGATAACCTTAAAAAAGAAAAGGAAAACAAAATTACTAATTTCGTAATTTCTATTATCATGTAATAAATAAAATAAATTTAAAGGAAGTAGGATTACTTTTATACTGAATGTTCTGTGGATGTGTAAAAAGGAATGGAATAATAACACCACATATGTTTTATCGTGTTTTAATATATTAATTGCTATTTTTAAATAACAGCATAATAAATATAAATAGTACAATACAACTTAAATAAACCCTAAAAACTAAAGATTTTCCATAACCATAACTACTAAATAAAATGTAAACGTATACCGAATCATTAAAAAATCTAATCCATGATGAACCTAAAAATGATCGGACAATAACTACCACACCCTTTTTAAATAAAAGTTTTATTTACTTTTGAACGGAAATATTTTTAAATTACTGTGTATTATCATGTTCAACTTTTCTCCCGTGAGGCGATTTCTTCGATCTTTAATTATTTGCCCAGATTTTGAAAAAACTCGTTCCCAGGGGACAGATGTTGCGGGTATAGAGGAATATTTTACTGATAAACTGACATAATTCAGGTAGTTTCATTTTATGGGTTTGCCAATCCAATGTGTTTTCTAAACGCCTCATAAATGGAATTTCCAAATACTGCTACATTTGTAAAGTTGCTGCAGTACTTTGAGTAATTACTTCTTTCATTCTAGCCATTTTTTTATCAAAATATCTCCAGATGCCAATACATTCTTGGTCAGTAGTTTTGTCTTGACTTTCGAGTTATGGAACTATATTTGTATTTTTTGAAGTTAGAATGGAAGATACCTCTTTTGTAATACCTTTTAGTATCGCCACAGCATTATTTGCAATACCAAATTCTGCTTTTTTAAATCTAGGATCTAAAAATGTGGATTTCCCGCATATCGTATTCCTTTCACCATCCACTTGTTAAAATCCTGGATTTGATGGAATGTTGAAGTCCTCTTATTAACCGTATAATTAAAGACATCGTTGGGATATCTTTCTCCAGATAACTCGGTGGTCATTACTTCAATGGGCTTTAAAGGTTGAAAATATTCTGTTAAGATAGTCCATTCGTTAACAAATAAAAACTATGGTGCTCTTCTTAATAGCCAACAAAATAAATTGTTGAATATTAAAGTAGAATTTTCCTATCAGAAAATGTATTTATTACAAATATTTAATATACTTTATTCACCCCTTTACGGTTAATATTTTTAAAAGAAATTTAACAACTGCTACTGTAAAAAAAATTCAAATCTTTTGGATCTATGCAATTTCTGAAACCTTTGGAACCTAATTTTGGTTTTCAAGAATTTAGGAAAAAAGTTTCGGCAAACAAGAGACTTGGAGAAAAATCGTGAAAGTTTATCAAAAAAGTATTACCTACTATGCCAGTCAAAAGTATCTTACTATTTATCGTTTACAATTTAATTTTTTTGCCCTCGAAAACAAGCGTTCCAAAATGCTGCTATATTAATTTACAATATATAGTTATTCACAAGCAAACTACAAAAAAATAGAAAACCACATATATTACATATAAATCTATATAAGCATAAATTTGGTGCATTACTTTAAAGGTCACGGCTAGAACGGAAGGCAAGAACGTTAAAAATCAGTCGAAAGAACTAGTAGAACCGAACGTAGTAACTAAAAGTAAACGACTGAAACAGTCGATAGTAAATAGTAATAAAATCAGTCGGGCCCAAAATAGTGACTGAAAACAGTTACTAGTAAAAACAGTCGAACCAAAAATAGCGACTGAAATAGTCGATAATAAAAAGTAGTTACTGAACAGTCGATAGTCGATTTCAGTCGATTGTTCCCAACACTACTTAAAAACATTTTAATCGAAAGAAGTTGGCACTGTAACGTATTTGGATATTTTGCTCTAGAGGCGACGTACTTTAAGAAGAAACAGCGGAAATTAGCGTTAGCGTTGCCTCCTCGCCAATATACCTTTCGCGAATTCTTCGCCGATATCGATGAACACGTAACCAAATTGTATCACGCCAAATATTATCGAGGAATTCCTCTGTTCGCAAACAAAAATACGTATGGTACAGAAGACGAATCTTTTCTTCGGTTCCGTTCGGTCAGTTCCGGTTTGTCGATCGTGGATCGTCGCGGCCTACTTTAATATTTCTTACGATTGCGAGCGTACGTTGTTTCGACCACAAGAGAAAAATACGTGAATCTAATTCATTATCGCCCGAAAAAAATATGAACCTGTTGATATTTCCCGAAATATTTCTTGATGTTCCAAATCAATATAGAACTAATATACGTATAAATCATACAGATACGATCAAAATAAAATGATGGGGCCAAAAAATTATGTTTTATCATTGTCATTTTAGTGCAACTCGTTCAATTGTTTAGAAAATATATCTAAATGAATATATCGATAGAGATATATGTTTCCTAGGAAGTTGACAACTATCGCCAGCAACTTCAGGTGCTTTCGAACGTTACTGGCGAAAGAAGGAAAAATCGAGGATGAGGTTCGGACCTTCTCTACGCGATGTAGGTATCGACGAATCGTGGGCGCACCGGGCTGCGAGCAACAGCAACAGCAGCAGCAGTGGCGGACCAACGTCTGCAGCTAAAATTAGATACTGATGTCGACTAAAAGCCCGTACCCAGCTGAACCAAAAGTGCAAGGACACACGCAAATATCATCGACGGCAAAGATTCCGTACCAACGATCGAGAATCGGCGTGCAGAGGTTTGTTAGATTCAAAAAAATGATCGTTTTTATGAATGAATGAACTAATTTCAGGTTGGAAAAAAAAGGTGCTGGTTACAAGGAACCAGGTTCTTGTTTCCGTCGGCGTAAATTATCAGCCATGTTAGATCATCGACAAAACACATTCGTATCACGTTCAAATTAACGGAATACATTTTAATAATAAATTGGAAACAGGGATGACTTGATGGTCATTGTTAAAAGTTATATATTTGTACGAGCGTCACTATTTATATTTTGGGAATTAAAAAAACAAAATAGTAAAGCTGCGAATAGATTTTTATTGTTTTTCAAAGTACTCGCCACGATGATTGATAAACTTTTTCATACGCTTAAACCAATTTTCAAAGCATTGATCCCATTCCGAATGAGGTATCTACAAAATATGATTTTTGAACGCGTCAATAGCTACTTCGGGCGATGAAAATCGTTGACCACGCAGTTTATTCTTCACGAATGGGAACAAAAAGAAGTCATTGGGTGCCAAATCAGGGGTGTACGGCGGACAGTCTCTTGTTTGAGCCGATGTGTGAGAGCTCGCATCTCTTGTTTGTTTTCCTTAGTTTGCCGAAGGCTTCTGGCAAACAAATGATTGTGTACCACTCACAATTTACTGATCTACGATCCCCTGGAGGCACTGTTGCAATATGACCAGTTGTCCCGAAGAAACAGGCCACCATTATCTTTAAAGTGCTTCATGTGCGAACAACTTTTGTTGGATATGGTTCATCTTGGAACACCCATACAGTCGAGTGCTGCTTACATTCGGGCTCATACGAATATATCCATGATTCGTCACCTGTCACGATTTTATAAACGTCTTTCGAAGCACCGCATTTGAATTTCTTAAGTATTTCTTTGCACAAATCGACACGAGCCTTTTTTTGAACCATTGTCAAATTGCGTGGGATCCAACGCGAACATGACTTTCGCACAGTTATGTTTTCATGTAAATCACATATATGCTGGTGGTACTAATGCTTAGGGATGCCTCAATTTCACAGTAGATGACATGACGATCTTGCTTAATCATTTCGTACACAGCATCGATGTTTTCTGGCACAGTAGCTGATTTTGGACAATATTCACGAAACTCGTCGGACAGCGAACTACAACCACGATTGAATTCACTAAACCAGTAATACACGGTGGTTTTTAATGGAGCTTTATCGCCAAAAGTCAAATTAAGTTGATTGGTGCACTCTTGTTGTGATAATCCACGTCGAAAATCGTAAAAAATCATTGCACGAAAATGTTCATGATTCAGTTCCATTTTTTGGCCGAGGCGAAACTTTGAACTAAATATAAAATAAACAAATAGCGCCCGTGCGACAAAATGTTCTGAGTACGTATATCGTCAAAAATGTCAAACTTTACGATGGAACCGTCAGATGGACTCACATGACAACAGTGTTGCCAATTCCCGAGATATAAATAGTGACCCTCGTATAGCCAGAAATACAAAATGAAATTTACATGGACAACAAAAATAGACCCATCGATTAAATTTGCTACTTAATGAAAAAGTAACATCACGTCAGATAAAAAATAGATCAGGTCTGGCTCAAAATCAAAGAACCGTACAGGTTAGTCGAAAGATACTCCCAACTAAATTTAAAATAAAAGAGTTGATTTATCAGTCATTTATAATTTATAATTTGGATTTCTGGGGTATAAATAGACTAGTAATCCAAGGCTGGCAAAACAAAATTCCTCGATTAATTACCAATCTTTATAAAAAAGTAGTAATGGTTAATAATATTTGACGAATAAATGTATAATCGTCAATATGTGAATAGTGTTATTGATAATGATTTGTTTTAGTCGATTTAGCCGACTACTCAATTGAAGATCTTTCTCATTCACGTGCATAGTGGTTGATCCACGTTACATCCAATATCACAGATCGATATAAAAGATCACTTTTATTTGGCTTGAAGGTTTGCAAAAAGCGCCACGGATCGTCAACTCTTTATTATATTTTAGTAAACGCCAAGAAAATTCGACCAAAATGGATTATGATTGGCTTAAAATGAGCATGCGCATTTCGTTAACTTTGTTCGTCAACGAAGTTAACTGTTGTATTGTCAACAACTGAAGTCATATCTCTTTAAAAGAAAATTTAGAGGCCCGCATGAAGAGGAATTCCCAACACTTAAACCTATTTCGATTTCGGTTGGAGTTCCTCAGAGTAGTGTATTGGGACCACTCCTACATCTGCTCTACATTGCTCAACAACAAAAGAATTACTTGGAACTAAACTACGTACTTGAAACATTTACCGACAACACAGTTATCATGACAAAAGATATATATCTGCCTAATGCTGTAGAAAAAGTACAAGTGGAAGTCAATAAGATGTAAAAATGGACTAGAGACTGGAAAATATAACTTAATAGCTCCAAATCTGTCCATGTTAATGTTACGTTGAGGCTAAATGACAAAAACCTAATTATTTTACTTGGCGGATACCCGATTCCTCAAGTAGAATCAACTAAATACCTCAGCATTTATCTCGACGGCAGATAAAATTTTAAAAAAGCATGTTAACTAATAACTAAAGCAGATCAGACTCAAAATCAGGCAACTATACATGTTAGTTGGAAAATACTCAACTTGACAAAACATCAAAAAGTCCTAATTGGCTTTATGAGTCAATCATAAAGTCAATTAGGACGTATGGGATGCAAACCAACTAGTAATATATAAATATATATAAATATATAAATATATATAAATATATATATATATATATATATATATATATATATATATAAATATATATATATATATATATATATATATATATATATATATATATATATATATATATATATATTTAAACTGCACGATGACCTCGAAATCAAATGAATTTATAAAGTTATCCAAGATTTCGCCTTAAAACATGAAATAAGGTTAATCACTGGAAGCAATACGGCTATTAGACAACACGCAGGAAATCAGAAGATTAAAGCGAACCAAATTACACAAACTTGTATAGTGTAAAGTGTATCCTTAACTTTAGCTTAAGTAGTTTATGTATCAATCCCATACATGCTTCGCTTATGAATTGATGTATATACAACAGAGCAGTAGTAATAAAAGAACTTGTAAATTAATATTGTACTAAGCATATCTAATGTGAGATTTAATTAAGGAAAAAATTCAAGATGGCTACAAAAAGTTAATATAATACCATAACATAATATTCTGGAATATAAAATTTTAACTCGAACAAAAAAAGTATTTGACCGGATATTTTAAGAAACAAGAAACATTAATTATCTAAATAAATTAAACCAAATTAATAACAGTTTTATATTCTCTCATAGATATTTATTCCCATGAGAACATTATTTTGAGTTGATCCAGATTTTTCCACTTATAATATTCAAAGTTGCCATTAAAAATAAAACAGTTAACAACATTCAGCGTTTTATAACGGCGTTAATACATAGTATTTCTTTTAATGATATTCAAAATGATTGATTATGTATTATTTTATATTTGTTTTTGAAAGTATTTTTAATTGCCTTTTGTTAAGCTAAAGTGATATTTTATATCTATAGTCTATTCAAAGTTTCTTTATACATACGTCTTCAAGATGTTTAATGTATTGCCTGTCGCAATTTGTAAACTCGTTTTAAAATCAGACAAATTTCCTTCTCATTTTATTCTAGTTAAAAAGAGACACAATGCTGTCTCATTAATTCGAACACGTAAAGGAATGAGCCTGTCAAAATCGTCCGGTTGTCAGACGTATGCAAAATTCTTGAAAGCAATAGTGATAAGAGGTTATAACCCTCTATAAACTATTGTAGCTGTATAATTAACTGTAGTTTTTAGATGTACTATACTGTTAAAATAGATTATATTTGATGACATTTGTGTTCAATTATTTTATTTAGATTAGAATTTTGTTGTATGCCAAAGACAAATGAAACTAAAACTCAAAGTTGATGCGGCAACATCGCGACATTTTGATGTCACAAATTTACATGACGTATGTACAAAATAACTTTGAACAGGCTATATGTAAGTTTGATTATCATCTGTAAATAGAAGAATTTTATTAAATATGCTTAACTATAATAATTTTACCAGTTTTATAATTAGAGCTAGTAAATATACTGACTTATTTCTGTCTACTTATTCTGACAGTCTTTAAAATAATAAACGTATATTGTCTTGTTTCTACTGCTAAGTCTATTTTTATTTCATTATTTTATTTATTATGTTAAGCCAAAATGAACTAAAACTCAAAGTTGATGTGGCAACATTGCGACATTTTGATGCCATAAATTTATATGACGTGAGTTCACTGTTCTATTGAACGGGCTATATAATCATATAAAATATATTTCATTAAACTTCATATATTAGAGTTGTTAAAACCATATTAGATATTAGATACAAAGAAACACGAAAATAATTTATGGTAAGTTTTACTTTTCCTTTTTAGTTTAAGAAAATGTGTTGCTTAATGTTGTTAACAGCTATTGGAAACTTAAGGTGAGTGCCTTAGATATATAAAACGCTCAAAATATGTACGATGGCCACTGAATTCTAACAAAAACTTCATAAAAGATTGAAAAGTGCACAATGGGTGACAGCAATACTTAATATAAAATTTAAATTTAGATGAAAAAAGGTTTAAAATAATTTTAGTTCTTATATATACGTATTTCAGCAATGCCACATAAAGTTTCATATTCTGATACATACAAGTCATCAACGTAGTAATGCTATTAATCAAAAATATCATATACAAAATATTTAAAAAATTAATAAAATAAATAAAAATAAGCCGATATTGATCACTATCCAATATTTCCATCATGGGTGCTGCCAAATACCGTTTAGAGCACTTAAATAATCTTTGGATATCGAAAAATATTATGTTATCATGAGCTAAAAACAAAACGAACAAATCCTGTCACCCATTCATCAAGAACCACGAGGAAACGGCAATAAAATTAACATTTCTGACGATTTACTACCATTAATTACGAATTAAATTAACTAATTTGAATTTTCTGAAATTAAGTAGTAGCATTATATCTTGTTAATTGAATATTTCAAATTTTTGGAACGTTTTCGTATATTATAAACCACATATATAGGTCCTTATATCATGAATAACAAACTTCAATTAATATGTTTTCAGTGATGTCAAACCAATTCGATTTTTTTGTTAATTTTCATTTAACTCCTTTCACTCGCCTGATGACACCGTGCATCACCTATTACAGGACAATGAATATCATATGTTAAGATACAAGGACTTATTAGGACAATAAAAAAAAGATTTTCGCAAATATGTATAAATATATAAACATAAATATTATTTTAATATTATTTACGAAATCGTTAAAAACAACTTAAAAAATAAATCAAAAATATTATAAAGTCATCCAAATTAAAACGGTATAATTTGAAAGATTTTCGCAAGCCGAGATCGCTATGGTGCAAAAAAAAACCGTTAAAAACACTTGAAGATCGCCGCGATCGAAAAAAAAAACAACTAAATGCTCCCCTTACCTGTCGATGAAAATGTTATATTTTGTATCCAGTGCAGTTCAAGTCCAAGTCCGATCACTTATATCACACGCAGTCAATCATCCAATCAAGGGCAGCCCGTCACACATAACTCCGTCTCCACTGACCCACTGAAGAACCCGACTGGGCTTGATTGAACCGCAGAAAGAAGAAGAAGAGAACCGAACGAAAAAACTGCCGGATCGCCGTTACCAAGATGAAGAGGAGAAAAAGCAGCAACGGTCACCAAGAACTGCTTTCTCGAGCTCAAGTCGGTGCTGACTGACTGACTAAACCAACGGCCCGACGCCTACAGCATGTGCCTCGCGCTCACTTGTTTTCGGGCGGGAGCAGGTGAGCAACGGCCTGCTGAGATCGGGCGGCGCGCTCAGTTTTGTTTTGTTTTTTTTTGTTTCGTTCTTTTTTGGGGGAGCCGCGTCGTCCGATTCGGATGCTACAGGGTGAATATCACCTGAGTTGGTACCAGTTTTAACGCCTACTTATTATTTAACAACTTACACTTTATGTCTGAGAGTTATATACTTTACAATACAATTATGATAATGGACATAATAAAACAAAACTAAACGTCAAATATGTCAATTTTGTCAAAAAAAGTTATTATTAGATGTCATTAAGCAATTTGAGGTTAGCTGTCACACAAGATAATATTGGCAAATATTTTTGGCCTGTAATTGTTTACGAAATTTCTTGTATTACATAATAGAAAATAAATTTATATTATTTTATATAGACATGAAACATGTATGTAGCCATGTATTCCACTGTAACGAAGATCGTAATAAAAAAAGCAATTAACTACTATAAGTCAAATATATAATTCTGTCAAAAATCTCATTATTGTATGCCCTCAAATAATTTGAAGTTAGCTGTCAGCCAGAAATAGAGATATTATTTTAAGACTGCAATAGTGTTGTTTTAACTAATAAAATTGTCTTAAACTGATCTGACACAATAAAAACAACTCAGTTAATTATTTAGGTAAGTTTATATTCAAATATATAAAAGATATGTTTATTAAATATCACAAAATAAATTTGACAAATTATAGTCACATAAAATAAGTCATATATAAGATAACTAATATTTGTTAGAAATTGTTTATGAACTTTCCTATGAGTATTCAACAGTTATATAATAAATTATATTAACACTATTTACTAAAATGTGGTTATAAAATCAAATAGACAGATTTAATATGGTTAAGAGCATTTAATTAACATATTTCATAAAACTATAATGACAATATATTAAAAATTACTTATTTTTTGAATTTAAGGAATATACAATAAAACACGCAAATAACTAATAAATTAACATTTATTTAGAAAATAACCATTATTTATTTACTTACATATAAGTCAGCGGCGGGTTAAATCAATTACAAATCATTCCGGCTCACTTAAATATTGATATCGAATTTAAAGAGCTTCCTTCAACCATATTTTATATGCACCAATTTACATGTCAATTCGGCCTAATATAAAATCACAATGACAGTACAATGATTTACAGAGTCCCTTAAACTTGTCCTTTATACATTAAAATTTCCTTGAATTCCGTCTATTGTTACAAATTTTAACGTTTGACGTAATAAATATTTTTGGCAGCTCTGTAAAAAGAGTGTTTTAAAAACACCTAAATGTGCGGAATTTCAAACCAACATTTAATAAAAACAGATACATTATAAAGACTACATAATAATAATCTGCATTCACAGTTTTATTTCTTTCACTTGCCTTGTTGCTAAAAAATATTTACAACACTAGATAATAAAAAAATAATTTAATATATCCCTGTCAAATACAAAATTAGTATTAGAGACGGCGCCCTCAATCAATGACCTCAATTAGCACTACGACATCTGTAATTTCCATTTATAACTCCCATACGATATTATAGGAAATTGAAAGTAAACCGTAAATAAGCCAGTCAGTCGATAGAGGGATCCACTGGTATACCTTAAGCATTACGTCACTAAAGCATTTTGGAACTATTTTCAGGTTTCTTTTCAATACTGGGCGGTGGGATTACTGCCTGTGAATCCATCTTTGGCTTTGGTGGTGGTACTGAAGCCTGGATGTTAGGCTTTTCTTCTTTGTTTTCTTTTTTCAGCACTAGCTCTTCCTTATTATATGACAAATGAAAGTCACCATAAACATTGAAAGAAAAAAAAATAGACTTACCTTTTTATTGCCATTTTCTTCATCATCATCTTTTTCCTGCTGCAATTCTGATTTCTCCTTTAAGTTTTTCTCTATCTTAGACTCCTGATTCTTTGCCAGTGCTTTCTCAATCTTATCTTCAACTTCCAAAATTTCTTCCTTATCAATAAGCTCAATCAATTCATCAACTTGTTTGCTGCTTAATTTGACGTTTTCTTTTCCCATAATTTCAATGACCTTGAAATAAAATCGGCAGTGTATAGTTTAATTTACGACAAACTAACATGAATCTAACCTTCAAAACATCATCAATCTTAACTGATCCATCGTCATCGTCATCCATCTTTTTCAACACTTTGACAATCTTTTCAAGCCTGCTCTGATCTGGAACATCCTTGATTTTATTAATAGCTGCGATAATATCATCAATTTTAAGGAGCTCCTCTTTCTTCTTGTCGCTGGCTTCTGCTTCCAAATCTTTTTTGAGCTGCGCTTCCTTTTTCTCCAACTCAATCAGCACCTTATCCATTTTGTTGATCATCTTATTGACACTCTTGAACAATCTCTTAGCAGCTTTAGTCTCTTGTACTTCAGGTTTGGGAGTGTCTGCAACTGCTTTCGCCAAATCCTCAACATCCTCTTTATAATCAGCCATCTCTGCTTTGAGTTCCTGAATTTCCTCCTTTTCAACAATGAGTTTTTTCTCTTTGGAAACAGTGTCAATGGCATTTTCAATAATTTGAATGTCCTGTGTGTGAATAGCTTCCTCCTTTTCTTTCTCCTAGAATAAAAACAATGAAGTTTTACATTATTATACAATATCAAAACAATTTCCTAAAAGTATGTACTATTTACACACACATTATGACAATACTTGTTATCGTGTAGAAAACTTTAATTCTGACAACTAACCTTTTGACTTTTATCCAATTTCTCGGCTGATATCCTTATAGCAGTGTCCTCCAATATAGGCGTAGTGGTTGGAGAAATGATTGGAGCCTTATCCACCAGCACTTCTTTGTCCTTCTCCTCCAACTTCCTTTTCTCCTCTCTGAAACCATTAGTTATCCAAACAATATAACCACAGAGAAAGAAAAGATATTTCCAACCTTTGCTCTTTCCTTTCCTCTTTAATTTTCTTCTCTTCTTCTTTCAATAGCTCAGCTCTAATCTTATTATCAATTTTGCCTTCCTTCTCACCAATAGCTGCCTGGGTATGTTTCATAATAGTCTCAGGCAAAGATGAGATGGTTGCTTTCAATTTATCAGTAGTTGGAATGGTTTCAGGTAACATTAGTGCTCTAGAGAGAAGGAGTAGAGAAGGTGGTACCTTCTCATTTAAACTAAGATCAAGCCATTGATTTAACTGAGATCTGAGACGTTCTTCTGATACTCCATAAGCCCTCATGCCTCTTGCTCTGCAAGCCTGTTGCACTTCAGCAAGAGTGAGAGAATGAACACCCTCTTTTTGTATCATTTTATCATCAGCAGCTAATTGTCTTAACTTCATTCTTAGTTGAAATCTACAGAAACAAGAATATATAATATAATTTTAAAAAATGCTTATATAACTTGACACACAGCTAAATAATAATTATGACTTTTTATATTTAAATGTACACATATGTATAAATGTATATATCCTGTATTATTATCAAACCTTAAAAGATTATTAGTGCCTAATGTATGAACATCAAGGACCCTGCATATAGCTATTAACTGACTTCTAGATAGCGAATCCAAAGTTATTTCATCTTCAAATAATTTAGCAAACTTCATAATATCTTCATTGGCCACTTGTTCTCCTGATGTTCTAACTTTACCAAACCATTCCACAAACTCCTTGGCTTTTGTAGAATAACGATCTTGATGTTGTACTGACATATTATCTAAAGTACCCTGAAAATCACTTTATTTAAATATAATAAAATACATGAAATCTGTAAGAAAATGTTACCCATTATTTATATAGAGTAACTATAAAAACATAAATTTGTTGGTCTGGTTCATGATAAATAATATTTTAAAATTAATAATGGAAAGGTTCAAAATAAAAATATAAATATTGACCTAGGTAGGTAATTCTGAATGAAAAAGTCAATAGCCTTTCAGAAAAAAAAGTAATTGGCTATGATCCAAAATGTAAAAAAAGCAAATAATGAACATCTGTTACAAATATAAGTACCTGCAAAAATTTGGCCATTTCCAACTTGACTTTTAAACTTTGTTTTATTTTGTCTTCTTTCTCAGAAGTTGTTTGGAATGTGCTTGGCAACATTCCTGGAAATAGTTTTATAAACACTGGCAGCAACAATTCCATGAATGGTACAATAATGAATACAGAAAATGGTAGTAAACGAAATAGATCTCCTACTGTTCTAGTAAGAAGGCGATGCTCCCTTCTAGTCAATGTTTTTCCTTGTAAAATTCTCCAAACTAAGCCAGCTGAAATTTTTACATCAATACCCAATAATCTGAATCCATGATAATAATGAAGCAGTTCATCAATGACTTTTTGCTTTAATGATTTCTTGACAGGTGCTGTGGCAACTTGTGTGTCCTGTATTTTCGATATTTCTTTTTGTTTCTTTAATTCCTGCACAGTTACTTCTACTTTAGAAGATGGTTTTAGTGGTTCTTTGTCAAAATAATGTGATGAAAGTGATATATACCTATAATTAAAAATACCCAAAAATTATATTACAAAAATTTATCTATGCATAAATTACCTTGGGAAGCCATAACTGTATCTTTTTATACCTGAATTATTGTATTTAAACAGATCTGAGTGTGCTGTAAGAGAATACAATCTTCTTGGTTCAATAAGACTAATATTTGCATGTTGACAGTTTAAACCAGACACTATTGGAGTGTTTAAAGAAAAATTTCGATAACCTATAATGGAAACGAATTTATATAAAATATGTTAAAAATAAACATTAATGAACTATAAATGAGAAATTATATAATGAAAACTGCTTTGTCGGGGCCCACATAACCTCAAACCAATTACATTTAAAACTTACATTTTAAGAGTTTCGAACGGGTATTTCTCACGTGAGAAGATCGTAAAATCACGTACATCTTATAACAAGGTATTTGTATTTAATGACAAGTAAACTGTTTGTGATATTAACGTAATTCGTTCCATAAATCGGTGTTGTCGCAAACTTCGATAACAAATGTTCTCATATGGTTTCTGACTTCAAAATTTTCCTATAAAAAATAAAAATGACAGATGATGACAACTGAAACGAATATTGCCAATATGCATGCAGAAAAAACTATTATTTAATTAGAATATTTAATTTTCAAAACACTTAGTAATGCAATAGTATTGATGTCCCGGAATTCAAGTAAATTTAAATTAACATATTCATTAATTAAATTATGTTTGAATGATTATTTCCATTTGTTATAATCGCCGTTGATAGATGGCAGCACACAGCTAAATATTAAATATTTTATTTTTATGAAAATAAATTACATTCAATTGATAAGGGTATCAATATTTTTAAACGCGAATTAAATATTCGAAATAATTTGATATCTAAACTCAAAATAACTATAGTATGCGTTATAATATATAATTTCCATATATTTTCCTTAATATAATAATTAACCAACAGGTCAAAACTATCAGTGCATTAAAATCTTCAAGGTCGTATCGATACTTTATGCATTCCTTTCATATATTGAAAATCATCGATTTTTAAAAATTCCGGTAAGAACACTTTAACTAGTTCTTAGTATTAATCCAGGAACTTACGACTGTGTGTTTTGCTATCTTTGTCATTTATATTGATATTCGTCTTATTTGTTTGCGAACGTATTGCGGGTATTGTCAATGTTTGAGACGAAAGTCGATAAAATAAACGTTTGACACAGGCGCAAACGTTCTACTTACTTTTAATGCACGTGCGCATTTAAACTAACGACAATGTTGCCTAATGACATCAAAGTATGTAACGTGAAGGAATAATTTATACCACAAAAATTTCACATGTTTAAAAATGAGTCGCTTCAGTCTATACAATTTAATTATATATCAAAAACGAATAAATCTGTATCTGTATTGTGATTACAATTCACCTTATTGTAAAATAGTAATATATTTAAGTAACGTATTTTTTGAGAACTAGGATGATTTTTAAACCTTACCTTCCTGTGTCGAGTTTAATAATAATTTCCAAAACAAAACAGATAATTGTTTGACCTTGAGATATAAGATAAACAAAATAAGTTGATGTTATAAAATTAATTCTAATATATGGTTAATTCAATTTGGCAACGCTGTTTTGAGCGGGATTTCATTTAGGTGACAAGGCCTTCGTGCCGTCCTGTCATGTTTCATTATACTTTTGGGGTGTGTTAAACAAAAAAAACGCAAAAGAACATCTTCCCCGAATATTAAGGTACGACAATAACCGGTAATTGTTTATTTATGTTTTGTAGTATTTAAATATGCGTGTACCAACCTCCGACATTATTAGAATCATTACTGTCTAAATCACTTTCCACGTTTGTTGTGCAATTGTTTAATGGCTGTCGTAGGATAAAGATTAAATTATTTTGAGCCGTAAGTGGTAATTTACGCGTTAATTTTCATGTGTTTTACTATTTTCTTATTTATAAAGATGCAGTGTTTTTAACGATTTACAGTATTTGCTTATTATTCACTGTTTATACTTAATACAATTGCTCATAATGAAAAGTGGAAAGTATTTCTAGAGTTGTGGAAAGTGAATTCACGTGCTTGGTGGGTGTAAATGGTGAATATTTTTTGTTGTTTTCTGGGTCAAAGTACGCGCGTTGACGTCTGAAGACGCCGATTTTTTCTTCGGTTGGACCAGGAACAAGAAAAATGCCGCGTTTCTATTTTTAGGGTACGGAAGGCATCAGAAGTGCATCCGCAAGGGTAATAGATGATGCCTCGCCGGCACCCTCGTCACTATTTTTAGGTGGTGCGTGCTATTCACCTTTCTTTATTCCTTTAGCGATCGTTTTTACGTCTGGCGCGCGTCGCAGCTGAATTCCTCGCATACCGGGGTAATGTACCCAAACACACGTCTCTTATTTCGTTTCTGTCTCTGGTTCAAGGCCGGTCCCATTATTGTTTTAGTTTTCGTCAGATCGCGACCTCACTCTAGCATTACCGAATTTTTTAGGTATACAATGGGGCCAATCCAATCTCAACACAACTCTGCCCAGTAAGCTTATCACTATAACAAAAATACTGAATTCCTACGGCTTTGGTCTTACTCAAGAAACTATATAGGCAACGGACAATGGAGGTGATTAATTGGTAAAATGGATTTTGGCACTGCCAAATCCTTTTTCCATCAACTCTCACCCAACGGTGGGCCAACCAGAAACAAACAGGCAAAGAAACAGGACATTCTTTTATATTTACTTTGTAAGTTGAACTACTTTTTTTTAACTACAAGTTGAATTATTTATTTTTTTATTGCATGCTGTTTCTGATATTGTGTGTATAACATCAAACATCAGTATTATCTTTTTACTACCACATTTTAAATCTATTCCATTTATCAATTATAGTATTCACTCATTAGTTATTGAGTGATTATAGTTATAGTACTTATTGAGAATTAATTGTTACCTTGTTAAATGTTTTTTAGTAGAACATAATTTATATTGACCAATTATATAAGCGATTGTAGATAAATTATGTCATAGAATTTTCAATTAATATTGCTAGATAATAATGTAAATGTATTAATTGTAAATCAAAAGCATTTATATATCTAAATTGAAAATTCCTTATCTAATATTTTGATATTTTGACATAATATTATCACCGTTATGTGGCTATAAAAAAACTTTGTAAATTAAATATGAAATAATTTAAATCATAATACTTCATGTTATTTCATGGAAAAAGAATATTTTGAGAATTCCCAAAATGATATTTGAATATGTCAAACTTCATATACTAACTATATATAAATTGATGCTACAGTTTTTTTTATTATTCTAGTGGTTGCAGTTGTTGATTATAAACCATATTTTTGGTCTTAAAATATTTGTAAGCCTAACATATTGATTAATAAACAGTATTCATCACCTTCACTAGATAAAATAATAATATATATTATTATTATCTAATAGTAATTATATAATAATATATAGATAGAGTAACAGATTCAATTTGTGTTTCTGGAATGAAAATTTCCTCTTTCAATTATAAAAAAATTATACATAGTTTACATTTTTTTATATTAATGTTGCTTCTCCGCTAACATAATAGGCTGGGCAAAAGAAATAGGTAAGTTAAATTTCAGTTATGTTCTTGAAAGTGAATTCTGGTGTAAATATGTATATTTCTAGTAAAAAATATAATACAATGTCTGGATTATGGGGTGGAAGGTACTAAAGATGTGTGATGCTTTGCTTAATAGAAGACGACCTCTTCCTGTTAATCAGTTCTGGTTTTTTTTAATTGTCTGCTTGAGTCACATTCATTGTTAACTGTAGGTAGTCGAATTAGTAGTTCATATAACTCATGATGAACAATGTCCATCCCAATCCATCTAAACACTTAACATCACCTTTCATGGCGTCAATAAACAATAGATTATGAAGTTTCTCTGGGCTTTGAACAAGATATTTTTCGCTCATTATTGTTTTACATTTGTTCATAATTACTTGTTCGCACAATGTTTCTTTTTTCCTTTTCGAAAGTAAAAAACCAAATTTTGACGAAAACTGCCTTCTGGAACCTTAATTTTCAAAGCGCAATAAGTTTTGACCCAAGTGAACGAATTTAAAATATTACCTTTTATTTATTATGGCTTCCTTGAATAAGCGTTATCAAATATATGCGACTTTAAACACCATCTTTTAGAAAAAACCCATATTACCTTTTACCTAGCCTTTTATTTCAAGCCTCCACTACTTTTTTAATTAAATAAAACAATAAAATATCTTGAACTTACTTACTTTTCATGATATATCTTTTAATTTTTCTACTAAGACAATTAGTCTCGATTCAGAAACCATTATTTAGCTTCAAATAAATGTTTTGTGATATATCACAACATTCATCATATCACTTCATTTTATTGTATGTTTTATTGCAGGTTATATTTACTATATTGCTTGAAACTTGGTTGAGCTTGATTTACTTCGTTGCATCACTTATTAAATTATTTAGAATAGTCTATTGAAATCTACTTTAGGAAACACATTAAAATACTGACAATAAACCGCGAAACATAGAATTAATATAAACTGTTTTTACAAATGACCTTCCTCACCTAATTGCTTGCGCGGAACCAATTAATAAAATTAACTCAAGTATATTTTTGAGGAATTTAATTTATAACCCTCGATACCGCTTAATGGTTATGTGATTAAGTTATTTTTTCGGTGTTTATATATATATATATATATATATACTTTAGAAGTAATTTAAATTACCAATGTATAGTACTTAAGTTTGTTTATATTGAGAAAGATTGAACAAAAAGATAAAATTGACAAAATAGAAGGCATTCGGGCCTCATATGATCAATATCTGCCTATGGAAAGTGTTTATATATATAATATACGACCAAAAACAAAGAATAAAAGTGAAATTTAAACATTATTATCATAGCTTATAATCTAATTAATATCTTCATCTTAATTATTATCTTATCTATAATATTAATTAATATCTTAGCTTATATTATTATTTTTTAATGTCGAACAACCTTTTCGTTTTTATCGCGCTCAGTATTTTTAGATAATGTTGCATCTAATTCGTCATCCCAGTAATCCGGGTGAAATTTTCGAAGTCGACTAGTCGTTTGCTGTGTTTTTGTTTATCTCAAGGTTACTCATGTACTCAGGTTATTTTCTTGAAAATAAAATTAACCAAAAAATGAACAAGAGTGCTTTTCAGGATTTACCAACTTAACTATTTGTTGATATCAATATTAACTAATAAAAACATTTAATTGATTTATTTTAAAATGTTTGAAGACTTTGACTAGAGTCGTTTTTCTGAACAAAATGTTGCCAATAACAACTACATTTTGATATCAGTAAAAATCACATAATTTTTTTTATTGGCAAGTTGAGACTCTTCAAGTCAATGGAATGTATTAGTTCACGTACACCTTTTTGATATTATCGCTCGGTGATAATTCCGATAAAATTGCATTTGGTTCGTTATCGTAGATTCTATGTAAAAAACACATTTCCGAAGTCTGCCAGTCGCTTTGTTTTATCTCAAGGTCATCCGTGAACAAACGACTCTTAGAATCAGTTAGTATTGTTTTTGTTTCATATTAACCATTTTTTTTGTATTCTTGATAGGGAAATTTATGATAATTTATTTTAGAGTCTAAACTATTTAGAATTATTTTTCAACTTCTGTTTGTTTTCGTTTAAAATGTATATCGTTACAACAAATATCGGCCAACGTCTAGATCTTCTGATATGAATCTGATATATTTGTATTTTAATGTGAAACATTCATTTTTGTGGACAACTCAACGTGAGATTGTTGCCGGAAAACTAACGTGTCCAGTTCTATACTCGGCGTTCAAACATCGGCGTTATCAGAACAAAGAATCGAATGATAGAGAAAGGATATTAAGATATACATTTTCTAACCAACCAGTATATGACTTTTCTATTCGTGTGACTCACCGAAGATTAAAATATTTCTAAGCGAAACACGATTTAGGTCGAGGGAGGAACTATTCCTGGATGCTGGCGGTTATTTTGGGAAATTTTTTTCGATAATTTTTTTTTCAAAAATGACTTCCGCCGGAAAATGGAAGCTCCAAAACAAAAAAAGGCTAGGATTTTTTCCTAACGTATCGTTCGTAGATTCTTGAACTGAGGATCATTTAATGTTTCGGGCTATAAGTCAGGATAGAGAAATATATATTATGGTAATAGCTTAATTTTATTAGTTTTTTTTCTTATTATTTATATTTTTATGTTTAATTCGTAGTGTATACATTTTGTATATCTATCGTTCTTCATTGTTGATATGCATACATTTTGTAACGTGTAATACTTTAAAACAAAAACTTTTATTTTACTTGAAAAGTAATACTCTGTTAAGTGGTTCTGGAAATGTACTCTTTTATTCAAATTCTACTAATAGTTTGCGGCTGAGCTATTGCAAGCTTCTTCTCGCAAATGTGCTTTTGTTCAAATTCCAAATATGTTAATTCGGAGAAACTTTAGTTTCTATTTCAAAACATGGATATTTCCCAATTCTAATCGTTTATGACTAGAGGCACTGTATTACTGTTGTCCAAAATGTATTTAATTATATCAAGGAATGCTTTGAGTTTCGTTTTCCTTTTTTATTTTGTAATTGCGGCTAATTGAATTAATTCAAAAGAAAGCAGCCTTATAATATCACCATATAAAAACAAAAACTTTATTTTAGTTGAAAGCTATTTAAATTTGTTAGGGAGAGGTGGCGACTTGGAACAATTGAACAGAAAACACTACCGGTCCTATTGTCGCCATTAGACAGCAGACCTATAGTCTATTCAAAGTTTTTTTATATATACGTAATCGAAATTTGTGACGTCAAAACGTCGCAATGTTGCCGCATCACCTCTTGAGTTTTAGTTCAGTTTGGCTTTAACATACAACAAAATTCTAATCTAAATAAAATAATTAAACAAAAATACTGTTTTCAAATATAATTTATTTTAACATTATTGCACATCTAATGAATACATTATCGAAGGACTTAAAACTACAATTAAGAACACATTTGTTGTAATAGTTTGTAGGTTAGAGTTGTTTTATTATATTTACATTGGGCTCTTTTCCACCCATGAGGTAGAGTTCTAGGCACATATTTTTAAGTAATGGTATCCCGCCGGAGGCCTAATCCACCTAATTAACAAATAAATATCAAAGTAATGTATTTTACTTTCATTCAAGATAATATTTACCTTTTTAACCTACTTGCTATGACCTGAGTACACTATTCTTGATAAAATTAATCACAGAATTCTGCCTAATGCATTTACCCTATCTACAAAACAGTTAATATTTATTCTCTCCTCATACATTCTAACCTACTGCTCATGTTTAATTCTGAACAATTACAATCCTATCTGTGCACACAAATCTTTCACGCCCTACAATATCATCTACAGTTACATTCTATTAATTATGTGCATACCTTTAGTTGTTTCAACTCTCATCACTCTGGTCTCAGGAATTTCCAGCATTATCACATATCCTGAAACTTTCCTTTAGTCACCTTTACTTTCCGAGCCACTGTCCAAAAGTCAATCACTAAACTGTTAATTTCCAATCTGTCTAAAACATGTTCACGATCGACCACTTATCAATTACTTCCTCTGTATGTCATACCAAGTTCATCCAAACCGAAGGTGTTATGGTCGACAATGCTTCCTCCCACTTATCCAAACAGTTCTTCATGGAATATCCTGGTCGACCAGCATGCCTATTATAATAAATCTTTGCTATCCCCCATATCAACTCGATTATATTAAATAACACAGTAATATGGAGGAAGTCATAAGACCATATTGTTCAGCCATCTTATTTCCTGCATGAATAACAATATATCTGCAATTAATTATTAATAAATATAATCAACAAAACGTCATCAAATACTATTGTAACTTTTACCTTTCTCAATCAATTTTTTTTGTCTTTTTTTTGTTACTGTCTTGCCAAGAGTGTCCCATTAAACCATTTTGAAATATCAAGAGTTTCAGTTCAAGATACACATCAAGTTCAGTTTCATCAAGATACACAAATTCAAATAATTCTTCAAATAAACTTCCTTGATCTTATTATGCTTTAAATTTTAATTATTTTTAGGGCAATATCTGGAAGTTCCTTTAAACCTTTGCGAGGGTTATCTTTGCACTATTTAAATCCTATGCCCTGTAAGAGTGTATGAAAGGATGTCTTATATCGCTCAAAAAGCTGTATGTCCCTAACTCTTAGTATACTTTCCAGACTAACAATTTTTTCTGAAGTTCTCTAGTTTGAATCTAACATATTGTTCTTCATTTTGTAAGCGATGTTATTCACAGTACCAACACTATTATTCAGAGCAGCAGCAACATGCTAAAAACATTTCGTGGCTATATTTTCTGGCGTCCTGGGGCTTCCAGCTTCAAAGCCTTACAAATTCTTAAAATATAGATTAGATTAACATCTATATTATGGATTCGACAAAGATGCTGCCGAAATTCAGTATTTTTGTATGGATACTAAAATCATTAAATTAGAGACACATATAAGGCAGATGATCCTTCTTGTTATCGGCTTTAGTTGTCCAGAAAACTCATGGTGAAATCTTTCTTTCTCTTGCTACTAAGTATGTCATATTACAAAGTCATTTAATTATTTTATCCTATTTGTAACAACTGAAACTAAACCTACCTTTAGCTCTCCATATTTGTAATCATATTAAAACGCTGAAATGTTAAACTAAAGGGCTTTCTTTTTAGGTAAAAAGAAACATCACAATATAACTTTAAAAATGCCATATCCAACGCTTTATTAGTTAAACAGATAAATGCCCAACATTAAATCAGAGCAATACCGTTTATCCCCATTTTTTATGAGGAACGCTTAGCTTGCAGCAGCCTGCAGTGTTGCCAAATATAAAGTAAGAACTATATATTGTAGTAAATAGTAAAAAACGTATTTAATCTATTTATTTTTTGCTTCAAGACAAAATATAAAAGTTAATGTCAGAAAGTCTTGTTAAATATATTATTTTTCTAAAATAAAATACATCCAAAAACAAATAGCCTAGCTGTACATTTTGCAACATCGACGTTTACCATTTGCGGCTTGCGTCGACGAATATACGAATAGTTCCGAAAGTAGCCGAATCTCCGAACCACGATGATTTTTAATGTATACTGTCTACATCAGCGATATCATTTTGGTGGAACTTGGAGTTACATTCGATAAGTTTAGTATTTCTCCACATGAAATAGTAGTTGTCCATTCACTATTATTGTAATAATATTATGTAATATTAGTCGCATGTCGTATTCGTAATTCATTACTTTTTTTGTTTGATTTAGTATTTGATTCGGCATAATGACCTAGAATAAAAAATGGTCGAATTTAATTCCTAAACAATCAAAACGTTTCCGTATGAAAATGTCATTATATAAAAACCTTATGGACAAACGGTGTTATCAGTCTACGCATAAGAAAAGAAAAAGGCTTACTGATGGTTTTCTAAGCAGGAATTTCCTTTCAATTACATTTTTCTCCTATAGGGAGAGTGTTGCGAATGGGCAGACGCCTAGTCCAAGCTGCGTCTCAACCGATAATCTACCAAACCTATATATACTTCTGTGGATCCGATGACACGAATTTCTGATACATATTTTAAAACTAAACAAGATACAGGACACTATAAAAAACGAACGTTACACGCAACTCTGTCATATCTCAGTTTTCGATTCAACGATTTAAAAGTGTTGATGTCAATGAAAAAGACGGTTGGGGGAGCTTTAGGAGAAAACAGTTTCATGATAATGAATTGAAAGACTTCTTGGACGAAAATTGAGCTCAAACTCTCAATCTCATCCCAACTTCGTGTTTATAAATCAACTGTTTCCAAATGTTGGCTACCATACGAATTGACTGGACCGTTTCAACAATACAGTTTCATTGATTTCCGTGCAAAAAAAAGAATAATACATCATACTGGCGATAAAAAGTGTATCTACTATGACAGTTCTATGCGCAAAAAGTCTTGGGTTAGTCAAGTTTTGCTGCGTATAGGGTGAGATCAGCCAAACATTTAAGTAAGGACGAAACTGTTACTACAGATGTCTACCGTCGTCAATTAAACAAATTGAACTAGGTATATTATTACAAGAAAGGCCAGCAATAGTCAGTAACAGACCCAAAATAATCCTTTTACATGACAAGCCTCATCCACAATTTGTAAAAGTGTGAAGGATGCTGTTACAGCTCACAGTTGTTGCTCGTACGCAGAGTTTTACACTACACATAACGCCTTTAGAGAATATTTAATCAACTAATTATATAATATATATATTTTATTAATTTGAACCCCAATATAAAATGGTATTTCTAGTAACTAAAAAAACAAGAGGGATTAAAATTTATGTAAGTACGGACAACACATGAAATGCTTATCAGTCATGAAATCTGTTCAGTCAACACTTCGGACTTACGACCTTTTGAAAACCCTCTTGTAAGGGGAGACCAAACACACGTGCTGTCTTCATGATTCTATTAACAGAATTTCTAAAAATACAATCTTTTACATATGTAAAGCTGATTTTACAAATTTACATATGATATTAGTTTGCTAGTTTAAAAACCTTCTTTATCTCCTATTGTGAACTATAAAACAATAGATAACAAGCTTGTTTTAATACAACGGTATTAAAACATCAATACATTTGCTACGCATATATGGCTTCCAAATTGATTCATCACATATTTTTGTGTAACTTGAGTTGAGAAATAATCTCACGATTACATTGCTTCTAAATACATGGAAGCTTTTAAGTATTGTTGTTATTCCAAAGAATCTACTAAGTAAATTATATAATATCGATTAAAAAACTTGCTTTACGATTGCGACCTTAGTAACTTGAAAACAAAAAAAAGAAAATTCTTAATGTAGAGAAATGGTGCTATTTGTACAAATTAAGAAATAGTTAAGCATTTTTTTTTTAAATAGTAAATATTTAAAAGTCGTTTCGGTAGAACCTCAGATTTGTCAACCTTATATATAGTAGTTCGTTAAGTAGAGAAAAACGCATTTAGAGTTTTGCTTTTAGATGCCGCGTCACTAAAACAGCTATATCTCTGAAAATAATTTAAATTTTGAAAATTCCTTTTCCGTTTTTCTTTTTCGTATATCTAAACTAGAATTGTTACTAAATCTGCTTTTAAATACGAGAGTGGCTTTATTGATTGGAAATTCTTGTCTGCCATAGAGTGAGGCTGATTATAAAATCTAAACGACTCTAAACATGTATCAAAATAGTAAAAGATTATTGATTGATTATATATATATATATATATATATATATATATATATATATATATATATATATGCTATATATATATATATATATATATATAGCATTTTCCTGGCTGTGGTTCAAACCTGTTAGAAATTGTGTTAGTATTAGAAAATTATTTAATTTTAGTTTAATAAAAATATAATGTTTCTTGTTTTTGTATAATTTGATGTAGGGTCTAATTTGTAACTGTTTTTCAAAATATTTTTGTCATGACAAAAGAATTATGACTTGAAATATACAATACCGTGTTGTATTGAATGTTTGGTTAGGGCAGGTCATTGTAGGAAAGGTACCTCGGAACATAGAAACTACGTGGCTAACAAAAGGCATGTCGCATCGGCTCGTTCTCGAGTGCTTTGTATAATGGCAGTGCAGGTACCCTCGGTAAACGACGGCTGTAAGAAATTGGACCTAGTATAAAATCCCTTATTGTGGCCATAAAACTCTAAAGGCCCGAGATCGTGGAATATCCGAGTTCATACCGCACTTATTCCATCTGCATGAGAAGATCTACCTGGAAAAGTCCCGCCCCGATAATTTGAAACAGTTATTAGAAATTGTCAGACCTAAACCTTAAGAACAGTTAAGAAGTGTCAATTGCAAAAACAGTTAAGAAGTGTCAATTGCAAAAACAGTTAAGAAGTGTCAACTGCAAGAACAAGAGTCCGAAGAAAAGAATCAAGAACAGTCAATTTAGAAGAGATTTAAATAATTTACATTAACAAACTCAAAATGTATTTTTTAAATTTAACTTGTAGGTTCAATTTTTTTTATAAATGTCTCAACATTGATCACTGATTTTTTCACAGGATTTTTTTTATTTTCAGAATATTATGAAGTACCCACAGTTAGTGTCGATGCCCTCAGCAGTGTCAGACTGGTTAAAGGAACAACTGAAGGCTCGAGGTATAGACTCCGAGCTCTACGCCCGTCTTCTTCTGAGTCTTCTTCACGCTCATACTCGTGACTTGATTCATCCAGAGGATCCATATCCCTCTCCCCCTGCCAAGAAAGTAAGTTTTTTTATGTACATCATTTAGTAATCTGCATTAGATTGATGTTGCACTGAGAATGTGTAGAACTAATTAGTAATATTTTTAATATCAGGGTGGATTTTTTAATTTAAAATATATTCTGATAGCCAATATTATATCTCTGATAAAACTACTTGACTTAAAAACTACTATTTCAATATTATATTGTAGTTATTTATTATTTTCATCAAGATAGCTTGTTATTATGGTAAGCTTGTGTACAGTATGTAGTATTAGTGTGTTAGTTCTTGGGATGTCTTAGGAATTTATATAAATATAATAATGGATTGTTATTAAGCTACACTGGTAGCCCGAATCGGTAAGGTCATACAACTTAAGGTAAGATCAAGTTCATAACCAATGGAGTAGTGATTTAACTCCACAATGCTGTCATTATTTAAATATTTATCTATTAACATTAATAAGGCATTCAATAAACTAATCAATTTGTTGCCTTGCAGTTAAAGCTTCTTTGCAATAAGGTGAATGAACCATAGTTTTATAGTATTTATTCTATTAAATTACGGTTTTAGTCAAGGATATTAAAGCTGTACATTGTTTTCATAGTTTAATTTATTGGTCAAGATCAGGGATACTCAAACCTATAGAAATGATTCACAGTTAAGGATACAAAAATGAAATGTAATTATCAGAAAACAATCTTCGCACTAAAAGTATATAATTATTTTTTACTTAAAATCGATGGTGGAAAGAATTTGTATTCTAGAAGGAAGAACGTAACACTCATTATTTGCGTCGGTGTTTACTTGATAGCAACTTGTAAGATACATCAGTGAGTTTTCAAACTTGTAAATGTTCTTTTTTTTTTTGTTTTGGGGGAAGGGAAATATGGGGTGGTATTGCAGTTTAACGGGCACCGCTTCATTGGATGTTGATTTGCCGTTTCTAATTTGGTTTTCTTGTTTGTGTGCTCTTCCATTAACTCAGGACGGAGGGCGGAACGTCGCTGGCCATCGGCGTGTCCGCCGTGCCGCTCACTGGTGGAGAAATGCGCGCTTGGACCCCGAACAAGTCAAACGTTCGGCCGCAGTCGAGTGCCTTATGTCAGCCGCAGATCAGGTAGCTATAGAGGGGTGGATCACACATCCAATGGGAATGTCACCTGTCAGAAAATATTCAAATAATTATTGACAGTATTGGGTGTTTTCGTTCATGAACGGTGTAATGCATTAATTTCAATCTTGATGACGGAACGTTTAATTTATATTTTTAAAAATTTTACATCGAAACTAGAAAAAGTACACCAATAAAAATATGTGGAACAAAAGCATTGTTACTACTATTTATTAAACTTTGCTCGGATTGTTTTAAATTTTTACACTGTAAGAACGTTATGTAAATCACTATGCTTAATAGTATCGTTATTATTTAACCATGAAGTTTCACTATCTTGATATCTATCTGCAACATCTACATCTCATAGTAAACTTAAATCTAAAAATCACCTCTAAAAGACGATTTATCTAATTCCTTAGATTTTAGAATTTAATAAAGTAATTTTCTGCCAGATGTCAGCTACTAACTCAATCGCAAATAAGTACAGTAGTAGTATTGGTAAATGGTAAAGTGTATAGGGTACAGTATTGCACCCATTAAGTTAAGGTTTGTTTATAATAAAATAACACGGTTAAACGTAATGGCGTGCATAATTGATTAAAACAATCAAATCCATTGTATCTGCTTGCATTTATCCAATATCTATCCTTGAAATTACATTAACGGGAACAAAATATATTATCTCAGTTTTTGGTTCGTTTTAGTTTTGAGATAGCTTAATTATATTTATCAGATAACAAGAGGAAAATGCAATACAGACAGTAGATTATAGTTTTTGAAAAAAATAAACAAATAAATATCATTAAACTATACAAATGTATTCTTAAAATTTGTTTTTACTTATGTTTACTTATAGAATGATTATCTAAAGCAAATAAAAAATACATAGTATTGATAAAAATGTGTTTCTTGGTATTTTTCTACGTATTTTTATAACACAACGTTACTAATTCTTTGGGACATGTTCATTTGGTCAGCAGGTCACAGGCAGGTTCTTTTTTAACGTACATGGAAATGTAATAACTTTTCACTTTTATGTATCTTAAAAGAAATATTTTGAAACTTCAAAAGTGTTTTTGAGAATGCTGTTTTTTTAAATTAATTATTGGTAATTGTTTAGTTTATTGTTTTTAGTTTTTTTTTTCAAGCTTCTTGTAATGTGGTATGTCCATTTTATATATTGTTACTATTTTTACCTTTTTTCTTAACTACATGAAACTCTTAGATTCAGGCTATGGGCTAAATAATTTTCTCCTTGCATGCTCATATAATATTTTAAGGCATTTCATCATGATAGCACTCCTTAACCTTTTAATTCACAAATCAAAAAAAAGTATACCCAATACTGGTTAATTTTTATGGTCGCCTCATGATAGGTGGCATTTACCCCAAAAAGTATCATGTGTGAGTTTCAGGGGTTTTTTGTCCACTTAACATATTTTGAGGCATATCAGGGTGACTAGATTGAATCTATTTTGATCAAATTCCGACTATAAGAACCGATGTTTTCTCTGGAAAATATTGTCTGATTCAAATTATTTTCCAGAATTGTGAAGTGGAATCCCTTGTAGACGAGTTGTGTGCGAAACTGAAAGAGGTTGACTCGGATAGCTCTCCTATCAAGATTAGTACCAAACCGTCTGAAGACTGCAAGAAGATTATTAAACCTCAAAAAGTATCAAATAAGGAACTGGCCGAAAAGTATGTCTTTATTATCCCTTTACCCGTTTTCCAATTGACACCTTATTTATTCTAGATATTATGCAGCGTTTCCCCCATTGAACCAGAAAGAAGGCTCGTACATTACGTCTAATATTAATTTGGTGGTTGGCAAGTGGCCTAGTCCGGATAAAAGTTTGGATAAAATTGATCTGATATCTGCGGCCAAGTGGACTCCCGGATCGCCGAAAAAGTCTAAGAAGAAACTTAAACAACGGCAAAACAACGAGCCTAGCATGAAATTATCAAGAAATAATAAGAATCGTCTGGGACACAAGAAAGCTAATTGCGTAAAAAATCTTAGCAGAGAAATGGAGTATAATGTTGCCAATTGGGAATTTGTTTACAATAATAACAATAACAACAATACCAAAGGTTAGTTTTGTATTATTATGATACTGCACAACACAAAAATCGATTTTTTTATTACAAATTAAGATTATATTGTGAAGTATAAATGAAAAATACCCGCTTTTTAACATGGTATTTTTACAGTATAATATTCCATAAAATTCTTTTATCAAAGTTTAAATCAATTTTATCTAATGTCCATAAGGAACAGCAGTATTTTAAAAGCAGATTCATCCACTCTTAGAGCCTAAATACTGATCAATTAATTTGTTATATATATATTAGTATAATGGCATTTTAAAACAATGCCAGAAATATTCCAAATCATTTTAAGTATTTTAATCTATTCTAAATTTTCGATTTTTGTTTTAAATTATTTATGGTATCAGCCAGTGAATAACCTTAAAAATAAAATTATTTAGACAGATTTTCTATCACAGGCATCAGCAATTGCAGTTCCTGATTGAGTTTTTTTTTAGATCGCCATTCTCTGATCAGTGATCAATCCAATCACTTGTTGGAAAATACTCAAGTACCCAAACGAGTACCGGACCTCCTAGATCACGATTTGGAAAGTTTTTTCGATCAGAAGAACCTAGAACAGTTACAGTCAGAGTTGTTAGGTGCCCCCGATATCACCGGTGGATTTCTGCAGTTAGGTACACCAGTATCTAAAGTTTGGTCACCGAGTCGTCATATTTGCGCTGTTTGCAACAAGCCGAAGAAAAACCACGACGACGATCTGCCATTGGTGAATTCAATCAGATTTATGGAAAAAGCTAATCTGAAATTGAACGGATTTGGAACTATCCGTAACGAAAGACGGTTCGGGCACATTATTGGCGGTATGGAATACGACGATTCGAACACGGGGCTTTCAGGTTAGTTGTATTTTGCATTTTATTAAATATTTCCATTTATTTTCATTCTCACCTCAAACGTTTTTCTTTTTTTTTTAATTTTTTTGAAAAAACATTTCTATCCTATTGTAATTTTTTTGAATGTTTTGACAGTCTTATTTTGAGCTGTCATCAGTTTAAATAATAATTATTATTTGAATTGTTTAACGAAATAATTAGTGAGATTTTAGGATACTAATAATTTTGACTCTATATATCTAAATTCTTATCTACATCAAAGGTGGTTTGTCCTAATATCATTCTTTCAATATCACTATTGTACTTCATATAATGCGAATGTGTGACATGACATTAGACAAATTGTTAAATTTATTTTATTGTCTATTACATATTTTCTTCCCTAAACACTTTTCTTAATTCATAGTACGAGAAAAAATATTAAATCATCCTCATTACGCCCCTGCCTTTTTGAAAATACATGTAATCTATAATCTTTTATAGTGGACACTATGATATTGCTTGGAAAGTCATGAGGATTTTTTTATTTGAGGTATGTCCGCTAAAAATAAAACGTGTTGGGCACACAGTCGGTTGTTAATAGTCACGAAACTTGGATATATCGCAGATTTGCTGCGATGTAGTTTTTTCTTTTTCAATATATGGGAATAAACAGGGATGGCGATTTATCTACAGAGTTTACATTAGTACATTTTAATCGAAACCCCAGGTGTGTGTTTGTGTGCAATGGTGCTGTATTAAGACAAAGGAAATGTGTACTCTATTGTGAAAATTGGTCATTATCTTTTAATGAAACCTTAAATATGCTGACGGATATGATGAAAGGAATCATATATGTAGTACGTTTTTTTTATTGCGTTTTATAATTATACAGTCGATTGATGAAAGACTACAGACCAATTTAAATTTGTTTTAATCGACAATATCGTTGACTAAGTTTTTCAGGATATTAAACTGACATTTTCTTATGCTACAGGAACCTACTTCCTTCACGGCGAGCGTTGGTTTGAATTCGTCCCTTGTGTATCGGGAAAAACGAAAAAAAGGTCTTATTCATTTCTCGATTATTTAAGAAGTCTGTCATCAACTGCTTGCGATAAAGAACAAGATGAAGCAAAGCGTTGCGCAAACATGAAACCTCAACCCCCGGTAAGGATAATGCTTTTGTCAAAAAATTAGTGGTAGTTGTATGCATAATTCCTTTTAAAAATTAATTTCTATCCATGTTTACAGACAAGTGCATTTGCCAGATATATACCGCAAAACCGACAGTCCGAAGATCTTTGTATCCACTCAGGGCCACAACCGTACCGCAGCAAGTTCGGAAAACCTGTACGAGGGCCTCCATTGCCGGAACATGTCAGGCCAAAACAACTAGAACCATCCAACCCAGAACCGACAGAGGATATGTGGGGTTCAACTGAACTATACTTCCGGCCTATAAAACCAGCACATGAAGAACTCAAGCCCCCCCAGAAGACTAATTATCCTGATGGTGCCATGTTTGCCATCAACAATAACTGGGATAATGTACGGGTTTGTTAATTGCTCTGTTAATTTAAAAATTTCTTCTTATTTCTGAAATAGCTGTCACTAATATAAAGTAAAAAATTAAACATAAAAAAATAACATACTATTATCTTTCTTAGATTGATTTTAAGAAGAATGAAATGGGGCAATTATATGTCCAATGTGCAGATGGTGAAAAGAAGGTCTATCAAAAATACAAATCAGATTCAACAGTATTACAGAGCATTTTTGATAGATTCTATAAAAGTAAGGACAGATTTAACATTAAATTTGAAATCAAACAAAACAATAAGGTATGTTTCCTCTTATTTTTTCCATGTTATGTTCGATACTCATTTTGATTTACAATTTTAGGGTTGCCAGACTGATGATGGTGGATATGTGGGGCTGCTAACAACAATCCCTAATTTTGAAAAATCAAAACCTTTGATGGACCCGTGGGATGGTAAATTTGATGTTTCACCTCTATTATGGTTATTAAGTTGAATTTTGAAATTTCAGTTACGGGTTTAGCAGAAAGTTATTTGTCTGGTCTGAGTGATTTTGAAATTATACATCCATCGACAGTTGCAGAGCTGGAAGAGTTGGCCGGGATTTCCAGAGACGACTTTATCGTGAAAAATATCCTCGAGACTCTTCTGGATGAAAAAGATGTAAGCTGCGAAGAACAAAATAGCAAGAATGCCATTTGGGATGAAAAACTCTTGAAGAATATCTGGTCAACAGGAACGGAACAGGTCAGAAACTTTAATAATAGACCGAATATCAAGATACTTAGAGAGGAAGCAGAAGTGGAATGGGACCTACTTCTTGAGGAAGTTTCTGGACATCAACTTTTAGACGGAACGGTTAAATCAAATACTGTTGACATTAGTAAGACGCATTCAGAACCATCTGCGAGTCAACCTCAGACCAGGTCAGTTTTCGTTTACTTAACAGTATTTCAATAGTTGAATTCTGTATATAAAAATTGTTGATTAACAAGTTGCGATAGCTGCGATTGATGTGTATTTAATTTGATTGATTCAATAATTCAATAAGTTGTAAAAAATGTCATCGTTTTAAATATATTTATTTCTCTTTTTATTTCCTTATTATCAATGTCTATTTTTTTTTGTTTTTAGTGAGCCAGAAAATGTTATTGAAGGCCAAAATAACATGCTTATTTTCGACGATTGCCTAATAAACTTGCCCATGTTACCGTTACATTGGCAGAATCTGATAAACCAGAAACGGTAAAGTAGGCAGTGTAGTAGTATATCCCTTTTCGTCAGACAACTGAATGTTTTGTATATTAAAGATTTTTGAAGAGTTAAAAATAATTAGTTGATATTTATCACAAAATAGAGGCAATATATAAGATTGATCAATCATTTCAGTTGTCTTGCGAAGATGGTGATAGGTATTATCAAGGGATTAGTGTTTGGCTTTTATCGGATCGCTAATATCTTGCCAGGTATTTCAGGTTGTAATTAAACTGAAAAAAAATCGATTAAGTGAGCGCGTCATGAATAAGTTTGACACGTCTTTGAAAAGTACCATCCCTTGAAAGTACTGTATATACTAATTATTTGGCTTATACATAGTTGGACCTACAGATTTATTGAGACGACTATCAGGGTCGTCATACACGACAGACAACTGCCATATTAGTTTTAGTGCAGAATATCTTAACTAGTCTAAGCTCGAGGTCTTTATCGAGTTTAGTGAAAAAATCTGTATTGGTCCATCAAACCCCATGTATGCTTCTGTATTTTCTTTCGCGTGCTTTATCCTTTATATTTATTTGAATATAAATGAAAATATCAAGCAACCTGAACTATTTGTTAACTTTCTGGTTTCTTTAATGATTTGGGTCACTTGATGTTTTTATTTGTTTTAAGTGTATATTTTAATACATAGTAGACTGTTAAATTTGTTAAACCACATTGGGCGACTTTTAAAGCTGGTAGTTCATACAAAATCTAGTATATTTAAACTTGCGCAGAAGCATAACAAAATTAAAACTATCTGAAAGAATGTTCCACATTGCCGGTAGCAATCCGAACATTATTGTAAATAGTGTTTACCAGGCGTGAGAAGGTTTCAGTGTTTTATAACAAGATTTTTCGTCATATCTTGTCTTGTTTTTCCGTTTGTTCTACTGTTTTAAATACATCAAAAAGCGATCGGTCTAATTAGCCTTGAATAAACCATGACACCAATGATACCCATTAAAAAATCAATCAAAAAAGATCCTGTTATAGAATCACAGTGACCGTAGGTTTTTTTTTATATTTCCGTTTGCGTGTTTTTCAGTTTTTCTTCAAGCAAAGTTTATTCCAAAAGAACCGGTATTATATAAAGCAGACGCGCGGGCTTTTTCGTTTGATTCACTAGGTTCATTAAGTTTTCCGTAAAGATTCTTGAAACCACCATTTTTTCAATTGTTGTAGATGTCCCGCCGCCGTTCTTAGTTATTGTTCGGTATAAATTTTATCGTTTATTTTTTTATGTAAATGTTTAAATTTGTTGAATATTTTAAATTTCCAGCGCGATTATTGCATAGGTCTGCCAATTAACGCTCCTTCGTATCAGGGAAGGGCGTGTAAACTCACTGTAAAAATGTAGCGAATTACAATATAATGGCAGTCCTCTTTAAAAACGTTTTTGCAGTTGATGTTTTCTCAGTTATTATAAAACGAAACCAAGGGCATTAAAAAACACCCGCTCTAAATAATTTGTATATATTCCCACCGTTCTATCGAGATTCTTGAATAAGAAAAATTATTCATGATTTTTCAAAATTTCCCAATTTTCTTTTCTTAAGTTGTACATTGTCTATTTTATTTCTTTGACTAAAAGCATTGTTGCGTAAGTTTTTGATAGTTACAACCTAACGGTTTTTCATGTTTTGTACCCAGCCAATGCTCTTAGTCAATTCTGTACAGAAATTAAATCAAATATTTAAATGAAGGAAAAAAAATTAAAAAATACAAAACAAAAAAAAATCAAAACATTTTCGTAGTTCTTAGATATTGTGTGGACGCAATGCCCATTACAAGATCTTCTGAAATATCTAAAAAATACAAAAAAATGTCAAGATCGATTAAGCATTCGTTTTTGTTGGAGAGCTATTTTGTACCTAAACATTTAGGTGTATATAGACGGTGTGATCGGAATTTTAGGTATATAGAATATTTCTGTATTTTATTTTTAAGCAATTGTAATTGGTTTGGGCACCGGACGGACAACTTCACACCTCCAAATCTAGTAATCGGAGCGTATATTCGTTTCGAATGCAGAAGAAATATGTTCTAGTGCCGTATCGTTCACTATTTTTATTTCATGCCTTTGTTTTATCTTGTAACAACTAATTTACAATAATAGTGAACGAGCTCGACAACAGAGTTGTTGTTGAGATTGGTGGGTTTGGTTACATGGCATATTTTAATTTTTATTACAATATTTTGTACGAAATTTCCCATTTTACATTTGAGAGTTTATCGATCGCGATTAAACCAACCCACTGTTATATTTCATAACATTTATTTTATAAACTAATGTAACATTTACGCCTTACCATTTATTCTACCATTAAGTTAAAAAAACACATTCAATAGGCCTTTTTAGAAGAAAAACTCTGCACCAGGTCGTCGAAACAAGGTTCCATCGAACCCAAGCACACATTACATATCATTACATTCAAGTTTTTATAGTCAATATAGTGCAAGCCAAATAATGTGTTTTATTTTGTCATTAGTCTCCTAGATCGATGTTGGATCTTATATGATGATGACCTGGTGCAAAATCTACCTAAACGTGCCTACAAGTATAACAAACAAATACTGTGTTATTCTCACTGACTCACAAAATAGTGACCTGCCGACAGAGACGTCAGTGAGATGCTAACAGAATTGTTTGTATTGTCTGTTCTAACATACGTTATTAATTTTAAGTAACAGTTTTAGTTTTAGTAAGTGCATACAATTTTTCTTCTTGTAGTGTTGTAATGTCTAAATCAAATGCAGTTTTTTGTTCATCTTCGTTTTCGTTTATTTTCGCCCTTCTGTTTTCTTTATATATTGGTTCGGTTGAATAATGCCGTTTAATATTTACGTCTAATGGCCCTTAATTTGACTAACACTCTTGAGTTGAGAATATAAGAATCTGTAGCCAGGTTTTTTGTACTCGTATTCAAGGAACGAAAACAAGCGAGTAATGCGAAGAAAACAATTTCATGGAGGTCATTTTACACGCGATCCCAATGGTAAGGCATTGTTTTTATTTTGGTTTCTTCATTCTTTGTTTCCCTCTATTTTCAACGGCTCCACTAGGCTGGAGTTGGAGTGGGAATGTTCGAATTCTACGATTGTAAAGTGGCCTCGTTGAATTTAAATTTTGGAATTATGTAATACTTATGAAATAAACTCATACTTAAATTACAGTATGCCTTTTTAATTATAATCATAAGTTATTTTTATTTTGTAATCTTAGGTTATTAAACAAATAAACTATTTGATAGATAAAAAAAACTTAGTTACAAATACAACTAGTAATTGTTTAGTGTTTTTTTAAAGTTTTTACAAGAAATATAAAATAAATACTCAATACTTGGCGCATTATCACAGATCCAACCAAAACATGTCTTGCATAAACCACACATTTTATTTTGACCAAAAGTTGTGTGTGTTGGACAATATTTTGTTATATATTGTAGTAACTTTTTTCAATAAATGCCTTTTTAAAATGAAAAAAAAAATACCAGAAAATTGCAAGTTCATAATAATAATACTGTTTCTCTGATCTTTAGTCAAGCTCAAGCAAGATGCTCAAGATGTTGATATTAAATGTATGATTTAATTTTTACAGATTTTTTATTCCAGCGTAAAATTATATTTAAAAACATTCAAATAATAACGTCTTAGAAAAGAATAGTTCGCAATGACAACATCCAGTACAGCAATTAGCAGAACATTAGTTGAGGAAAGCAACAAGAATTTTTCGTTTGAACTATCTACATGTGTTACAAACCAAGGTGATGGTGTGTGAGTTTCCCTCTCGCTCTTATCCCATGCAACCTGCACAAGGATAATTCCATTAAGAAAGTGTTACTTGAGGAGTATTGATTGATGAGCAGATATATTTACCTAAAATAACTACATAACTTTCCTTATAATTACACACAGAAAAAATTACACATCAAAATAAAATTAAAATAACCTGTCACATAGATGTCACAAAATTTTAAATCGAAAGGAAGAAAAGAAATGTGTAATCTTTTTACTTACGGTCCCCTTATGATTCGAACGTGCAAAACATGATTACGTGGTGCCCATTTAAATTTCAATTCTATTTTTCTATATTTTGTGTTTAAATTGTCACATTTAGATATTTGAAATGTCATTTAATTGATCATAAATATAAATGACTACAAATGGACGCTGAAAACACAAATAATGTTTTACATGAAAGTTTTTTTTCACACTAAGCACTTTTTGGTTTGGCCTGCCTTTTGATATATGATGAAAAACGCATAGTGCCTAGTTGGATAGTCCAGCTGAGGATTTTAATTTTGCATGTTTTACATAAATGTTTCTCGGCAACAGTGTAAAGCTCAATAATTAATAACAATCCAAATCATGCTATTAATCAGGCTGTGGGTAAAATCGAGTGTCTTCTGGGATGCTCTCTAAGTTGGTCACCGACCAGTCAGTCGGACTTCGAGAGCCATAATACGGATCCCACGTTAAGTCGTAGGTCCAGTCCAAATATAACCTAGTTGATAAAAAGGAGACTTTTAGATATAATAAAAAACTTTCAACTAAGCCTATGACCCCTGCTGATATTTATTGGGTCAAAGAAAGGTGCCCGTAACCAGATAAGAACTTAGTTCAATCAGTGGGACGCTGAAAACATTTCATTGGTTAGTTTAAATTTGTTATCTAAGAACCTGTAAAGAAAATATTGTGTTTTGATTAGTCTTCAATTTCATATGACTACTTGACGTCACATTTATTGGCCAATAGTATTCAAATGAAAACTAAAATTGATGTTTAAAATTAATTTATTAACATAAAATCCTATCCAAATATAAATTAAAATATACATAAATGTAAATAATATAAAATATATAAAAACAATATAACAAAAATAAAGTAATATAAGTGAAAATGAAAACAACAAATTAAGAGCTCAATAATACTCTAGGTAATATAATTTTTTATTTAGTTTAGTGCTATCAATTTTATAGGATCTTTTAGAGTTCTATGTTCTACTTTTGCTATACTGAAGGAAAACTTTAAGTCCTTCCCTTTTAATATTTCATTAACTTGTTAAGATAAGATAAACATATAGAAGATATAATAAACACCTGACAATAACTTTTAAAATTTTGCCTTGAAAGTCATTATGGATTGGACAATTAAAACGCTTAAAATTTAGCTGCTTTTTTAAAGATATCTCTCGAAATAACTGATATGTTATTTTTATGGCAAAATTTAGGAATTAAATAAAAGAGATTGCTTGAAGATCTAAACAGTATAATAAAATAGCCTTGATGGAGTGGTTAATTGGGGCCTGCGGGGATGCATTGCTGCTATAAAATAAGTATCGAGTGTTTGATATGTGGAACTACTAATAGATAATATAGATAAACAATATCACGTTGTCTCTTTTTCCCTTCTTTTCCTCAGAGCAAGGTCCTCTGGAACTGAGAACATAGACTAAACTAGTGGTCCCACAACCTCTGATAATACTACATTTCCCGTTAAAAAAGAATATAAGCTATCTAAAACACCAACACTCTAATGTTCAACTTCTTCAAAATTTTTCTATCATCAAATCATGTGAGCAAATAATTTCTCAAATATACTGGCTGAAGGATATTCCTGACTCCATGATCTATAATAAATCCAAAAAAATTCTCTAAACAACCTTGATTAAAATTCTAAATAAATAAATAAATATAATTAATTATAAACTTAGACAGAATAGATTTGTTTAAGTGAATAAATCCCCTTAAAGTAGTTAAATTTTTCATTGATGGCACCACTCCAAAATTCCTGGTGCTGTGAGCTTAAGGATACTGCTCGCAGAAGAGGCTTGACAATAAGGGGCTATTTTGTTGAAATTGCAAATATTAAATAATTTATCCAAAAATATTACAATAGCATCTGTTTGTTCAGCTTCCTTTGGAAGAGTAGCTTCTGAAAACAAGACAAAATTACAACTATTATTAATACTTATTACTTACTCCAATTTGCCAAGTGCACCAAATGTGAACCCACTGTATAATTGAGATCTTGTATACAACTTTTCAATTTTGTTTTGTTTATTTTGCCTGGAATTAAAGGCTGCTCTGTCAATTTTGGGCATAGTATTACCATCCCTTCTTTATCGGAGTAATATAACACATGGGCTGAAAATTAATTAATTATTTAAATTAATGGTTATTGTGCTAATAGTGATACTACTTTTGTTATTTTGAAAACAATGGATCAAAAACATTTTCTTGCTTTGGTTTCTTGATGGGAAAAAATACAATTCAAGGGAAGCAATAGCTCCATCCGCTCCATCAGAAACAACAATAAAACGTTGGTTTGTTGATTGCAAACGTGGTCGTAGAGACACCGATGATGCAGAACGTAGTGGTCGTTCAAATGAGGTAGTAATACCAGAAAACATTTTAAAAAATCGACAAAACACATCAAACACACATCTCTGTTGTGTTAGATGTGCACCAAATCGTTGAATCCTAAACATATTTTAATTTTCAGTTACTCGAACACAATTGTTTGGGACTCCATCAAAGATTTTATACCAAAAACAAATTAAAATACGCGTTCTTTGCAGATAACGTTGGTATCTATCATACTCATCAGGATCACAAGATGAATCAGGATTTACTTAAAACATTACTTAATATTCTTCCTTCTTGGGCGGAAACAAATGGCCTTAGGTTCTCTCCAGATAAATCTAACAGCGTACAATACTGCAGGATAAGAAACTGTCCCCGATTGACTGTTCTGGCTATTGATGGAAATATCATTAGTAATAAGCCTGAGCATAAATTCCTGGGAATTATATTTGACTCACGTCTCAGCTGGCCTTTACATATCAAATATATAAAGAACAGATGCCTGACCGACATTAGCCTAGTTATTTCGCTTGCTAACTTTCATTGGAGTGCTCATAGAACCGCCCTCTTGAACATTTATAGAGCGCTAACGTTGAGTAAGCTTGATTATGGCTGCCACTGCTTCATGTCAGTAGCCTCTTCGTATATAAAAAGACTAAACTCAATCCAAAACACAGCACTAAGGATTGCCCTAGGAGCCTTTCATACCAGTCCGATTGACAGTTTACTTTGGGAAGCCGAGATTTCTTCCTTAAATTCTCGTCGTGAACTCTTGTTGGTAAAGTATGCAGGCTCTTTAAGATTCAAACCAAGACTATTTTAATATGGGCTATTTTTTCCTACCCGCTGCAGTGCCTCTATGATAGGAAGAATAAAGGGTCTTGCCATTACTTCCAGAGAATTTATAATCACTTATCATTAGAGATTCCTTCTGGCTATAGATTTATAAATGAATCTCTATATCTTGATCTCTCAATGCGGCTTCTTCCCCAGGATGGTCTCAGTTCTCTTATCGCACGCTACCTCTTTAAACAAATTATTTCGGAAAAATCTTTTAATCATCTCTCAATTTGCACAGATGGATCTAAGGAGGATGAGCTGCAGGCACTTCAATAATAAAGGAAGAGCATTTTAAATTGCCCTCTTTGGCAAGTATTTTGCTGCCGAATTGCTATCCATCTATAAAACCCTAAAATACACTCAAAACAGCCTAGCTGTGATGTCGGTGGTGATTGTCACTGACTCCATGAGCTCTCTAGAGAGTTTTAGATCAGTACAGACACACCATCCACTGATGTGCATCCGAGAGCTAAACACCATTATTTACACTAGCGGCAAGAATATCATTTAACAGGTTAAATTAAAAGTCCCCGACCTGACATATAGATGGCGCTACTAGAATTAAATCCACATGCTTTTTAGTTAGCCCTAATCTTCAAAAGATGCGTGTATAAATTTGACAACTGTCGGATCATTAGTTTGTGAATCATAGTATTTTGAGTGAAGTAACTTTTGTTATTGTTAAAAAAAATGGATAAAAAGGAATTTCCCGTTTCCCGTGTAATATTGTTTTTTGAAGGGAAAAATTATAGTTGAAGCAAAAACTTGGCTTCATGTTGAGTTTCCGGACACTGCCCCAGGAAAATCAACCATCAAGGATTGTTACGCTAAGTTTAGACGTGGTAAAATGAGCACCGAAGACGGTGAACGCAGCGGACGCCCAAAAGAGGTTATTATCGACGAAAACAATAAAAAAATTCATAAAATGATTTTGAATGTCCGTAAATTGAAATTGAATGAAATAGCAGGCACTCTAAAGATATCAACTCAACGTGTACATCATATCATTAACGAATATTTGGGTATGAGAAAGCTCTGTGCAAAATGGGTGTCGCGCGAGCTCACTTTTGACCAAAAACAACGACGAGTTGATGATTCGGAGCAGTGTTTGAAGATGATCAAGCGTAAAAACCCGAGTTTTTGCTTTTGCGTCGATATGTGACAATGGATGAAACATGGCTCCATTATTCCACTCCGAAGTTCAATCGACTGTCATCCGAGTGGACTGCACACGATGAACCTGCTCCTAAGCGTGGAAAAATGCAACATTCGGCTGGCAAGGTTATGGTGTCTGTGTTTTGGGATACGAATGGACTAATTTTCATTGACTACCTTGAAAAAGGAAGGACCATCAACAGCGACTATTACATAGCGTTATTGGACCATTTGAAGGACGAAATCACCGAAAAACGGCAGCATTTGAAGAAAAAGTAAGTGCTGCTTCACCAAGACAGTGCACCGTGTCACGAGTCAGTGAAAAAGATGGCAAAAATCCATGAATTGGCCTTCGAATTGCTTTCTTATCCACCGTAGTCTCCAGATCTGCCCCCCAGCGACTATTTCCTGTTCTCATATCTCAAAAGAATGCTCGCTGGGAAGAGTTTTTCGTGATCGCTGAAACTCATGCCTATTTTGAAGCAAAGGACAAATCGTACTACAAAAATGGTATCGAAAAGTTGTAGGGTCGCTATAATTAGTGTATCACCCTTGAAGGGAATTATATTGAATAAAAAAAAAATTTGTGAAAAAATTTGTTTTACTATGGTAGGTCAGGGACTTTTCAAGTGACCTGTTACATGTGGGTTCCAACTCATATGGGAATAAGGGTAATGAGTGAGCTGATCGTCTTACGGATAGGAGGGGAGGCTCGCTTTCGGAGAACTTTCTTCACTGGAGCAGAGACCTAAATTCACATTATACGGCACTTTATAAAAAATTCGATCAATTACACTAGGACCTGATGGCTAATAATTAACTATGTGAAACATTCTTGACATTGGTAGGCACAAATTAAGTATCTTCTCCCAACTTCGAATAGGCCACTGCAAGTTAACTCAAGAGTTTCTTCTTAAGGGAGATTACCCACCCACCTGTAATAAGTGCAGTTCCCCGCTGAGCATCAGACGCATCCTGGTCGAGTGGCATGGGCACGCTATCCAGAGCCGGTTCTTTGGCCTAGAGGGATCCATGAAACAACTTCTCCAGTTGAAAGACTTTGAGAAGCTGATGAATTATCTGGCAACCATCGGAATGCTCCAGTATATATAATAAAGGCTAATAACTTTGTACCGTTACTTGTTAAAATTTATGCCTTTTAAATTCTCCATATTTTACCCTTTATATTTTATCGTCCTACTTGTTTTAAAACTATTTATTTGTGTCGACATTTATATGTATTGAATTTTATTTATAAAAAAAATTGTTTATATTAGTATTCTATTTTGTTTCTTACACTATTTATACTGTATTGTGTAACATTATATTGTACTATAGTCTATTCAAAGTGTTTTTAGTAACGCGTCGTGGATATTTGTGACGTGGAAACATTACAATGTTGCCGTATCAACTGTGAGTTTTAATTCAGTTTGGCTTTGGCATACGTCTGACAACTGGTCGCCTTCCGGTTGTCAGATGTACGCTAAATTATTCAAAATATTAGTTATAATTATTACAGGTTATAAACCGGCAAACATCATTTTAGCCCTTTATTTTGATAAATTTTAAGTGGCTCCGTAATATCATATCACATTGTTTGAAAATGCCTAAAACAGTAAATATTCAGGGTCACAAATTGATTGCGGCTTTAATAGGTTATTTCGAAAAGGAACGAGATAACGGAGGCTCATTTTTGTCAGTAAATTCCGTTAGAGAGGTAATTATTGATGATATTAAATAATATAAGTCCCTAAAATTTTATTGAAAATGTTTTAGCGGTTTGCTGCACCCAAGAAAACTCGTCTACATACAAAGTAGGTGACGAATCTTGACCATCTTGATATGGCTCTATTCGAGACCAAATATACGAAATGTATAAGAACAGTAAGTACACAAACTATTTTATCGATATAAACATAATTTAATAAAATTATTTTAGAGAAAATTGTCTCTCTGGAAAGTATACATAAAAGAATTAGGGACAGGCAGCTTTTTGGGAGATGTAAGACATTCTTTCATACATTCTTACAGAATATAAGGTTTAAATATTGTAAAGATAACCCTCGAAGAGGTTTAATGGAACTTCCAGACATTACCTTAAAAAGAATTCAGCTAAAGACATAAAATAATATAAGAAACTTGAATATTTCAAAATGGTTCATTGTGGCACTCTTGGCAAGACAGTAACAAAAAAAGTGTAAAGACAATAAAAATTGATGGAAAAAGGTAAAAGTTACAATAGTATTCAATTGGGTTTTGTTGGTCATTATATTTATTAATAGTTAATTGCAGATATATTACTGGTTGAGAAGGGCATTCAATCAAAAACTGTTTGGATATGTGGAAGGAAGCATTGTCAATCATAACATCTTCGGTTTAGATGAACTCGATAAGATATTTCCGTAATCAAACAAGCCTGTGACTGAAGGAAACTTTCAGGATATGTGATAATGCTGTGCAATGCTGGAAATTTCTGAAACAGAGTGATGAGAGTGAAAACAACTAAAGGTATGCACATAATTAATTTAATATAACTGTAGAAAATAGTATTGTAGGGCGTGAAAGATTTGTGTGCACAGATATGATTGCAATTGTTCAAAATTAAACATGAGCATTAGGTTAGAACGTATGAGAAGAAAATGAATACTATTTTGTAGATATAGTAAATGAATTAGATAGAATTCAGTGATTAATTTTATCAAGAATGGTGTACACAGGTACACCATAGCAAGATGACTTGCCAAGTAAACACGCCATCGAAGGAAGCAAGAATTAAATGTAAAAAATAAATATGCTCTCGAATGAAAGTAAAATATGACTCTCAGATATACAATTGTTAATTAGGTGAATTAGGCATCCAGGGTGATAACAGTACATAAAAAAGAACGCCCCTAGAAACTCTACCTCATAGATGGTGTGGAAAAGAGTTAAATGTAAACAAAACAAATCTAACCTATAAACTATTATACCTGTGTTCTTAATTGCAGTTTTAAGTCCTTCGATAATATATGTATTAGATGTACTATAATGTAAAATTAAATTATATTTGATAACATTTTTGTTCAATTGTTTTATTTAGATTAGAATTTTCTTGTATTTCAAAGCCAACCTGAACTAAAACTCAGAGTTGATGCGGCAACATTGTAATGTTTCGCCGTCACAAATATCCACGACGCATTACTAAAAAAACTTTGAATAGACTATAGGTCCTAAATAGCCGGTCCGGTCCTCTTCATCTTGGCATTGTAACAGTAAAAGTACAGAAAGTGCTCTGGCACTAACTTTATGAGTAAATAATAACGAATGTAAAGTACACTTACAAAGTTTGCTTTGACATAAACCAGCACTATACTATATATTTGACATATATGTCATTATTTTTCACTTTTTCGAATCGATATACCTATCGAGAAATATCTACATTTGTATGAAATATATGAATTAGGGTAAAGTATTAAACTATTTGTATTATATATTCTAATCACGTTTTGATAATAATGGTCGGTAGTTTTTTCAATTAATATTTTTAAATATTTTACCACAAAAATGTAGATCCTTTGTGACAGTGAAACTATTAATTATGTTGTAAACAAAATAATTGTTTTTACTATTTTTGTCGCGATTATTTCATATTTTATCATCATATAAACCTGCCCTGGGCGTGAATCGGTCCAGTTGGTCTCGAGTTTTAGCGAGGTTAAAGAAAGGCAATATTTTTAATATATATTTTTATACTTTTATATACATAGAAGACGTATCGGTTTTTTAACTCGGTAATTTTACAGGATGCAAATTTTACAAACTAGTTTCATACCAAGAATAATATCTAAATTGAACAGCAGCTTTGAATTCTTTAGATATTTGGCATTATTCAGTCGATTTATGTTTATTATCTTATCAGCAATTCGTTTGGTCAATATTATCTGTTTTTTTAAGACAAGTTGATAATTGTCTTTTAACTATCATCACCATCACTACTCTAACAGGTAGCCCTTTCTGGGTAAAATCTACAAGGCACTGAACAGCAGCAACGATTCCATATTGAAAGAGGTTTGCCTGAAAAATATATGGCCAAATCTAGCTATAGAACAGGTCGATAACTTTAACAACAGATCGATATCGAAGCAGCAGTGGGCAGCGATCTCTTTCTTCAAGTTTTTCGACAGCAACTTTTAAATGTTAGAATGAATTGTGCTAATGAGACAAAACAAGACGAGGTATCTACGAACCAATAGCTTCAGATCAGGTTAGATTTTGTTTACTTTACAACAATATTTCGGTTATATTCTGTAAAATATTGAATTATAAATTATTTATTGTATTAAAAAAACAAAAATATTATTGCTATCGAGAACTAAAATAACATGTTTCTGTTAGACGAGTGTCTAATTTACTCCTCTATTTAGTTGATACCGTTACGTTAGCTGAATCTTAACAAGATTTTTTAGCCACAATAATGGCGATTGCTAGATGCAGAATAAATTAAATATTATATTACAGTGGTGATATATTATTTTCAATATTAAAAGTAAAACGTGCTGTCTTCAATAAATAAAACTAAGCCGAACCATAGAGTAATATATAGAGTGTTAACTTAATGCAAATAATTTCAGCATTGTTTTGCGTGGTCTCTGCAGGAAGGCGCTGAGAACGTCATTCGCTGAATTTCATTGGTTAGTTTAAAATACCATAACAGACATCTGTAATGAAAATATTTTATTAAGAGAACATTTCATTGATCGACCATTTCATACGCATCACGTGACTAACCTCTGGCATCAGATTCTACTGGCCAATTAAATTTCAAATAAAACCAAAGTAAATTTTTCAAAAACATTTATTAATACAAAATTCTATATAAATACAAATATTGTAGACATAAAAACAATCTAACAAGCAAGGCAAGTTATAATATAATATTATTACAATGTTATTGTGAAAATTATGGAACGGATAATTAAAACAGTTAAATCGTATATACGTCAGAATCGAGTGAGCATACCAAAAAGTAATACTTTAAAGAACAGCAACAAAAAATTAAAATGTATGATATATATCAAAATTACTGCTGTGCTCTCATTATGGTAAAATGGAGGAATCAAAAAGACAGCTTAAGCATCTATTAACAATATAATAAAGCAAGCATGACAATCTCTTGTCTATAAAATCAAGCTCATCTTGTTCATCTACAAATTTTATTAAATTATTTTGTATTAATGTATTTTATTAACATCCTTGTTGAAAAGGTTTTCTCGGTTAAGGAGCCTCAAGCAAGAATATTAATTATAATTATCTTAACCAATATACATTTGTTTCAAGAAAATGAACCACTTCAAAATAATTAACTTTTAAATTGATGGCACTTTACAAACAACTTTTTAAAGGGTAACAAAAACGTTTCATGTAATAAAATCACATTTACCTTCAATGTAATTTAATCATTGCCTCATTTGGATACATTTTGGTTTTAAAATGTGGGTAATATTTTCATGATTTGTTCTGTTGCATTCTTGTATGTAATAATATATATGAACACAAATGCTTTATATAAATAATTGTATACGTACCAGATAAAAGCAATGCTAAGTTACACACACACATCCTTAGTATAGCTAACTTGGGCTGTTTGTTTCAAGGAAAACTACGTCTGGTTTTTATTTCCACACATACATTGGATATGCAATACATTTGAGAATGAAGATATATTATAATCAAATAATGATTATATTTAAGACACAAAAATGCTGATTTTACACATAAAAATTGCGTTGTAAACAAATTGAAACAAGCAATCGCGTTATAGAAATGAGCCAAATAAATACCTTTGTAGGCCAATTCAAATCAACCAATTAAAAAAGTGGTCTCAGAGCCAGCATCGAACGGACCACGCAAAACATTTCTTCGGTTTCGCCTATTTAAGTAAAACCTCTATATAATATTCATAGAGTAGTTATAGAGCGTTAACTTAATACATATAATTGAGAAACTATTCTGTGTAGTCTTAGCAGAGAAGGCGCTGAGATTCTGCTGCATTTCATTGGTTAATTAAAATAACCATTACAAATACATATGAAGAAAATATTTTGTTAGGAACGCATTTCATTGGTTGAGGATTTCATACGAATTCGGTGACCTACGAGTAGCATCTCGCATGACTAATCTCTGACGTCACATTTTACTGACCATTTAAATTTAAAATAAAACCCAAATGTAATTTTTCACAAAAAATAATGAAATAAAGTTAGATGTAAATGCAAATATTATAAACTATTAAAATGTTAATGTATGTATAAAAATTATTAAATATAAATATAGTCCTTTCAATAAAACAGTGAACTTAGATCATCTGAATTGATGACGTCAAAACGTCGCAATGTTACCCTATCAACTCTGAGTTTGAGTTCAGTGTGAATTTGACAAACAACAAAATTATAATCTAAATAAAATAATTAAACAAAAATACTCAAAATAAAATATAATTTATTTTAACATTACATCAAATGCATATATTATCGAAGAAATTAAAACTACAATTAAGTATAAACTTATAACTGTTTATATGTTAAGACTGTGTAAATTATTGTTGTATATCCAAATAATATACTTTACTTTCATTAGAGAACATAAACTTTTATGCTTAGTTCTTGTGTCCTTAGGTACAGTGTTTCCTTGTAAAGATATTACTTTATTTCTCCTTTGAAAGTTCTGTTAATCTTTCTTGATAAAACTATATTTAATCACTGCATTCTCTTGAATATATTTGTCATATCTGCGAAACAGTTACTATTATTTCGCCCCTGACACATTTTAACTAAATGCTCATGTATATTCTGAACGATTAGACTCATATCTATGCACATATATCTTTTACACTCTACAATAAGATTTCCTACAGTTATCATTTATTAATTATATACCCACCTTTAGTTGTTTCCATTCTCATCACCCTGCCTTACAAATTGGCAACGCTGAATCATATCATATTCAGAAAGTTCAATTCAAGTGAATAACTAAGCTGTCAATTTCCAATTTAACATTTGTTCACAATTCCATCATATCTCATTTTCTTCTTCAATGTGTTTGATCGAGCTCATCGAAACCGAAGGTGTTATTAATTATTTCTGTTTGCAGCATGAAGTAAAATATATTTGCAATGAAATATTAATAAATATTATGACTAATAAAACCTAAGAAATTGTTATTGCAACGTTTACCTTTTTCCATCAACTTTTTTTGTCATAGCACTATTTTTGTTATCATCTTGCCATGAGTGACCATTGGACATTGGTCCCATTCTGAAATATCTATATCTCATCTAAATACATAAATTGAAATAATAAGTCACCTTTCATTTTATTATATACTTTTGAAAATTGTATTCTTTTAAAAGTTCTATCTTCTAAAAGTTTAAAAGTTCCATTAGACCTCTTCGATACTTTTCAGACTAACATTTTTCTCTGAAATAAATATATTAAATTATGTTTGTATTGAAAAACTACTCACAGTTTTGATACATTTCATTTATTTAATCTCTGATAGAGCTAACATTAAACTTATCTTCATTCGTCAACCGCTTCGTATAAGGATATTTTTTTGTGAATTCAAGATTATATTTTTCATTTTTTGATATAATTTAGTGACCGTGTTCATTCAGGGCTGCTGCAACAAAATCGCAATAAATTAGTATCTAACAGTAAAAATGTTTACTTTACCGGCAAGAGGGGGCCTCCATTATCTTCGTTCTTCAAAGTGACTGATTGGAGACGCAATCTGTTCTGTCTAGCTTCGAAATTTTCAATCAGAGTGACGCAATAAGCAGCGATTTGAAATTTATCAAAACAGGCAAAGCATTAAAACAACGTTTACCGGTTTATAACCTCTTACCACTATTGTTTTGAATACGTTTGACAAACGAACGACTTTGGTAGGCAAGTTCGATTACACGTTCGAATTTATCAGACAGCATTATGTCTCATGTGTAGAAATAAAAAAAGAAGTTAGAGCCATGAGCTTTTACGTATACCGATTGATGATCCATTTCATCCATGATCCATCCAAAGATAATAACATTCTCTGATGCAGTCAATTCTCCATGCGCATTAATATATTTTTGATATGTGTGGGAAAATTGAAAATGAATGATTATGATACATTAAATTTTATCGAGAGAAACATCTTTCTGAGTTTACCAGGTTAGTCTTACAACTAAGTTTCTCCTTTCGAAAAGGGAAGATACTCATAGATATTAATCCATAAATTATTTGATGTAAAATGCAATATCGTAATATAGGATGCCAAATAATCTTGAAATAATATGTTGGAGAATAAGTAATGTCCTATTTTTCATCGATCTTTTCAGCGATAAGCCTTAAATAGGGTTAAAGTCTATCTTCAACATCAAGATGTCCAGAACCAAAATAGACAGACCAACTTTGCAGTGGTGTTCATTTATTATCATCACATATCACATCACCATAAACACAACATAATTTTCCAGCGCTGCATTTTTTCTTTTTTTTTCACCTTCTGGAATATGTTAGTTATTAAACCTTTACATTAATTAATTACATTAATTAACGGGGCTTTATTGAATAGAATAATACCAGATATATGCAATTTTAAAGCTATTCATTAGGTAACAACGAAACTACTTTTATCTAAAGTTATTTTAGTGATTTTATTTCAGTATATTAGGTTCTTTCATCCGTCCGCAAAAATGAGATGGACCTTTCCAGAAAACACGTGAAGACCATATTTTGTATTTATATTTCTGACCTGAATTGGCTTCCGAAAAAATACGACCCAATTAACAATAGTTATTCAGGATTAGCCCCTAATGCTGAAGAACTTAATGCTTTTTTTTTAAACGCCTTTTCAATAATCACTTATAATCCAAGGTTTAACTTTGGTTAACGTATATTAATAGTAGTTTTTCAAATAATTTGGATATTGCAGGTAGCAGCAACATTAGTTTTCTAACCATAATTATGTGTGCTATTTTAAGAGGTGCCTCAAACAAGCATTAAATATATATCCACTTGATGTTGATGAACTTGATGAACTTGTTTCTTGACAATTATTCGTTCAAAAAAACATATCAAAAAGAAAAGAAAAAACTCGAATTAAAATACAAAGAAATACATTGATTATTTGGAAGAAAATCTAAATTATCCGTACATTATAAGTTGCTGCTGTACCGCAGATACGAAGGTCACTATTTATATTTCGGGAATTGGCAACACTGTTTTCATGTGAGTCGATCTCCAGACGGTGCCATCGTAAAGTTTGACATGTTGTCGCACGGACGCTATTTGTTTATTTTATTTTTAGTTGAAAGTTTCGTCTCGGCAAAAAATGGAACAGAATCGTGAATATTTTAGTGCGATGATTTTTTACAACTTTCGACGTGGATTATCACAACAAGAGTGCATCAATCAACTTAATTTGACTTTTCACGATGAAGCTCCATCAAAAACCACCGTGTGTCGCTGGTTTAGTGAATTCAGTCGTGGTCGTAGTTCGCTGTGCGACGAGTTTCGTGAAGGTCATCCAAAATCGGCTATTGTACCAGAAAACATCGATGCTGTGTGCGAAATGATTAAACAAGATCGTCATGTCATCTATTGTGAGATTGAGGTATCCTTAAGCATGAGCTCCGCCAGCAATATGTGATTTTATATAAACACTTAACTGTGCGAATGTTAGGATACATTAAAAATCATCGTGGTCGGGTAGATTGACTATACTGCGCTGGCGCGCGCGTCCCCAGTTTTAGAAATATTTGAATATTCTCAGTATTGCTTGTGACGTCATGAGTAGGACTGTATCTATAACCAAACTTCTGATATCGGCATAGTGTTAGCCTTCGAAGCTTAACATATACTCTGTATTGGTTATTAAAATAAAGGGTAATGTTCATAAGTTTTATATTAAGCTATATATACCATACATATGTGTATATATTAAAAATGACTAAAAAAACATTAAGAACATGACCTTAATTTACGAAACATTTAGAGGAGGTAAAGAAACAACAAACAGCATAACACTAAATGTTTATATTATATTCATTTTTATATTTTAAAATTTAATATTACTTTTAAATTATAAATTAGAGGATATAAAACAATGAACCTTAACTATGCCATAAACTATTTACTAAATTTTTACATATTTAAATATACAATACTACAAATGTATTATATATAAATAAAATTCATAATATAAAATTAAAAACTTTCTTGTAGACACAGTCCTTTATACTTCACTCTAATTACTAATTAATTACGATACAATAAAAGTTGCAATAGAAATATATATATATATATATATATATATATATATATATATATATATATATATATGCATGTATACACCTTTCAACTATTTTTTTTTATTTCTGCTTAGGTCTGCTTTTCTCTTCTTTGATATTTTGGCAGATTACTTTTTCTTATCAACAAATCATACAGCTGTAGCAAGTACAATATTTTCCTGCACTTCTGCAAAGCCTGTAAACTGGACGATTAATTGAAATTACTTAAATATATAATTTCCCATTACCTTGTCAAAATTCAATTGTCGAATATTATTCTGGGATTCATATTGGCTACTTGTATTTGCTTCAATATTGAGTCTTATAACATTCTTAACAAAAAAAAACTTATATAGACAGACTGAAATCAATTTTTTGCCTGTAACCCTTCTTGACGTATCGTACACTACCTAAAATTCATTCGTAAGATAATAATCATATCGATAGTTTTATGGAAAATACTACCCTGATGAGAACTCCTTATAAAGTGATATATAAGCTTCTTGATTTCTTCTTGTTTTTTGAGATATTCTTTAAGCAATATTTTTTTTGTCGTCCTGTATTATGGACGTTCACCGTTTTCGGTGGTCACTTCACCACGTCTAAGCTTAGCGTACCAATCCTTGATGGTTGATTTTCCTGGGGCAGTGTCCGGAAACTCGACCTCAAGCCAAGTTTTTGCTTCAACTGTATTTTTTCCCTTCAAAAAGCAATATTTAATCAACAAGCGAAATTCCTTTTTATCCATTTATTTCACAATAACAAAAGTTGCTTCACTCAAAATGATATAGTTCACAAACTAATTATCAGACAGCTGTCAAATATATACACGCATTTTTTCAGGGTTAGGGATAACTAAAAACATATGTATTTAATTCTAGTAGCGTCATCTATGTGTTAGGACGGGGACTTTTCAATTGACCTGTTTTTGAAATTTTTATCAGCTTCAACTGTGATTTCTCTTGACATCACCCCAAATAACGATAATTTACATTTTTAATATTCATATAGTCTCTAAACTTAAATTCCATCAAATGCATTGTGGAATGCTGAAAGAATAATGATAATAAATATAGACTCTAGTAGCGAAACTTAAATAATGTTAACTTAATCCAATAATAACGTTAAATCACTTATCAAAAGCTGGTCTGTAGTTTTTTTGGCTGTGAGTTTCGTTTGTGACCTACAACATCTCTGTAGATGTTACTGTGTTGTGTACTACTCTTAATACAACTTAAGTGGACTCTAAGTTAAAGACACGTAGAAGGTGAGGTATATTAAATTATTCCAACGTTTTACCCTTCAAATGCACTACAGAAAGCGAATATTTATAACGAGCAATTAAACAAAAATACTTAAATTAATATATTTATTTAAATACTATTAACTATTATTATGGGTATTCTATTTATTCAAAGATAACAAATTAACAGATATGAAACACTTCCATTAGCTCAAGAATATAATTATGATTGAAAATAAATTGAAATGTTTATTTTTTAACATTAAATATGACATGTGTAAATAATATCCTCTTGATTAAACGTTATTGGAAAATGTTCCATTTCTGCAACAACGTTTAATATGAAATTGTATATAAAGTTGTCCGTTGAAATTATACTGACTTTTCTCATAGAACAAAACAAACGTCAACTTAACTTCTTAATTAGCTCTTCAACCTTATTATCACAATATCTTATTGCGGATATTTCAGATAATATTCTATTAAAAATACTGACGTTTACTGACATAAATGTTGATTGGGAATTTTAGTTAAGTTGGGAGTTGTATCATCATTGGAATATAACATGATTCAATAATTATTCAGTGTGAAGTGCAAGAAACAAACCTTCCTGTACTTAAACAGAAGCTCATAAAATTTTCTCTATTTTATCATTGTTTCTACATTACTGGGCTAGAGCAAGATCCGCTATTTGAACACTCAAATCTTGGAACACAACGCCTTTGTTTCGAATGTATACTTAAAAAATATTTTTATTAAATAAAATTGAACCGACTTCAAAAAATAAATAAGGAACTCTCTGAAATATAAAAAATAATGAAACTTAGACTTTTAACACAAAAAAAAACGTTATAAAATAAAATATGTATGCAATAATCGTTGTAACTTTAAGCTTTTAAGCTCGGTACTAATTTTAAACTGATTGTTATGTAGTTATTACAACGATCATTACGTACACATTTTATTTTACAACTTTTTCTTGTGTTAAAAGTCTAAGTTTGATTATTTTATACATTTTGGAGAGTTCCTTATTTATTTTTTGAAGTCTGTTCAGTTTTTTTCGTAAAAATATTTTATTTTTCTCCTTTTAGAGCGAAATATTTACTCAATAAATTACGCAATTATTTTATTAAGTATTACAATGGATAGCGCAAGTAAAAGTATAGCCCGTACGTTGAAGAATAGGAATATGAAACAATGATTGAAAATAAGGAATGTTTTAGGCACTGGAGCCCGCTACCTAGTCTAGGTTATTTGACAAATGTTCCAACCAAACAAAAAAAAAGAAAGTTGCTGCTCTGTTGGAAATCGAACCCGAGACTTTCGCATGTGAGCTTAACTTTCGAACTATTACACCGTAGAAACAATTGCCTATTATGTTTCTACGACTTCTCATATGATATATTAAGTGCTTAAAAAGCAAACTGAATGGCTTTTACGCTAAACTACTTTCTATCTTTTGTAATATTAGTTCAGAAATACTATTATACATAAATATCTGATTGTTTTAGATACAAAAATATATGAAAACATTGTACGTGCCTTTGAAATTTGAGGTTTTCCCTTGAGTTTCCCCCTTCCCCCCAACTGATCCTAATTTGGTTCCAATTGGCCCACCTCGGAAGGGCACTCTTTCGAATAAATAAATAATTTTGAAAATTGGTCCATAATTAATGGAGAAATCGAACATACATTAAAAAAAAAATATATATATATATATATATATATATATATATATATATATATATATATATATATATATATATATAGCCGAACATGGAATCTCCTCCTTTTTTGAAGTCAGTTAATAAATAATTTTTGACAAATGCTATAAAACCGTGCTATAAAAACAAATTTCGTTTAAAAATTATACATAAAAAAATATAAAGAGATGTAACCAATGATTTTTACATAATTTCGGATTCTCCAAAGCATACACGTATAGATCGGTTCGCCGGTTTTTCTCGGCTCCCAATTCATCATTAATTAATTTTTCTTTCTCTATATTTTATAGTCAAATCCCATGGTGTATGCGTATGCATGGTAGAGCTCTTTAAGCCATGTGCACTTTATTGTGAAACTTGATTTTTAACCTTTTTGACCGATTTTGACTGAAATAATTCACAACTGTGCTAACATGTAATAACAGGGGATCATCTATATATTAATCGGCTTAGCGAAAATTTTGCCTCCGTTTTTGGAGAAAACGGGGACACCTGGAGGCGTGGAATTTGGCACGGATAAATATCGAGGAAGAATTTTTAGTCCTAAAATGTTTGTGTAATATTCGCTACAAATAAATATATTACAATAATACGAAAAACGTCTAAATCAAGCAATATGGTATATCCGTCATATTGGTGACACGAAATATATTCAAACCAAGCGGGTAGCCATGCGGGCTAAGAGTTTGACTCGCCGAAAATAACTACTCGAATCTCGCTGGGGATAAAGGTTTTTTTTTAATGCATAAAATATATTTAAGAATAGAGGTACTTAAAATCAAGTTTGGATAAAAAAACGTTTAAGAATAATATAGTCACATAAAGTTATATTTGACATTTTTTGCAGAGAAAACAAATTAATGCTAATCAGCGCCCACTTTGTCGGACAGCTGTGAAAGAAAAACGCTGCATATAGTCAATTCAAAATAGCGGTGACACGGGAGACCTGTCAAAACGTCACAATGTTGCCGCAGCTTCTCTGAGTTTTAATACATTTTGACTCTGATATAAAAGAAAATTTTAATATAAATAAAGCAATTGAACAAATGTTCTATTAAATATAATTTATTTTAACATTATAGTACATCAAATGCATTTATTATCGAAGAACTTAAAACTACAATTAATTATACAGTCACAATAATTTATAGGTTAGAGTTGTTTTATTATATTATATACATTGAGCTTTTTCCACACTAGTATCGGTAGAGTTCTTGGCGGGTTTCTGTATGTAGTGATATCCTCCGAAGGCTGAATCCACTTAATTAACAATTGTATATCTGAGTAATGTATTTTACTTTTATTAGAGAGCATATTTGTTTAACGCTTAGTGCTTATTTCTTTTTATTTCTTTATTTATTTCTTTTTGGATATATTCTTATTAATGCAATGTATCCATGTAAAATCATTATGATATATTACTATATTTCTCTTTAGTTTGTCCCGTTACTATCTGTATACATCTTTCATGATAAAACTACATTTAATCACTGCATTTTCCTGAATGCATTAGCCATATCTGCAAAACAGTTAGTGTTATTTCTCTTCTCATACATGTTAACCAAACGTTCATATATATTCTGAACAATAACTAGAATACAATCCCCTATACATTAATTGTATACAGACCTTTAGTGGTTTTTTCTTTCATTACCCTGTTTTGGTAATCGTCAGCATTGAATCATAAACCAACATTCATAAAGTTTCATTCAATCACTGTCACTTTCAGAAACACTGGTCAAGTTAATAACCAAGCTGTTTATTTCCACTCTATTAAAGACTTGCTCAAGATTCTACCATTTATCAATTTCTTCTTCAATGTATCTGATCGAACTCACACAAACCGAAGGTGTTATATTCGACAGTGCCTCTTTCCTTAAATACAGATAGTTTTGGTCTGAATATCCTCCTCGACCTGAATATCTATTGTAATAATTCTTTGCAATACCCTGTCATAAGCAAAACACTTCTCAAAATTATCTCTTCCATCTCTCCGTCAGTATTTTAAATATTTTTTCCGAAAGAACATTATAGAATGTGCAATTGAAGGGTTTTAAATTTACTTTTTTTTTAAACATTTGACAAACATTTTGTTATATTATCGACGTGGAAAAATCGCTGAATAAAATAAGACATAGCTCAAAGGCCTACTGACAGTATATTAAAACAATTTTCTTAGAGTCTGGGGCACGAGATGTTGTCTTGCCTCTATAAAATCAGTCTCAATTTGTGGATCTACTGATTTTTTCCTAATTGTATGTAAACAAAACTCACACTTAATTTATTTTTTAAAAATTTTTACTAAATAACCTGAGATGTACACTACGGAACAACGTAAAACTTTGTTAGCTCTTATAGGAACATCTGGACTAAAGTTATAGAGTCAAGTAATTAACAGTAAGAATGAGCAGAAAAGGGGATACTGGCTGAATGAATACAAACTTTACCATTACCTTCTGGAGTTTGTTCAAATGTCGATGATAATTGCTTCGAACACCCTGGTTATGGGCTTGGAACGATGGAAATGGCACTACAAATATAGTAAGACAGTTTAGAAATTAACGGTAACAATTATGAACAGAAATGTTATGAACAGACTGACTTCTTCAATTTACCTTCTATATAATTTTGATTTTGATCCACTTCCATTTGTACATATTCTGGGCTCGTGGTATTATTTTCACCATCACTAAATTGTTCATAAGTACTTAAAGGAAAGTTTAAATGTATCACAAAAATGAATAAAACAAGTAATGTGTTAAAGGTAGCGACATCTACATGTTGGACGTCCCGAAGCATTTCGCCAAAATTTCCTATGAAGTTAAAACTCTATTTCTCTATGCTCGTGTCACTGTTGTTTTGAATTGACTATATGTGAAAATTTTATCCCAAAATAGATTAATAAAATTCAAATATAACAATAGCAAATAGTCTGTTTTCTTTGCTTACAAGATATTTAAATTTTCGAAATAACAATATTGGTTTAATTTGATGTCTGGGGAAGAAAAATAAAAAGTGAATTTTTTTCTTGCTTAAGGACTGATATTAATTGATATGGTTCTGGAGACATAGTATATGATTCTATTGAAGGTAATTCAAAGAGTTGTTAAGATTTTTCCGTAAATTTTAATCGTATTGACTTCTGATAAATTTCTGGTTTCATTAGTAAATACATTTCTTAACAAAATACTAACCGAATATTGCAGATAATAAATACGTTAATTTGTGCATCAAGAGTTAAGCAAAGCAATAGATAAATAAAAGTCATACAAGACCCATTGAAGATGAGCTATCTGTAAGGGAGAGGTCCAAAAGTGAAATAAATAAGTAAAAAATAATGCAATTATATTTAGAAATTTAGGTAAAAAATGATACTTGTATTCAGCCTGGTGTATTTATTGTTTTTTTATGTATATTTAGGTGAGAAATATGGATAAAAGATAAAAACATATATGAAATGAATGAAGTAATGAAAATATGCAGGATTTGAAATGAAATTAACTACATTATTTGCATAGATGGAACACAGGGCAATTCGAAGAAATTACGAATTATTAACAGTACATTTGTAAACACTTTAGAGCTTTGATGAATGTTAAGGTGTTTAATGATTAATGTAAAAATATATGTGATTATATGACATTTTATTCCTAGTATCAATTAGTTTGTTTATTTACCTTATGGACCTTAATTTTCAATAATTTAGTTTAATGATTGTAAATACATTCCTTTAATATAGATTTCTAAATTGTAAAAAATAAATAAAACTAATTTTATTCGTTATTGATTTAATATACGCGTGTTTTAATTACTTTCGAAATTGTTTTAGTCATATATTCGCTGTTTTAACATACAAACATGTATTACTTCATTATTATTTAATACTTATGTTTATAACAAAAAAGTAAAGAAAGATCAAGTATACTTATATTTGATGCTCTGAAACTGTTTCAGTTTTGAAAATAATGATACCTTACTCATGATGCTTTGTCATAATGTTCAGCGGTGTAGTAATAATAGTTTGTTGATTATTGAAAGTTAATGGATATTTAATTAATATTATTTAATATAATTTTTTAGATTTAATTAAACTCAATGTAAACAATTTAGTGAGTGTTAGTTCTTGAGATAGTTTGCATATAAAACAACATGTTTTAATATACAGACGTTTATTGATTTAATCAATGTTATGTATCAAATACATTACTAATCTTATATATTTTTAATAACATCTTTATTAGATGTGCTTAGTACAATCTTAATTATAAATTAATTTATTATTACATTTCATTTGTACTTGGATTAATTCGCAAGCAAGACGAGTGCGAGATAAATACATCAATATATATTTCGCAATTAGAAAATTATGATAACTCAAGCTATAGTTTACACTTTATATAAGTTCATATGATTTGGTTTGCTTCAATCTTCTGATATCCTGCCCGTTGTCCAGTAGTTGTATTGCTTCCATGTTAGTAGGATTTACTAATCTTTTTTCGTGTTTTAAGGGATCTGAAACTATTGTGAAAAGAAGTCTTAGTAATATGTCATTTTAAAATTAGTTCTTTTACTCTATTATGAGGGAAACATCATTAAATTAATATAGTGTGTCGACCATAAGGTGATCACTAGATCACTGTATTGTGTTATTATAACCATAATGTCGCTTTTTAAAATATTAAATAAAACATTTTCAAAATATATTACAGGAAACTATTTCAAAAACGATGGGCGCTGGTTCGAATTTAGGCCTTGTGTGTTCGGAAAATCGAAAATGGAAACATACTCGTTCTTCGGTTATCTCAGAGCACTCTCAGAGGCCGCTTGGCAAAGACAAGAGAACACTGCATCAGAAGTTCAGGTAAGAATAATATTTATATGCAAACAAGCTGAATTTATATACTGAAAATATTAATGATGTCTGTGTACATAATTCAATTCAAACTTTATTTTTATACAAATTTATAGATCCCACCCAGAACCACATGTACCCCAGAACTGTTACCCCAACCATATGGACCATTATCAATATATGTCCAAAGGGAGACCAAGCCCCTCCAGGGACTCATGTATTATGTATATATTATATTTTTAATCGTTCTCTTCATTCTTTAAATGTCTGGCTTTATTAAATTTCCTCTAGCTACAGACCGATCTCTCTAACTAATCATATTTAGAAAATATTTGGGAGATTGGTGGGAGTAAAACTAAATTAGCATCTACATTCTAACTCTTTTCTCTCCCGTTACCAGTTTGATTTCATTTGGGGCCGTTTGGCTATTGACCCTCTCCTTCATCTGAAATCAAAATATTAGGGAAAGCTTTAAAAAAGGCATACAATTGCACGCTTGCATATAGAAAAAGAACTCTATTTAATTTGGAGATACAGAATTATTAAATAAGCACATTCCTAGAATATAAGGGACAATATCTTTTAATTTATTAGAAACTTTTTAACCAACCATATATTAGGAAACTGCTTATCTCCCGCGTATACTCAACATAATGGTGTTTCTCGGGCACCTATTCTCAGTCCCACATTATCTAATATTGCTAAAGATTCTATATTCCATACTGTAAGTTCAGATGTCAATATTCGTCTTTTTGGTGACGATCAAACTCTCTTTAGTTCTTAGCCAATTGTCAGATTATCATCACTCAGTAGTCTGCCTCTTTCGGCTTTAAAATATCGCCTTCAAAATCATCTGCTGCACATCTCTATAAGATCAGAAACTATCCAAGACATAATTCCCTCACATTGGGTAATAATGTGATATCAACAAAATCATCTGCTACAATTCTGGGACTCAAGATCGACTGCTATCTCTCCTGGAGAGAATGCAGAGAAGACTTTAAATCTAAAGCAGTTAAGTATCTTAAAACAATCCTGCAGAAAACTGAGCATCGATTAATATTTGGTCCTATAAATCTATAATCAGATCGAAACTAGATTATGGCTGCTCCTTATATAAATCAGAATCTAACGGCTCAATTGAAAAGTCTCCGAACTACCATAGTAAAACATATTTGTTTGCCAGAATTAGTTTTTTTTATTCAACATAATTCCCTTCAAGGGTGATACACTGATTATAGTCACCCTTCAACTTTTCGATACCATTTTTGTAGTACGATTTGTCCTTTGCTTCAAAATAATCCTGTTTCGGCGATCACCTCTTAATTCGACGAAAATTTCTTCCCAGCGAGAATTCTCTCGAGTTCTGCGAACAGGAAATAGTCGCTGGGGGGCTGATCTGTGCAATACGGTGGATGAGGAAGCAACTCGAGGCCCAATTCATGGATTTTTGCCATCGTTTTCACTGATTTGTGACACGGTGCATTGTCTTGGTGAAGCAACACTTTCGTTTTATTCATATGCGACAGTTTCTCGGTGATTTCGTCCTTTAAACGGTCCAATAACGCGATGTAATAGTCGTTGTTGATGTCCTTCCTTTTTCACGGTAGTCAATGAAAATTCCGTGCGCATCCCAAAATACAGACGCCATAACTTTACCAGCCGACTATTGCGTTTCCCCACGCTTTGGAGTGGGTTCATCGTGTGCAGTTCACTCGGATGACTGTCGATTGTACTTCAAAGTGAAATGATGCAGCCATGTTTCATCCATTGTCACATATCGATGCAAAAACTCGGTTTTATTACGCTTAATCATCGTCAAACACTGCTTGGAATTATCAACTCGTCGTTGTTTTTGGTCAAAAGTGAGCTCGCACGGCACCCACTTGGCACAGAGCTTTCTCATACCCAAATATTCGTGAATGATTCAGTTTCAATTTACGGTCATTCAAAATAATTTTGTGGATTTTTTAAATGTTTCCGTCCGTAACAACCTCTTTTCACGCGTTCACTGCGTCCACTCACGTCCACATGCTCATTTCACCTCTTTTAAACTTAGCATACCAATCCTTGATGGTTGATTATCCTGGGCCAGTGTCCAGAAACTCGGCATCAAGTCAAGTTTTTGCTTTAACTGTATTTTTTCCCTTCAAAAAGCAGTATTTCGCAATACGCGATATTCCTTTTTATCCATTTTTTACAATAACAAAAGTTGCTTTACTCAAAATGCTATAATTCACAAACTAATGATTCGACAGCTGCCAAATTTATACACTAATATTTTGAGGGTCTACTAAAAATATGGATTTAATTCTAGTAGCGCCATCTATGTGTCAGGCCGGGGACTTTTCAATTGACCTGTTAGGATTTATTTAAGACGAATTGAAACAATACAAAACGCTGCCTTGATAATGACACTGGTATCTTTTAAATCTAGTCCGATAACTAGCATATAATTCCTCACTTCTATAGAACCACTTAAATATTGAAGAATGAGACTGGGTCTCAAAGAAAATACAAGAGTCATTGCCCAGACAGGTCAGCTCTGGAGTTACTCTTATATTATATTATTTCTGCCTACAAATGATGAAAATGTTTCATCGCAAAGATATCAGAAACAATTGAAATTGTCAAAATAAATTGGACATTAGCGACTTACAATAAACAGAATTTGAGTTCGTTAGTATTCGAGAAATTATTCCTTCAAATCTTATCAGAGTACTCGAATTGTGAGGTAAAGGTAGAAGCATCATACTCGTCTGTATCCCCAATCACAAGGGCATACTTGGGAACGAATTGGTCAAAGACGCTAAAGCAAGCCAACAAATTGTAAATATTTCATATTACATGGATCTTTATCCAGTTATAGATGGTAGGATAGCCTAGTGCAACTTGAGTGGAACCTTCTGAAAAAAAAAACAAACTTTGGCCTATTAAAAAGGACTTCTTTTCCTTTGCCACCTCTTTAAAGAATAGATATTTGCAAGTAAAACTAAATGGGCTATTGATTCGTCACTGCCAATTTACCAATACCTTTCTAATGAATCGAACAGAGAGACCTGTGTCCCAACTGTTAGGAACCAATATCAGTCTCCCATGTTTTGATGACATGCAGGAATTTATAAACTGTTGACCATTATTATTATTTGTATATATTATTAACTGTTGCTTTAACACTATCAAATTGTTTGATTTCCTCGAACGAATCGGTCTGGATTTAAAAGTCTAATTTTAACCTGTACAGCCTTATTTTAGTAGAAATTTTATCTATACAACATTTTATATTTATTTGTTTGTCCAGATATTTATTTTGTCTCGATGTTTGTCGTATGGGTTGTTGGTTAATAAATTTTTTGTAACTCTAAACATTGTCACTGTTGATTGGCTTATTATTTTTGAATCTCTTGGGACGCGCAACTGTGGTAGGGTATTTAACCTCGCATGTCTTTAATAATTCTTGGTTTGTGTTGATAGTTTCTAAAAAATGCTAAAGCGTTGGGTAGCCTCTAAAACAACAATATAAATCAATCAATCAATTTATTACATTTCTTCTAATAATATTCACTGCTTTTTTGACAGATATTATAAAACTTATAACGAATTTAATAATAATTTTGAATGAAACAATGATAAAAAATCATGGATGTATTTTCTTGCTTTCTCCATACTGCGCCTGATACTCATTTTGGTTTAAAATTTCAGGGTTGCGGTCTTCTAACGACAGTTGAAGAACCCAAACCTTTAACAGACTCGTGGGATGGTAAGTTTAACGTTCGATAGCTCACCTTGATTAAAGTAATTGATTGTTGAGTAATTCACCGACATTTACAGAGTTAGCTGAAAATTCTAGGGGCAAAGAACAAAGGAACAGTGGGGATTATATCTGGAATGAAAACTGCCTTAGGAATATACGGGCAGACAAAAGGATGACTAATACTAATAAATCGGCCATCAAGAAACTGAAGGAAAAAACACCTGTGGAAGGTGACCTCCTTCTGAAAGAAGCTAATTATCATCTGCTAAAGAACGTTGGCGAGGACGCTGAACTGCTGGACGCCAATGACACTAGTGGTAGGCAACCATATACAGCATCTGCCAGTCAACAGCCTCGGATTACGTTAGTTTTCCTTTACTTATCAAAAATATTTCAACGTTAAATACTGTATGAATTAAAACATTTATTGATAACTAAACTAAAATGCTATCGACAATCACAATGACATGTTTATTTTGGCACCATTACGTTGGCTGAATTGGATAAGGAAATTTATAACATATGCAAAAAGTAAAATAATACTACCGTAAGATATAGAGACTAATTATCATATTAATCTACATATTTGTTTAATTTATGGTATAATATATATTTATTTATTTATTATCCTGTATATTGATATTATTGTGAATAAAATATTATGTTTGTTCTTTTTCGTTTCTTTAATAATTTCTATCAATAATTTCAAAGAATTTTCAGATTCCAGCTAGAAATCCGAACAGTATAGAGGCGTAAAAAATATGTTCAGATTTTTTATCAGATCATTTATTTCAACATCTCCCGAGATCGATCTATCTAATTAGACTTGAATAAATAAATTGGAAAAAAAGGTTCCTGTTATAGAATGAAAGTAGTAATTCACATTAGGATATTCTTTATTTTCTTAAATTCTCATGCATGTTTTCAGTTGTTTAAAGTTTATCCGATAATAACGAAAAAAGTAAAAGTTAAAAACAAGTGCACTTAATTGTATATCCGAATACATTGTAGTATGTAAACTGGGTGTTGTTTATTGTTGATTTTTTAACTTAATATCCATCAAAGAATTTTCTGAAATATCTGAAAATACAAAAAATAATAAGATCGGTTAAATATTGGTTAAATTTTACCTATACATAGGCGTATTTGCTTCACATATCTGCTTAAAAATAAAAAGCCCAAATTGAATTTATCACCCAAAAAAAAAATGACGGTCATTTCGGTGAATATTTCTCGAACTCCCTCAAAAGAAATCCCACCTTATAGTGCTCCGTGACAAGAAGAGGCTCATAGAGCTCATTAGAATCTTCAAGGCACAATCAATTGATATTATCATCCTAAATTATCACTCTGCTCGAGGAAAGGAATTATCCTTACCATTCCTTCTATCATCCGGAGGAGAGAGCATTCCACGTAATCATAAGAAACATCCCAGAATCGCTCTCCATTGACGAGGTACGTGAACTTCTCTACAGTCAAGACTTCCATCCCAAATTTGCGCAAAGGTGGAAATTAAAATCTGGGGTTGAACTACCAATTTTTCAGGTAGTTGTCCCTCGCGAAGAGCGAGATCCAAAAAAACTCGGCGTCATCACAGTGAAGGTCGAGATTCAGAGGGAAAACGGCCAGTCAGTGAAGTGCTTCAACTGGCAGCTTTTCTGGCATTCCAACCCCCCACTCCCCCGCGGTTCCGCAAATGTGCCGGACATCATGGCACTAGATCCAGTACCAAAATCCCAGAAACACCTCTAAAGTGCGGTAAAATTCACACCGCAAACTTTACCGGTTGTCGCACTGCTTCGAGAAAATTAAAAATTCCGACCGAATCCAGGCCTCCACAAGGTTCTGCATGGAGTAACCAAGGTGGCAAGAAGCTAGCCCAAAAACTATCCAGCGCCGTCCAGCCGGTCCCAACTCAAACCCCTGCTCCAGCCACAAAACCGGACCTTAATTTCCCACCGCAGGCGTTTAATGATCCGCAGGCTTTCCTGCAAGTGATCGCCCTGGCTCACCAACTTGCTCGTCTTTTCCCAAATGTTGCCGCTTACCTGTTTCTTTAACTTTCAGCAGCCTTTTAAATCTTCGAAATTACTGTTCCAAAATATCTTATACTGATGACATGGAGTGAAAACAGCTTACTCAATAAAGCGAGCAGAATTTGACGACGTCATGATATTATATGGCGTCACCATCGCCCTCATCCAGGAAATTTTACTGAAACCTTCGCATCGTCTCTCTTTCGAACACTTTTTTGTCTACAGAAACGATAGTACCCCGGGTCGAGGCGGTGGAACCGCCATTCTCGTTAGAAAAGGAATCAAACACAAGCTCCTACCCTTGTTATCAGCTAACAACTTCGAAACAACTTCCATTAAAATCCATGCCAGATAAATCCACCCATCACCGCAGTTGAGGTTCTCAAGGCGCAAGAGTCCTTGATTTCTTTATTCTTCAATATGTAAATCGCTCTTCCTAAGTTCGAGTCCTTGACGAACAAGACTCTGATCATCGTCCGATCCTTCTCAAACTCGGAAACTGCACCACCGCTCACAAGATTCACGAAAAAGACCGACTGGAAGAACTAGCAACCTTTTCTCCCGGAATCCGTCTTCTTTCCGAAAATTAACACTCCAGAACAGCTCGAGGAAGCCGTACTCAAGCTAATTCGTAATATTCAGTCTGGTTACGAATCTGCCACTGTAGAAATTTCATCATAACACCAACCGTGGAGAATCTTCCCGCTTCTCTTAAACATGAAATTCGCATCAAAAACGGTCTATGCAGATTAGCTTGATTCACCCTTGTTGCTGCAGACAAAAGGGAGGCGAACAGAGCCTGCAAGAGGGTAAAGGTGGCCGTCTTGACAAGGTGAGCGATGAAATGAAACTCATTTCTCGCGGACCAAAAACTAGATGGCCCTCATTCTTTCTGGTGTCACCAAATGCCTCGTGGGGAAGACGCATTATGTCACCCATACCTGAAGTCAGCCCTTACAGGAAATTTTGCGGTCACTGGCCAAGAAAAAGTCGAGCTCCTCGCAGAGGCCTACGAGGCTCAGATGAAATGCCTCCCACCCGCAGAGAACACTAAAGCTAAAGACAACGACACTGTCATCAACGAATCCAACTCCATCAAAAGACCAGTAACCCCAACCTTTCTTCTCAACCATTTCGTGTCTCCAAAGTCTCTACAGACTATGATCGGCAAACTTCAAACCAAAAAATCTCCAGGTTTCGACGGAATATCAATTACCCAGTTGAAAAAGCTCTCGCATAACTAGCTTGCGGAACTGGCAACCATCATTAACTACATCATGAGGCTGCAACATTTCCCGGCGTCTTGGAAAAACGCACATATAGCGGTTATTCTCAAGAAAGGAGCAAAATCATCTCCATCTGACTACAGGGCTATCAGCTTTCTCAGTGCCATTTCGAAGCTTGCCGAGGGGGTAACACTCTACGCTCTCAACTCTTTCACAAAGGAAAAAAAGCATCATTCCTGATGAACAATTTTCAAGGCCTTCGCGCTCACCACTCATCCGTCCATCAAACTACCCGTCTGGCGGCACACATCCATCACGCTTTTGACCAACGTAAAAAGCTTGGAGCAGTCCTTCTGGACCTAAACAAAGCCTTCGGCAAGGTCTGATTTGACGGTTTGATCGCAAAATGCGCGCGATTAAGCCTTGCAGAAGACCTAACCGCTCTCATCAAGTCCTATCTATCGGACAGATCTTTCCAGGTCAAGATCAGGAAAACACTTTCCAGTCGAAAACAAATCGATGCTGGCGTACTTCAAGGTTACCCGCTGGCCCCTGGGTTCTGATTCCACGGCTGAATAACGTCACGTACCTAGGTCTCCACTTCGACCGACGGTTCGGTTGGCATTCCCAAATCCAGAAAGCAATCCAAAAAGGTTCGGGAATAGCAAACCTGCTATCTTCTCTGATCTGCCGCTCTAGCATACTTCCCATCTCCATCAAATGCTTTTTGGCAAGATGTTAAGTTCTTCTGAAAACGCGCTTGTTCGCGAGCTGGTCCACATGCTGGGAGCTTACCACCGCGTCACCACTAACCTCCCGTCCTTTTTCAGGCTGAAACGACCTCATCCGTCGCTGCAGTCATAACTTTTGTCCCCATACGACAGTATCCAGTCGTGTGTTAACTCAAGTTCGCGAATCAATAGAATCGCCGTGTCCTCGCGCCCAATAACGGCTGCGATCAGCGGGTGCTATATTCCCAAATTTAATGCAGTAGCAGTAACGATTCACAGGAGTCAACTGTGAGGCGGTTTTGGTTTAGTGTATTGATAAGCCCAGAGGCGGTCTCACATAACCCGATCCAACTTGTCACTCCAGGGCAAGTCTCCGCGACCAAACATTCAAGCTGCTCGCGTTGCAATGATCCACCAGGCATTAAGAAAAGCTCGAAAAACTGAGTCATCTTTTAGATGTCTCCAAAGCTTTTGATCAAGTATGGCGCCACGGTCTAATATTTAAAGCGAAACAGCTCGGTATGAATGAATTTTTATTATTATTTTCGATTAATTACGCATGATATTTCATACTTAAAAAACAGACTTTTCCTGAAATATTGGCTATTGTTAAGATTTCAATTAGATATTTACAAACACACACAGTTATGATACAGTTTGTTAATCATTTTAAAACTTTTTAATAAACTATATTTTTTGTTTTGTTTTGTGGTGCGTGAATAAACAAAGATGACAGTATTCGACGCGCGAACACGCTACCAATAATTGTCCATGCGCGAAACAGGGAAACTCCAAGTTGATTCCGCAAACTTCCAACGACTGGCGTTGAGATTTATTTATGGTTAAGAGGCCAGAAGTACTGGAAATTGTAAACGTTTAAAATCGAATGGTAAATACGTTGGAATCATCGGTAAACGCGGGATCAAGACATCCTCCCCTTTGTATTTTCCCTTTATGATTGGTGCCTCAATGACGTTATTCGTCATCTTTTTCACAGCCAGTCTTGTGCCATTGCACAGTCGAGGTTGATTAATGTTACGCAGCATGATGACAACTGATCCTACTTTTAACTTCAAATTATGAGTTGGTAATCCAGGCAATTCCAGCGAATTTAAAAATTCCGTGGGATAGTTGACTACGTCGTCCTGGTTCATAACGGTGTCGACTGATTTGAAGGAAACCAACTGTTTCGGAAGAAAATTCTGAATGGCCGCATTGAGATTCTCGACAATCTCGAATCCTCGACTTCTTTTCTGGATCCATTGCCCGCAACTGATCGCCGACGATACAATGGGTATCCATCATTTCCCATTATGGTTTCAGCAATCAGGTCTCTTTGGTATCGCTTGGACCACTTACCGTCAACCATACAGGGTGAATTGTAGTTGAAAACTCCGCAAGGTCCACGTATCACGTGTTTGGTAAGTACTGCATGCAGTTTTGGGTCAACTGTGGGAAAGTAGGCATGAAATTGTCTTGTATAATATGTGTAGTGCCAAATGATTCCCGCTAATCGCTATTATATTTCTGAATGTTGGCCAAGAAGTGCTTAGAATCAGTTATAATTCCAGAAACTAAAGAGCGTAAAGGATTTGGCGGTGGGACCAATTGTGGCAATTTTACTTTGCCTCCAACACAATATAATTCAGTAGATTCACCACTGTATTTTGACGCCTTGCAATATTTACAAATTATTGTCATTTCCCCAATTGTTACCGATTTGTCGGCACAATAATCTATTGCCGCATCATATTGGAATGCAGCTCGTGACAGGATCTGCGGAATCGCTCAATTTCATTATGTCATGCTCACTGTTGTTGTGTTTGATGTGCACGAACTCATTGCATTCTAAGCCTATCTACTTCATTGTCACTTTCTATAGAATACAGTTCTGACATAGCAATACGACTATTTTCTTGATCTGTCTCTCTCTGGTTATCAGTGCGGTTAGCACGTGAGGTAGCTCTTCGCACATTTGATTGACTTCGACGACCTAAGTCAGGTCGTCTTCTCCTTGGCATCGTAAATTGTAATTAATCAAAGTGAGACAAGTTCTCGCGCACTTAGCAGTAAAGTGTCACTATCACAAAAAATCAACAAAAAAGAGCACATAATTTGAAATGTCACTATCACAAAGGATCACCGAGGTTAAGAAAGATCTCGCGCACGTAGATTGTCTGATTCGATCCTCGACATCAAAGAAAAAACAAAGTTGTTATTTTTATTTAATTTCGAGCATTTTCATATTCGTTCACCTTTTAAAACTTCCCTGGACCTCCACAAATAATTCAAGACCAAAATTATACAAATAGGTCCAGCCGTTGTCGAGTTTTTGCGAGACTAACGAACAACGGTTCATTTTTATATATAGATAACATAGTAAGAGAATCATAAATATGTATATAACGATTCTTGCTTCTGCCCATATACATTTAGTTCTAAGTCTTTTTGGTGTTATACTGTCTGGCTCTTATCAGCATAAAGTTGAAGAAACAGATTCGTCTATATCAAAAGCATCTGCGGCGAAACATATGTTATAATTTTAGTTTTTCAGACCTCTCAATTTACTTGTCTTGGGAACAAAATTATTTTTACATTAAATTACTGACATTAAATTACTTTTAAAGGTTTTTATGTGGGCTGAGCAACAGCTGATTCGAATAATTAACTTGTGGTCATGTTTTTTTCGATATGTTAATGGAAATGATCTGTGAATATACGCATATTATGAATTTCAATTTAATTTTCGATGTAGTTTTTAATGAAAGACTTACTAATAAAATTATAATTAAGAATTGCCTGTTGGCTACGCCCAATCATATTCCACATTCGTTTCATAATCATCTGGTCGGTCAATGCAAAGAATAAACCCTTCTGTTCGAAGAAAACTTCATATCAAAGATCATAAGAAGTTTCCTGAAGTTTATCATTTTTTACTTTTAAAACCTATTTCTACGTTATGCCACATCTCATTCTGTGCACACACATTTCCTTTCGAAAATAGTGAATTTTTTAACATTCGCATCCTAAAAAACAATACCCATATTATTTGCATTAAAAAAATTAACTGTAAATAATACATAAATAACGTCATTATACTAAAAAAGAGAAAGAAATATATAACCTGTCACAATAATGTGTGGTAACGTCAGGCCTCTTCTTCTTATCGCAAACTGATCACAGAATAAGATTGACCAAAACGATTAAGAGCATACAGAAAAATAGAGAGCAGATTCATTCATCTTTCGACGTCAAAGCATCTTACATTCAATCAATAATCATCCTTTCAATAATCAAACATTCATACATTTTCATCAGTTAATTAGTTGTAAAATAGTTAGTGTTATTAATAAAGTATTAAGGGAGACATAGTTTCATTCAATCAATTACCCGAAGACCTCCATAAGTCGTGACCTCGTCGCATGAAATTCAAAACAAAAATTGAGGACAGTCTAATGACATCCGAAACCAGCCACATTAGCCGGGTAAGCTTCAAGCCGCCAGTATTTTGGAAAACAGAACCGGAAACATGGTTCTACAGAGTAGAGACACAGTTCAGGGCGACCGGTATTACAACAAACGCAACCAAATTCGATTACACTATCGCTAGCTTAATGACGATGTTTTAAGCGAGGTGACATAATTCGAGAACCACCACGCACTAACAAATACCACACGTTAAAACACAACAACAAATTAATAAAACGGTTTGCGATCTCACAAACTAACAAAATACGCAAGTTGGTAGGGGGGCATTCCGTTAGATGACCAAACACCTTCACAATTATTACACATAATGCAAATGTTAAACGAAGGTAATATATCAAAAAATGCTCTGAAAATCCTCTGGTTAAAATAATTGCCACAAAACACAAGAGCAGTTATTGTAACAATGGATGAAGATCTTGTGAAGTTAGCAGAGTTAGCAGACAGAATCCCAGAAAGTAATGAAATATCAACAATCTAGACCGTATAGGAACAAGTGTCACCATCAAATGAAATTCAACATTAAATCGCCCAATTAACTGAACAAGTGAAGAAGCTAACAGAAATACCTAACTATCAAATACATAGGCAAGCATATAGCGGGACACCAAATGATCAACTAGATATTTGCTGGTATCATAAAACATACCAGCAAAAAGCCAGAAAATGTGTTCCGCCCTGTAGATATTCGGGAAACTCAACGGAACCTTAGTAAATACGGTATACAGGATTCCCAATACACCGCGCCGCCCGAATATTATCGACAGAAAACAAAACATAAAATTTTTAGTCGACACAGGAGCGGGACTCAGCATTGAACCAAGAAACAAGTACAAGGGGGCATATAACATCAATTTTAACCTTTATTCTGCTAACGGCTCGAAGATCGCAACTTATGGCACAATTAAATTGTCACTAGAATTTGGTTTGGGAAGAACATTTGACTGGGTTTTTGTAATAGCTGATGTCATGGATCCAATATTGGGAGCAGACTTCCTATCCCATTATGAAATACAGGTAGATGTCAGGTACCAAAAACTAATATACCCTTCAAACCAGACTTTCAGTAGGTGCAATGGAACAGTCAAGAAGATATGTGCAGTCAGCATAATGGAAAGGGAGGATCCGTTCAGTAAGATTATTGCCAAATTTCCAAATGTCATCCGACCATTAAAAAGATTGTGTAAATACAGATAGAATGCATCACATCGAAACAAGAGGACCACCAACACACGCATGAACCAGAAGACTAGCACCCTACAAATTAAATTATTTGAGACAAGAAATAAAAAAACTTGAGAGAGAAGGAATAATTCGATAATCATCATCCAGCTGGTCGAGCCAGATCGACATGATAGAGAAGAAGGACGGTTCATGGAGAATATGCGGAGGCTATCGAACGTTAAATGCAAACACCAAACGAGATCGATATCCAATAGCACACATACAAGACTTCAGTTCAAATTTACATAACAAACGTGTATTTACAACAATTGATTAAGAGAAAGCATATCACCAAATACCAATGAACTCAGAGGATATAGAGAAGACAGCCATAACAACATCTTACTGATGTATATGTCTATATTGATGACATTCTCATCGCTTCAAGTAACCGTCAAGAACACTGAACTAGTCCTAAACGTCGATGCATCCGACAAAGGTTTGGGGGGAGTTTTGCAACAAATCCAATCAAATGAGGAATTTAAACCCATAGAGTTCTTTTCAAGAAAATTGCCTCAGACTGAAAGAAATTACAGTACATTTGATAGAGAATTTCTAACCATATATAATTCCATCCAGCATTTCTAACATTTTTCGGAAGGCAGTCAATTTACTGTATTTACAGACCACAAATCATTGATATACGCTTTCAAACAGAAGTCAGACAAGCAGAGCCCAAGGCAAATTAGACATATCAGTTTCATTGGGGAATTCACGACGGATATCAAACACAGTGAAGGTCCAAAAAATATAGTTGCAGATCTCCTTTCAAGACCAAACAGAAATCAAATTGAACAATCATTGGACTATAGAGCAATTGTAAAACCACAAAAGGAAGACAAGGAAATGGAAAACATCCTCAATGGAGCACCTAAAACTGACCTACAACTGGAGCAACTACAACTACCAGATCTAGATGACCTTTTCCATTGCCACTCATTAAACAATAAAATAAGGCCATATATTCTAGCAAAATACAGACTTCAAGTGTTTCAGAAATTGCATGATTTAGCACACCCGGGACAGCGAGGAAGTAGAAGGTTGATAACCGCAAGATTTGTGTGGGTTAATATGAATAAAAAAATCAATAGATGGACAAAAGAATGTATTTATTGCCAAAAATCCAAAGTAACAAAACACAACAAAACATCTTATAAACAAATTGATATGCCAGATAACAGATTCGAACATGTGCATATGGACATTGTCTAACCTTTACCACCATCAAACAATTACAGGTATATCCTCACAATTATAAATCGATTCTCTAGAGGGCCTGAAGCAATATCTATTAAAGATATCGAAGCCGAAACAGTAGCACACAAATTCATAGAGAACTGGGTTGCAAGATTTGGTGTGCCAACAAAAATAACAACAGATCGAGGTAGACAATTTGAATCACATCTATTCAGACACCTCACGAAAGCTCTAGGAATTGATCATTTACGAACTACAGCGTATCGCCAATAAAGCAATGGAAGAGTTGAACGATTCCATCGGATATTTTTTTTATTACTCTTCGTGAGTCCACAACCTGCCCTATTGGCAACAAGTATTTCTTATGTTTATATTATATATACATATTATATATACATATATTCATTAAGCAATCTTCTGTATAAAATATTATCTTAATTAATTAGTCTTATTCTAAAGCTTATTCTAAAGTCTACATATGTCCAGTAATCAGATCAGGTGGTGTTAAACGTTTTAGTTTAACCTTATTTTGGAACCGTTGAATGATGGATATATTAGATTTGCTAGCGGTACCCCATAGTTGGATTCCATATGCCCAAATGGGCTTGAGTATAGACTCATACAGCAATATCTTGTTATCTAATGATAACTTGAATTTGCGCCCGATGAGCTAATACATTTGATATAATTTTAGTCCCAGTTGTTTGCGTTTAGAGAGTATGTGCTTCTTCCAGGTTAGACGTCGATCCAAGTGCATACCAAGATATTTAACAGGCTCTGCTTGGGGGAGTTGACGATGATTGATATTTACTGGTGGACATCTTCCAGGGTAGTTCAGGGTAAACGTTATATGCGTGGATTTTGTTTCATTGGCTTTAATGCGCCATGTCTTCAACCATAATTGTATTTGCTCAAGGTGGGTTTGTAGGTTTAGTGATGCTGTGACTGGATCTTCATGGGATGCTAAGATTGCTGTATCGTCTGCATATGTTGCCTCACTAGTTATTTTTGTGGTGGGTAGATCAGCCATATACAGAAGACACAGTACACTACCTTGCGGAACTCGGAATATATGGGATTTAATTCGGTATGTTCATCACCTTCATTTACAATAAAATGTCTATCAGTGAGATACGATTTTAGAAACTGATAGTCCTGATGAGGGAGAAGTTTCTTTAGTTTAACCTGCAAGCCCATATGCCATACTTTGTCAAAAGCCTGAGATATGTCTAGAAAAGCAGCCGAACAATATCTTTTGGCATTTAGGTCAGCGTTTATTTTGTTTACAAGTCTATGCACTTGTTCTATAGTCCCATGCTTATTGCGAAAGCCAAACTGATGTTCTGGAATAATTTTTTTTTCTATTATATAGTTTAGCTTTTTTATGTATAATTTCTCGAAAACTTTCGAGATTATTGGTAATAAACTTATAGGTCGGTAGGAGGTCACATCTTCTGGTATTTTTCCTGGTTTAAGTATCATTAATATTTTACCTACTTTCCAGATACTAGGGAAGTAATTAATTCGTAGAATAGCATTAAATATAAATGTTAATAGTTTTATAGCCTTTTCTGATAGTTCTTTTAAAATTTTGCCAGTAATTAAGTCATAACCAGGAGCTTTTTTAATATTAATCTCTCTCATTATTGTTTGTTTAACTTTTTTAACCGTTAATTTCTCGTGCGGTAAATCCATTTGAAATGGCGAATGTAGAAAGCTAGTAATTTTATTTTCCTCACCTTTATGTAGCTGAGACTGGAAAGGTTTAAAAACATTTTTTAAGTGTTTTGAGAAAATATCGGCCTTCTCTTTATTGTTTCTCGTCCAATTATTTTCGTTTGTTTTAATAGGTGGGTTATGCTGCTGGGATCTCCTAACCTTTTTTGTTGCTTTCCACAACGAATAGTCTGTAGCCTCAGTTGATGTCAAGTTTTCTAGGTATTCTTGAATGCCTTGGTTTTGTTCAATTTGGATTAGTTCTTTCAGCTCTTTTATTGCCCTATTAAATTTTCTATTATTCTCTTCAGTCCTTTGCTGTTGCCAATTTCGTCGTAACTTTCTTTTTTCTGCTATCTTTTTCTATATTATACATGATATATGTGTATTTTTTCTTGAAAATGTTTCACTGTTTGGAGTCACGGAATATGCTGCCTCCTGTATATTTTTTGTAAGATTTATTGCTGCTATTTCAATATCCATTTCAGTTCTAAACGGTAAGTTTAGAGAGATGTTTCGGTCTAAGTTTTCTCTAAATGAGGGCCAGTTAGTTTTATTATTGTACAGAGAAGAGGGTTTATCTTTGATGGTAATTTTCACATTCGTTTCATAATCATCTGGTCGGTCTGAAATGCAAAGAATAAACCCTTCTGTTCGAAGAAAACTTCATATCAAAGATCATAAGAAGTCTCCTGAAGTTTATAATTTTTTGCTTTTAAAACCTATTTCTGCGTTATGCCACATCTCATTCTGTGCATTTCCTTTCGAAAATAGTTAATTTTTTTAACCTTCACATCCTAAAAAACAATACTCGTATTATTTGCATTAAAAAAATTAAATGTAAATACTACATAAATAACGTCATTATATTAAAAAAGAGAAAGAAAAATATAACCTGTCACAAAGATGTGTGGTGATGTCAGGCCTCTTATTCTTATCGCGAACTGGCCACAGAATAAGATTGACCACAACGATCAAGGGCACGCAGAAAAATAGACAGATTCATTCATCTTTCGACGTCCAAGCATCTTACATTCAATCAACAATCATCCTTTCAATAATCAAACATTCATACATTTTCATTAGTTAGTTAGTTGTATAATAGTTATTGTTATTAATAAAGTGTTAAGTGAAACATAGTTTCATTCAATAAATTACCCGAAGACCTCCATAGATGTTATTTCCGGCCCTCTAATTCAGACGCGCAAAACATGGTAATGGGTGCTGATTTAGGTTCCAATTCTATATTTCTATATTTTATAGTCCTTACACTTATACAAATAATGAATTGTATTAAAATACAGAGGCATTTACTGATCATCGAGATATACCATCATTCAATAATGATCCAGTCTGAAATGCAATACTGAGCTTACCATACTTATGCAGGAATTCATAAGGAATTCGCTTAACTTTTTCATTGTTTACCTTTATAAATCATATGTAAGCTAGAATAAAATCCTACAATATAAAGAGAAAATACAATATTGTGTAATATAACAAATATAACCAAATCTCAGATTTTTTTCTCAGATTGACAGTTGTTCTAACTTTTATACCCCCAGTTATTTAGAGATTATCATCAGCATTCACCTTTTTCCCCTTCTCAATGTTCTATGGTCAAATTCATATTCATTCATTTTTGAATGTTTACGATAATGCCTTTCAAAACAAAGGCAATGTGTACTATAGTGAGTGCTAAATTCTGCCTTCAAATTCTTCTAAAAAATACCTGCATATTAGTTTGGATTCCTTAACAAGCATTTGACGATTGACCGAGTGCAGAATATAACAGATGTAATAGAAAAAGCCCATTAAGATAAAATGGTATGTTCAGATATATTCTTAGATGTACCACAAGCCTTTGACAAAGTTTGACAGGAGGGCTTTATTCACAAGCTACAGAAAATGTTACCAAAACAAGACTTTGAAATCTTTCTGAAGAAGAGGAATCCTACTCTACAATAAAAGAAGCTAAATCACAAGAAAATATACCACAAGGAAATGTAACGAGGCCAATTCTTTAGCTACTCTACACATGTGATATACCATAAATGAAAAATATTACGATAGCTATATTTGCAGATGACACTGCGATTCTTGCTGTGGAATACAATAATGGAGCCATACGAAAATTATAACAAGAAAGTGACAAAATAAATAATTGGATCCCGGGTCCCTGGAAAATTAAAATAAAAATTTAAAAAAATTGAGAATAAAACTAACTAAAATAAAACAGGGCATGTGCAGTTCACGTATAATCAGACCGCATAGCCACCAATAACAATAAATAATAGTATCATCCCATATCTCGGTCATCAAGTATCTCGGAATGAATCGGAACGTAAAACCTCGCTGGATGAAACATATAAAAAAAATGAAAAAAGAACAGAAGTTAAAATATAGGCAAATGTATTAATTAATTGGAAAAAATCACAATTATCAGTACATAACAAATGACTACAAGTAATTATTGAAACCTATATGGACATATGGAATTTTATCATGCAGATGTTCCACAAAAACTGATATATATATATATATATATATATATATATATATATATATATATATATATATATATATATACAATACAAGTTTTCCAGAACAAAGTCCTGAGAAGTATAGTAGATGCACCAATATACTACAGAACTGATGATTTACACCGAGAACATACCGACTGTCCCTCAGTAAATGAAATGAATTGCAAAAAGACATTAGGAATGGCTCCATTCTCATATCAATATCGAAGTAATACAACTCTTGAATAGCACCAGAACAGGACACACACTCAAAAGAATCAAATCATTAGATCTTGTTATTATACTACACTAGTCGTTAGTATAGTGAGGTGTATTTAATGTTTCATTCTCTCTATGTTTCTCTTCGGCATCGCAAACCACGAAGGGAATACAGGGTACTGCAAATAAAGTGGACTAATGGGAGGGTTCAAGGAAAGATAATATTAAATATAACTATTTCTATATTAAATACAATATACCCTAAACTAATACTTAATTCTAATTAAATTAATCTATAAAACTAACATAGTACTAAGAAATCATATTCACAATCTTAATCAAACTACTATATTACTGCTCCCTAAGAGTTAAAGTCCAGACCTAAAATGGACAGACCGCAAATATCAGCCTAACGTCTGATTATCAAATATCCCGAAAATAATATCTGTCCCAAAAATACACCCGTCTCGAAAACGTATCCGTAATTTGAAAATATATCTTAACTTGAAATATATCTTCCCAAGCAATAATATCCTAACACATACCACATACCAAAGAAACGAAAACGCTTTCCTCCAATGAAGGTTTGACAATTTCAGCAAACCTTTTTCTGCCGTCTTGTTCCTTGATCTAATGGTTCGAATTCCCGGTTTTCGATAACGTAGAAAAACTGAATTCAAAAATATCCCTTCTAGAGCTTATGGATTCTTGGAAGTTTTCCGACTGATATGATGAAGGGGATCATATATAGCACGTTATTTTCCTATTCCGTCTTATAACTAGTCAAACAGCTGGCCTGAGAATGCACATAAATTTAAAACATGTTTATTCGACAGTATCGTTTGAAGAAGATGTTAAACCAGCATGTTACTCTTATTACTGGAACCTGTTTTCAATATGGAGAAGAATGGTTTGAATTCCTAAGTCGTGTATCTCGAAAAACAAGAAATGGATATTACTCGCTTTTGGATTATTTTAGAAGTTGCTTATCAACTGCTTGCCATAAAAAGCGAAATTGAGCAAAGATTTGCGCAACATGAGTTCATATATTGAAAAAATTAGTTAATAATTCATTTCAAAAACTAATATGCATTCATATTTACTAAAAAGAACTTATGTCCACCTAGTACCCGATATTGTAACAAATTCGAAAAACCTGAGAAACGGGGGCAAACCGCTCCATCTAACCTGGAACCTCCAGGAGATTTATGGAGTTTGATCGAATTTCAGTACATGAAAAACCCCAGATAATCGAAGACTACCACTCTTGATGGTACCATGTCCCTGTAAATCCGTTAATTTTAAAATTTTCTACTTATTTATCATGTAAATGTAAAGTAAAAGAATATTACAAACATTACTCAGCAATATAATAAATACTTAAACGAAGTTAAAAAATAACGTTCCCTTATTTTAGAGCACTGTCATCGACTATTTGGCAACGCCAATTATCCATAAAATTTCAAGGGAAGTTGAAGCCTCTGCCCTGTACTTGTGTGTACCATTAATAACTTGAAATACATTAATCCATTTCAACTAATGATTCGAATAGCAATAATTAATGACAGAAGAAATTTTAACTTCTATCGACCAAATGCATCAATTGCGGCGATCCAGTGACATATAACTTTTCTGAATCTGCATCGCGAGCTAACTCCCCCTCCCAAATGAGATATAAGCGATCAAGAACCAGTGGATGTAATCACTTGCATTCTCTCTATTATGTTCGTTACTCATTCTAATTTGGTCCACAATGTTAAAGAATCCGAATCTTAATTACAGTTACAAAACTAGAGGAGCTAGCTGGGGATTCTACTGGTAGAGAACAGAGCAACGGCGGAGATTCCATCTGGAATCCAGACCGCCCGAAAAATATATGGGCAAACCAAAGAACGGTCGAGTACTCTACCAATAAATCGATCATCGAGAAATTTAAAAAAGAAGGAACCTCCTTCTTAAAGAAGTTTATCATCTATTAATCGACGTGAAGGATACTGACACCAATGACACGCCACCAGATAACCTATATGAAAGTCAACAGCCTCAGATCATGTTAGTTTATGTGCCGTGTTAACCTTGTGCCTGTGTGTACCATTAACTAGAGACATAAGCGATCGAGAACCAGTGGATTTAATCACCTGCATCCTATCTATTATCTTCGTTACTCATTTTGATTCACAATTGCAAGGTAACGAACATATAGTTCTTCTCACAACCACACACACTTTTAAATAATCGAAACCTTAATTGCAGTTACAGAATTAGAGGACCTAGCTGGGGATTCTACTGGTAGAGAACAGAGCAACGGCGAAGATTCCATCTGGAATCCAGACCGCCTGAAAAATATATGGGCAAACAATAGAACGGTCGAGAACTTTACCAATAAATCGATCATCGAGAAATTAAAAAAAAAACCTAAAAAAAAGGAACCTTCTTCTTAAAGAAGTTTATCATCTATTAAACGACGTGAAGGATACTGACACCAATGACACGCCACCAGATAACTGAAATGAAAGTTAACAGCCTCAAATCATGTTAGTTTATGTGCCGTGTTAACCTTGTACCTGTGTGTACCATTAATTAGAGACATAAGCGATCGAGAACCAGTGGATTTAATCACCTGCATCCTATCTATTATCTTCGTTACTCATTTTGATTCACAATTGCAAGGTAACGAACATATAGTTCTTCTCACAACCACACACCCTTTTAAATAATCGAAACCTTAATAACAGTTACAGAATTAGAAGAGCTAGCTGGGGATTCTACTGGTAGAGAACAGAGCAACGGCGAAGATTCAATCTGGAATCCAGACCGCCTGAAAAATATATGGGCAAACAAAAGAACGGTCGAGAACTTTACCAATAAATCGATCATCGAGAAATTAAAAAAAAACCTAAAAAAAGGAACCTTCTTCTTAAAGAAGTTTATCATCTATTAAGCGACGCGAAGGATACTTACACCAATGGCACGCAACCAGATTAAGCATATGCGAGTCAACAGCCTCAGATCATGTTAGTTTATGTGCCGGGTTAACTTTCTGCCTGTGTATGGCATTAATAAGAGACATAAGCGATCAAGAACCAGTGGATTTAATCACTTGCATCCTTTCTATTATCTTCGTTACTCATTTTGGTTCACAATTGCAAGGTAGCGAACATATAGTTCTTCTCACAACCACCCACACTTTTAAATAATCGAAACCTTAATAACAGTTACAGAATTAGAAGAGCTAGCTGGGGATTCTACTGGTAAAGAACAGAGCAACGGCGGAGATTCCATCAGGAATCCAGACCGACTGAAAAATTTATGGGCAAACAAAGAACGGTCGAGAATTTTACCAATAAATCGATCATCGAGAAATTTGTAACGCAGGAACCTCCTTATTAAAGAAGTTTATCATTTATTAAACGACGCGAAGGATACTGACACGAATGGCACGCAACCAGATAAAGGATATCGAGTCAACAACCTCAGATCATGTTAGTTTATGTGCCGGGTTAACTTTCTGCCTGTGTATAGCATTAATAAGAGACATAAGCGATCAAGAACCAGTGGATTTAATCACTTGCATCCTTTCTATTATCTTCGTTACTCATTTTGGTTCACAATTGCAAGGTGGCGAACATATAGTTCTTCTCACAACCACCCACACTTTTAAATAATCGAAACCTTAATAACAGTTACAGAATTAGAAGAGCTAGCTGGGGATTCTACTGGTAAAGAACAGAGCAACGGCGGAGATTCCATCAGGAATCCAGACCGCCTGAAAAATTTATGGGCAAACAAAGAACGGTCGAGAACTTTACCAATAAATCGATCATCGAGAAATTTAAAAAAAACCTAAAAAAAAGGAACCTTCTTCTTAAAGAAGTTTATCATCTATTAAACGACGTGAAGGATACTGACACCAATGACACGCCACCAGATAACCGAAATGAACGTCAACAGCCTCAAATCATGTTAGTTTCTGTGCCGTGTTAACCTTGTGCCTGTGTGTACTATTAATTAGAGACATAAGCGATCGAGAACCAGTGGATTTAATCACTTGCATCCTATCTATTATCTTCGTTACTCATTTTGATTCACAATTGCAAGGTAACGAACATATAGTTCTTCTCACAACCACACACACTTTTAAATAATCGAAACCTTAATTGCAGTTACAGAATTAGAGGAGCTAGCTGGGGATTCTACTGGTAGAGAACAGAGCAACGGCGAAGATTCCATCTGGAATCCAGACCGCCTGAAAAATATATGGGCAAGCAAAAGAACGGTCGAGAACTTTACCAATAAATCGATCATCGAGAAATTAAAAAAAAAACCTAAAAAAAAAGGAACCTTCTTCTTAAAGAAGTTTATCATCTATTAAACGACGTGAAGGATACTGACACCAATGACACGCCACCAGATAACCGAAATGAACGTCAACAGCCTCAGATCATGTTAGTTTATGTGCCGTGTTAACCTTGTGCCTGTGTGTGCCATTAACTAGAGACATAAGCGATCGAGAACCAGTGGATTTAATCACCTGCATCCTATCTATTATCTTCGTTACTCATTTTGATTCACAATTGCAAGGTAACGAACATATAGTTCTTCTCACAACCACACACACTTTTAAATAATCGAAACCTTAATTCCACTTACAGAATTAGAGGACCTAGCTGGGGATTCTACTGGTAGAGAACAGAGCAACTGCGAAGATTCAATCTGGAATTCAGACCGCCTGAAAAATATATGGGCAAACAAAAGAACGGTCGAGAACTTTACCAATAAATCGATCATCGAGAAATTAAAAAAAACCTAAAAAAAGGAACCTTCTTCTTAAAGAAGTTTATCATCTATTAAGCGACGCGAAGGATACTTACACCAATTGCACGCAACCAGATTAAGCATATGCGAGTCAACAGCCTCAAATCATGTTAGTTTCTGTGCCGTGTTAACCTTGTGCCTGTGTGTACCATTAACTAGAGACATAAGCGATCGAGAACCAGTGGATTTAATCACCTGCATCCTATCTATTATCTTCGTTACTCATTTTGATTCACAATTGCAAGGTAACGAACATATAGTTCTTCTCACAACCACACACACTTTTAAATAATCGAAACCTTAATTGCACTTACAGAATTAGAGGACCTAGCTGGGGATTCTACTGGTAGAGAACAGAGCAACTGCGAAGATTCAATCTGGAATCCAGACCGCCTGAAAAATATATGGGCAAACAAAAGAACGATCGAGAACTTTACCAATAAATCGATCATCGAGAAATTAAAAAAAAACCTAAAAAAAGGAACCTTCTTCTTAAAGAAGTTTATCATCTATTAAGCGACGCGAAGGATACTTACACCAATTGCACGCAACCAGATTAAGCATATGCGAGTCAACAGCCTCAAATCATGTTAGTTTCTGTGCCGTGTTAACCTTGTGCCTGTGTGTACCATTAACTAGAGACATAAGCGATCGAGAACCAGTGGATTTAATCACCTGCATCCTATCTATTATCTTCGTTACTCATTTTGATTCACAATTGCAAGGTAACGAACATATAGTTCTTCTCACAACCACACACACTTTTAAATAATCGAAACCTTAATTGCACTTACAGAATTAGAGGACCTAGCTGGGGATTCTACTGGTAGAGAACAGAGCAACTGCGAAGATTCAATCTGGAATCCAGACCGCCTGAAAAATATATGGGCAAACAAAAGAACGGTCGAGAACTTTACCAATAAATCGATCATCGAGAAATTAAAAAAAAACCTAAAAAAAGGAACCTTCTTCTTAAAGAAGTTTATCATCTATTAAGCGACGCGAAGGATACTTACACCAATGGCACGCAACCAGATTAAGCATATGCGAGTCAACAGCCTCAGATCATGTTAGTTTATGTGCCGGGTTAACTTTCTGCCTGTGTATAGCATTAATAAGAGACATAAGCGATCAAGAACCAGTGGATTTAATCACCTGCATCCTATCTATTATCTTCGTTACTCATTTTGATTCACAATTGCAAGGTAACGAACATATAGTTCTTCTCACAACCACACACACTTTTAAATAATCGAAACCTTAATTGCAGTTACAGAATTAGAGGACCTAGCTGGGGATTCTACTGGTAGAGAACAGAGCAACGGCGAAGATTCAATCTGGAATCCAGACCGCCTGAAAAATATATGGGCAAACAAAAGAACGGTCGAGAACTTTACCAATAAATCGATCATCGAGAAATTAAAAAAAAAACCTAAAAAAAAGGAACCTTCTTCTTAAAGAAGTTTATCATCTATTAAACGACGTGAAGGATACTGACACCAATGACACGCCACCAGATAACCGAAACGAACGTCAACAGCCTCAGATCATGTTAGTTTATGTGCCGTGTTAACCTTGTGCCTGTGTGTACCATTAACTAGAGACATAAGCGATCGAGAACCAGTGGATTTAATCACCTGCATCCTATCTATTATCTTCGTTACTCATTTTGATTCACAATTGCAAGGTAACGAACATATAGTTCTTCTCACAACCACACACCCTTTTAAATAATCGAAACCTTAATTGCAGTTACAGAATTAGAGGACCTAGCTAGGGATTCTACTGGTAGAGAACAGAGCAACGGCGAAGATTCAATCTGGAATCCAGACCGCCTGAAAAATATATGGGCAAACAAAAGAACGGTCGAGAACTTTACCAATAAATCGATCATCGAGAAATTAAAAAAAAACCTAAAAAAAGGAACCTTCTTCTTAAAGAAGTTTATCATCTATTAAGCGACGCGAAGGATACTTACACCAATGGCACGCAACCAGATTAAGCATATGCGAGTCAACAGCCTCAGATCATGTTAGTTTATGTGCCGGGTTAACTTTCTGCCTGTGTATAGCATTAATAAGAGACATAAGCGATCAAGAACCAGTGGATTTAATCACCTGCATCCTATCTATTATCTTCGTTACTCATTTTGATTCACAATTGCAAGGTAACGAACATATAGTTCTTCTCACAACCACACACCCTTTTAAATAATCGAAACCTTAATTGCAGTTACAGAATTAGAGGACCTAGCTAGGGATTCTACTGGTAGAGAACAGAGCAACTGCGAAGATTCAATCTGGAATCCAGACCGCCTGAAAAATATATGGGCAAACAAAAGAACGGTCGAGAACTTTACCAATAAATCGATCATCGAGAAATTAAAAAAAAAACCTAAAAAAAGGAACCTTCTTCCTAAAGAAGTTTATCATCTATTAAGCGACGCGAAGGATACTTACACCAATGGCACGCAACCAGATTAAGCATATGCGAGTCAACAGCCTCAGATCATGTTAGTTTATGTGCCGGGTTAACTTTCTGCCTGTGTATAGCATTAATAAGAGACATAAGCGATCAAGAACCAGTGGATTTAATCACCTGCATCCTATCTATTATCTTCGTTACTCATTTTGATTCACAATTGCAAGGTAACGAACATATAGTTCTTCTCACAACCACACACACTTTTAAATAATCGAAACCTTAATTGCAGTTACAGAATTAGAGGACCTAGCTGGGGATTCTACTGGTAGAGAACAGAGCAACGGCGAAGATTCAATCTGGAATCCAGACCGCCTGAAAAATATATGGGCAAACAAAAGAACGGTCGAGAACTTTACCAATAAATCGATCATCGAGAAATTAAAAAAAAAACCTAAAAAAAAGGAACCTTCTTCTTAAAGAAGTTTATCATCTATTAAACGACGTGAAGGATACTGACACCAATGACACGCCACCAGATAACCGAAACGAACGTCAACAGCCTCAGATCATGTTAGTTTATGTGCCGTGTTAACCTTGTGCCTGTGTGTACCATTAACTAGAGACATAAGCGATCGAGAACCAGTGGATTTAATCACCTGCATCCTATCTATTATCTTCGTTACTCATTTTGATTCACAATTGCAAGGTAACGAACATATAGTTCTTCTCACAACCACACACCCTTTTAAATAATCGAAACCTTAATTGCAGTTACAGAATTAGAGGACCTAGCTGGGGATTCTACTGGTAGAGAACAGAGCAACGGCGAAGATTCAATCTGGAATCCAGACCGCCTGAAAAATATATGGGCAAACAAAAGAACGGTCGAGAACTTTACCAATAAATCGATCATCGAGAAATTAAAAAAAACCTAAAAAAAGGAACCTTCTTCTTAAAGAAGTTTATCATCTATTAAGCGACGCGAAGGATACTTACACCAATGGCACGCAACCAGATTAAGCATATGCGAGTCAACAGCCTCAGATCATGTTAGTTTATGTGCCGGGTTAACTTTCTGCCTGTGTATAGCATTAATAAGAGACATAAGCGATCAAGAACCAGTGGATTTAATCACTTGCATCCTTTCTATTATCTTCGTTACTCATTTTGGTTCACAATTGCAAGGTAGCGAACATATAGTTCTTCTCACAACCACACACACTTTTAAATAATCGAAACCTTAATAACAGTTACAGAATTAGAAGAGCTAGCTGGGGATTCTACTGGTAAAGAACAGAGCAACGGCGGAGATTCCATCAGGAATCCAGACCGCCTGAAAAATTTATGGGCAAACAAAGAACGGTCGAGAATTTTACCAATAAATCGATCATCGAGAAATTTGTAACGCAGGAACCTCCTTATTAAAGAAGTTTATCATTTATTAAACGGCGCGAAGGATACTGACACGAATGGCACGCAACCAGATAAAGGATATCGAGTCAACAACCTCAGATCATGTTAGTTTTTGTGCCGTCTTAACCTTGTGCCTGTGTGTACCATTAATTAGAGACATAAGCGATCAAATACCAGTGGATGTAATCACTTACATCCTTTCTATTATGTTCGTTACTCATTTTGGTTCACAAATACAAGGTAGCGAACATATAGTTCTCTCAACAACCCACACTGTTAAAGATTCCAAACCTTAATTAAGGTTACAGAATTAGTGGAATTGGATGGAAATTCTAGTGGTAGGGAACAGAGCACCGGCGGAGTTTCCATCTGCAGTCCAGACCGCTTGAAGTAAATATGGGCAAACGAAAGAACGGCCGAGGAATTTAGCAATAAATCGACCATCGAGAAATTTGAAAAATAAAGAACGTCCTTCTTAAAGCTCGCCCCGCATTCGTCGCTAGGCATTAAGAACGCAACATTCATCAATTTCTATCTCAATAGTCGTCGCAGATAGGTATGTAAATATTACCTCAATCTGTTGCAAGTTCTTTCTTAATTTAGCTTGATGGAGATGCAGCCAAAATGATGGTCTTCGATATCAACACACATCATCTCATTTCAGTTTACAAGCAAATCAAACCAATCTTCCAAGTGAACTCTGACCTAGATCTCGGAGTTGTGATCCCATATGAACCAGTGTACTACTTAAATCAATCTTTTCCATCGGCGATGATCCATAAGAATATTCTGACGGATGGTGAGTCCAGAACAGTCAAATAAAGGAAATAAAAGTTATCAGAGAGACCAACAATATTCACAAAGTACTTCTCAGACTACGCAAAATCCCAAAATTCATACGTTCAATCCATGCCAGCAGCGTTGCTGCCCAGCTAACCCCTCGGCACTCCCCCTAAAGCGGTGAAACAATGGGTTGCTGCATAAAGTCCACACACTTCCAACCCAATAGACATCTCTAACAGCTCCCCCCCCGCAACCTACTAATTTAACTTCTTCCTCTGTCAGCAAACAAATCGATCAGCTTATCATTCAAATCTGAAGAACAGTTATGCAATAGAGTAACAACAACTATGTACGAGGGTTTTTCATTACGATGAAAACAAACGCTATAGATGGCGCGTATGTATGTTTTGAAGGTCGTAGCTTGAGTATGTAATACCTGAAATAATCGGTCACATAAAATCTTCGCACCCCCCACCCAGTAGTTCCTGCAGAACCTACTAATTTATTTCTTCCTGTATCACCATGTCGACCGACTGATTGTTCAATTCGAAATAATAATTAAATAATAAAGTAACAACAACTATCGTCTTTCCAGGTGGATTTTAAAGGAATGAACGCAACGATCTGTTAGAAATACATAAAATATTTCTAACGGTGGCTGACTCCGGAAAAATTTAATTTTCCGTTTGCTGAATTTAAAAAAAAACATCCATTAGGCATTTTAGAACAGAAATTCAGCAAATATGTCATTAATTAAATAAAATTAATTAATTAATTAAATTTCTATGATCAATATAATACAAGCCATAGAATTTGATCTATTTACTAGTCTATTCAAAACCTATCTAAACATGTGTATAATATAAGTATGATTTCAATTTTTAAAACTTAAAGACTAAAGATTTTTTAACCAGTAAACTGTCTACGTAGATGTCACCGAGACGGCAAAGAAATGTTTTATGTAATGTAAGAACAATTTTTCTCCAAAACAAATGCAGTTCTTTGTTCATTCTTCGTTTTCGTTTATTTTCGCGTTTTGATTTTATTGGCGTTTAACATTTACGTATAAGTGCTCTTAAATGAACTAACACTTTTAAGCTGATGTTTTTTTGTACTATCAAACGAAACGATTTGTACATTCAACGAATGAAAAGAAGCGAATAATGCGAAAGAATTGCATGCAGATCATCCCAATTATAAAGTATTGTCTTTTATTTCGGTTTCTTTATTCTTCATTTCCCTCTATTTTGTTGACACCATTGACTGCAGGTTGACTGAGCATGTTCCAATTCTATAATTTTAATAAAGTCTGGTTGAATTTAAATTTTTGAATTATGTAATAGAGCAAAGCAGGGTCTAGTGGGCCACCTATAGTATCACGCACAAACTGTGTGATATATACGAGCGTGAGGCATTAAATGAATCGCGGGTTAAAAATCAAGCCACCGTGTTACAGATGAAAATAAAAGTTTTGTTCTAAACTAACTTGACAGATTTCACAACCACGTGTTGTTGGTTGCAAGAGTCTTGACTGGGGGTAATTTTAGTTCAATTTTATTTTTATAAAAGTTTGTTAAGGTTTGTTAATATAATTACTTATTGTTTAATAACAAATTATAAAAATTAACACAAAAAATTGCGAAAATAAGTGTATAAGGTGTAAATTATTAGTAAAATGTTATAATTTTATAACACTAATTTTGTAGATTACTATGGAACACAGAGATATTTATGTTAAATAATATGAAAGCAGAATTTGTTTGAATGTTATAGTAAAGGTAGTAATTAAAAATGCTCATATTTGTATACTTTATAACTATATAACTTTCTGATTTCGCAGATATTTCAAAAGATTAACCAAAAGTAAATGTTATCAGTGCCGGCTCCTGATAAAAGAAGTGTTGTAGTGCTGTAGTTAGTTAAAAAAGATACCTACATGGGGCAGCACATGATGGCAAAATGTTAGCCAAGATCGGATCATTTAATGTACGACGAATAGAGGCCGCTGCACTACCGTGTTACTGGAGAATTGCTCTTCTATTTCATCCATACACTAAATGAGATAGTTTCCAATTTTGTACACAACAATAGTGCACGTTAAAGTTCTAACGGTTGGAGCGCCGTGGGTGACCCTTCCGTTCACAATTTTGTTCAACACTTCTACTTCTTTAATAATTCATCGTTGGGATGGTTTATTAAAAAAACTAGGAATATAATCTAGATTGCCAAATAATATTGCCAAATAATACTTGCTTATTCATGGAAGCAGTTTTAGGCATAATTAAATTTAACTGGTGCGCATAACAGTGTACATAGTGAGCATCATAGTTTTGTTTGATGAGTTTATTGAATGAATTTTGAAATAAAGGATCTATAACTCCTAAACCCAAAAACGCTCAATTGGCTCACCATCACCACCAAGACTAATTATTTTCCTCAATTATTTGTTCATGACAAACTTCAAGCATACACTGTAAGAGATCGTTCTGTTTTTCTATGGAGGTGCCTGCTCACTCACTAGAGTTGTATCTAGTTCAGTCAAAAAATTTATTTAAGTTCACGAATATCCCCAGATTCTGAGAAGTATCGCTCTCATCGTGTTCCCGAAGAGCAAGTTCAAGCGCTCCACAAAATTTAATGCAATTTTTAATTTTTGATAAAATATTCCTATTCTTTGATACATTTTCATCATGTCTCTGTATATTATATATACAATACGCAGGAGCCATAATATTAGTTGACCCTATTAATGCAAATTTCACGCACATTTGAAGATGGATTTTAGAGTTTTCATGACTTTTTATTTTCAAACTTAAGTGCTCTAGATCGGTGACTTTTATTTCCGTCCAAGCTTTATCGCTACCAAAAAGTAAATTAGGGAAAACAATTTAACACTTCTTTTTTGTGACATCCACAAAACCATCCTTTTTTTAAATAAATGACTAAATGAATAAATTTACGGATGTAACTTTTCCCTCTACTTGCAACAGATTTCTCAATAATAATATCTGTTAATGGTTTACCTTTTCCTTTAAAATCCAATTTTTCTTCATAACAATACTTAAATAATTTTTTCGCATTAATTACTTTCAAGACCACTTCCATACTTATGGTTATTAATATTGTTATCAACTGGCCGCAAGTAGCGTAAAATTCCGATACATATAACCGATATCACATACGGCCCATAAGACGGCAGGAAAAGGCCTCTACATAAAATTTCAGCTGGCTAGAACTGCACATGCGCATCTGTTCTAATCTTTCATCTTTGAATATATCTATAATATCAGAAAGATATAAGTATAATAACAAATAAACAGAAATCGTATACAAAACATTTACTATAATCTTCAAATAAGTTCTGTTTCCATATTATTTAACATAAAAATATACCTTTTGTTCTATAGAAATCTACAAAATATCGTATACACTTATTTTCGCATTATCAGCCGCTGATTTTCCCCATGAAATAATTATATTACCTCAACAAAATTTAAAAAGAATAAAACCGATCATAGAAAGAAAAAACCTAATACCAACATATCAGTTTGGGTTTATTAACAAACACTCAACAATTGACCAGATCCACAGAATAACAGATGTTATTGAAAAAGCCTACGAAAGTCAAAAAGTATGCTCAGCTATATTCTTAGATGTAGCACAAGCCTTCGATAAGGTTTGGAATGAAGGCCTTGTTCATAAACTACAGAAAATGCTACCAAAACAACACACCGAACTATTAAAATCATACATTACAACCAGAATGTTTGGAATAAAGCAAGAAGAAGCTTACTCTACAATAAAAGAAGCTAAAGCAGGTGTACCGCAAGGAAGTGTACTAGGAAAAATGCTTTATCTAGTTTACACTTGTGATATACCACAAAAGGAAAATATCACGATGGCTACATTTTAGTCTTTAGTAAAACAGTTTTTAATCAGTATCCGTCTGAAATCTGCGCAATAGAAGAAAGTAAGTTGACTTTCTACTGTTAAGGAAGTAAAACAAACAATTGTTAAAGATATCAGTGCGAAAAAAGCTCCTGGTTTTGACTTAATTACTGAGACAATCTTAAAAGAGCTGTCAGAAAAGTGCATCAAATTAATAACATTCATATTTAATGCCATGTTATGACTTAATTACTTTCCTAGCACTTGGAAAGTGGCTCAAATCATTATGATTATAAAACCTGTAAAAATCTCAGAAGACGTCTCCTTTTATCGTCCTATAAGCCTCTTACCTGTGATCTCTAAACTTTTTGACAAACTATACATTAAGAGGCTCAAAGTAATCAATAATCAGACCATCAATTTGGCAACACACACGGAACAACAGAACAAATACATAGATTAATCAACCAAATTAACATTTAAATTCTTAAACAATAAAAAATATTTCTACGCTGCTTCTCTCGATATATCACAGATCTTCGACAATGTGTGGCACACTGGACTACATGTAAAATTGAAAAAGCTCACAGACAGGCATTTTATTGTCACACAGGGTGGCGAATACATTGACCTACACCCTATAAATTCGGGTGTTCCGCAGGCCAGTGTTCTTGGCCCATTCTTATATTTATTGTATACAGCTAACCTACTGACCTCAAGAAACACTACTGTTGCAACATATGCTGAAGATACAGAGATTTTATCATCACACGAGAATCTAAAATCAGCCACAAGAAACCTCCAACTTCATCTTAACAAAGTCGAATCGTGGTTGAAAACGTGGCGTATCAAAGCAAGTGGGACAAAATTTACTCATGTGACATTTACCTTTTATAGAAAAACATGGCCCTCGGTAAAACTAAATAATCATGAACCAGCGAATAGACAACTTTAAATAAGTGAGAATGTATTTTGATCGACGTTTGACATCGAAAAAACATATAGTGACAAAACGCAGACAGCTTGAGCTTAAACTAAACCAAATGTATTGGCTGATCAGTCAATACTTAAGCCCATTTGGACCTATGTTATTATACTGTGGGGTACAACTAGCAAATCTAACATAGCTATCCTCCAGAGGTTCCAGAATAAAGTGTTGCGAGTCATCGTCGATGCACTATACTAGGTCCCCAACAAACTTATTCAGTGCGATATCCCCTTAGAGCCAATAACGAGTGTGAATCGAAGTGTTAATGCGAAGTACTCTGAAAGACTATTAGTGCGTCCCAATGCACTCGCCAAATGTTAAATGTGCGCGATGACAGTGAAGTGGGTGGGCTCAAACGCAAGCTACCATACGATAGACACATAGAGTGAGATTTAATAATCTCTAGGATAAGTTAGAATATTATTTGGAATAAGTTAGGATAGACTTTAAAATAAGCTAGAATAGTATCTAGAATAAGATTTAGATTAAAATTTATACAGCAGATCACTTACTGAAGCGATCTTCTACATGTCAGAATATAGTGTCAGTGTATTATAAAACGGAAAACATATAATAATACTTATTGCCCACGGCCAGATTGTTGAAGTTCTGAGAGATTAATAAAAAAATAATATGCGGTCAAATAAATAAACAACTGACTTAACACTAACTGATTCTGATTAAATTCTGATTAAGTGACCCCACTTTGCCCTACTTAAATAATCAAATAATTAATGAAATTAATTTATATTTAAATTGCAATATCTGCTTTTTTCAATAAAATCCCATAAAAAATTATTTTATAAATTTAGATTTTTTATTAAAAAATTAATAACTACTTTATCATTATTTATTTTAACGGATCATATCTTTAAAGAAAAATATCTTGGGTATGTATCAGTATAAATTTATTGGTTTTAGGATACTTAACCAGGATAGTTATGACCTTTTTAGGATCTATTAGAGCTCATGAATTCAGGAATGAATTATATCAACAAATATTTCTAAAACATCATTTAAAGCGCTCTTCATATGTTCTATTTTAACCACAAAACACAGAGAAATTAGAGGTATAACGTTCATTTTCCACCAGAGGGCGCGACTGACATTTAAAATGGAATCATTTAAATTCATCATCATTTAAAATGGAATATTTTGCATTATCTTAAACATAACTGGGCCAAATACAGAGTACAGTGCAATATATATGTTGAAGACCGTTATATTATGTTTTAATGTATTGTTATTACAATATGTTGTCATTAAACATAGAAAATTACAAGAAATTTCCTTTGATATAATTGTAAAGTAAATTTTATATAAAATGTAATAATATTTAAATAAAATGTATTTGTAAAGCTTATATTTCATTTTTATTTATAAAATTATTTAAAGTTCCCGCTACTCATATTGTCAGTCGAGCGCCCTGGTGGCAAATGAACGATACACTTGTTCATAGGTAATATATGGGACATACACTTCTAATTCCTCTGTGTTTTATGTTCGACTTGAAGGCGCATTAGATAATTTACATTCTTTACTAAGAGGAGATGTATTGAGAAATTGCTACTTAACTCTATACCAGTTCCAGATGTTCTTATACGAACGAACAAAATTTAACATTGTACCGTAGTATATATTTTAGGTTATTAGAGAAAACTTTTGAAAAAATAAATTAATTGTAATTTCTGTTTGCATTTAGTTATCAGTAACTTAATGGAACGACAAGTTAAAAATGATTTTATAGAGGAATGGTAATATCCCAACACCAGATTAACAGGTCAATCGAAGAGTCCCCGGCCTACCATAGTAATACACATTTTTTTGGCAAAATTAGTTTTTTTTTATTCAACATTCCCTTCAAGGGTGATACATATTATAGCGACCCTCCAACTTTTCTATACCATTTTTGTAGTACGATTTGTCCTTTGTGTCAAAATATGCCTCAGTTTCGGCGATCACTTCTTCATTCGACGAACATTTCTTCACAGCGAGCATTCTTTTGAGATCTGAGAATCTGAAGACCAGATTTGGATAATACGGTTTATGAGGAGGCAATTCATGAATTTTTGTCATCGTTTTCACAGACTTGTGACAAAGTGTATTGTCTTGGTGAAGCAGCACTTACTATTACTTCAAATATTTCGTTCGTTCGTTCGGCAAGGGCCGTTTTTCGTCGATTTCGTCCTCCAAACGGTCCAATAACGCTATGTAATAGTTGCTGTTGTTCCTTTTCCAAGGTAGTGAATGAAAATTATTCCATGCGCATCCCAAAATACAGACGCCATAACCTTGCCAGCCGACTATTGTATTTTCCCACACTTTGGAACGGGTTCATCTTGTACAGTCCACTCGGATGACTGTCGATTGGACTTCGGAGTGAAATAGTGGAGCCATGTTTCATCCATTGTCACATATCGACGCAAAAAACACGCTTGATCATCTTCAAACACTGCTCCGAATCATCAACTCGTCGTTGTTTTTGATCAAAAGTGAGCTCGCGCGGCAGCCACTTTACACAGAACTTTCTCATATCCAAATATTCATAAATGATATGATGTACACGTTCAGTTAATATCTTTAGAGTGTCTGCTATTTCGTTCAGTTTCGATTTACGATCATTCAAAATCATATTATGGATTTTTTTATGTTTTCGTCCGTAATAACCTCTTTTGGGCGTCCACTGCGTTCATCGTCTTCGGTGTTCATTCTTGGTGTCAAACTTTTCCACGTCTAAACTTAGCATACCAATCCTTGATGGCTGATTTTCTTGGAGTAGTGTCTGAAATCTCGCCATCAAGCATCAAGCAAGTTTTTGCTTCCACTGTATTTTTTCCCTTCAAAAAGCAATATTTTATCAACACGAATTCTTTTTTATCCATTTTTTCACAATAACAAACAAACACAAACTAATGATCCGACAGCTATCAAATTTATACACGAATCTTTTGAGGGTTAGGGCTAACTAAATAATATATGGATTTCATTCTAGCAGCGCCATCTATGTGTCAGCCCGGGGACTTTTAAAATAACCTGTTACAATAAAAATTTTCATTATACTGTTAGCAGGCCTTTCAACTATTTATTTTATTTTATACTGCGAGATTGCCAGGTCTACAAAACATTTGTCAGATGTAAAGAAAGTAAATTTAAAACCTTTTAATTGCACATAAAATTTATAAGTACATAGCAGGAAAATAGGTTTTTGAAAGTGTGCTTTCAATATAAGAAAATAAAAATATAGAGCTGTAATAGATAGGAGAAAACACGGAAGAAAATAAATTAAATTGTATTTGCCATGCACCAAAGATTTTTCTAGTATATGGCTTTTTTCAGAAATTAAATTATTTTTTATTTGGATTTAATTGGCCATTAAAAACAAAATATCTTTATAGCAAAATGTTTATCTTACAGGTGCTTATAATAGAGATTTACACTGAGAAATCAAATTACCTGAATGGGCGCTTATAGCCCCATCTAGATAATGGACCTAGCGCAACTTTTCTTCAGGGGCCCGTATTGAGTTTTCTCTCCATTTCTCTATGCTGGAACATGCTCTCGAACTGGAGACCGGCTGGCTTTCTGAAGCCAGGGGATATGAACATTCTCAATCTGCAAATTAATATTATAATGATAAAGTAATTTATATTTTATAAAACTTTCGTTTCATTATTCTATTTGCATTAAAATGTTGTAATATATAAAAGATAAAATAAACTAAAAGTCAAAGTTAAATGTGGCAACATTGCAACGTTTTGGCGTCTTAAATTGAGATGACTTCAGTGCTACCTTGGATAGACTATATGCCAAATTCATTATATTTTAGGCATGGTTGCCCCTGCGAATGTAAAAGTACAGATATATATGACTCGATGTGCTATGTGTGAGAATAAAAAAATTACAGTTTTCGTGTGTAATCGATCAGGAATTTATACTAGTGTGTTAAAGGGTGAGAAATTCTTATTGTTCAGTTAGTATAAAATTGATATAAAATGGAAAATAACGTGATATAGAATACATTAAAACACATGTTTAACAAAATAAAATGACAAATGGGTAAGATATTTCTATTAAATAAAATTCCAATGCATACGATATTGGATGAAATGGATGATAATTTAAGCAGTGGCAATTTGTAAAGATGACTTATTGACTCGTAAAGCTTTTTACAATATTCAGCCAACAAACCGATTGAATTCCACAGATACAAAGCAAGCGTAACAGTGATGCTACAAATGTTGAATCATGTGTAAATGGGGTCATACAGGATGTGTGTATATAATGTATTAATAAAAGCCACAAACTCAGTTTCTGGATACCTATCCTACTTTAAAGGAAGAAGATTTTTTTAATGACAATGAATGAAGAACAATATGGAATATTACAAAAATATAGACGTCATTGTATATGCATTATACAGACACACACACACATAGACATATGATAATGAAGCAATGAAGGTATTTTTTAGTATCATGCAAGATATAATAGGTCAATTGAAAAGTCCCTGGCCTATCATAGTAAAACACATTTTTTGGCAAAATTTGTTTTTATTATTCAACATAATTCCTTTCAAGGGTGATACACTGATTATAGAGACCCTTTAACTTTTCGATACCATTTTTTGTACTATTTGTCCTTTGCTTCAAAATAGGTCTCAGTTTCGGCGACCACCTCTTCATTCAATGAAAATTTCTTCCCAGCCAGCATTTTTTGAAAACTGAGAACAGGAAATAGTCGCTGGGAGCCAGATCTGGAGAATACGGTAGATGAGAAAGCAATTCGAAGACCAATTCATGGATTTTTGCTATCGTTTTCACTGACTTGTGACACGGTGCATTGTCTTGGTGAAGCAGCAATTTCTTTTCCTTTGAAATTCGGCCATTTTTCGGCGATTTTGTTCTTCAAACGGTCCAATAATGCTATGTAATAGTCGCTGTAATGGTCCTTCTATTTTCAAGGTTGTTAGTGAAAATTATTACACGCGGATCCCATAATATAGACGCCATTACTTTGCCAGACGACTGTTGCGTTTTCCCACGTTTTGGAGCGGGTTCATCGTGTGCAGTCCACTCGGATGACTGTGGATTGGACTTCTGAGTGAAATGATGGAGTCTGAAATGATCCATTATCACATATCGACGCCAAAAATTCGGGTTTATTACACTTGATCATCTTCAAACACTGCTTTGAATCATCAACACGTCGTTGTTTTTGATCAAAAGTGAGCTCGCGCGGCACCCACTTTACACAGAGGTTTCTCATACTTAAATATTCGTGAATGATTCAGTTTCAATTTACGGTCATTCAAAATCATTTTGAGGATTTTTTAAATGTTATCGTCGGTAACAACTTATTTTCACTGCGTTCACCTTTAAAAAGCAATACTTTATCAACACGCGAAATTTCTTTTTATTCATTTTTTTCACAATAACAAAATGCGAACAAAATTCACAAACTAATAATCCGACAGCTGTCACATTTATACACGCATCTTTTGTGGGTCAGTGCTAACTAAAAAACATATGGATTTAATTCTAGTAGCGCCATCTATGTGTAAGACCGGAGACTTTTCAATTGACCTGTTATTATTGAGTAATTGTAATAAATGGATGCTTGAAATCTATGTTTAATTCTATTTATATTATATTCTTCAAATATACGTATAATTTTAAGAACTGGCAACGTTGCAAATTCATATGCTTAATGATTAGCCGATTATATATAGAGAAATATATTACATTTAGGTAATGATGGTATTTAGTGTTTATATTATTCTTTAAGCTGCCTCTCTTTATGATATTTTAGGATGATTGGTGAAAATAAAAGTTGAATAGAATAAGTTTATCGGTAGTGTTATGAAAATTAACTACTGATAAGTTGTTGTTTAAACCTAATAAAATACGTTTTTCCACAGTAAATAGCTTCAAACAATTTAAGGTACTAACATTTAAGTAACAGTTTTAACGGAGATATAACAAAGATATTGAAGAATTCAATCTTTGGAAACAGTATTCAACGTTAGTAAGCTAACCGTATTATACTATATTTATGATCAGCTACCTGTAAAACATATTTCTTACAGGACTGTTCTCCCATTGGACCATTCATCTTTCCAATCATCTTTCTTTTGATGTCTTTTGACAGAAGCTTCTGAGGACCATTCGAGTCGCAGCCATATTCACTAATAATTCGTGAGTTCATGCTCAAAAATAGACAAGAAAATTTTAGCTTTTTGTAGTTTAAGGGTAATTTTTAAACAATACTCAAAAAATATCGCAACCTTTTGGACCATTACAGAAAATATGACTTTTAATTTTAAAATATGATTATTATTGGAAGTTTTTCCCGCACTTCAAAAAATATTTATCGAAAAACGATTTTCACCCTTCTAGTGATTACTAGACAGAAGTATTATGACTAATAATGAATGTATTGAATGAATGTATTTTTGAAAACTCTAGCTTCAAATAGTTCCACGAAATCTAGAAACTCCTTCATCCTATTGAGTTCTTTGATATGCGTAAAATATTTTCTTTTTATACAAAATAAAATTTTATGAAAAATAAAATTAAATAAATTAAAATAAATTTTAATTTATAAAAATGTATTCATACACCTAATATTTTTAATACAGCCAACAAATAGTTAAAATACTATTGGTTTTTAGTGAAATATAATGGGATTAATTTGTTTTGCAAGTTTATATTATAGAGAATGATAAAATTACTTACCAAGAAATGTTGTTCGAACAGCAACAAGGATTGTAAATAAAACACGACCACGGTACCACAATTCATTGTATTGTATATAAAAATGCGTTTTTTAAAGAGAAGAATGTATGTTTTATACAAGTCTTTAAATCTAAAACTGAAATAATTGGCCTGAAAAATGTTGGGAATTTTGAAAATGTTAGTAAGAATTTGTTAGTAATGTTTTACTGGTTGCAGATCCTTGGAAAAATATTTCTGCTCTGTTTTCAACTATATATGTTAGAACTATATTTCATGTAAATTTAATCTCATTTCTTAAAATATATAAATCATTGTTATGAATGCATTCATGCAATTTCCGTTTTAGTAAAACTATTCCAATAAGGATTATATATTTCATATGTTAGTCGTACTAAAGCCAAAAGGAATAATTGAAAACCAAAGAAGTACATAAACATATAGTTTTGCTTTTTAAACAAGCAACAGTCATTTGCAAGAAATATTTGATTTTTACTGATTTGTTTACTATACGAATTACTGTATTTTTGTATAAAAAGATGTACTTAAACTAATTGATGATACGCAATATTGCTAGTTTGTTCAACAATTTTATTGTTGTTTTTTATTATGTTGAAATAATAAAAATAATTTGCTTAACCATATAATCTACTTTTTGTCTTTTCATTTATAAATAATTAATATAGGTGTTAGTCAATTTGAATAAATTGGCAATTATACAAAATATTAATATTAATATAATCAATTGCTTTTTAAACTTGACAGATTTTTGTTCTTAAAAACTCTTAAAAATTATTCAACTCCAATATATAACTAAATTATGAAACATATATTTTACATTAACAAACAAAAATGATGCTTTATTATAACGGGTCTATACGTCTACTTTAAATTGCCTACTGAAGTAAAACGACTTCAACTGTTCCAAAATAAATTCCTCAGAATGTTCATCTGGAACTGCCAGGTTTGCCGGAAGTAGGGTAGGTCTTTAACCTATTAGAGGTTTCGGGCATATTTGAATAATGAGGCCTCCTATGACCTTAACACAGAACTGTTTTATTGGAATATACAAAGAAAATATATAAGGTCTAACAGGTCAATTCGATCCGGCCTGACACATAGATGCTGATACTAGAATTAAATCCTTAACTTAATCTTAAAACTTAATTAAATTAAAATTTTTTTAGTTAGCTCTAACCCTCAAAAGATGCGTGTATAAATTTGACAGCTGTCGGATCATTAGTTTGTGAATTATAGCATTAAATGAAGCAACTTTTTTTATTTAAAAAAATGGATAAAAAGGAATTTCTGTTGATAAAATATTACTTTTTGAAGGGAAAAAATACAGTTGAAGCAAAAACTTGGCTTGATGCCGAGTTTTCGGACACTGCCCCAGGAAAATCAACCATCAAGGATTGGTATGATAAGTTTAGACGTGGTGAAATGAGTACCGAAAACGGTGAACGCAGTGGACGCCTAAAAGAGGCTGTTACCGACGGAAACATTTTAAAAAATCCACAATATGATTTTGAATTACCGTAAATTGAAATTGAATGAAATAGCAGACACTCTAAAGATATCAACTGAACGTCTACATCGTATCATTCACGAATATTTGTGTATGAAAAAGCTCTGTGCAAAGTGGGTACCGCGCAAGCTCACTTTTGACCAAAAATAACCACGAGATGATAATTCGGAGCAGTGTTTGAAGATGATCAAGCGTAATAAACCCGATTTTTTGCGTCGATATGTGACAATGGATGAAACATGGCAGAGTGTACTGCACACGATGAACCCGCTCCAAACTGTGGGAAAACGCAACATTTGGCTGGCAAGGTTATGGCGTCTGTATTTTGGGATGTTCATGGATTAATTTTCATTGACTACCTTGAAAAAGAAAAGACCATCAATAGCCACTATTACATAGCGTTGTTGGACCCTTTGAATTTTTTTAAAAAAATGGCCGCATTTGAAGAAAAAGTAAGTGCTGCTTCACCAAGCCAATGCACTGTATCACAAGTCAGTGAAAATGATGGCAAAAATCCATGAATTGGGCTTCGAATTGCTTACTAATCCACCGTATTCTCCAGATCTGACCCTCAGATTCTCAGATCTCAAAAGAATGCTCGCCGGGAAGAAATTTTCGTCGAAAGAAGAGGTGATCGACGAAACTGAGGCCTGTTTTGAAGCAAATGACAAATCGTACTACAGACATGGTATCGGAAGAAATTGGAGGGTCGCTATAATTAGTGTATCACCCTTGAAGACAATTATGTTGAATAAAAAAAACTAATTTTGCCAAAAACATGTGTTTTTCTATAGTAGGCCGGAGACTTTTCAATTGACCTGTTAGATGTTTATTTTTTTACAGTAACATTAAATGTCAACCATTTAAAAAATACTGTCCAACCATATGAAACAGAAATAACCTCAAATAAATGAAGTAACCACCAAGGATATAGAACCAGTAATACCAAATGTACTAACAAAAGAAAAAAAAACAAATATTAACCCGAAAAAAAGCATCCCAAAAAGCAAAAGCAAATTACAGGAGATATTCTTAAACACTTGCTAATATATATACTAATACATTTTTTACCAGTAATATCAAAACTTTTTGAAAAAATATTTCTGAAAGAACTTAAACCTATTATTGAAGAAAAATGCATAATTCCGCTGCATCAGTATTAATGGATATAGCTAAGATCTCCGATAGGGTCTGATATCGGGGAACTTGAACATAAACTTAAATAACTTCTGCTCGAGCAATAACTTGCTGTTAAAATCTTATAAAATGAAAGAATGTTTCGCATTGGATGCGAAGATCAATATTCAGAATTAAGATCAATAAAAGTGTATGCTGATGTACCACAAGGCATTGGTCTGTGTCCATTGCTGTATGTCCTATAATATAACACTAACAGAACTAACTGCAGTAGCCACGTTTGCGGATGACACATGTGTACTACCAGTTGGCAAAACGGAACTAGAAGCTAATGAAAAACTCCAAGGGGCAAAAGTCAAGTCAATGCATGCATGAAAAACTAGCGCATTAGACTTCATGAAAGCACACGAAAATTGTGAAAAATAGTGCACTTAAATTTTACCAATAAACACATTGTTCAAATGCCAATAATTATTAACAATTGTATTATTCCATATACATACACAATCTAGGCGAAGTACCTAGGTATGAACCTAGATGCGAAGTTAGATTGGAAAAACACATTAAGAAGGAAAGAGAAGAGCTGAATCGCAAATATAGAAAATTTTTAGGCTATTAGGTAGACACTGAGCTATCAATTCGAAATAAGTTGATAATATACAAACTGGTACCAGGCAGAAGTATGGACAAACGGCATACAACTTTGGGGATGTGCCTATGCAAGCAACATAAAAGTCATAAAAAGGTAATAGATATTCCAGAACAAGGTAATAAGGAGTATTGGCAATGCCCCTTGGTATGTAATCTACAAAAGTAACTGTTTTAATATTTGCAAATGAGTACTTAAAACGTAAATTATTGTTGATTCTAAAGATGCCTTTCTAGATCGGTAATCACTTCTTCTAACTCTATGCTTTTGAGCATATCATATTCTATGGACAGCTACAAAATCATTAATCTTTCTTGAAGCTAGTATCTCTGCAGTTGGTTACTATCAACTATTACTATCAAAAGATTGTCAATGCAGTTCCTGCATTTTGTGATATGATTGCTTTCTTTCAAAACACTAAAGATTAATAGAATTCATTATGAATAATTTTCAAGTATTGTATTCCAAATTCCATTTCCAAGTTTTCATGCGAAAAGAAATCCAAATATGCTTATATGAACTTTTTATTTGTATGAACACTTAGATTATCAATTATGTGAAGAAAGGTATCTACTTTGAATTTCTCTTTTTCATTCAGTTGGACAGAGGTTAATAATAAACTCTCAACCAGTAAACAAATTAGCTGGAACATCAAGTATAACTGTATCTTTCTGAAGGTAATTACTTGTATTGTTATTCATTTCGTCAGTGAATTTCATTGTTTCATTGTCCATTAATAAATAGTTCAAACTTCCGTTAGTATTTTAGAGATAATGGTTCGGTGAATGGCGATAAGGCGGATTAAAACAGTGATGGTAATATGATGTGACGGTTATTTATTGATGATATAAAATATAAAGAAAATACAATAGAAAAGAGAGCGAGCAGTGTTACCTGAAGAGCCACTTGAACAATCAATGGTGGTACGTCTGAACTCAACGAGTGTTAGTAACTGGATGATCCAATAAGCACCCTTCAATGATATCCGAGATCAACGTCTCGGAATGCCAGATTTTCATTATTGTTTACTGACCATCATTATTTGTTATAGTATAATATTTCTTTTTTAGTTAAAAGAAGGGTTCTGTGTTAAGTACAATAATGTAATGTCACTAGTTTCTAGGGACTTTTAATTATGTAGTTGTTTATACATAAGTGTAAGGTTTCATTTTTCATTTATAGACTCTTCTAAGTCATAGAATAAAGAAATTTAGAAGTGGAAGTTATATGGAAAAATCGGTTTCCACGTTTAAGCTTTTCGGAATCCCCGTTACGCGGCCAAATATAAATGAAAAATGCAACAGCTATATGTGTGTTTCTCACTCGTTCGGCTTCGGTATTAATAATTCTAACCTAAGCAGTTAACTACCATTTTAAGGTGATATAATGTGTGATGTTTATTTACGACAATTTTTTCGGTATGTGTTTTTATATATATTTAACAATTATTCTATGTATTTTAGTTTATTAGTATAATAAAAAGAAAACTTTAAGGGGATCTCTTATGATCTCCTATGTAGGTCCAGGAAAGTTTGTAATTATTTTAAAGATGAAGACTATTACCAAAATGTGGAAACTCCGTAAATAGTAATAATTTATTGCATTGAAATAATTAAGCAATATTTATTGAGATTCTTTACCTTTACTACAAGACAAGGAAAATATGTCCTCAATGGCAATATTACAATCACATAAGTTTTTGAGGCTGATAGATATATAGGAGATTCTTCTACCCTAACAAAATCGAGAAGTAAGTATAATAAGAATAATAAGAAGAATAAGAAACTTATATTTATTATTAGAGAATGGAAGTTCTAACTTGAATTTTATATGTTCATTTACAGATAACTCAGCCTGTCCCATCAGCTTTGTTTCAGGTTGGATTAAAAACTTTATCCTTATTGAAATGCAGTGGCAGAGGATATAAACTGCTATCGAAGATATTCTTGCCTTCTAAAAGAACATTAATGCAGATACTGAATAAGGTTCCTTTTTGCTGCTGGAGTAGTAACCTCTAACTTTGGTCTTTAGTTCAGAAACTTGACTGTCTAGACCGACAGTTGTCATATTTTATGAAATGTACCTCAATTTAGGTAGGTTATTAATTTAGTTGATTCTAAAAAATAAAACAACAGAACCATTAATAGTTATATTATCTTATCTTAGTGTTTGTTTTAGGTTTGTTTTAAATATTAGAGAGCACATAATATCAGTGGATTACGTGTTTTGGGTAGTGGAGATATGAAGATCTGTAATTACATCAATGTCTTTATAGTCAAGGTAATTGTTTAAAAAAAATTCAAATTTTTAAAATTCCCGCTAAACATTTTTAAATTTCCCGCCGTAACTAACTGCCATACGGCGCATGCGTAAGCGCCCTCACACGGGGATTCCGAGAGTAACTTAAAACCAATTTTAACATAGGAGATGCGCTCTAAGTTTCTTTATTCTATCTTCTAAGTTTAGTTTAGTTTAGTTTAATTTATTAAATCAATAAAGCTGTTTTTTTTTAAATAATTTCAGAATATCAATTAATAGCCTAAAATCTCAACGGGTTATGGGTCTTTACAGTTTCGTGTCCAAAAAAAATAGATATTTTTTGTTTGAGCTTATTAGTTTTGTGATTAAATAGTGAAATGGATTTAATTAAACACATTAAAGCGCTAAACAGTGAAGCGGAATGGCCGATGTTGAAGTGTAAAATTCGAGATTTGTTGGATTACCACGAAGGAGCTTTAGGTGCAATCGACGGCAAGTTGGTGAAACCGGGCGCGTTGCTGGCAGACGCTAATGACAAGATGGTGAATAATCATAAAGTACAGTGAGTAAATTTTAAGGTCAAAAGTACTTGTAACTATTACAAACAACCGGGCCATTGGATTAGACAATGTCAAAAGTGGATTGTTGATGGACGTTCGTCTAACGATATGAAACATGTGACAAATAGGTCAGATTATTTTGTCAGCTACGAAGCATTCACTCAACCACAATGCATTAGAAGTGCCGGAAAACAATTTTTAAATTCTTATGGAACATATTTTGTTGTCGAGGGCAAATCTGATCTGTTACTGGTTATATCATGATAGATGACGTCATCAAGATAAACGTCACGTGAAATCAAAACGCAAGAAAGATTTTTGTATTGATGTCAATCTACTACCACTTCAAGAAGTTAAACCGGAAGAGGAAACTGTTCATGATGAATCACAAGACTATTTGAATTGTAGACCATTTTTCATTGGCTCTGGTGTTTGTTAAAGCTCTGAGCTGGTCATTCCTACATAAAATCTTCGTAACAGTTCACGAATGAGTCTCCGAGCGCCTGTTCGGTACCGTCGCGACGTTACTGCGCTTTTTATTCTCTTAGTTTCCTTTCATGTTCACGCCCTGATCTCTAGCTTGGCCGCTTTCTTGCGCACCTGCGTGTGTCTCCTTTGGGCTGCTGTTCTGGGTATCCCTTTTTTCAAAATCAATCCCCGTTTGGGCCCAAAAGTTAATCTTTGTAATAGTTTCCTCATCGACTAGCCCGTCTTCGTTTCTTAACTCGTAGTTCCCGTCGGCTGTCCGATGCCTGTTTCGGGTCTCTACTCTTTTTCCAATTACGCATGCCTCCAAGATATGCGTAGTGTCTTCTGGTGTGTGCGACATTCGCAGAGTAGATCGATCTCGTTCAATTTAAATCTGTGCAGGTAAGCTTGCATATTCCCGTGGCCTGTCATCAGTTGCACAGCTTTACTACTCAGTCCTATGTTTCCTGTCCCTACCTGTTGGTAGTATTTGTAAAGGGTTCTTCCTTTAATGGATTGTTCCCAATATATCTGCCACCTTCTTTTTACCTCTCCTTCTTTGATATTCCTTCCTTTTTGGTGGCTTCTCTCGCGAGTCTGTCCGCGGTTACCATTTCCTCCGTTGTTATCCTCCAGCACCATCTTAGCAATTAGAATCACAAGACTGTGAGTCAGACAGCGATGAGAGCACCATTGAGCATAGGTCAGAGGAAGATTTCGATTTTCGAAGATGTTTCAGAGCTTCAAAAATAGGGACTAGGTGCCCGATTAAGAGATCGTCACAAGCGAAGTTCCTGAGACTTATGGGGATGCAATCAAGCATAAAGATTGCATTTAATAGAAGAGAGCAATGGACGAAGAGATTGATTCATTGAAGGAGAATAAAACTTGGCAACTTGAAGACTTACCAAGGTGCCAAGCAATATCTTGTAGATGGGTCTTTAATTTGAAGTCAAACGCAGATGGCAACATAGATAAGTATAAAGCTCGACTCGTTATTAAGAGTTTTAATCAACGTGAGAGGGCCAACTATAATCGGACATTCAGTCCAGTTGCTAAGATGACAACAATTCGTTCAATTCGAAGCGTTGCAGCAAATAAAAAGATGCATCTGGCACAGATTCATGCTTTTCATGCAATTCATTGTTATTGGTTCTAAGGGGATATAGCGCTGAATCAGTTTGTTGGAGACGTAATATAGGGCATCGAGGATGACTCGCAACGCTATTCTGGAACCTCTGGAGGCTAGCTATGTTAGATTTGCTAGTTGTACCCCACAGTTCAATAAGATAGGTCCAAATAGACCTAAGTATTGACTTATACAGTTAAACCTTGTTATCTAATAATAATTTAGATTTGCACCCTATCAGCAAATACATTTGGTTTAGTTTAAGCCCAAGCTGTTTGCGTTTTATCACGCGATTATTCAATTTGAACCTTCAATCAAGATTTGGTCTCATTTACTTTTATACGCCACGATCAATTCAATTGAAGATCAATTTGGTTTCTTGTGACTGATATTGGATTCTCGTGTGATGATAAAACCGCTGCATCGTCAGCATATGTTGCAACAGTAGTGTTGTATACAATAGATATAAGAATGGGCCAAGAACACTGCCCTGCGGAACACCCGAATATATTGGGTATAGATCAGTGTTTTCGTCACCCTGTTTGACAATAAAATGTATGTCTGTGAGCTTTTTCAATTTAACATGCAGTCCAGTGTGGCACACCTTGTTGAAGCCCTGAGATAAATCGAGAAATGCAGCGGAGAAATATTTTTCTATCGTTTCAGTTTTTGTTAATTTGGTTGACTAATCTATGTATTTGTTCTGTTGTTCCGTGTTTATTACGGAAGCTAAATTGATGGTCTGGAATAATATTTCTCTCTTCTGCGATTATTTTGAGTCTCCTAATGCATAGTTTTTCAAAAAGTTTAGAGATCACAGGTAACAGGCTTATAGGACAATAAGAGGAGTCGTCTTCTGATTTTTTCCTATGTTGAAGAATCATAATGATTTGAGCAACTTTCCAGGTAATTAAGTCTTAGCATAGCATTAAATTTGAATGTTAATACTTTGATGCACTTTCCTAAACCTCTTTTAAGATTCTTCTAGTAATTAGGTCAAAACCAGGAGCTTTTTAGCTAGAGTTCTTTATCTATTATTTCTTTTACTTCCTTCACAGTAAATTTCTCATATGGCAGATCCATTTGGGACGGAGTGTTAAGAAAGTCAACTATGTTATTTTCTTCTGTTGCGGATATTGGTGGCGGATACGGATTAAATACTGTTTTTCAGTGTTTAGAGAAAAGTTCCGTTCCGTTTTATCTTTATCATTCCTAGCCCAGATATTGTCAATTTTAATGGGTGAATTATGTTGTTGAGGTTTTTTAATCTTTTTTGTTACTTTCTAGAGAGAATATTCCGTTGCATAAGTTGGCGTTAAGTTTTCTAAATAGTTTTGAATTCCTTGATTTTGTTCGTTATTTATTAACTCTTTCATCTCTTTTGTTGCCTTGTTGAATTTTCTATTGTTTTCTTCTGTTCTAATTTGTTGCTAAGTTTTTTGCAGTTTTCTCTTTTCATTAATTTTTTGCTTAATTCTAGATAATATATAATTAAATTTTTGATTAAATTTTTTTAAGCTTTTGATATGTCGCACTATTAGGATTTGTGTACCATGCGGCCTCTTGTATAGTTTTGTTATATTTTTTTGCTACTATTTTTGTGTATCTTTCTGTTTTGAGAGGTAAATTTACGGATATTAAAGTGTCTAGCTTCTCCCTAAATAATGGCCAGTTAGTTTTGGTGTGCTGATAAATAAGAAATGTTACCTATCCAGGATTCCCTTTTACCAGAAAGTTTTTTTATTAATTACGTCTTACATTAAATATGCTTAGCACAATCTTAATTTACAAATTATTATTATTATTACTACTGTTCTGTTGTACTTGCATTAATAGACAAGCAAGGCGGGATTAATACATCAGTACGTATTTCGCAAATTAAAATAAAACTAAACTACTAGAGCTGTTAAGTTAAGATTCTATACAAGCTCGTGTGGTCGGGTTCTCTTCAATCTTCTGATTTCCTGTATTTTCTCCACTAGCTATATTGCTTCCACGTTGCTCTGATTTAGCGACCTTAATTCATGTTTTAAAGCGAAATCTTGTATCACTTCGTACATCAATTTAATCTCGAGGTCATCGTTGGTTACGTAGCGATAACCATTGGTAAAAGTTCTGTGAATAATTCAATTTTTCATCGTTGCGTCGAACCCATTTTTTCAATCATTTTTAATAGGCGGTACTCTATTAATTGATCGTTTAAATCTCAGAGTTGCATTCCGGACTTAAGTATAATAAGTAAGTAGTAACATATTTTTCGAAGGAACTCTGTATTCCTTAATATTTTGATTTGTCTGACTACTAATTCTATTAAATATAGTTTTGTCTGCTGCATTTCTGGTTCTGTACACTCTTCTAGCTTTTCGTCTTTCCTTGATTCCTTAATTTTACGGGGATAATTTACTCTTACTTTCTCTCTTGATACGATAATTCATTTCTTGAAGTTCAATATCGTCTATACTTTTGATCTAATCATTGATCACATTACTTTTGAGTATGAGTACATTACACTCGATTTTTATTTCATTTGTTAAGATGTCTTTCGAAATGTAAATATTTAGTAGATCTGGCACCTTATTACTGTCGGTGGGATAGTAAGGACAATTTGTAAAATAAGTTGCGGTGAATAATTCCTTTCCTTTTCCAGATTAATTAATCGTGAACCTCAAGCTGTGTGTTTATCATTAACTTTCATCCAATAATAAACTTTGGGCCTAATTTTAAAAATAATTGTATTGTTGTTATATTATATCTTGCTGCATAAGATATAAAGTTAAAATAACTGGGAAAAGATTACTAGTCAACGTTATCCTGTCTTTATAATAATTGTTTGTTGCATATCATTAGAAGATGTAAATAATATCTAGGGAGATTAAAAGGGTAATTAAAATAATACAATATTGATGTAATAAACATTTTTTATTCAAACCTATATTCTTACATAATATACATAGTACAAAAAAATTTTGTTCCCAAAGGGGGACGCAAAAGGAAAAACAGTTTCTGTACAAAAAAACTTACCCCTAAACTGTACATTATAACTTGTAAGCGCAAATAAATAATTGTTTTTAGAAACAATATACATATATATATTCTCTCATTTCCTTTCTCTCTCTCTTTTTTACTATATATATATGGTGTTGGAATTTAACCTATACACAAACAGTGGCGCCATCCATAGATGCGCTTACTCGACAAATAAAACAAAAAACGTACGAAAAAATCGTTGTCTAGTTGTAACAATGAACAAAAATAAATCGAGATCACTTCCTGAACAGTCTCCCCTCTCATGGACGCAGGAGAAGATCGAAAAACTTCGTTTAGGTTTTTGCCTTATTAGAACGGTTTCAAAATTGGCACTTTTAAAATAGCACTTTTTTAGCCTTAGTTAAAAATACATTTTCTTCAATATATATAATTAGATTCAACAGGCACGATATTACGAGTCTTTAGAAACAACACTGGTACTTTCTGAGACAACAATAATATTTACAGTGGGGGGGTATTGTAGTTGGTGGATTGGAAGGAAGGGGTGAGCTGGCGCGATATGTGACCCGAGCGTAGCGACATCAAGAAGCGATTACATTGTGCTGCACACCGATCGACGACCTATGCGGTGCCTTTCTGATTAGGAACATGTTTGCGTCACGACTCGCCTTCTGGCGGAGTTGAACTACACCCTACGTGTCTGTTGATTGCCGCACTCAGCGAACTCAGTCCGTCTTTTACTGCGTGGTAAATTATGTTTTTGATTTGCAACTTGTCCTCATGGTTAGAGTGCGTATCACTCAATCCTCGGAATTCTTGCGTTAGATGGAAACAATGCGCCACGTTTTCCGGACTGACGAAGTCCTCCGCAACCTTGATACAATTGTGTAGGTTACGAACCTGATGAGGCGCCCCAGCTGGTATAAAAACGGCGTCTCCCAGACACTGTACGATAGCGTAGCCTTCCACGCCATATTCCTTATAAAGCCGCTCGCGTAACGGTCCATCTAGATAACCGCTCTGATCGTGGATGGGATCATTGTGTGGTTCCAAGCGTCCGCCCCGTTCTACTGTCACTTTATTGAGTAAGTCTCTGATTTTGTCGGCATCGCGAGCAGCATATATATGCCATAACGCTCCCGGTAACTCCCCTTTGTCTCGTACCCGCCTTCTGGTTAAGATATCGCAACCCGCCTCGTCAATGGCTCTAAAAGCCTCTTTCACGTGTTCTTCACCGGCACCCCCTCGCGGCACACCGACGTACACCATCACATTGACAGCGTCACTAACGTCCAAATGAAGATTCGTGGTGCCTCTAGATGCATGCGTTGCCGAACCATAAGCATTGTACATTTTCGGTCCCAGATCGGGCCGAATAAAACAGTCCGGTAACCTTGAAGCTAGATTTAATCGTCCATTACGTCGCGTGTATTCAGGAAGCGGTAGCGCTTGCATGAGGTCGTTAAATCGCGCCGGTAACAATTCGGAAAAGTCCTCACCCGGTGGCCAGTCTTTCAGTTTGAGCAACATTGGCTGACCACGTTCGTCTTTCAACCGTTTTGACGGGTCCTCGAAGCCTTCCCAGAACCGCCTCATCAGCTGATTTGGTACCAAATTACCCGTCAGACAGTTCACCAAGTCATTCTTCTCGTCGCCGAAATCACGCGCAAAAGATTCCGGATTCCACAGGTCTTTATCGATGGACCGACATACATCAGACACTATCACTGGTTGACCACGTTTCCATTGGTCCTGGAATATTTTATAGTTATCTGGGCAAGTGGGATCTGTCAGCCTCAACAGTTTTCCATCGCATAACCATGAATGAGGAACAGTGGGATAAAGAATTTTGCTCTCGGTCAACGTCATGATGCGAATGGGTAACTGCTGTCGCCCTTTATGCTGCCAATTATACCGCCTGATGTAGTGTTTTAACTCCATCTTCTCCTCTGGTTCTTCTTTCTCTTGTTTTACCGGCGAATCATTTAAACCGATGTTGGCTAACGGATCAATATCTGTGGTCTCTGTTTTACAAGTTTTTTTCTTTTCTGTTTTGGCCACGGGTGAAGCAGCTCTTGAGGAGCCGTTAGCTTTGTGGGATGGACGAATCAATAATTCGCGAAGCGTAGAAAAATTACCTTCTTCTTCGCTACTGGAACCCTCGTCTTTAGGTTCTTTTTTGATGGTATCATCAGACTTAGATAATCCGACGTCTGTGAGCCATGCGAAATTAGATTGTTTTTCGTCTTTAACTCCGTTCACTGTCCCTTTAATTTCTTCTTTTACTTCTTTTTTGACGCCATTCATTTTTTCGGCCAGGATCATTTTAACAGCTTCCTTGCTTTCAGGGTTGGTGACTTTAACTTCTTTGGATTGAGGACAACCACAAAATTGTTCGATGCCCCATAGGTCGCGCATTTCATGTACCATATGACCCAATTTCAGAAGACAGTCATCAGCGATGATTTGAGTAAGCATCAACTTCTCTTGTTCATGCGATGATCGGTTAGTGCACAGAAGCCACATGAATTCATCACGGTCTTTGCCCGGCTCGCTTAAAGCTTTCACTGCTCCAGTCTTACGGCTCTGAAAAGATCAAAAAATATTTTATAAGTGAAGCTCCATATAGTTCTATTAAATGGACAGGAACATAATTTTAGTTTTGTTCTATGACTAAAAATTTTTTTCTTAAACTTGAAAAATTCTCTTTAACAATTAGTAAAGTTGTGTGTATTCATAATTCATTATGAACATTTACAGCTTTAGGATATTATTAAGAGTTGGTTAAAAAATAATCTTTACATGGAACTTGAAGTGAACACATGGTGTGTTATGAATTATATCATAAACTTACCTTATAACAATCAAGACAAATCACAAAGCCGCATTTATTACACGTCCAATGATAGTTAAACAGGGTCGTTTCACACACATCACACATTTCTCTCACCCCTTGCACAACTCTCTTCCAAGCAATAGTTTTGTCTAAAAATAAAGTAAATTATCAGCATATACAAGTAACTGAACAGAATTATAATGTTACCTTCAGACATATGTTCTGCATGAGCCTCTTTTTCTTGGACTAGAAGATCACAGAAATGGTCACCGACTTGAGTTAGCAGAAAACGGGATGTGTCCAGATCGAGATCGTTAGGAGGGTTTTCAGAATTGGGTAACCATAATTTGATATCATCCTGGAATAAATACTTTCATTAAGCCAAATTCATGGTGTTGAAGGTTATAACATTACCTCCAAAGCATTTTTATGTGGATCACTAAAACCAGCAATTGCTAATTGACCATTTTTGGTGTATCGCAATCTCCTAAATGCGTAGAAGCGACAAAATATATTTGTGTTATTACGGGACCGTTGATTCGGTGTCCATCGACATTCTCTGCATTTAGCAAGTTTTGGGGCGACCTAAAAATAAATAAAAATATAAATATAAATTATCGTTCATTTATTTTACACTTGTTTTTATGATTTTATCTGTAGATATATTTACCTCACAACATGGCCCATCTTGAAGAAAACTCTCACCGGTCTTTTTTAATTGGCCCACTGGTGGTTTGCGAAAGGGGTCGCGCGGGGCCTCTTCTTTGATTTTTTTAGCGCGCGGCTCCTCGCCCTTGTCGTTTTTTGAACCTTTTGGTCTTCTACCCCTTTTTCTTGGTTCCTTATTCGGTTTCTTCGAACTTCCGTTACCCGAAACAGTGGTACTTGCACCTGAATCGCTATCCTTAGCGCTATCGGATTCTTTATCACTTTCACTGCCACTCTCACTTTGTTGTGGCTAAAATTAAAGATAATAGGGTTATGTAACATATATAAGCCTTAGGATATTTAACAAATGAATCTTGCTTTACAAGAAATTTAAGAATGCTTACCAGTTTCTCTGCCTTTCGTTTCTTTTCTTCAGCTGCTTTCTTAGCTAAGACGCTGCTGTTGCCCGTTCCTCCTCCTTTTTTTCGTTTCACTTTTGGAGGTTTTCTTTTAGGAGGGCTCTTACGACCACCGCGTTCCTGATCTGAACTGGAGGAATCATCGCCATTATTTTTGTTAGTGTCGGCTGGATGGCCGTTGACGTTCTCTTTGGATTTCCGATTAGCACCCTTTGCTTGAAAATGTTTGGTCTTGCTGATGCTGTTCACCGCCATGCTGCCTACAGAGTGGATCGAGTTCACAGGATTCTCGTTTTTTTTTGGTGGTGGGCTCGGGGAGCCTATGTTTAATGGTAGCGTCACGCAACTACCAGAGCCTATTACTCCTGTGGTGTCTTCCAAATCTTCGCCAGTATGTCTTTGCAACCAAGCCTTTAACAAAAATTGATGTCAGTCCAACATGTAAATAAATAGTAACAAAAAAAATACCTTCTTAAGATGTCGAACTGGATAACTACCACTAGAACTCTTTTGGGGTCCCGGGCTATTACTTTTTTCAGAGTCTACAATACTGGGAGTCACATTGCCGCCAATTTTAATTGGGGTCCCTGGGTTCTCATCAGTTATAGGTGGTGTTATACTCACTGTCGCTGTCGTCCCATTGTTGGTTGTGGGATTGGGTGTTGTGGATTGTGGCGGCATACCTAAACTATTGGGTGTGGCCGCGTTCCTAGGTGGCGGCGCCGGACTTGAACTAGGTGGGATACTAGGTGTAGCTGGTTTAATTGAAGGAATGGAATGTGAGGATTCAGCGCTAGCAGGACGTGGCGTTTCCACAGTAACCGCAGTCACGCTGAGATCAGGAAGGTTTTCTGTCAGCAAGGTAGGAGACTGAGTAGCTCCTAGTAGATTGCTCATCGTAGTTACTGGAGCTCTGTAATTCAATCATATATTAGTAATGTAATAACGAAATAGCTATTTTAATAACTCATACCGATAAGCGGCAGTGTTTACTAACGTAGTGATAGTAGTGGCTGCACTGGCGATAAGCGGACTTGGTTCGCTAACTCTGGCCAGTTGGGGCTGTGGACCTCCCGTCACATTATTGCCGAAGTTTTTCAAATTCTGCTGAAGCGTTGGCAATCCAGGGGGCGTTTCAATGCGGCGTTTCTTTACCTCTAAACACACTGGGGTACCAATGACTTGGGAACTCTTTCTCTTTGGAGAGGTCGGCTGATCGTTGTTCGATTTATTCGAACTCATACCCAAATCGAGAGGTTGTGTTTGGACTTGCTGTTGAATTCCAACCTGTCCTGATGATATGCTATAGCTGGGAAGAGCGCGCTGCGTGCTCAACGGAGCTGAAGCAGCGGTTGGTGGAGATGTACCAGGTTGGTGAAGTAATTTAACTGAAAGACTTGCCGATGGTATTGGTCCTGCTGCGTAAAATCTTTCATACCTAGAGCATTACTTTGTTAATATGCAACTTTGAAGATGTGATTAATATTCCCTACCTATCACCAATAGTGGAAGTTGTTCGACTACTGTGAGCAGGCGGTGGGCAAGTACTCAATGTAGACGTGGAAGCCATCGCTGGAGGATGATACTGAGACACTTGCTGGTATGGAGAAGGCGATACACTGGCACCCAAGGGAGGTTTTGGTACAGGAGGAGGCGGAGCTTGGGCTTCTGGTGCTCTTGATACAGGAACTACACTTACAGCTGAAGGTTTTCCATATATATGCTGAGGTGCGGGAGATGACACTTTAGGTTTAGAACCGGCAAGCGATGGCGTCGAAGCCAAAGTATATCCAGCAGGCGTCGCTGTTGTGGATAGGAACGGAAAACCAGATTTGCCTAAATTAAAATTCGGTCAGTCATAGTTTCAAAATAGCATCATCATATTAATGTACCAGTAGGAAAAATCATGGTTTGTCCAGGTCCTGACTCTGGCCTGAACCGAAGCTCTGGAGAAGGATGCTGTTGACTGTGAGGGTGTGGCTGTCCGTGCGGTGACTGTCTTTGGTGATGTGGGCTAGGAAGCTGCCCTCCAGATGACCGATGGTGTTGTCCACTTTTAGGAGCTTCCAAGTGATGATGAGGACTGGGAGTATGCGATAGGTGATGGGGAGACTGTGTAGGACTTCTGACAAAAATAACAGTTAGTTTGGAGAGTTATGATTTCCTGACTGAAATAAACATGATCAAGAAACTATCTTACCGATATTCATAAATGTTCGTTTTTGGTGGTGCAGCTCCAGGTGCGGTCATATAATGACCAATTAGCTCATTTCGCAGCTTCGGACTCGGACTAAGAGCTATAGATACCCGCGGTTCGACATGATGGGCTGTTTTACCATCATGTTTCACTATCACTGATGAATTTTTCATATCGCTAACCAGGGGTGGTGGATTAGGTAGGTCTCTACTATCCATACTGGCTTTGGTCACCACTAAACCACTGGTTGGTGGTTTATGAAGGTCAGATTTCTTTGGTTCATAATAAGCATTTTGTGGCGTATGAACTTGATATCCATACATAGATAAATCTCCTAATGACATAAAAATAATATTAGCGTTAACCCCAAAAATGTCTTCAGGTAAAATGTGTTTACCTTTCGGAATCATCGACGGATGCATACTAGTCATCTTATCGCCAGGTTTCCCCTGCGTAGATCTACTATGCGCCAAAGGTGGATATTCTCCCTTAGGAGGCATGTTAGGTTTACTTGGAACCGTGGCATAATAAGATCTGTAAGCCAATGATATAATGAAGAAAATATATTAAAATGTAAGCCTAGATCCTACCGGTGGTTGGGGTCCGCAGCTCGAACTGCTGCTAACCCTGCCGACATATGACGTTGTTGCTCACGCTGGTGCATCTCCTGTTTCCGATCTTCTTCCGATAAACTCGTCGATCGAGACTGTGGAGGTCTGCTACTGATTAAGTTCCATTGCTCCCTTTTTTGCTGAGCAGCTTTCAAGGATTTTTCGAAATGATTATGCAATGCTTGATCCTGACGCTCTTTCTCTTCTCTCTCTCTTTCTTGCTTTTCACGTTCACGTTCTAACTTTTCACGTTCTTGTCTTTCACGTTCTAATCGATCTTTTTCTACTTGTTGCTTTTCTAATTCTTGTTGTCTGATAAAATTTATCAAAATTACTACATTGGAAGTCTTGTACAAAAATTCGGAAATACCTAATCATACGTGGAGTATGGTTGCGTTCGAACAACAACCTATCCCTCTCCAAGAGTTCATCTGTTACAAGGGGAACTTGCTGGCTGCTTAAAAGATGAGTCGGCACTATGGGATACCTTTGTTTCCATATATCTGAAAATGGTTGATGGTACATGGTATGTGGTGGTAGAGGGGGGTGTGTAGCCACTGAAAACCAAAAAAGCGATAAAAATAAATGTTAAGATTGTTTTCACCAAAATTACCATTGGACAAGGGATGGGACGCTAACGGATGCGGTGCCATGTGGGGTGGGTATAAAGCTGCCGGGTGGCTAGTTGGTGCCGATGTAGGCGGCTGAGGGCCAGCTGATGGCGCCTGGGGGTGCGACATGAGCAGAGACTGGTGCTGCACGCTATGAACGTGCCGCACTTGGGGCTCCTCCTATAAATAATGAAATATATTTCGTGTTAAAAAAACATTGTTATAAACTACTTAAAACTGATATGAAGTTTTAATTTACAATAAAGGACTAAATATAACAGCTTTGGATGTCACTCTACAGTACCATAAAATTAAGTTTTCAACAAGCAATCATAATCAGTTGTTTATAGTTTACTGCAATTTTAAAGTATTATTGATCAATTATATAAAACTGAATAGTAATTATTTGGAGTATTTTTACAACATTAATATTTAAGGAACGTTACACGAAAGAACGAACGTTTCGATTAAAGTCAATACCAGAAACACCTGCCTTACACCTATTTCCAATATGGGTGATAAAAACACTGTTTACTTTAGGTCACGCTTCCCAGAATCTTTAATCAAGCGTCGTTAATTGGAAAAATTGACAAACATAGTTGATAGGTTTTCGAAAATAGTATCATTGCCGTTATTAGAGCCGGCAAATAGCCATTTCGTGTTTCATATCTTTTGTATAACGTATATAATTTATTAATAGATGTCGCTTGGTTTATCTCTATGTATTCATATACCTGATGGAGTAGGCCTGGATCACGCCAAATGCGTACCGGCTCGGCGGCAGGAGCGCCGGCCGGGACGTAGAGCGGCGAACGGGTTGCTGGCGGCAGCGGGGGAGCTGTAGAGGGTGGGTGCCCCGCTGATGTATTGGGTTCGTCGGATGAACTCAACGCGCTGGATCTGGAACAAACACGTGAAACGTCAATACAAACATGTATGATCGAGTAATATTTCGACCTTAGACCTGTTTATTTTATCTCAAAGTTATCTATACAAAAACAACGTGGCTAGCTAATTACAGCCTTCGGCAACCTGTTTATATAATAGCATGCGTTATTTAGTGTTAAATTACGATGCGCACTATATAGAATAGAATAAACTATTCGTCTTCCTTTTCTGATATATAATTGTGTACCCAAACGTACCGTTTCTTTTCGAGTCGAACGAATAAAAATAACAAAAAAAACTAAAATATTTAATTTTTGTGGTGCATTAATAATTATAAGGAAAAATAATTATATTGTTGTGTTATTCTTGGTGGTTTAACATATACTGACTTTAAAATACGGGAGAACAAAGGTAAGTGCAGAATGTATACAATAACAAATAAAATAGCTGCAGATTTCAAAATGATAACAAGAAACAGAGAGGAAAACTATTCTTGGTGTTCAAATAAAAAATTATAAAGGATATGAAAAAATAATATAAAATTGTTTAAATAATTAACCATCCATTCGTTTTAAGCTGGTACAATACAATACGTCAACCAAAAACTGGAGGTAGTTAATCCATTAATGGCAAATGCAAACAAAATCAGTAAATATCATAGTTGTTCATATTATGGAACTTTTACGACACTTATTTTCACTGCTTTCATGTATAACACTGCTGGTGGGATTTTAGGTTGTGCTATAACTATGTTAGATATTAATAGAAAGGCTGGACATATATTAATTATATTTTTGTTGTTTCATTTAAATATATAAATATTTCATATAAAATGGGTTATTTCAAAATTTTTCCAATGTTTATTTAGCTCCTAAACCTAGTTATATATAATTTTAAACCAAAATAAATGATATTAAATATTTGTCAAATTTATTTCTATATATATTCAAAAGTAAATTAAGCTGTATATAAGCATACGCCAAATTCGAAATTGTTTTTCTAAATAACATATCCTTTATATAATAGCCCACGGTTATAGGTTCAATTTCTTCCACGAATCTGGCATCAACATCCGTTTCGTAATTTAGTACAATGGCCGTCAAAAAACGTCCAGACATGAAAAAATGGCACCGTTTGCTAAAGGTCGTACATCTGTTTGGGAAGAATTATTTCACCGATTTTCGTTTGATCTCTAGTGAATTCGTATGGTGAAGCGGTGGAGAATGTATAAACGAAGCGGACGTTTCATTTCATTTTGAATAAACGTAATTATCCATCAATATCGAACGTTTCTGCTGAACAGTGATTAACAAGCAGAAAGTTGAAAACAATTAAAAATGCGGATCCGCAAGTAACGGATAAAAATATTTTGAAAAATATTCGCGTCGGGCAACACGCCAAGCATATATTCAATGGGATTTGGTGAGGAAGGTGGGAAAAAACCTAACAATAACAAATCTGAGCCGTTCCCAATGAGAATTCCCAGAAATATCATTAGCGCGGTATCACGTTAATATTTTACACTTCCTGAAAACATCACGTACCAGATACCGTTCAAATTTGTTTTAAAATGCTCGATTTTAAATTAACGTTTGTTTCGTAATTATTAGGTTCTTCACGAACGCGCGAAATAAAAAAGTACTGAGCTTTAAATAACAACCAATTATCCTTGTCGGTACGCTGTACAAGAGCGCGATCGCGCCTCGGTGATGTAGTTAAAAGAACAGATCGATTAAGTTGAGAATTGAAGGACTGGCACTCACCTGGATCCGGACCGTTCATCCCCACTGCCAGATCGCAGTGAACTCACGCCAGAGTCGCTGCGGTCATCTGCAAAACGTAACGAGTTCGGGGTCTCATTGAAGTCCATCCTGCTACTGAGAGGCGATGACGAACACAGTGGGACCTCATCGTCGCCTGTTGCAACAAAGAAAATTTTGTCATTTCTTTCTTGTTCAACAATAAACAAAGGTTAGTGTGATGGCATTAATGAAATAAAAATGAGGATATAACTCAGCCCCTTACCGGACCCCCTCCTCCTCCAAGATTCCATTCGATAAATGTCGTCGTTAATTTTGGTTAAAGCTCAGAACTTTTTTTCGTTGTTCAACGACGAGAGTTAGTAGAACGTTGCCAGCAAAAGGAATCGACATTGTGAAAGCTATTCGCTCTTAGCTTGTAGAACTATTAGCATTTAATTAACAGTTTCACGACGAAGAAACACCCGATAAGAAAACGAATTACATATTTTTTGGTCGTTGAAGGTCAAGTTAAAGTCGTTGACTGATCAATGCTTTCTAGTCACAGACACGTCGTTTGTTTGATTAATGCATTACCAAAGGCACAACCGATGTTCTCGCATGTATAATGGAAGAAATTTTACGTCCACCTATGTTACTTATTTTGATAATTGGGTGCTTCGTTAGATGACTTGGGAGACTCCGTTGAAATATTTATTAATAACGCAAGTTTTTTACTAAAAAAAATTATATATCGGAGTCGGAAAAGAGGAAAACAAAAATGAGGAATATTTCTAAGAATAATTTATGTTTACCTCTAATAGAACAGTCTATATCTTGATTGTGTCCTTTGTTGGGCGTGCTCGTACAAATATTCCCGATGCTAGATGGCCGTGGTCTCTGGCCTGTCGGCTCCGTACTGGCCACTATCACACAATCGTCGTCACCAAAGCAACCGTTAGCTTCGTCCACCTTAGAATTGTCTACAGCCTGATCGCACATAGACTTGGTCTTGCCGTCACCAACACACTCTTCATCATTTTCGCGTAACAGTTCGCCAACTGATTGCACTTCACCTTCACTGATACTTATACAACTATTATTTTGCACTTGTTCCGATACTGTTAATTTACTATCACAATTCGCTTCTGACACTAAGACCTCTTCCTGCGCATCCTTACTCGCACTATCTCCTGATAATTCTTTTGCGTCACTAGTTACGATCTCAGACGCTTCTCCTTCTTCTCGCTTTACAGACGATTCCTCTGGTTGGTTCTCCTTCTTCTGTACATCTACGCTATCTCTGCCGATCTCCTTCTCGGCTTGGTCACCATCTGCGTCGAGGAATCCACTATGCGTAGCCAGAAAAGTGCTACTCTGCAAACAATCTTCTACGACGATCTCGACCTCCCGAAGTTTCGAATTGTTGGCTTCCTCGAGAACCTTCTTCTTGTTGACTGACCGGTTGACGTTCCTCTTTCGCGACTGTTTGTTTTCAAGATCCTCCTTGATACTGTTCGAGTAACGAGTTCTCGAAGACGGGTAGTCGGTTTCGCTGGTTTTGCGCTTCCGTGACTTTGGCGGTGTTCCTGTAACAATAAATTGAGCATATTAAAATCAGGTTAAAAATTAATCATTTCATTAACTTATCAATATCATCGATATGATTTAACATTCACCAGCAACAAATAATAAAGACACTTAAAAATGAATAATAAAACTAAATTAGTGTAGTTCAAGAATAAATTCACTCATAAACTTCAATGGTGAATTTGACTTTTTGGATGGAAGACAGAACAGCTCCGAAAAATACATGGATCAAGATAATAGAAAGTGATCAGAAATATACTAGCATTATCTAAAACAATATTCGAAGTCATGCCCAGCAACAGTGTATTGGTTGAGAAGTACTTTATTGACATTATATTTAAAAGAATACAATTTTTAAAATCATAATAAAATCAAGGAAAGTATATTTAGACATAGATATGAGCAATGGGTCACTAATAATGGAAATATGATAATAAAATAGTGTTAAGATAACAAAAGTTGATAGAAAAAGTTAGAACGTTAGAATAACAATTAGGTTGACTAGGTTTTACTAGTCATAACATTTATTAATAATTCACTGCAGATATATTATTCTTCATGCTGAAAACAGGAATGGTAAATAACACTTTCGGTTTTGATGAACTCAATCAGGCACATTGAAGAAGAAATTGACAAATGATGAAATCGTGAATACAAGTTTTAGATTAATTGGAAATTAACAGCTTAGTTGTCCGCTTGAATGAAACTCTATGAATCTGGATTTATGATTCAATGACAATTTCCAAAACTGGGTGATGAGAATGGAAAGAACTATAGGTGGGTATATAATTAATATATGATAACTGTAAGAAATCTTAAGTGTGAAAGATTTATGTGAATAGAAATGTGTGCAAATAAGTATCAAATTCATTCTTTATTAATAAATGTACAAGAATCATGACTTATCACTTTTTCATTTTATTTTATTTTATCTTGAATCAAAGAACTGTTAACTTGATAGTTGTTACGTAATGACATTTTTATGCAATGGTAAAACATAAAAACAAATAAATATAACAAGTAAATACAACAGTCATAAAGATCGAATTGACACTCGAAGTTTCCCCTCATCTAAGAGAGCGTTATATTTGAAATAAACAATAACAAATTACCAGTATTAATTAGTAACGTTCCTTGTTTGGTTTATAAGTGTATTATCTACATAAGAACAAATATTTATAGGTATTTTCCTACTAGTAGATACATGAATGCAAATAAATGGATTACCTATCTGAAATAACTTATCAACTATCTCATATCTAAACACCAACATATTAGTGTTTTATGGTAATTTAATAGATCTATTATCTAGTAAGTACGCTACTGATTCCAATACATCGAAACAAAAGCAGATCGACACTAACAGTGGTTTATTTCAACTCATTAATGGTTCGTTTCTGTTGTATTAAAAATACCGGTTTCTCCACCGGCCCGTCCAATAACGCCCATTCTCCAGTTCTGCCTCTCCATTGCTTAGCCGTACCGTTCACCGAGCCACAGAAATTCCGTCAAGACCGTCGTTATCTAAATGTTCACAACGATTCCGATCACACAAAAACATCGAGGAACAGTGGAAAAACTCGAAACGAAATGGCGACGGCGCCATGTAGAAACAAAAGTGGGTAATAGACGATTGTAATTCGTGCGATCGGAAAGAATTACGCAACACGCATCACAGTGGAAATAAGTGAAAGCGAGCGAGTCGAGTCCGCCAGCGACCGACTCGGCTTTCTAGGCGGTTTAAAAATAATCACAGAAAAAAAAACAATTCTCGTGCGTGCAACTCGGATCGTTGTTTCGTCAAATAAAAAATAATAAAAAAAAAGCCCTCGGATTTTTTCCACCACGTTAATCCATGATTGAATTTTAATGTTGCCGCGTTATTGTTTTCGAGTAGAGAGCAAATAAAAAATTTTATATACGTTTGAAAGCAAATACGAATCTGAAAGTTGGACGGATGAATGTTTGTTCGGTTTTATTTTTTTATAGGTAGCGCGGCTATTTTCTTTGTTCAGTTTTCAATATTTTTTTATTTTATGGTTTATCGTTTTATTTACTGGCTCTACTGCAATTTATAAATACTAAAGCTTTTGTTTGGGTTTGTCTATTTTTAGTAACTTTATTTTACGGCTATGTCTTGCTTAATCGGGATATTTAACTATTGTCTACTTTACTAATGTATATAGTCTAAGATTCTGTGAACGTAAGACTTACACCATTGGTTAACAGCTTGCGCGTTGTATGTAAACATGCTTCTAGGTACGAATAAATGACTTATGAAAAGTTTATAAGTTATAATGGCTTTAAAACGAATTTTTGATAAGTTATCATACTATGTTATGGGTATGATATGGTAAACCAACAAATTATAGTTACGTCAATTCATATATGTTTTATTGGAACATATATTTGTAGTTGCTTTCTAAACAAACCAGTAATCCCTAAGATTTTAATCCATGTCGTTGTCTCCAACCATTTCTGGTAGGGAATTAAAGTCGGAAAGAAACTTGAATAACACTTGAGCACTGAACTCTATACAGTTAATGCATTAATTTTATGTAGTTGAAACTAATTGCAAAAAAAACTGAAAACTGAAACACACACTACGAATTGGTTGGTCCTTTTTCGCTTTTAATATTATCTAGAATGTTGAAAGAATGAAGAATTTCTATCCTAGACCATACACAACCAATATACCAAGTCTGACCACCAAACCACCAAACTTTTTAGACAAGCTTAAAAGCAAAGAAAGGCATATACTCAAAATAGCAGTCAACTCCTAGGTATATTTTTCTTTATGAAAACAGGAATGGAATTGACATGCGGTGTGGCAAAGAGTGAAAACAACTGAAGGTGCGTATATAATTAATAAACGATAACTGTAAGAAGTCGTCTTGTAGAGTGTGAAAGATTTACGTGCATCGATATGTGTGCAAAATATACAAGTGCATTTGGTTGAAATTTATGAGGATAAATAGAATATTAACTGTTTTGCATATATGGGCAAAAGCATTAGGGAAAATGCGGTCATTAAATTTAGTTTCATCAAGAAATATGTATACAGATAGTAACAGAACAAACTTAGGAGAAATACGGTGATATCAAAATGACTTTACAAGGAAACACTGCCCCGAAGAATACAAGAACTAAACGTAAAAGGCAAAATATGCTCTTTAATGAAAGTAAAATACAATACATGGACATACAATTGTTAATTAGGTGGATTAGGCCTCCAGGGTATCCACTACATAAAAAAATGCACCTACAACTCTACCACAATCTAACCATAAAATCCCTCAATAAAACATAATCCTAACCTGCAAGCTATTATGACTGTATAATTAATTATAGTTTTGGTTCTTCGATAATATATACATTAGATGCACTATAACGTTAAACTAAATTATATTTCATAACATTTATGTAACTAAAACTCAGAGTTGATACGGCAACATTGCGACGTTTGATGTCATTAATTTAGACGACGTGAGTTCTGTTTTATTAAACGGACTATATATTAATATATATATCGTTAATATTACGTTATTTTCGATGTGTTCTTAATGTGGTTTATCATACAAACATTATATATGTAATAATGAAAACATTCAAGAACTGAGTCATTTCTTATTTATGACCGATCGCCTACAGATAATGATCGCAGGAAGTTCGTGGAAAGCGACTGATACTTGGAATCACCTCGAGTACGTTACGACACAAAAGAAATGCGAAAAAAAGGCATGAACAATGAGGGAAACCCGAATCAGCAATAGCTTGTTGTTCACGGTGCGTGTTTTTCTTCGACGATTTGTATGCACGCTAGGTCGAAACTGCGCGTCACCAAACTACCCAGCTGAATCGATAATGGCGTGTCCCAGACTGTTTAGCATGCTCGGCCCGCGTTATATCGACGCGGTTGGAACTGGACGCTCGCTGCGTTCTACGTGACCTAGAAATTTTCATTCCACCAAGGTGGTCAGACGTGAGTTGCGTTTTCCATTCTCATTTAATTGCGGCGAAGGATATCACCATAGTCGTCTGATATCGAGCTAGGAGCTGACATAATTTTCCAAACGTTCAGCGAAACTTTCATTCATCGATTTCCATCATCATCCATCCCCATTAATTTAGCGCCAGAAACAATTAATTTAATTAATCGCAACGTTCGATCTTTCTCCACGCCGTTCGATTTAATAGAAAACGGATCACTGCCGACGGCGGCGTTGATATTTACGCAAACCACAGGAAAATCTCGCCCAGGAAACTGGGGTAGCATTTTTTTGTTGCCGCTGAGCCATCATTCCTGTCCGAACCGGTGGAACTGGTTTTTCCCTTCTATTGATTTTTGCGAATCAGCAGAAAAACTGCGTCGTTTGAAGGATCGTGCAAAGCACTTTTAGTGAGCAATCTGATTAGGTAAGGGGTTTCCTTTAATACTTTTACTTACTCTAATATTTTTTCTTTTTAAAAATTACATATTATATAATAACAATTTGCTTGTACTGTAAATTACTTCAGGCACTTCCGTGGTAAATAATAGTAGTGTGAATTAGGGAAGTCAGTCGCCAAGAAAAATATTGATATCCTGCAAATATTTTAAGGGTAGCAAACCTTTAAAATTATGTATCGATTTTAATTTAATTTATTAAAAATAATTGAAACGCTTTTAAAATGTTTAATATAGTTAATATCGAAATCGAAAAAAATTTAGGAATGTGCAATAGTTTGAAAAAAAACTGAAGGTTGAAACACAAAAACCTTAATACTTTTTAAAGCAAATTTTATATTATTAAAAAACTGAGTTATAGATATACCTATACGAGTCATACATTTTCTAAGTATTATAAAAAATGAACTACATAAATATTTCAACAAGTTGACCCTGAACAGCTTAATGCAGAATGTCATTTATATAGCATATAACTAAAGGGAACGAAATAAGTTGAATCATTGTCATTAGCTCATTTTCCATTGAAAACCATACACACCACAATTTCTGATGTTAATATTGATGAACATAGTAACATTTAGTTATAACAATGAATAAGATTACTTAAAAATAGAAAATTTAGAATGTTATGATCAGATTCCCGATAATTATTATTCATGTGCATTAATTCTTACCAATGCAATAACGTATTAAATGCCTTATATAGTCATAAAGATTTCTAAAACAGATAGCTTTACTAATGACTAATAGAGCTTTGGACAAAGTTTCAATAAATTATAATTAACTATTAATTATAAAAAAACGTATACTCTAAACCTAAAAATCAAATAGCAAAGAAACCCTCAATACACCTACATAAAGAGACTAATACGCTACACGCAGTCATTCACGAAAATGCAAAAAATGTTATTGATCTATTAAACAACCGATTTACAATCGGACTTAAGCAGAAAACGTGCCTGGACTGGCCGCTAAACAATTAACCAACGAACAATATTCAAGAAGACAAAAAAAATCGACGACAGAGCGCGACTCGAATCGTTAAAACAAATTAAAATCGAACGAAACAAATATAATCATAAGAAAAACCTAGGACGATCCGAGCCACTGGCGGAAATACCGCTAAGATACGGCCGCGTCGTTCGCATATAAATGAACACGTACAAGATACTCAGTCACGACTGGAATAATTATCACCGTGGCGACCATTTTCGAACGGTTTTTAAGGAGTGGACGAACGAGGGGAATCCGTTTTCGATTAGAACGACCAAATATTTATCTTCGTCGCGTGATTTACTGCGGTAAATGGTCGTTTAATCCCCTGATTGCATCTTTGTACATTTTTCATGTATATTGGGTTGCCTAATGATGAGTACTAACAAATTTAAAATGTATACATATGAGAATTAAGTGATTTAAAAAAAATTATAATTATTTCAGTTTACTAATTGCAGAATCAGTAAATATACTTTATATAATGTCGACAACTGTTTAGTTATAAATGTGTTATATTAAAAAAAAATAGCATGCATTTGATATTTACTCGGACTTTACCAATATTATACAAACAATATAAATAAATGTATAGTATTATCACATTTTCACATTACTAGAAACAATTTTTATGCTTATTTACATACGTGTATGTTTAAATTGATAAAGTTATTGAAAAAGTCGTCAAAACTACAATGAGAAATTCAACATCTTTTCAATATTTATAACCTAAATTTCACGAACATAATGTTGCAAGTTGTATGCACAACAGTTGCTATATTTTCTAACAATGCAACAAAAAAACGGACTTTAACTTCGACTCTAAAAAACTCTTCGTTGCTTCATTATTATGATCCACCATGATCCTGTATCAAAATAAGAGATCCAAGAGTGATTTAAGCCCTAATCCTAAGATAGTTCTAGTTCATGTGCTAAGAAAATACTAGTTATTTTGGAATTTAATGACAAAATTTCATAAATTATATTCTGATGAAACAACATAGAATAAGAAACAATAACAAAGAATAAGAAAGTAATAATTTCCTCTCACGTAACGCACTTGTTTTTTATTCATGGAAAACAATTTTTAACAAACAAAGAGATAATACCAAGTCATAGAGTTATTAATACGTCTTTATTATTTCAGTTTTATTTTGCGAACAAATTTGACACCCTAGTGGTATATAGTATTGAAGTCATATATTGGTTTTAAAAAGTCATAAATAAAGCAATTATTTATTCTGAAAGGAACAAGCTCTGAACATGTATGTAAATGTAAGATGAAGCAGTTTGGTTAAAAGACTATGGTTCAGAATAAACCTGAAATACCTAAAAATCCTTGATTTTATTGAGGTCCTTCATTTATTTGAGAAAAAAAAAACGAAACCTATCTAGGAACTTACACTAGGAAAACTTTCTAACTGCATAGGTTGTATCCAATTCCAACTCATTACGGAATCATCTTAATGATACCTATAATCTGAAGCACCATTTCGTGATTTAATTAAACCATAATAACAGTTGCGTCAGTACTATAACAAGAACCGCATAAAAAATCAATTTACATGCGGACCAGAGCGGCCGTTAACGAAGGCCAGTAATGCTTCGCCGTTCCTGCTACCGCACCAATCTCATTTAATCCAGTCGTGTGTCACAAACCGGCCATTCCTCGTTAATAACTTCCCTCGCGTTTTTCCGCCGCTCTCTTCTTCGTCTTCTTCTGGTTTGCCAAGCGGACTGGTTCCGTCGTCACACAAGACAAATTATCGGAGTCGTAAAACGAGAACCGACTTTTATGGCAAACGTGGCCGAACCGGAAAAAACTCGCCTCTACATCTCCGTCCCGAAGAGATTCGAGAATGTCGTTTTTTTTCTCCTCTTAGCTCCTTATTATTATCCGGTTGGTCTGGTTTGACAGGACACGACGAGGAATAAAGAAAAAAAAATAGCGCGGACATAAAAAACGACATAACGGTAGATAAATCGAAACGAGCTCACGGCTGTCGATGGCGAAGAAGCCATCGCTAAATACCAAAAAAAAAAAACACGACGTTATGTTAATTCGAATTGGAAAACGATTAATATTTATGAATAGTCGTCAGAGGGACGGGAAAAAAACCAACAATATTTATTAAGTAGCAATGATGTAGAGAGTAAGATCGTAACTAATTTAAACAAAATTTAAAACATAAAATTACTCTAAAAACACACTTTTAGATCAATTAATGAAAATGTAATTCTAGTAAATTTTCGATATAAATATTAATAATGCTTTTAAACGAAAATAGCAAAAGTTCCGAAAATCTGCCATAAAATGATGTATAGTATAACCAAAGAAGCAGTGAACTTACGTCATCAAGAATGTTTAAAGTATTGCCTGCCGCAGTTTGTAAATTTGTTTTAGAATCAGACAATATTTTCCTTGTCATTTTACTTACATACAATGCGGTCTGATACGTTCGAAAACGTAAATGAATGAGCCTACAAAAGTCGTTCGGTTGTTAAATATCTATCAAATTCTTCAAAATATTAGTTATAATTGACTACAGGTTATAAGCAAACGCGCAGCAAGATGTTGTTTGAACGTTTTTGATAAATTTCAAATCGCCGCTTAACATTACTCTGATTGAAAATACCGAAGCCAGACATGACAGATTGCGTCTCAATCAGTTACTTCGGACATGAACGAAATAATGGGAGGGACGCCTCCTCTTACTAGTAAAATTCGTTAGAGAAATAAATATTTCTACTGTTAAATATTAAGTTACTACAGAAAGTATTTTTTAGCGTGTTGCAGATGTACTGAATATTAGTAAAGGCACAGTCATTAAAATACCTCAAAAAATTAAAATTATAATCATGGATTCGCCGGAAAGAAACGAAGCAGATGACGAATAAAAATCAGCTTGATGTTAGCTCTGTCAGAGATCAAATTTATAAAATGTATGAAAACAGTAGTACTTTTTTTCAATATTAACATAATTTAATAGAATTATTACAGAGGAAACTGTCTGGAAAGTATCCATAGATAGCTTAGAGCTATGAGATATTGCCTTTGAGGCATGTAAAACATAAATAAAATAAGTAATATAGGATTTAAATGGTGGAATGATAACCCACGAATAGATATAATGGAACTTCCAGACATTGCTTTTAAGAGAATACCATTTTTAAAAGCATATAACAACTTCTTATTTCAATTGTGTATTTAGATGAGGCATGGATATTTCTGAATGGGACATTGGGTCACTCATGGCAAGATTATAATAAAAAGTGTGAAAACAATAAAACTTGATGGGAAAAGCTAAACACAGGAATAACAATTGATTCGGTATTATTGGTCGTAACATTTATTAATAATTCATTGCAGATATATTGTTCTTGTTCCTCTTAGAATTATTGAGTTGGAATGTTTAATAACACCTATTTTGGATGAACTAGATCAGATACATTGAAGAAGTGTGAATGATTTGTGTGCATAGATGTGTGTAATTGTTAATAATTATACATTAACATTACATTAGAATTATGAGGTGAGGATGATTACTATTTTGTAGATATGATAAATGCATTATGGAGAATTTAGTGATTAATTTTATCAATAATGGAGAACATCGGTAGCAACAGAAGAATCAAAAAAATACAGTGATATCAAAATGACTTGACAAGAAAATACACCATTCAAGGAAACAAGAACTAAACATAAAAGGTAAATAAGCTCTCCAATGAAAGTAAAATACAATAGTTGGATATACAATTGTTGATATACTGCCACGTCTACGTCATGCGTGGTGTGAAAAAGAGTTCAATGTAATTATAATAAAACACTAATCTATAAACTATTGTGGCTGTATAATTAACTGTAGTTTAAATTATTCGATAATATATGCATTAGATCTACTATAATGTTAAATTAAATTATATTTGATAACATTTTTGTTTTATTATTTAATTTAGACTAGCATTTTGTTATACGTCAAAACCAAAATAAAACTCAGAGTTCATGCGGCCACATCGCGACGTTTTGACGTCATAAATTGAGATGACGTAGGTGCACTACTACTTTATATAGACTATATTTATTTATCGTTCTGAATTATCTTCGATAATAAGACATTATCTTGCATGTTACCTACGATGGATATTTAATATTATAACCCATTGTTTTTCGAACTTCGTATGGAATGTCAGAGATTACTACCTACGCCTCCCTCCGAACCGCCAACCGACTTCAGCCCCTCCGCCCCGCGCCGCACCCTTCCCAAACTGTCAGACGCTGAATTTTATGTGTGACGCTGGTTGCCGACCCTGTTCGCGCCCCTCGCCGCCGTCATTCCTCGACCGCCACCTCATGCATAATTCAGGCGGAGAAATAAGTGGGTACGGTCCTGAAACGGCTTTCAGGTCCCTTCGCTGAATGAAATGAGGCATTTAAATGCGCGAGAGAGAAAGATCAAAACGGACAACGGACGGATTATCCGCCAGAGGCGAGGTCTGGTCGATATAGGGTTTGTGAATATTTCAGATGTAATTGTGATGTTACGAAGAACGCGATAATGTAAATCGAGATCATTGAAATTCCGATATTACGAGTATTGAAAGTTGTAAAGAATTAGAAAAATAGTTCCGATAGTTATCCAGGACAAAAAAAAATTGCAATTAGATATATAAAATAATGAAATATAAGCACAGAGGAAACCCAATTTATACAAAACAGGCAATCAAATTTAACAACAGGCTTGCTGTGTTGCAATTACGTGTCAGGAATACATTAAGTTACTATTATTGGAAAATCCAAAATGCCTCTGGTTAAATTATTATAGAAATATATAAAAAATAAATAAAAAAATGAAAGAAAAATAAATCGAAGGTAAAATATGTCCTGAGAAGTATTCGATTACTTACACTGAAACTTTCGTGTTCCAACTGTCACTGAGATTCACAACAAGACGGACTCCTTTTTAAGTACATTAGCGCCATAGTCCAGTGTTATTTAAGGGTTGCTTAAATAACACTGAACTATAACGCAGAACCAAGAGAACCAAACCGTGTGACCTTATGTAGTGAAGTGTATTAAATGGTAAAAACACTAAAAAGTACTAACTGTTATATTATTAGAAACTAAGGTCCAATGTACTAATCCTAGATAAGGATTGGCCAACCTAGTTTTAAGTCATTGTAGAGACAAATTGTTAGTCGGCACCGACTAGAAATGACATGTAAATAAATTAAAACAAATATTATTATAGGCATGATTAATGTCCTAAAGTAAAACCCAAATATTAATATATTTGTAAACTGTTGTTTCAGTAAATACATAAAACAGTGGAAAACTTTTATTTTTATATTACAATAATAATTCTCATCTGTTCCATGACACAATAAAAAATATTAAGAATACAATATAAAAATACACATTCACAAATAAAAAATATAAATATAGTGTATCATAAAGTGTTACAATAAAGTGTTATAAAGTTTACAGCAAGTAATGGTGAGACGACCAATAAAAAATGTAAACTACAATTTTTTTATTATCAAAACGATATATGTAGATAAAATTTCAAAGTATTTAAACTGTACTTTACAATGGTGACCACGTGCTTCATTTGTTTAGACGACACTCTTATTTCCTATTTTGAAACTGTATTAGAAGAACATCAACACAATTGCAAATTTTGTCCCAGAATATTACAGAAAAGCATATACACACACCCAGATAAGGAGAAAAATATAATCATTAATTTGTTGCTAAATTGTAAACTAGTGAAAGTAGATCGTGGTCGTCGTCCACGTCAACTCCGATGACAGATCATAAATATTCATTTAACTAAAACATCGGCCTGAAAAACACACAACGATTCTATTTGTTTCCAAGGCCAAAGTCGATCGCTCGTTCAAGTCGCACATTAATTTTAATTTGCCGCGATGGAAAAAATTGCGGCAGTCATTTTTTTTTGACGGCGAATTCGACGACTATTATGGAGTTTGAAGGTTAGCGCGCGCGATTTTATCGACATTTCGGGCTAAAAATAGATTCGACATCGCAGCAGGTGTTAATCAATGCGAAAACATTCGACAACCGAGGAGTAATGAACAGAGAAAGATTCCACAAATTATTTCGTTGTCTTGCGACGACAGTTCGTGAGAATAACAACCAAATAAACGGACGAGAAAACAAGTGTGGCCGTCTCGTGACCTACATGCCTCGTCATCCTAGCGTTGTTCGCTATTTTCGTACGAAACCCTATTAAATTGTAAATAATAGTGTTAAAACAATGCAGTGACGACGTTGAATATTCAATTAATGGTTCGATTCACCCGAACAGATTTGTTCGGAACCGTCAACGTTATTTAAAAATTTTAACGAAAATGTTAATAAGTATTCCATTGTTATTGACGCCCGATAAATTATTTTGTTTTTATGAGCGCTAAATCCATTTTAGTATTAAATCATTTTTAATGGGCATTCAAACACATACATAAATCCAACGAGGATAATATTTCTGGAGAAATTACGAATTTTTTAAAATAAAGCATAATTTTAAAACATAGTTATAAAACTAAATTAGTTAGATTGTAGTACGTTCCATAGTTGACATACTTTATAAATTATAAAACTGATTAAAGCTCCAGGTTATCTTAAAATGCAATATGTGTTAGTGAAGACCAACGTATTTTTATATAAAATCTGGTTTCACTATAAAATTAAATATTATATATAATATTAACTTTAAAAAGTTATAATATTGAGTGTTATTGATGACATATCTGCATTTTTATATTAATTTTTAATTAATATCAGTAATATCAGTACGTCTAATATGTTTAATGTAGAAATATGATTACACCTTTTTCAAAGTAGCTATCACTAAAAATACTGCTCGTGTGGGAAAAAAGGAAAACATAATTTTCGACTGACTAGATGCAATTTCTGATAACAACAAGGGAGGATCAATAAAAATAAAGTTGTGGAATTTGAAACATTACTAGATGATTTCTCCCTGCATTCAATATTTAAAAGTGTTTCAAACTTTTACCAAAGATCACGAGTTATTAAGCATCGAATCGCGTAACTGCTGAATGTAAAAAATTACTATATTATAATATCAGAGAATAAATAAACTATATTTTGTCGGATTAAGAAGCTGCTATCTGTTGTGAGATATTTATTCAAATAAAAAAAAATCGCCTAGATGTATATACGCACATAACTTCAAAAGCACTGCACTAAATTGGAAAATACCTATTTTTGTCTTTGTTTATTTTATTTCTTAAGTTTGTTGTCCTCAGGACTAAGTTTGTATAAAAATTAAAAGCTTTCATGGAAAGGTTTCAAAATACTGAATCAAAGTCACACTGAATAACATAGAGGAGCTGCTAAATGATATACCCTATAGAATCAATAAAGTACTCAAAGTTCTTTGAAAATATAGTCAAAGCCATCCTGAACTACCTAGAAAAATTATTGACTATTCGGATGATAAAAACTGAGTATAAGAAATCGATTGTCCTGTATTTGCTGTCGTGACTTGAAATGGAAACAGCAACATTCAGAAAAGTGCTGTAGTGACGATCAAGCCCTTATTGTTGGACCTTCAAATTATCTCTTTACCCATAAGTACCTCTTCTCATAACATTTTCTATGTTACGATTCGTAAATATAATGTATACTTTTATATAAGGTCTCTCGGAACAGAAGAAGTACATACTTCAAATTCAATCCCTAATCCAGGGGTAATACTTTGTTACGTGTAGCTAAACAGGCATCAGCTATATTATATGCGATCAGTACATTCAAAGTTTAAATTTATTTATAGTTTCCCCAACACTGTTGTGTTATTTAGCGACTCTCAACACACCCTTTATTTTATAAACTTGTTCTTAAACGAACGTCTGAGCGAGATTCAATCCTAGTAAGTTATTGTCGACAAGCTAAACTTTTAACTCGCACGGCTACCCGCTGTGTAAATTTTTTATTTTGTTCGTATTTTACATCTAGATTCCACATTTAACTGCAATCCTGTGGACCGCAAAACGGGCGTGTATCAGCTAGTATTATAAAAAAAACTAAAAACAAAACTGTTACTAGCAACCATGACAATTAATACTAGATATTGTAGCGACCTTGAGGCATGTCGAATTTTACATAGTGGAATAACGGTCTACAAAATACCCAGAAATATAATCAAAAGATGTTGAACACGGGCGGGGTGCCAGCAGCGCCAACTAGGACCCGATAACGAATAGCTGGCAACCCCCAGACCTTTATCTGGGAGGTTATTGAAGGGTATTTCCAATCATTCAGTACTCGACTATCGTTTCGTTTAGATATGCCACCATCGACTGCACAAGCCGCGTCTCCAGGTAACACCGCTGCCATCCGTTTTATCTAATTGTATTTCACGCATTTTTATATTACTTCAATAAATAACGGTCACAGAATGTAAACACCACTGCTTCATTTCGTTTTACCTCCATTCACTGAAACCCTAAAATATTAAATCTTATTATTAAAAATAAATATTTTTTTAAATAGTAATGTCATGACATGTAACAAACAAACCGATATTGATAGGAAACTAATTAATCTAAACATTCGTAGCTTAACTAACGATCTTATCAGTTATCGCATAGAACCCATAGAAGATGAAACATTTTAAGAGTTTTTACTATTCAATCTATATTAAGAGTCAACTATTCTAATTATTAAATAATATAATATTGTGCAGGTGAACAATTAAGCCTTTAAACGAATTTACAACGATACAATTACAATATCAACCAATATGATCGCATACATTCGACAACAAAAGACAAACTTCACGAAACATAAAATCTTCGATGATTTTACAACATCGCGGTGGACACAAGAATGGAGGTTTTTCCCTTCAACCATAAACCATAATTCCTGGGAGGTCATTTCCCAATCCTCGTCTTTTATTGCGGACCATTCCACGTGCAGTCGCCATCCACCATTAGAATCGACTGTCGGTGAGCCATCAGACCGTCGTCAAAAAAAGTTTGATAAATGAGACGACCGAACAACGGCCGGGAGCGAGACGAGCGCCGAATAAAAAATAGACGAAGCGTCAAGGACGCCCGAGCACGATACATAAAAATTGAAAAGTTCTCGTTGCCAAAGAATCGTAGAAAAATTATTAATCTTTTAAGCGGTCGTTTTTCGAAGAAATGACGCCGGCAACCATGACGGAATCTTGCCGACTCATCATCACGCCCGTATTTTTTCCCTTCCCTCTCAGTCGGGCAGAAATATTTTAATACCGTCGTGTTTTGTACATATTTTTTATAAAATGATTCATTTGAATTTATGTATTTTTTGCACACAAATTAGAGACATCTGTTATAGCTGCACGTTGTAACAAGTAAGCGAACTTACTGTTGGCAATGTTGGTGTTTCAGTTCAATATATTATATATATCCGTAAATTTGAGTCAGCAAATATCTGCGAGGTCCGATGAAACATTATTAGTGTGATGGGAGTTAACATCTATTTAACTTGATTTGTGGAGGATAGCATGGTTTACTTTTAATATTATAACAATATATAATGTAACATTTAATTATATTTTCCGCTATATTAAAGTACCGCTTTAAACTGCTACTTTGATAAATATTCCCATTTTGGGACTATAAGAATATTTGGTATATTTAGATAAATATAAAATACTTAAGAATCATAATGCATCAATACTAAAAATGTTGTCTAAAAAGGCTAACTGGCTAGAACCTTTGAAAACAACTGTTTGACAATGTGAATAGAATTTATAATGAGGTAGAAGCATTTAGATCCTTTAATCCCTTATATTTTATCGCACTGTATATGTACTTAACATTTATCAAGTTCTCAGAATTGAATTTCATAAAAAATTTGTAAATTTGATGTTAACTTGTTTTTACATATAATCTACTCAATTGCGCGCCTTTACTACAGCCAATATGATAATTTTATTCGAACAAGTTGATAAACCAGAGGAGTTGATAAAAATTTTAATTGAGAAAATAACAGCTTACTATTTTTCTCTTAAAAGTTGGACGTATTCAAAATATTCATATTGGTTATTAAATTAGACTAAATTAGCATTTATATAGGGGTGTATTCCTTATTTAACATTGCTTAGATAAAATAATTTGAAGGTGTAAAAGTCTATATAAATATATCGGTATATTATATTCTAGCCCCTGTACTGTGACTTGTAACACATTTGAACAAGTATAACAGAACACTACGGCCTGGTATATGCGGTAAAAGACTAGCGTTATAAGTAAAGTAACTATTACTAATAACATTAAGATATTATATTGATACTAAAGTTCTATAGTATATAGTATCTATAACACCTACTTTGCATTTTATTGAGGTATCGTAATCTAAACATTTACATTAGCAGTATTATTTTTAAGTATGCGAGATAAATCTAAACGGATCGAAAACATATTGATTGATAAACCGAGTAGACAATGATAGAAAGCAGACGTGACCTCTAAACGACCTCTGCCAGTAAGTGGACTATAACGAGGCGATCGCTATTCACCAGCGGCGAGTTCTCAGAAACGACTCGTTAATTACGCGGCCGTTAAAACTACATAATTGTTGTTTTGTGTTCCTGCTATTTTTTTATTGCTGGCGCGACCATTCACGGACACCGACAATTATCAATAATAACAAACTGAAATGCTTGCATTTTTTACGTAATGCTCAACCGACCGGACAGGATTACCATTGCGTCATGCGACCGAGTGAATATGTTTGAGAGAAAGAGAAGGGAGGTATTATTAGAAAATAGTCCGCGTTGTGTTATCGTTCATTTCCCAATACAATTAGAATGTTTACCCGAAGTGATTAATTCGAAATACCGATAAAGACTGGTTAAAATAGTTTATTTACACTCGTTGGTGATTACACCAATGCATGTCAGCAGTTGGATGGAGTTATCAAAAAATTATTTACGCTGACCGTTTATCGCAATAAGAAATTGAAACGACTGCTGATAACAAAGAATCTGACTCTAATTTGAATTCGCATTAACCCTGCTATAACCAGAAATTTATAATAATCACGAATTCGAGGAGTAATTCGTTAAAATAATGTGTTAATACGCACTAGTAACCCCTAAATAACCTTTATTTATTATATTTTAACATAACTTTATTATAACAAAGCCAACGATATCATGCAAAAATTAACACAAAAAGTCGGTCGGGTGACTCATACAACCCTTTCCCAGTTGGCTATTAAGGCGAACCACACGTCGCGGCAGTAGGAAGCGAAAAAAACAATCGATGATGAACAAAAATATAACAACATCCAGTTACAGCGACCTTTTTAGGTATTAGCAATTACGCGGCTAAACGTCGACTACCGAAACAACTGTTACAGTTAGCAATGATGATGATGTAAACGCGAAGCTCCATATTCGGCACGAGTTTCGACCCGATCATTGCCATAAATGCGGTGCAATGCAAGTAATCGCGGTTTCTAATTAGCGAAAAAAAGAATCAGCAAAACATAGAAAGCGGGCTTGACCTCTAAATGACCCCCAATCGACAAATGGAGTAGAACAGGCCTGAGCGAGCTCGGGCCAATTTACCAACCGGTATGACGGACCGACGGTCTTAATTAGGAAGTCTTTATATCGCTATTAACATCGTCCAGGTCTGATCGCTTACTACACGCCGATAATTATTTATCCTTCTTAAAAGCGTCATTAACAAATTGAATAGTAAAGATGAATAAGTTAATATGCGTACGACTACACTAACAAATTATTATAGATGAATATATTAGCAAAGTAGGCCAGGGGACTTGAACTCCAAGACCTGCCGTTTTTTTTTGAGTTGCGTTTCGGGAAAACTTTGATCGTGAGAATACTAAACAAGACTGTGGATTATCGATGAGAAAGCCGATTTTAGTCACATTACCTACACACGCGCGCAACATAATCATGTCTAGAACGCTGACTACTGACTGAAACAGCCATAAGGTCACTGTACTCCGCGAACGCCTGTCCGGTGGCGCTAACTGGCGGCCGATCGCTCGAACTAGACGATTTGCGGACGGCAAACGAACGGTTAAAACAAAGAAGACTCCGATTTCGAGCTTTTTCCAGCCGTTTAACGGTACATCGGCTCTAGGAGTGGTGAAATGCACCGTGAACGTTCATAATCACTAGGGAAACTGCACTGGAGCCGAACCAGGGGTAGTGACGTGGTGAAACGTTGGACTACAAGGTGAAATCGTACTTTCACACACATCACACGGGTTCCGTACGATGATGGTTGACTTACCACAAGCGAAAATAATCTTCTACACTTTACACACTGTTCGACAGGTTAATCCAAAGTAACAAACAAAAAAGAATTCCAGTAAGAGTGTAGTATTGCACTAAAAGCCGAACAAACAAACAACCACTCAACACGAAATTCGTTCTCAATACAAAAATAACTAGGGGTAAACGGGTAACAACTGTTCTCTGTATTCTTGAAATTATGTTGGGCTGGATGTCCTTGAAATTAGTCGCGTAAACCGCGACGCAACACACTTCCTACGACGGTCGTGTCCTGACTGAACAACGTTCGGGCGCGGTCGTCTTACGATCGCGCGATTCCGACCTGAACCGAATGGTGGACGGAACCGACAAAGTAAAGCCCTGTTGTCAGGTCTTTCAAAAAATATTATTCTGACAATCCGATATCTCCCTAATTTTATCCATAATGAGTATGATATCTTTTTTAATGAATAATGAGTTATTCGCATTAAAACATGACCATGCCAAAATGGATGTCAGATATTTGAAGTCTCCTTGAACGTTCAGACGCCGCAATAAAACCATGTTCAATATGTGACCTTTAGTTTCGTCCAGGAAACAACGAAAAAAAATCGAACCCAAAGCGAGCGATATAAAGCGTTGGCACCCTTCCAAGACGGATTTCCATTCGACCAGTATTGGCAGCGCCGCATAGCGATCGAGGGAACGTGATGGCGGCAGAGGGGTCGGAGACGGGCGGGCGGCCCCGAAAGCGAAGTCGACTCTGGATCAAACAAAAACGCGCAACAAGTGACGATCGTTTATTTTGTTTTCACGTCGGTATCTCGGATGGGTTTTCGGGCTGCCGTTTCGGAACCGGCGTCGTTGTAGTTCTTGGCGACGAAGCGAGGGGGGGCCCGAACCTCCCCGCACTGGCGTCCCCCCTCGAACGATACACGATTCTTCCCATTTCTGCGCGGTTAGTCACGTCCAAGTAGCGACAGTTTCACGATATATCGTTATTAAAAAAAGGAGGCCATAACTATTTTTAACCGATCATCGACGCCTATTGTTTCCGACGACTGTTTCCCTCTCCCGGCCCTTTTTCATGGCCTGCTCGGTCTTTTTTTCTTTTTGATATATGTATTAGAGCGGTTGCAATTAATTTGATCGGGAAAGGGCTTATGTAACAGCTTGAGAGGGGCAGGGTAGGAACGATTGGTGGGGTAGTACCTAAAAGGTACCGATATATGTTTGATGGACTTAAGAAATGGTAATATGGCATATATTTTAATGCTTTTATTCATTTCATTTTCGGTCTTTGAAAGCATTTGAACATGAGAAATCGGGAGTGTCATCGGAATATTGTTACCGATTGATTTTCAAAGTAACATCGCCCACTCAACCACATGTTAAATGAGAAATCCTGTTTCCTGTCTTGTATTTCGATCAAACAGACAAGAAAAAAGTGAAGTATCATAGAAATAATATTGATTATAAACCAATGAATCATGTGAGGATGAAATAAGTTAATATGTCTTACAACTCGAACACTAAATCTTAAACAACTTCCAAATTATTACAAAGATAATGTCGATAATTTGAAACGATTAACGATTTTTTGCAAGTTTCCAGGTAGGAATACTCTTTCTTTCGAAATATTGAAATAATTTAGGACAATTTAATTATGAATTTTATGAATGACAATAGATTTTGTTGGCGCATAGGACTCCGCCAACACCAGGTCGACCTTTTCCTTTGTAAAATTCCTTTCATTGTCCTTCGATACAAGCAGTATATGCACCTTTATTTCGCTGCTTACCTTTCTACCCTGATTTTACCCAGCTATATGTGGACAATATGGTAGTTTTTCCTAATTTAAAATTTTTAATCACATACTTTACGTTCTTTGTTACAGTTGGTATGTTTAAGTTCCTTATTTTCTCTTAGTTGTTATGTATATTTAAAATTCATTATACTGCCGGATGTAGCAATGATCGAGCTAACCATGATGACTAGTGAAAGCGTTAGAATTATTCATAGTTCTATTGTTTTTACATTACTCTGATTAATTTTCAACAATTATTACGATATTTCTTCGAACCATTTTTATTTTTATTAAGATAAGTCAAGAAGTTCATATAAGCGATATAAATTATCTAGTTTATTAATAACAATAAGATTATTATCAAAATTGATACAATTTATTTGTTTGAAAGAATACATTAACTATATATATTATATCATCAACTTAAAACATATATTGACAGTTGTATTAATTAATTACATTTTTTATATAGTGGAGATTATTTCTGACGTTATGATTCAGTTGAGAATGCAATATGGTAAGTAAATTGACGACACAAGGCTATTCTTTCCACAATATTAGAAATATATAAATGAATAATAATGTGACCTTGAATAAGTTCTGGCTATTTTCAGTTTTATTAGAGTTGCGTTTACAATTCGGTGTCTATCTTTTTTGAAATCAAATAACCAACTTTTTACATAATGTCGGCTTTCGTACCGCATAAAGTAATGTATACAAGGGTGTTTTATGCATTGAGTGAGCAGTATTTGAAGATGCTGTCAGAACATCGGAACTTCCAAAATCAGTTTTTAATCGTGAAAACATTTTGAAACATTTCAACTCAGTGAGAATGAATAGATAGAGGATTTTTCTACTGCGAACAGCTGCTTTAACTGTAGGAAAGAAAATATGTCGGCCACTTGTTGGCAAAACCCAGAAAACCTACTAGGATTAAATTAGAACGATGCTTTGAATGATATTTTTTCTTTTCTTTTCGAGTTTTGAAACCTAACAAAAAGTTGTCTACATTATATATTCAATTTGAAGAACTCTGCTGATGATGTACAACGATAAGTTATTGATTTAAGTGAAACAAATTGCAGAGAGCGTCTTAAAAAGCTAAAGATAGTTAATTTAGCGTCGTGGACCAAAATCTTGTCTTAATCAATAGCTGCTTATATGTATTCTGATCATTTTTCACTTTAAAATGTTACTTGTTGGAAGATGGTAAAATATATATTAACCAAAATCTTCCATCATTTTTTGCAACTTTTTACTACATTTTTTGGTAACGTGGCAATATTACGTTGAAAAAACGATTCATTTTCTCTCTTCTACTCTCAATTCACCTCATTCAATTAGTGTCAGTAGATATCAGCAATTAACAGTTACTTTCGATTTTTGCAGCTTATAAATATAGTGTACTTTGCTGATTCATGAATATTCTACTTCAGTGTCGATATGGATTGCCCAGTGCAAGAGGGCAATCCATATCGACATGCCCTTTTGCGCATGGGATTGTTGTTGTAGATTCACTTTTCATCAACCATTACAATACGTCATAGAAGCCAAGCAAACACAGCGCGATTTTTTTCTCTTTTTATATTTTCGAATTATACGTAACCATCTGGAAGTTAATTATTCAACTGCTACCTGACATTCCTTGAGTTTGGTCCTTTCTTGGTCCTCCAAGCCAAACTATTAAAACCAATACATAAAATTGGAATATAACGGCAAGCAGCATCATCAAAAATTTTTAAAAGTATCTGATGGGCTTGGCCAGCAAATGTCTTCATATCGAACAACAAAAGTAATGAATATGGAATAGAGACATGTTAAAAAATTAGGTTATGTCATTTAACAGTTGTTTACATTGAAAATCCACTTAGTTGAAGCACCTAATAATATATGAAACTTGATATAGTATAGTATATGATCTTATTAAACTCAGTTGTGTACATTCTAGAAAAAAAAGTAGAAACATCTCAAAGGAGCACTTAAATATCTCCTAGATAAACGCTAAAACAGTTTCGGACTAACATAAACAAACAGTTTTTTCCTTTTCCTTACGCCTGACAGATATGTGGAGCAGTCGCTGTCATTTCTAACCAGGCGAAATGCTATTTTCCAAACCGACTGCTGGCCGCTTGCCATACAGCCACCAAACTATAAAACAGATAGGCCACCGCTATTATACAAACATTCCACTGAAATGTGAGGAATTGATGAAAAATGCGACCCGTCTTTTATTTATAGCGCGATTTATTTTCGCCTGGATATTTTCGGTTTCAACATCAATGCGAATAATCAAAAATAATGGACGCGTACGTACGACTGGAGTGTGACCAACACGGACTAGTTTATGTTCTGATTAATTCAGCTAATTTTTTTTTTGAAAGACAAAGAAGATAGATACATCGATTCATCGATAACGTGAAATCAAGTGAAAAACAATGACATATATGTCATATATAATATAATATTTACCAAGAATATAGTTGAAATAAGTAGTGATTGTTTATTGTAAAGCATACTTTGCAAATGCATTTCACATTTATTATTATTTAGTAACAAAATTAATAGACTAAAATAAAAATTAAGAATAGACTTAGAAGGCAACGAATGTACATCACACACAACAACAGTGATCACGATATAGTGAAACTGAGCGATTCCTCAGGCGTAGTGTCCCTGTATTAAATTAGCATTTCACTATGATCCGGAAATAGATTATGGTGCCAAGAAATTAGTTACAATTGGGAAAATTACAAGCTTTCAAATTTATCACTTACTAGGAACTCTGAAATTGATAGGCGTTAGCGTATGAAATCTATACTGACGTATGAAATAAATGATGTTTATTTTCGTAATAAACCTGTAAAATACACTTTTTAACACTGATTGGGGATACACTGATTATAGCGACCCTCCAACTTTTCGATACCCTTTTTGTAGTACGATTTGTACTTTACTTCAAAATAGGCATCAGTTTCAGTGACCACCGTTTCATTCGACAAAAATTTGTTTCCAGCTTCCATTCCTTTGAGATCTGAGAACAGGAAATAGTCGCTGGGGGCCAGATCTGGAGAATACGATGGATAAGGAAGCAATTCAAAGCCCAATTCATGGATTTATGTCATCCTTTTCACTGACCTATGACACGGTGCATTGTCTTGATGAAGCAGCACTTTCGCTGTTGATAATCCTTCCTTTTTCAAGGTAGTCAACGAAAATTACTCCATGCGCATCCCAAATTACAGACGCCATAACCTTGCCAGCCGACTGTTCATCCATTGTCACATATCAACGCAAAAACTGGGTTTTTTACGCTTGATCGTCTTTAAACACTGCTCCAAATCACCAACTCGTCGTTGTTTTTGGTCAAAAGTGAGGTCGCGCGGCACCTACTTTGCACAGAGCTTTCTCATACCCAAATATTCGTGAATGATATTATGTACACGTTCAGTTGATCTCTTTAAAGTGTCTGCTGTTTCATTCAGTTTCAATTTACGGTCATTCAAAATCATTTTGTGGATTTTTTAAATGTTTTCGTCGGTAACAAGTTTTTGGGCGACCACTGCGTTCACCGTCTTCGGTGCTTATTTCACCATGTCTAAACTTAGCATACCAATCCTAGATGGGTGATTTTCATGGGGCAGTGTCTGGAAACTCGACATCAAGCCAAGTTTTTGCTTCAACTATATTTTATCTCTTCAAAAAGCAATATTTTATCAACACGCGAAATTCCATTTTATCAATTTTTTTCACAGTACCTCTAATTTGCTTCACTCAAAATACTATAATTCACAACCTAATGATCCGACAACTGTCAAATTTATACACGCTTCTTTTGACGGTTAGAGCTAACTAAAAATATATGTACTAATTTTAGTAGCGTCATCTATGTGTCAGGCCGGGGACTTTTCAATTGACCTGTTAAAATAATATCGATTACTTAGATCCTCATCAAACATACTGACGTGATTCTGAAACTCAAATTTAATTCTTATAAAAGATAGTGATGAAAAAACGAAACAATCCACTAGAATAAATAGTATATATACAACTCTTTTAGAGACACACCTACGCAGTACTGACATTTACTTGGTCATCGCATTTTTAAAAAACCGTTAAATATGTCATCAGGTCAAGAACAGCTATAATAACAATTTGATTTGATCTTGAATGCATGCAAATAAAGTCATAAATAATTCTGTACTATAATATTACCAATATTTTTTTTATAAAGCTAAACTTTATCACACTTGGTAGTACCCACGTCAGTATAGATGATTAAAAACAACTTCTCAAGTACTAATGTCAAGCTCTTTTCCAGTATTTTCATGTATAAGCTGTTACTGTGTCTGTAGTCACCATATTTATGTACGCGGTGTTTACTACTGCTTAACATTGTTTTAAGAACATCAGTTTTTAAATTTTTTAGGGTGTTATAGATCCTTATGTACTGAATAGCAGGTTAATGAGGAATACCTAATAAAATATAAAAACATGGATACCGCACTTAATTAATTCCTATGCTTTTTTAAGATAATTTTAAGGATATTACAAGAATGGCTGTTGTAACGGATTAGAAAATGTTTGATATCATCGTGCCTGTGATTTGGAATCTAAATTTTTAATTAATAATAATAATAAAACAGTTATTATAAACGAAAAAGATATTTTCTTTTAAGTGTCCTACCAAAAACTATACTTTTTTCCGATCGATTGTGTTTATTACATCTTACATAATTTTTTTTCGAATGCATTCGAAGAAAGGAAATTACTACTCTGCAATATTCCTGCATGTCTCACAAGCTTTTGACTGGGTATGCCATTTGGGATTTATTTGCAAAATGAGAAATTTGCTACCGCTGAATTACTGCCAACTGCATTCTCAATACTTAAATGTATTTCGGCTTATATATAGTATATTGGGACCACTTCTGTATTTGCTTTTTATTGCAGATATCCCAACAACAAAAGAAAAAGTACATGGAACATTCGCCATGACACAGTTATCATGGCAAAATATATATCTCTGTCTAAGAGAAAGTACAAGTAGCAGTCAACAAGAATTATAAATGGACTAGAGACAGCAAAATAAAGCTTAATAGCTCCAAATCTGTCCATGTTAATTCTGCGTTGCAGTTAAACGAAAAAAACCTAGCTATATCACTTGACGGATGCCGGATTCATCAAGCAGAATCAGCTAAATACATCAGCTTACATCTCTCAGCTTGGTTAAATTGGAAACATCACGTTAGACAAAAGGCAGAACAGATTGACTCAAAGTCAAACAACTGTACCTAAAATCAATGGTTTATCATTGGCTTATCAGTCTATTACAAAGCCAATTTGGACCTATGGGGTGTAAATATGAGGTTTCTACGATTAATTACCAATGCTCATCGCCACAGCCGTGATGTTTTTTTAATCCATCAAAATTAATTTATAGTTCTAAAATGGCCGAGATATAATCTGGTAATAAAACCATCAAAATAAAATACATTTTCAATAATGGCCAACTTATTATTAGTAATGAAGTTCTAAATTCTAAATGTCAACGCACTTGCTTTTAAAACGTTGACCGAGAGAAAGGTAAAAAGACTGATAAAAAATCGATACAAGAGCAAACGACTGGAAAAAAGATTCGGTCATTATTTAGAAATGTCGAATACTAAAAATAGTTTATGTACATTCCTCTAACGAAATTGATTTGAATGAATAATAAACGAAAAACAGGTTGAACACAAACAGTATCGATCCGATACTCATATAGACGGGCGATATCAATTAAACACAGTAAGCTCTGTTTCTATCCAGAAACAGTTGCGTCTGGGTTTTATTGTTCTCACTATAGGATGGAAATGTAACGATTGTTAGAGAACGATGGCAATAAATGTGGCTCCTATCTAAATCATTTTATCGGAAATAAATATTTTACATCTTGATAAGTTAATATTTATTTTAATAAAGTGACTTTAATTGGAACGGCTTTTTTCTTTCTCTATATAGCGAAAATAATTTTCTTGAAAAAAATTATATGGTTTTGTAGAATTTTAAAACAATAAAATAATATATGAGCTTCGTTCGTAGAGTTTCAAAGGTGTAATCAAAAGGATGGTTACGGTAAAGATGGTACGATGGTGCCATTGTGAGATGTTGCCATTTCACAAGCAATCGAAAAGTTTTAGTTTTGGTGTTTAAACTGATGAAATCTCTAATATCCTTGGCTTGTTTATAATTGATATAAAGTTATTGTTTACTCTTTAGTTTATGTGTTGTGCGTTATTCTCACTTTATCGTTATTTTACATATAAGATTATATCACACGAATTTATTTGTTAATTTTATACTTCATCAGTAGAGTTAAGAAGTTTATTCATTTGGATATACTGTTTATATTATTTTTATTCTATTATTTTATTATCTATCCAATTATTTATTTTAATTTTGCAAACTGGATCCATTTCTATAATAACTATATACTTTGTGTAAGTGAGACAATTGAACAAGAAACTTGTCTTGTCTGAACTGAAATTGAACTTGTCTTTGTCTGAACATTATGAAACATCGAAATATAATATTTTAGTGCGCTTGTTAGGCGTTCCTATAAGTAGACTTTCGTATTTTTCAGTGATTGGTTGAGCGGATCGACGTTCACTTTTAACATCGAAATTTACAGAATGAAAACGAGCACACCCATTCTGACAAAGACTGAACGCCACCTAAGCACTCATCGACATAAAAACCATAATTTTCTAAGAACCTGCGCAGACCTTGCAGGCAACATTGTGTAAATTGTTATTTATCAAACGCTTATCAAAAATCTAGTAGGAAAAATCAAATATACTCCTCCCTTAACACTACATAACACTACAAGTTCTACGGCAACCCGTAACACAACTGAACAATATGTTCCTTTTATATCAGATAACAAAACATATCTTTAAAAAAATCATACTCAGAGAGATGCAATCCACGTTTTAGTTGAAAAGTACTGGATGTATGAATAAGTTTTGACGGTTTAGATGTAACTTGGTACAATGTATTTTATTTAAAGTATTGCCCATTGGTAAGTACGATGTTTCCCAAACCTTCAGGCAGCATGCGGATACTGCGTCGAAAAAATTCTTTGCCTTTTGTGACGATCTAAGAAAAGTAGAGGTGATAGTCCGAAGGAGCGATGTTTGGCGAATATGGTGGATGGTGGTGACCACTTAACTCTAGTAGATTTACACGAATTTTGTGTGACCTTGAAAAATAGTTGATCTTTTGAAACTTTTCAAATCAGAGAAACTTTAAATTATATATTAGGTAGTATTTTCTTTTCCTTAATGGATATTACTCATTTGTATATTTAATATTTGACAATTTTCTTGTTTTGTTTTACTTTAATTATAATTTGGACCAAACAACCACCCTTACTGCTGAACTTTGATCTCTTCACAACTCTATGCTTAGTATATCCCCGTACAATAATATTTAGTGAAAAATATTTTAGTAATCATAAATATTTAGTATTAAATAAATTATACAAATACGGACTTGGTAGCCGCAGTAGTTAAGACGACAGGACGGTCTTCCTACTGCTGCGTTAGTCATGGGAGACATGGGTGCTTCTGATTGTAATTGTAAATATATTTAGACAACAATGTAAAAAATGACAAAAGAATAAGCATCCCAGTCTTGTCAGTAACTGGGCTGGGTAAGACCGGATGTCTTCTGAGATGGTGTCTATGCCGAAAACCCTAGATCGGGATCCACGTTCAGCCGGTCCGATGCAATCCCTATAAAATCTAGTTCAACAACCGACTTCAAAGTGGTCAGTTGACAGTAATTAAAATAATACTGTAAATAGAAAAATGTTTAGATAAGTATTAAGCTAAATTGTGTGTATATAGTAGAATATAAAATACGTGTAGTAGATAGGTTAAATAAAGTTTTTAATTATTTTTAATTAGTTATTACAACGACTATTATGTAAATATTTTATTTTTTCCAAATTTATTTTTGAAGTCGGTTTGTTTTGTCAAAAATATTTTATATATTAATGTTTGTGATTGTTTGAAATTTGTGATTGTTCTAGGCAATAGTGTAAAATCCGACAAGGAAAATGATCCCAGTCACGCCAGTAACCAGGCTGGGTAAGATCGGATGTCTTCTGTGATGATTTCTAAAGTTGGTCACTCGCCAGTCGGTAGGCTTAATGCTGAGGATCGTGGTTCGGAGCCCACGTTATATATATATATATATATAAAATAACATTATACACAAATATCTGATTATTTTAGATACAAAATATGTGAAAACTTTGTACGTGTCTTTGAAAGTTGAGCGTTTCTCTCGATTTCCCCTCTTGCCCAATAGATCCTGATTTAGATCCAATGTGACCCCCTCGGAAGTGCACTCTTTCGATTAAAAAAAGAATTTTGAAAATGGGAGAGAGAGAAATTGAAAGAGAAATCGGCGAACAAAAAATATATATAGAAAAATATAATATATACAGTCGAACGTAAAACCTCCTCCTTTTTCGAAGACGGTTAAAAAGGAGACTTCAGATATTTTTTTTATTTAAAATTAAGCTTTTTAATTTATTAAAGCTGTTTAATAACAAATTTAATATTATACTAAAACTATAAATGTCAGAACATTTCCTCCATCGTTTAATACAGTTCTTGTTACACAGATTACTCGTATTACTACTGTTACAGTCTACTAGATATGATCAAATCTATTAGTTAGGAAACTTATCTGTTAAAAGGTAGTAGGATGCAGTAGTAGTTGATAATTAACTTGTTTTTAAGATTGTAGTTAAATGTTATTAAAAATAGATAAGTGAATACATATTTATATAATAGACTTCTTATTAAATATTCATCAGTTCGTGGAACACAACATTGGTAGTTAACGTGTATTCGATTTTAATATATTCTATTGAAACGGCTATTAATTTAATATTCATTGATGACGAAATGTACAATTATACAATATTCTCATAGGAACTGTTGTTTGTCTGTTCCAAGTCATTAATATAATATGATGGAAAAGGGGAAATGTATCATCGATACCGCGGCGTGTTCCGGCTAAAAATAGACAAAAAACTATGTTAGAATCTGGACGATGTTTTGCGAGATACTATCATCGATTTTATTATTTTCAGCCAGTTGCTACGAGGTCAGTTCCTTTTCGTGTTTTTTCTTTCGTATCCTAAAATACTTAGGTAATAATTTTAAATTAAATCGCAGATTTTTAGTTCAACATTGTATTTTCTGTATTTATGTGAATACATATCGAGTAATAAATTAAAACATGGCGACCATGGTTTTATAACACATACGCACTTGTTTACTTAAACTTTGCATGATTGTTTTGTACAAATCTAGCTGAATTGTTGAGATCCTTTTCTAGGGTGTAGGTGGTCATAGCCTCGTTGTAGTAATAAATTATGCATTTAAAAATCCAAGGAAACTATAGTTAAAATCGCAGGTAATTCTAATTATGACCAATACGGGATATGAAATGATTTTAGTAATCTATGACTGGTTTCTCGAGCTATATAACACGTGGCACCATCTTATTGAAACTCCACGTCGTCCACATTTATATATTGTACATTTTGAATACAATAATTGCCTTGTTTTTTCGCAACAGCAAGCATCATTAACTGATATTATGTACAACATGAATTGTCACGGTGTTTTTTTTTGTTAACACCGACTTTGTAGTAACAAATTTGTTGACATTCAAATATTGCAGTGTATATGGGTCACCATACAATTTATATTTTTAGTTTTTTTAATTATTAACATTCTTATTAACTTATTAATTGAATACAATATGAATAAATCCAGAAACGCAGATTACAATGGTTTAACATTGTCCTGCGGTACCAATGGCAGTAGGCTGAGGCGTAGACATTCTCCCTAACAAGTTTTCACTCATTAAAATTTCTCTCTGGTATCAGATCGCTTGCGCATCCACCTTATAATCTCGATGGAGGTCAATATTTCTTGTTTCTGATATACAAGCACACATTAACTTATTTTTATTATTGCTTGCTGGCAAAATTTATTCTTTAATATCTATATGAATATTAGATGATAATATTTGCTATGATTTTAAAAATATTGTTATAAAACTTACTGAAGTACACCAGGAACTGTTGGGTAATAGCTTATTATTTAATTATTATTTATTTTACGTTTAAAAGTTATTAGGTTTTTGCCCTAATTATACACTGATATAAATATATGTTACCAATATGATTGAATTGCCGGTAATTTAAAGACAATACTTTATTGCTTTAATGATTTTGTGGAAGTAAATATTTGTTTATTTACTCGTAGACAAATAATCGGAAGATTTTATAAAAATAGACACATTGATAAATACTTGCTTTTAGGTTTATTTTATGTGAAACTAATCTAATAAATTTTTAGAATTTGTATATGAGTAACAGTGTAAATAAGTTACTTAAAAAAAAACTGAAAAAAGTATGTTATTTCATGTTCAAGTTTTACAACAGATAAAAACTATATACCCTATATAATATGTGGTCAAAACCATATTATACCAAAAACAGCATAACTTTTTCAGCATGAATGTTTTTTTACTTTTACCTCTACCATCATAGGAGAGTTTTTAAAATTCAAGGCCTTCAATATCTGATGTGAAAATATATAATAATGGATTCATAGATTTACAAACATATCTGGCCTTCAGTAAAGAATAATTTTCTGCTCTTTCATTGAATCTGCAAAAATGAACAAACAGTTTCGATTTCAAGACAAACCCCTCTCAATTCATCATGCTGCAAGGTTGTCAGGCGAAGTAAACTGCAGTTTTCATGACAAGATCTTTATGAGGGCTGTCTTCTTGGATATCACGGCTTAGTTTTTAAGTCTTTAAAACCGATCATATGATGAATAACCATTGATTCTTTTTCAGCTAGAATATTAATATAATGTATAGTTGGTGGTACTGCTACACCTATACTGTTTAATATCTCACATCGGACATCTCTAAAGTTGAAAGTTTACAAGTTTTCCAGAACAAAGTCCTGAGAAGTATTCTAAGTGCACCGAGATACTATAGAACTGATTACTTACATCGAAACCTTCAGATACCGATTGTCACTCAGGAAATCAAGAGTATTACAATCCTTGGATAACACTAGAACAGGACACAAACTCAAAAGAATTAAACCATTACGTACTGTAGTGAAGTGAGATGCGTTTAATAGAAAAACAGTAGGGTTAATACCTAAACATAAACAACACCAGAGACTAAGATAGTGCCGAGTCCTATATAGATATGTACCTAGATCTAAGTTAATGTAAAGACAAATTGTCGGTTAGTCGACAACGACCAGTAACAATGTAATAAATAAAAAAAATTGTACTTATAAGAAGTCCTTTATCGTCACCTTAATGATTGTTATAAAATACTGTCTGGATTTTTTATATCAAATAAATAATATTTTCCCTAACAACCTAATTTATAAAAGAACAACATAACGTAAAGGAAAACAAGTTAATTAGGCAAGGTGTTTTTTTTTTCGTTGAAGATACAGCACAGTCTAATAATAAGTGAAAAATGACCTATTTTCAAGCCCCCCACAAAACAATGCGAGTTCCTTCGAAATAGGGAAAAATGTTTTCGATGTCCTCTCACTCGAACGGTCGTTCTCGACACTTTACGAGTGGGGCGTTGATTTTTCTAAATCACCTCGTGGGCCGTAACAGTTATTAGCATCATCCTACACACGATAAAACGACAACAAAGGCTAAGGAATAAAATAACAGGCGGGCCTTCGAGTCACGCGTTAAATAACGTCTTTTTACGTCCGCTTCTTATCTGCACACTGGGATCGCTTGTACCGTTTCGCCAGATTCGCTCTTCCTCGAATAGTAAACAGATGTAATAACGCGAAGAAAAAAAACCTTGTTGGGAATTTCACTTGTTTTGATGAGCTAATGAAGCCGCGAGGAAATTCCCTTTCTGATAAACAATAAACCAGTTCTTCGTCTTTAATTTTGGGTGTACGAATAAGGTTCGTCGTTCAATAAAAGTGCTAAAATTGTCTTATGTAAAACGCCATATCATAAGACTGAACATCTGTGATCAACATAACCTTGAATTATCAGTAATTTTGAAGCCGTACGTTACACGAATGTATGTTACACGAATTCCTATTTGCCTTGATCACGTCATACCTTGAAAACGACTCTACCGATTTCATTCATCTTTTTTTAAGTGTCCTAATATTTCGTAGAAAGTTTTTACAGGCACAAAATTATGAAAATTGCCCAGAATATCGGAAAATTTCAGTAAGCTTAACGTGTATTTAAAATTCGCGCATTTGATAATTTGACAGTGACAGTTTGATATTATTGACTAATTTTGTTCTTCAAAATGCCACCAATTAGACGTACCAGCTCAGATCCCAGAACTCACAATGCTGAAAGTCAAAGAAATATTCAATTAAGTCAAACTGACAAGCAACGCGAGGCACGAAATGAAGTTGAACGTAATCGATGGAGTCGAAATGAATAACCTAAAAATGTTGCTCTTAATTCCCATCGAGCTGCATTCAATTATAACGCAACAATTGATTACAATTCACAGAAAATCGTTGCTATTAGACCAATGAACGTCGTATTTCCATATTATAAGACATTTAAGCATAAAATGAAGCCTCTGGATTGTGTTGCACCTGTTGCCAAGTGAGATTGGCGTCACTGGCACGGCCACCAGAGCCACTACATTCATTGGTGCCCGGAAATTGCATTTTTTAATTAATTATATATTAAAACTGGTCTTCTAGCAAAACCATTAATTTATTCTAAACATCTGTGTCACCTTTAGCGATCGCATAATTCCTCGAAAGTTTGCAAGTTTCATTAGTTTCCACATTCAACGATAGCTTGAGTGTAACGTTCACGGGAGTATTGTTGACACATTTTGTTGCTGATTTAAAAGGGAGAACGTTTCTTTGAACGATTTGTCATTGTTAATAGTATTGTAATTAAATGTAATTGTATCAATTGTAATCCCTTAATCATTTGTTGGTAAGCTTTCAACACAATTAAAAGTAATACTTCATTGTGAATATCTTCGTTCAAAAAAATAGAAAACCAATGCATAAACAATGTTGTGCATTAAAAATATTACAGTAAACACTATGTCTTTGAAATAGTTTTTTAGAATTAAATATTCGATTTTGAAATGAATATTTATAGCTTAGGCAGGACAACGCCTCTCGGGTCAGTTAGTATGTTAAAAATTCTTAGTATTTTTGAGTAAGGTCAGGTAAGTCTCATTAGAATTAGGTGCTTGCATGTTTCTCGATCATTCTTTCGCTCTAAAAAGGTTAGACAATGAAACAGCGCTATTGAAACGATTCGAAATGGTACATTTGGTCGTCGTAATTCGTCTGGCTTTTACTCCTTTTGGATCATTCCCTCACATGTAAAGCTCTGAAAACAAATGCTATACTGTCTGAAAAAATGATACAAGCTTGAGCTGGGTTTTCATGCATAAGTTTTGCAATTCATTGTGTTCCAACATTTTTGGTCCATCAGGACTTTCTATTATATTAAAATAAGAATGTGCTAGCAATGTGAATTAACTTTCGGGTATGTCGTTATTTGTGTTATATTGGAATGGACGCTTCTACCCTTCCACTTAAGATAAATTATGTCGTTCAGTTTCACTTCTTAACGCCATTTACACACTAAACACTTACAATAACAAATTATTTTACTTTTACTGAAGTCAAACAATATGCCAAGTGCTGTTAGAAACTTTCAGCTAATATTTTATAGTTTAGGGATACATATATGACAGTGTTGGCTTATTATTTTTCTTCATCTTATTCTATAGAACAGGTACACAGATTAGTCATTAAACTAACAAAAACTTAAACGATAAAAAATATTGCTTCGCTGATATTTCTCGATATATCTCAGGCCTTTGACAAGGTGTGACACACTGGACTGCATGTTAAATTGAAAAAGCTTTTGCCCCATACGCACTTTCAACTGCTGAAATCCTATCTCACGGACAGACATTTTCTTGTCAAACAAGGTGACGAATACACTGACCTATACCCTATATATTTGACCGACCTTAAGAAACACTACTGTTGCAACATATGTTGACGATACAGCGATTTTATCATCACACGAGAATCCAATATCAGTCACAAGAAACCTCCAACTACATCTTTTTTTTTTTTTTTTTTTTTTTTTTTATTATTACTCTTCGTGAGTCCACAATCTGCCCTATTGGCAATAAGTATTTCTTCTGTTTATATTATATATACATGGCATGTAGAAAATCACTTCATTAAGCAATCTTCTGTATAAAATATTATCTTAATTAATTAGTCTTATTCTAATGCTTATTCTAAACTCTACATATGTCCAGTAATCAGATCAGATGGTGTTAAACGTTTTAGTCTACGCACTTCACTATCACGTCGCATATTTAGCTGATTAGCGAGTACATTGGGATGCACTGACACTCTTTCGAAGTACTTCACACAAACACGTTGGATTACACTCGTTATAGGTTCTAGAGGAATATCGCGTTGTATCACTTTATTTGAAATATAGTACGGAGCATCAACAATGGCACGCAACACCTTATTTTGGAACCGTTGAATGATGGATATATTGGATTTGCTAGCGGTACCCCATAGTTGAATTCCATATGTCCAAATGGGCTTGAGTATAGACTCATACAGCAATACCTTGTTATCTAATGATAACTTGGATTTGCGCCCAATGAGCCAATACATTTGATATAATTTTAGTCCTAGTTGTTTCCGTTTAGAGAGTATGTGCTTCTTCCAGGTTAGGCGTCGATCTAAATGCATACCAAGATATTTAACATGGTCTGCTTGGGGGAGTTGGCGATGATTGATATTTACTGGTGGACATGTTCTTCTACGCAGGGTAAACGTTATATGCGTGGATTTTGTTGCATTGGCTTTAATGCGCCATGTCTTCAACCATAATTGTATTTTCTCCAGGTGGGTTTGTAGGTTTATTGATGCTGTGACTGGATCTTCATGGGATGCTAAGATGCTGTATCGTCTGCATATGTTCCCACAGTAGTTATTTTTGTGGTGGGCAGATCAGCCGTATACAGAAGATACAGTACTGGACCCAGTACACTACCTTGCGGAACTCCTGAATATATGGGATTTAATTCGGTATGTTCATCGCCTTGATTTACAATAAAATGTCTGTCAGTGAGATACGATTTTAGTAGCTGATAGTCCGGATGAGGGAGAAGTTTCTTTAGTTTAACCTGCAAGCCCGTATGCCATACTTTGTCAAAAGCCTGAGATATGTCTAGGAAAGCAGCCGAACAATATCTTTTGGCATTTAGGTCAGCGTTTATTTGGTTTACAAGTCTATGCACTTGTTCTATAGTCCCATGCTTATTGCGAAAGCCAAACTGATGTTCTGGAATAATTTTTCTTTTTTCTATTATATAGTTTAGTTTTTTTTATGTATAACTTCTCGAAAACTTTCGAGATTATTGGTAATAAACTTATAGGTCGGTAGGAGGTCACATCTTCTGGTATTTTGCCTGGTTTAAGTATCATTAATATTTTAGCTACTTTCCAGATACTAGGGAAGTAATTAATTCGTAGCATAGCATTAAATATATATGTTAATAGTTTTATAGCCTTTTCTGATAGTTCTTTTAAAATTTTGCCAGTAATTAAGTCATAACCAGGAGCTTTTTTAATATTAATCTCTCTCATTATTGTATGTTTAACTTTTTTGACCGTTAATTTCTCGTGCGGTAAATCCATTTGAAATGGCGAATCTAGAAAGCTAGTAATTTTATTTTCGTCATCTTTATGTAGCTGAGACTGGAAAGGTTTAAAAACATTTTTTAAGTGTTTTGAGAAAATGTCGGCCTTCTCTTTATTGCTTCTCGCCCAATTATTTTCGCTTGTTTTAATAGGTGGGTTATGCTGCTGGGATCTCCTAAGCTTTTTTGTTGCTTTCCACAACGAATAGTCTGTAGCCTCAGTTGATGTCAAGTTTTCTAGGTATTCTTGAATGCCTTGGTTCTGTTCGATTTGGATTAGATCTCTCAGCTCTTTTATGGCCCTATTAAATTTTCTTTTATTCTCTTCAGTCCTTTGCTGTTGCCAATTTCGTCGTAACTTTCTTTTTTCCGCTATCTTTTTCTGTATTGTACATGATATATGTGTATTTTTTCTTGGAAATGTTTCAATGTTGGGAGTCGCGGAATATGCTGCCTCCTGTATATTTTTTGTAAGATTTATTGCTGCTATTTCTATATCCATTTCAGTTTGTAACGGTAAGTTTAGAGAGATATTTTGGTCTAAGTTTTCTCTAAATGAGGGCCAGTTAGTTCTATTATTGCACAGAGAAGGGGGTTTATCTTTGATGGTAATTTTTGAAGAAATTGTTACTATTATTGGTGAATGATCAGAAGACAGGTCGAAACATGATTCTGCCTGACACTTTTTTGGATCAATATTTTTTGTAATACAGAAATCTATTGTATCTGGTTTTTTATTTCTGTCTGAAGGCCAATATGTTGGTTCACCAGTAGAGATATGTTGTAAGTTATCTATCCTTATGGCTTTGAGCAGTTCTCTACCTTTTGAGGTTATTATTCTTGAACCCCACATTAAATGTTTTGCATTATAATCTCCTCCTGCTATAAATCTATTACCTAGCGTACGGAAGAATTCTTGAAATTGTTCTGCCTTGTTGTTATGTTTGGGTGGGCAATAAATCGCAGAAATTGTTAATGGTCCATGGGCTTCCTCTATGGTTATACTGGTGGCTTGCAGGTAGTCTTTGCGGAATTTTTCTTTTTCGAAATGCTTTATATCATCTCGAATTATTATGGCTGTACCTCCATGTGCTTTATCATCAGGGTGATTTGTATGATAAAGCTTATATTTAGGAACTTTCAAATAATTTTTGTCCGTAAAGTGTGTTTCGGAAACCATCATAACGTCAATATTTTGTTCAATTACGAACATTTTTAGTTCCCTGGCATGTTGTTGGAGCCCATTGGCATTCCAGACGGCGATTTTGTAGCTATTGGTTTCAGGCATTAGGCAAGTTTGCTTACGACGGTTGTGAGTAGACCAAGCATCGTACTCATTTGATCCATTAGTTTGGCCATCATATTTTCTAATCTTGAGATGTTGCTAGTTTCAGTAGGTTGAGATATTGTCTCTCGTTTTTGTGCTGAACCATTTTCAACTATTTGGGCATAAGTTATGTCTGGTTGACTTGTTCTGGTGGGTAGTGGTAGATTGGTAGTAGTGGATTGTTTTTGTTGATGCCTTTTTTCCCTTAAGGCAGGATAGAGTTTCTGCTGTAGTTGCTTGTGAACTGCGCAACCCTTGTAGTTCGCTGGATGATTTCCGTTACAGTTGACACATTTCACTTTTTCATCGCGAACTTTACGAGTACAATCTCCTGTCTTATGTTCTCCTGCACATTTTACGCATCTATATGATTTGCGACAGTAAGTCTTTGTGTGCCCGTGCGCTTGACACCTTGTGCATTGTGGTATAATTCTTTTTATATGTGGTGGTTCGCATTTAATAATATTATTTTCCAATTTGGTGATTTCATACACCGCCTTATTGTTTCCATTAGGTTTTATGTCTATATAAAACATAGGCAGAGGTTTTTTTGTCGTGTGATGTCGTATATTGTGAATATTTACGACCTCGTGGCCTTTTTCAGCTAGTGCTACCTTGATGGTGTTAAAGTCCGTCCCGTGATGTAATCCTTTTAATACGAATTTAAATGTTCTCTCGGATTTTGGCCTGAATGTATGGTATTGGGTGTTTCTTTCATCTAATTCTTTTATAAGAACTTTAAAGTGATCCGCTTCGAACAATTGGATTTTAATTGTTTCATAGCTCACTGTTTTAATTGTGTAGTTCGTAGTAATGGTTTTTAATAAATCATGGATGTTTTTTATTATTCCTACCTTATAGACTGTTATTGGTGGTGGTTTGGGAACAACTTTTTCAGGGCTTGGTTGTATGTTCTCTTCAATTTCTTCCGACAGGTTGCTAAAACTGTTTTTTGTCTCTATCGGTTTCTGCAACCAATAGTCACTGATTCTTGTTTGTTTCCTCGCGATTTCTTCTTCTGGACTTCTCAATCGTTTTTTGTTAACGACTGTAGTCCATTCTGATGGTGGAGTTTGCGTTATTGCTGTTTGTTCTAATCTTATATCAAAGTGTGCAGGTGATTTGGTTGAATCGCTATTGTTTGCCATTTTTTAATTTTTAATATTTTATTTAATTTACTTCCAGAGGATAAAAAAAATAAAATAAATACATTGTTTATTTCACGCACTTCATTTTTCACTTACGTTATTTTAGCACTAGTTTTTTACTATAAATACAATAAATGAATTTCAAAAGGACTGTTGTAAAATAAGATGAAATTATTTTAAACACTAATAAAAATGAGATGCAGTCCTTTTGTCTGGTCACGTAAACACGTATTCACTACACTTTAGGTCCACTGAGAGACGGATAGCCGCATCTGTTATGCGTTTTTAACACTCAATTAAATAACCGTAATAAAATACTGGGTTTTTTTAAAGAAAGGTATCTTTTTATAGCTTGGACCGTATTGAAAATACGTCTTCACCCTACGAAGGTTGGAACTGAACTCACCAAAAAAAAAACTACATCTTAACAAAGTCAAATTGTGGTTGGTCGGTTGTGGTTGGCGTATCAAAGTAGATAAGACAAAATCTACCCATGTGGCATTCAACCTTTGTAAAAGAAGATGTCCCTCAGTAAGATAGAATAATGATGAACTTCCGCAAGCAGACAACGTTAACTATCTGGAAATGCATTTTGATCGATGTTTGACTTGGAAAAAACATATAGTGACAAAACGCAAACCGCTTGAGCTTGTCCTAATGCGCCCAACAAACTGATTCTGCGCGATATCCCCTTGGAACCCATAACGAGTGTGATTCGAAGTGCTAGTGCGAAGTACTCTAAAAGACTATTAGTGCATCCGAATGCACTCGCCAAATACAGTACTCGACAGTGTAATACATACGCTTAAACGCAAACTACCATACGAAATAATTAACAGACACATAGAATGAGATTTAACAGTCTCTAGAATAAGCTAGAATAGTTGTTAGAATAAGTTAAGATAGACTTAATAAGTTGGAATGGTATCTAGAATAAGATTTAGATTATAAGTTGTACAGCAGATCACTTACTGAAGCGATGTTCTATATGTCATGGCAATTATATAATGGAAATCATATAATAATATTTATTGCCCACGGGTCGACTGTTGAGTTCTAAGAGATTAATAAAAAAAATCTTATTCTAGAGCAACTTTGCAAATCTTTGCAAACTAATCGGCAATGTGGTCTCGGTAACTTAACAATCATTTTGATCGCTACGCATATAAAAATTTAACTATTTTCATTCTCTTCCTGACAATTTACTAAACACCTTGCTTACTACGATGATTGTTGAACCACCAAGGGTAATAATAATAAAAAATAATAATATAAACAGAATAACAATATGACCCAAATTTATGAGCAAGTCCCAAGACTGCGAGTGATAATTTATAGCAAATAAAAAAAGGACAGTATCAATATCTTTAATATCATTAATACGATTTGCAAATATTTGCTGATCTCATGATAAGAAACGTTAAAAACATTCCATACGACATCCCGAAAATAACACAAGTAGTTGTTGCTTACGTTTAAAACCGATGATTAAACTATTTATCTCGCTTAATTTAATATTGCATGGAACGTTGTCGTTTTATTATCGGGCGAGGTCGTCATCAGGTTATCGCCGGTTGTTTGCTAACGTTTCTGTACGAGAAAAGGAGAGCGAGCGTATGACGGCCCGGGAACGAGAGTGAGAGAGAGACATAGAGGCCAGATACGCAACTCGTACTCAACAAAAACGATGTTTAGAATACCTTTATTAGCACCAAATAAACACGTACCAGCGTTATCGCGAACATTTTTTGACTCGACGGTTTATCTTTGGAATAATATAACGCGCGTTTATTTTTACTTCTGCTATGCGCCAACGGCCACGGTTTCCGGTTTTGCTTTCCAAGCCTCGTCCTTGACTCGAAACCGTTTTTCGTTCCAATTTGGTCGTTATTAATTCGTAATTAAATCAAATGAGAGAAAAATAATGGTGACTCAGATGGCACAGCCAGCATTTCATACTATTAAAGAGTATAATTAAGTCTCAGTGATGTTTTAAAATCTAAATTTAGCCATTTTGTTGCGCAATAATGAAATGTTATGTTTGATTCATGATATTGTTAATTGTTAGCGTTTACTTTTTCCCATTTTTCTCTCAGCATCGGGATACCTAGCGAAACATATTGTAAAATATTTATATATAATGTGCAATAGCGGCTGGTGCATAAGCGCTGCAGTGCTGCAAATAATTATGTAATATCACTAAAATTCTAAAATATTTTCAAAAAATATTAAAAAACTGCAATGAAAGTGCGAGCAACGGACGTAACGTATAACCTACCGTTGGTAGCTATCGAGACACGCTTTTTTTTAGGCCTGATTTACCAGCTGAAAAGGTTTCCTTGCTGATGTTATGAGATGCTGATGATATGTTCCTTGTTGTATGAGAACCTTTGGCGTCACGAAGAACCGTTTTTGGGGGGATAGTCTTCGGGGTTACCTGATTGGGAATCTGATAGGGATCTGATGTGGGAATTGTTGGAGAGAGCTGAGGTTGCATGGAATTTCTTGTATAAGAAGAAAACGAATCGTCTTATTTCTGGTGTGGCAGTTTCCCGATGAATTTGGGTGTTTCTGACAAACTATGGTACGTTCAGAGTTTGCCTGAGAAGTTTGTCACTTCCGTATGTTCCTTTTATGCCACTGTTAGTTATTTATTCAAGAAATGATTGCAGAACACTAAATGGTGCACTACCTCTTCTAAAATTATTAATAGCAAACAATCTAGGAGGTGCGTTGAAGGAGGCTAGACAATTATTAGAAATCGTGGTAATCAGTCGCGGGGATCATGACAACATCAGAAGCCAAAAGATGTTTCTCAACACTAAAGCACATTAAAACGTTTCTCAGAAATTCAATGGCCGAAGATCGTTCCAACAGCTCTTTCCATGCTATCTATTGAAAAACAGTTTATCTCCGATAAAGTGATTACTAAATTTACGAACAGAAAAGAACGTAGGATGGACTTAATTTTTGCAAGAATTACAGAACACCTTAAAGTTTGTAAAAATATAATGTGTCACATTCAAAGTAAAACGGACTTCGGCAGATAATTAAGGTAATAAGAATTTCGTCTCATAACACTTGTATTCATCTACCTTCGCAGATATTTGCTGACTTAGCTCCTTTTATGGAACCAATTATATGCAGGTTTTCTCGCAAGCTGTGGCTCAACTAGTGAAAACACCTACTAATTGCAATCTGCAGCAATATTCTATGGTGTTTTCATTCTGTTTAAACATCCTACAAGGCCGACTTGAGGGCACAGTGGTATTTCGTCGACAGGACGGTCTTCCTACTGTTGCGATAGTCGCGAAATCGAATCCTACTGGGTCATGGATATACTTTGATACTGATACAAGGATTGTAATTGTAAATATCTCTATAGGCAATAGTGTAAAATCCGACAAGGAAAATGATCCCAGTCACGCCAGTAACCAGGCTGGGTAATACTGGATGCCTTCCGGGATGGTCCTTAAATAGGTCACTTGCCAGAGTCGATGGGCTCAATGCCGAGGACTGTGATTCGGAGCCCACGTTACACATTAGGTATAGTTCAGATAGACCCTCGTTGGTAAAAAAGAGACTTTAAAATATATTTAAAAAATCTTATAATGCTTTTTTGTACCCTTTTAGCTTATCGCTACGCTTTTTATATCCGACGTTAAGTTTACCGTCATTAAGCTGACTTTTGATTGATATTTTCGATATTTTTTGATTGACCTACTTAAGTCAATCTTAGAACGTTTGTACAAGCTCTAAATATTGATGTGGCGATCACTTACTGAAATAGAGAAGAAATACTATTGGGTAGATTGTTAAATTACTAAAGGTAATAAAAAAATACTTTACAGCTATTTTATAAAACTATTTCATTTCAATGGAAGAAGTGGGGAATGAAACACAAGCAGAGCCGTGTTAAAATAACCAAAGGGATGTAGGATATCTGGACAGCTTACAGTTATAGTAAAATAATTTATTAGTACGGATTTCCAGTTTGTATCCGATGATTTTTGGAATTGCATTGTTTTGAAGCAAATATCCATGGTAGGGCCTGTATGAAATGATTTATTAAATATTAGTGTCGCCATCTTTAAATCCGCGGATGAACAACGAAGCTACTGCAACGTACCGTTGGTGGCCTTACACTATGAGTTGTAACTAAGTTCACTTTTGATGACCTCACAGAGTAAACAGCGCGGTTTTTTCCAGAATTCTACTAAATTATGTCGAGAAATGTTATATGTAACAAATGCGGAACTACTGCTAATTTGGCCGACTTATAGCCGACTGGTAGCTATTGGTTAATTGAATGATTATTATTTATGGCTCAATTTCTTTGTTTGAAATAACTTGTTATTTAATAGAATATTTACAAATAGCTATTTATTACAATTGAAGCTTATAGACGAGTTTTATATACTATCATTCATACCAAATTTATCTAATATATAACAGGTCAATTGAAAAGTCCCCGACCTGACACATAGATGGCTACTAGAAATCCATATGTTTTTTAGTTAGCCCTAACCCTCAAAAGATGCGTGTATAAATTTGACATATGTCGGATCATTAGTTTGTGAATTATAGCATTTTGAGTGAAGCAACTTTTGTTATTGTGAAAAAAATGGGTAAAACAGAATTTCGCGGGTTGATAAAATATTTCTTTTTGAAGGGAAAAAATACAGTTGAAGCAAAAACGTAGCTTGATGCCGATTTCGCGGACACTGCCCTAGGAAAATCAACCATCAAGGATTGGTATGCTAAACACTAAAAAAATCCACAAAATGATTTTGAATGACCGTAATTGAATGAAATAGCAGACACTATAAAGATATCAACTGAACGTGTACATCATATCATTCACGCATATTTGGGTATGAGAAAGCTCTGTGCAAAGTGGGTGCCGCGCGAACTCACCTTATAGAGTAATTGGACTGTTTGAAGGACTAAATCGTCAGAAAACGGCCGCATTTGAAAAATAAAAGTGCTGCTTCACCATGTCACAACTCAGTGAAAACGATGGTAAAAATTCATGAATTGGGCTTCGAATTGCTTCTTCATCCACCGTATTCTCCAGATCTGGACCGCAGCGACCATTTCCTGTTCTCAGATCTCAAAACAATGCTCGCTGGGGAGAAATTTTCGTCGAATGAAGAGGTGACTCGTGAAACTGAGGCCTATTCTGAAGCAAAGGACGAATCGTACGACAAAATTGGTATCGAAAATTTGGACGGACGCTATAATCAGTGTATCAGCCTTGAAGGGAATTATGTTGAATAAAAAAAACTAATTTTTCCAAAAAATGTGTTTTACTATGGTAGGCCGGGGACTTTTCAATTGATTGATTGAAATAGCTGATTGTTATTCAAGGAAATACTATGTAAAATAGCAATTTTATATTTATGTTTTTATTATTGAAATCATAACATTGATCTATATTATATTCGATATCATATTTCATATGATATCATGGAATATTGAACATTTAGGAAGGAAATCTATATGATGTTTAAAAAAATTCACTGATTTCAATGTAAACACTGAAGTTTATTTACATAATTAGATAGACATATTTAATTTAACGGGCATTATTTATTTTGCAAAAATTAATATTTTTCATTGAACTAAACAGGAAAATTTCCCATCAATAGTGTTTTATTAGGAACAACGTACTCTTGAGCGAACTTCAATAAAATTATATTTATAAAATTTAAAACTTATCATTAAGTTGAGTGTCCGATAATTAAAGTGTCTGATGTAACATAGGTAACTTACGTCATCCATAGTAAATATCCAAAAATTAATCTTTTACCTCACAGTTTTTATAAATAACAGGTAATCCCGCTACCATTCTGATTGCGCGCCATCTTGGTTATGTGACATTTAGCTCAGTTTTGCTTTAACCATTATGTTGTGTAGTATATGTTATAAAAAAAAACTGTCGTCACTCTAATTTAAAAAATTATAACTGGACATAAACTGCAAGAAAATATACTGGTAGATTTGTTAGATTGGGGAACGTTATATATCCCTAGTACATTCTTAATTTACAAATTAATTTATTACTAATGTTTTGTTGAACTTGCATCTATACTTGGGTTTATTAATTAAACTACTTAAGCGAAAATTAAGAGTATAATGCTTATACATTATACAAGTTCGTGTTATACACTATAACACTATAAAGTATCTCACGAGTAACCAGTACAGTTGTTTAATTATCGAGTTGTATGAGTCTGATCCACTGAGCTTTTTGTCTAACAATATCTTTAAATCCAGTTAAAAAATGTTTATTTCGATTATTATTAAAACATATTATACAACTGCTTACATGTTGATGTATATGATGCGAAAAAACTATTCATTTACTTTAAAATCTCTTTTATTTAATTTTTATATCATACGGATAGTCCGACTTATATAATTGTAGTTCAGATAATCATAACTGAGAGTCATAATTACAGTTGTACCGAGCAATAATTCCATCAACATATAAATGTTGAAACATTCTCGTTAACTGAAGAAAATTAACTGAATTAGAGGTTTTCAGTTGATTCCGGAAAACTCTGTGCGATTTAATAATGCTATATTTTCCTAACACAAAAAGGGATTAAATAGTAAAATTATGCCGTAATTTTCAAGGCATTCTTTAAAAGCATAAGGTTAATCACGTTGTTATTTTTTGTGTACCCTCCTTATAACTCGTAAACTGACGTTAAGCTTAAATATACATATACACCCAAAAAATATCCGAACCCAAGCTGGAAACTGTTTATATTCCGACATCGAATCGGAACAGCTTTACCTCTCGAGCTGGTATCTTTTTTTTATTTATTTCTCGCTCTCTCGAACATCTGCCTCGGCATTTGCTCTGATTACCAAGCATTTCGAAAGTAGGTGAACGTATATAAGCGGGTATAATTAAGTATATGCTGCAGCCGTTGTATTATACAAGATCAGGTACTCACCTCGTCAGCGTTGTCAGTCCATGATGTTCATTATTATTAGCGATTGTAATTAATATGAATCGTTGAATTAAAGTGATAAAATACATCTTATTTCAATCAACGTATTCATTCATGCGATAATATTGCGCATATTAGACTCAAAATTAAAGTATTGTACTAACAGGTCAATTGAAAAGTCCCCGGACTACAATAGTAAAACACATTTCTTTGGCAAAATTAGTTTTTTTACTCAACATAATTCTCTTCAAGGGTGATATACTGATTATAGCGACCCTCCAACTTTTCAATAGCATTTTTGTAGTACGATTTGTCCTTTGCTTTAAAATAGGCCTCAGTTTCGACGATCACCTCTTCATTCGACGAGAATTTCTTCCCAGCGAGCATTCTTTTGAGATCTGAAAATAGGAAATAGTCGCCGGTGGCCAGATCTGGAGAGTACGGTGGATGAAGAACCAATTTGAAGCCCAACTCATGGATTTTTAACATGGTGCATTGTCTTGGTGAAGTGAAGCAGCACTTTCTTTTTCTTCAAATGCGGCCGAATTTCGCCGACTTCGCCCTTCAAACGGTCCAATAACCATCACTGTTGATTGTCTTTCCTTTTTCAAGGTAGTCAATGAAAATTATTCCATGCGCATCCCAAAATACAGACGCCATAACCTTGACAGCCGACTGTTGCGTTTTCCCTGCACAACACTGCTCCGAATCATCAACTCGCCGTTGTTTTTGATCAAAAGTGAGCTAGCGCAGCACCCACTTTGCACAGAGCTTTCTCATACCCAAATATTCGTGAATTATATGATGTACACCTTCAGTTGATATCATTAGAGTGTCTGCTATTTCATTCAGTTTTAATTTACGGTCATTCAAAATCATTTTGTGAATTTTTTAAATGTTTTAGTCGGTAACAACCTCTTTTGGCCGTCCACTGCATTCACCGTCTTCGGTGCTCATTTCACCACGTCTAAACTTAGCATACCAATCCTTGATGTTTGATTTTCCTGGGGTAGTGCCCGGAAACTCGGCATCAAGCCAACTTTTTGCTTCAACTGTACTTTTTCCCTTCAAAAAGCAATATTTTATCAACCTGTGAAATTCCTTTTTATTCATTTTTTTCATAATAACAAAAGTTGCTTCACTCAAAATGCTATAATTCACAAACTAATGATCCGACAGTTGTCAAATTTATAAACGCATCTTTTGAGGGATAGGGCTAACTAAAAACATATAGATTTCATTCTACTAGCGCTATCTATGTGTCAGGCCGGGGACGTTTCAATTGACCTGTTAGTTTTTTCAAGTATCAACATATAAAAACACAAGCACCTCTATCTTTAAAATTACTACATAATATATCTTCCACGGCACTAAAAATATATATTCATTGCATCTACATCGAATCTGTTCGAACAGAATGGAAACCCCTCTCTCAATTCATTCAATACAAGCAATGAATGCAATTGAAATCTATACGAATTAAGTCACTGTATAATCTATATGATTACGATCATGGCTAAACCCTTTTATAAAACATTTTATTTTGCTCTTCATTCATGGTGATTAACATAAAATTTTCTTCTTTAGAGGACAGATCAGAGAATCTGATTTACCCATGCTTCAACACTTGTAGAGTCACTTTTATGTTTTGTACCTGTGGAATTCAAACGGTACTTCAATACTTGCTGAATATTATATAAATCTTAATGAATCAATAAATCTAATCATTCCAAATTCCCACTGCTTAAAGTATCTCGGGGTTCATCCAATATAGCATCTATTGGAATTTCAGCAACCAATTTGCCTGCAATCAAAATTTTTATCTTATTTTAATAACTCTCAACCTTTGATACACTCTTAAAAAGTTCTAATCAATTACACAGAAATTTACAAGTGGATTTTTAGAATTTTTTTACCAAAATAGGAAACTGGAACCTTAAGAAATAAGCATTTAGTTGTTCTTTCAATATAATCTTTCCAGGGTTTGAAATTTTCAAGCAAGTCAAACTTCAATGTTTCTTGTTCAATTATGATATTGTGGAATAACTATATGATGAATGTGCTGTGGTTTTAATGATATATGCTCACATAAAGGACATCGAGTCATATTTACATGTACCTTTACTTTTTCAGGGCCAACTATGCCTAAAATATAATGAATTTGGTATATAATTCAATCTAATTTGCAAAAATCGCATAGATATGTACCAGAATGGAATGTCCTTATATATATGTATATTGAGATTAATTTGTAAACGCTTTTTTGACAATATTCAAAAAATCGATGATTTATCCATTATTTCTACTACTTATAATCAAAATATGAACAGTACAAGAACAGATAAACTATAAATAATAAAATTCTTAACCTAATTGTAATACTTATGTTGAGGCCCATACCAGTATCAGGATTAAACCCAAATTGGCCGTTGTACTTCGTTCGATCTACCTCTCTACTGCTTGTAAATGACAACGTCACAAAATCGCAGACCGCAGACGGAAACTACCAAAGTTTACTGAATGTCAGCTATGATTCTCCAAAAATAGCCACTACTTAACTAAAATAGAGTAATCTGAAAGTAATACAATTACTGGACAGCCTGCAAGAAATTAGAAGATTGTAACGAATCAAAACACACAGACTTGTATAGTGTATTTTAGCGTTGCTTTAAGTTTACCGTAAGTACAATAAAGACTATATTTCGTAGGGAGAAAACTTATGAATCTGTCAATAATGAGGCCATCTATGTGTTCGCAGACTCAAGACCTATTAACTGAAGTGTTATATATGTTAAATAAAATGTCAGTAACATAAAAAGTAACTTCTTTTGATTATTCTCCTAAGATTTTTTCCGTAGTTGGCCGTGACGAGCTAACGAGTGAGACAGAACGAGAGAAAAAGAGAATAAAAACAATAATAGTGGACGAGTACGTGCGAAACGACGTTGGCGCTGGAAACGTTACTTTAATACCGGATTGCCATGAAAAACAAATGCCACGACACGGCCGACTGCGCCAAGTTTAATAACATTATCAATTACCGATCGGGGTTTGACGTGGTTCAAGGAGCGAGACGCAGAGAGAGAGAGAGGGAGAGAGCGCAAAAAAAACACGAAAAACTCGCCCACCAGAACGGAGCAACGAAACAATGAGGATGGAGAGAACGAATAATAGTGGAAAGAAAAAAAGTGTACGAGCCCAGCGAAAATAACGCAAAACTCACAACTGGTCGGATGTCGAAATAAAATATGCAACTGAACGTGGGGTAGAAAGTCGTCCAGTGGTTAAGATCGCTCGGAGTGTAGAGACAAAACCTTGAAACCGAACACATATTAGATTCAAAGTCAGTATAAATAGGAACGGTGTCGAGATGAGCTTTTCTGAAGTTCATAATATTAGTTATTATTAGTATCTCTCTTTTTGTATATATTTGAGAAAATCTCTATGTACCCACTTTATGTATTAAAAACAATTAATTACAAATAAAAAGATAATTATCTCAAGAATCATTTAAAATAAATATTTGTGATAATGTCGAAATTGGGTGAAAAATATACTGTAGTAGTTAGAACGATTAGATTTACAGGGAAAACCACAGCAAGTCCTTGGAGAATTTAATTTCTAAATCAGAGAAGTTTCATTGAGATTTTCTTAGTTCAAATAAATATTGGAGCTACATTTGCTGATGATATTTCGATACTTGTTGGAGACAACAGCGTAAAATCAACCAAACATTACAAGAGGCATCAATATGAAAACTTAGCCCCAGTTTTGGAAAATAAAAGTTAACCAAAGCAAATCAGTGCATATTGAATTTACTTGTAATCAAACTGCATCCCATATAGTAAAAACGCTAAACCCTAGGATAAATCTCGATGCAAAACTACTTTGGGAAGAGCACATTAAATGAAAAAAAAAACTAGTTGCTGTTGTATACGCAAATTGTAAAACCTATAGAACCCAGTTGTGGGGATACTCTGCGAAAAATAACATAAAGAAAATAACTAGGTAAGGTTAGTTTTCAAGTTCTTGTAAAATCCAAATTGTTGATTAGTCGTCAATGCAACTAATTTGCTCTGTTTTTGTCTGACGAAGTATTTCTTTATTATGCAACATTAACATGGACAGATTTGGAGCTATTAAGCTGTATTTTCCAATCTCTAGTGCATTTGTAGATTTTGTTGAATGTTACTTGTACTTTTTCTACAGTCTTAGCCAGAGATACATCTTTTATCATGGTAATTGTGTTGTCCGCAAAAGTTCCAAATACTGTTTCTTTTGTTGTTGGGATATTAGCAACATAGAGCAGCTATAGGAGCGGTCCCAAGACACTACCCTGTGGAGCTCCAGCCGAAAGAATCGAAATAGGTCCGAAAAACCCTAAATAATGAAGAAAATATAGCTTGATAAACCGTGCTGAACGTATCAAATCTGGGTAGTACTATCGCTATCAAACAGGTGAACATTTCTCACAAGAACAAATGATCAAACTAAACTGTTTCCTCATATAATATTTAAACATTTTAACGACCTACATTCATGTTTGCTTTTGTTTCTGTTGACTGTAACCAGGAATTTTAACAATTAGCAATCACTAAGCCATCAGAGAAATAACAAAAAATAATATGACAAAATGCATTCTATGGAGGGAATGTAACTTTACCCTAATCTAAAAATCTTTTCTTGTTTTGAATTTAGCCTCAATCCCAATAGTAAAACTAAATCGTGTTTAATAACCACGTGTATAGCGTAACTATAAATATCATAACATAATTAGCAAAATAATTGCTCACCATAAACAAACTAACAAATATTAAACAAACTGAATCAATATTAAAATTCGATAGCTTAAATCACGGAGCGCTTATCTTAAAATAAATGCGGATAATATCAATTCGTATAAACACATATACCGTAAACAACTGAAGCGCAACGAATATTTTATGAAACTCAACGCCCACTGCATTTTTGCTCTACTATAACACAATCGACCCGAGCCCGATTGCTTGTATGTAAAGTCTGCATCAATTATTTATGACCCAACAATTTGGCACAAAGCAAGTCGGACTTTACCCGTTATTTCTTTGTCCGGACGTATTCCGTATTCGGACCGCTGTACCCGCCGCCTGACTGAAATTAAACGAGATAATACATGAAATGTTATTCTAATTTATTTTAATATCGTCGTTCTGTATAATCGTGTTGCTCGAATTGAGGTTATTAACAGACATGTGGTAAAAAACCATGGCAACTTCATCGTCGGAGTTGTTTTTATGCGTTTACGTGGAATTTTTCGGGAAATATCCCACCCAGTCTGGCCCGCTCATCGATATTAATGGTCGGTGAGTTTCGCCAGCACATTAATAACATGTTTTGATGGATGATTCACTTAGTGAGGCTTCAATATCCTCTATTTTCTCACAATCCGATTGGTGTTGTCCTTAATTAGATGAATCTGAACTAGGTCATTTAATTAATGACCATATAAATGAGTTCTTGAGCTTGTGTCGGTATATTAGTTTAGTGGTTAAGGCGAAGGAAGGTTGTTAGACAAGAGTATAGTGTCCGACAAAGAGCAATCACCACATTGATGCCAATAATCAGGTTGAGTAAGACCAGATGTTTTGTGGGATGATCTTTATTTAATTATTCCTTAATCGATTGGCCAGTCAAGAGAGCTGGCAAAAAGGAGACTTTAAAATACATATAAAACAAATCAGTAAACATATCAGTAAATATTATAAACAAATTGTTCCTTTATAAACAAGTATGGTCACTAGTATGATATGCGGTTCAATTATAGGAATTAGCCAGCGTTATTAGAATACAGTTTTAAAATATACGATAACGACTTCATTAGCAAGCTGACTTGAATTAAGCCCAATAGTGGTAACTAAGGAATCTAATAGAAAAAACTATGCTTCTAGCACTATATTATTTTGTAGAAATATTAACAAAATAAAGTACAAATAAAGCAAATAATCTCCGAATAACTTTAGATATAAAGATAAAAGGGAAACATAATGAAAGATGTATACAAATATAACTGTTAAAAATGACGCAAACCTCATCTAATCATAAATTGGAAGATCTGTGTCATACTTGCCAAGGGATAATATATTAGCATCGAATTGTCAATGTAAGAAATTGAATGGATCAACTTTAGAGTATTGAAAAATACTGAAAATTTATTATATATTATTTAAAGAAGTTCTTTTGTGATAAATTTAATCAGTTATAGAGACAAACAAACTGATTTTTGTAGTTTTCAATAAATGTTAGATGTTTGTGTGTATATTCCTTATCAGCGATATGTATTGGTGAAATTATCTATTCTATAGTTATGATATTACTCTACATAACATAAATGTTTTCCATTTAGTACATTCTCAGTTGAACGTTTCTGATTGATATTTGAAATTGAAAGGTTCCCAATTGAAATTTTCTCAATAAGTTTAATCATATTTAAATTGTCGGTAATTAATATTAATGACTTAAAAGTGGATATTTTGATATCAACAACAAAGAAAGATCGGGAGAACCATATTTGATTCATATCATATCAGACTATTGTCTGAAGACAATACTTATTGGATGAAAGCTGAGCTCTTTCTGACAGAAACTTTCAGACAGCTCTCCAGGTCCTTACAAGTGATAGAAAAGGAAGATAAAATACTATCTACGGATTAATTGAAATGGTCATTACGAACTGTTTAAACAGTGTGGTTTGATTGCTTGCCAGGCAATACAAAGAAGATATTTTTGGGGGGTATTGATATTAGCGAAGCAATGTGGATCTACTAAAACGAATCTAAGTGTAGAAAGTCATGGGCCATCCACACCGAAGCGAGATATTCATGGCCAAGTATTGCTGTACATAAGGTGGGATAATTCTCGGCTATCCGTTGCAAAGGTTGTAGAGGATATACAGTTACAGTTAGAATGTGAAGTTGTGCCGTACCCAACATGATCACCAAACAACAGCGCCTTTTGATTATCACTTGTTCGAGTTTATTTAGAAATGCTGAGGAGGATACGATATCGCCATGTTACCAGAAAGATAGGAAAAGGTTGAATGGAAAATATTTTGATTAATATATATCGTACCAATGTCTCTCAATAAAGGCCTTTTGTAGTAATGTAGTAAATGTAGGTTTGAAATTACATATCCAGCAGCAGCATTTTAATAGATCTGGAATATGATTTGGCCAAGGTCGATCCTTGGGTGTCCTCAAAGGATATGTTGTTTTGTTGACGTACTATTGAAATGCTGCTAGAAAGATGGCGAAACTTAGGACCTAGCGAGAGAAAAGAGTGCCTAATTTGAGAAATGTTAATGTACACAGTTTGTCACAATTTACAAAAAAATTAATTCAGTCTTTGTTGAAGTCTACGTTAGGAGTGTTGGCTGCGGAGAAAATATCGATATTTCGATATTTAAAAAAGTCGATATATCGGCGAACATATCGAAACATATCGATATTTTATTGGCATCTCTAAATTACGCTTTAGTTTTAAATACTGTAATATCAATTATACATACGAAAAGAAAGACAGAGGGCAGGAATACATATATTTTATTATAAATTAATATATATAAATTATATATATAATTATATATAAATTATATATATATATATATATATATATATATATATATATATATTAAATATATATATATATATATATATATATATATATATATATATATATATTTTTAATTTATCAATTGATTATTCTGTGTTAAAGAACTATTATACTCTCGCGAAATTGTTGTTATTTCCGAGTAATTTACTAACTGTGGCTTTATTTTATGTTGCATCGATATTTTTAAAAACTCTAACCACAATTTACGAAATATTTTTAGTAATTTTATGAATTTTTATCATATTATTAACAAACCACATTAGCCAGAGAATATTGCATAATAACATAAATAGCATTGGATGATACTACTTTGACGATGCATTGATGTTTTTCAGACTCAGTTCATCATACAGTAAATAGTAATACACCATCATTGTACAATAACAAAACAAATGAAGGTTACGCCTTTTTTATAATCGATTAGCAACAGAATGGCATTATATTCCGGAGACGAAACGAGCCAGCGGATGAAAATAAAGGAAGACGACAAAGAGAATGAGAAGAAAGAAAACGAAAAATGCACCGGATTCAATTTTACGATTTGGCGCGCGATTCAGCGCCGAGCTTGGCAAAATTCCAAGGCCAACGCCGATTTGTGCATTCTAATAGCAGCTTTCTATTCGGGAAAACGAGCGACGACGGCAATACAGCGGACCGCAACGTCAGCGTGCGTCGCGTCAAACTACGAAAATAGATTTTAACACGGTCCGAATCGGCTTATTGCCATTAGGACGTACTTTAACGTAAGTTAAATGAGCGAGCATTTATTCGTTATATGATTACAAATTAAATTTATAGTTTTACGCGCAGGATACGTCAAAATAGTAGGTACTATGATATTATTTTGATGATGTTATTTGTCATTATTATTTATCACATTTCTACTAATTGTACTTATTTTTCAATTATAATTTGTTGCGGGCGATTATAAATGAACAGAGTAAAACCCTTATCTCTTATTACTTCACATCTTCGAGGAATTAATTATACTAATGTACCCAACGAAAACTATTTTGTTTGTTAATACTAGCGAAATTTCGCGGCAGTGTAATAATCCAGTGAATAAGTCTTGAGGCAAATTATATTGTCAAACGTTCCAACATTATCCATATTTTGATATATATCCATATGGATTTAAGTTTTCAAAGTTTCTTCTAATCGATGAGGTCAGAAATTGAAATTAATGCAATTTTATCTTTTATTTAGGGTAATAAGCAATAACTAATATTTTACTGAATCTTCTGCTTTATTACTGGAGTGGTTTTCTAGGTCCTTTAAATTTTGGTATTGTAGTTAAAAATGTCTCTATTGACACAACGATGTTTTTATGTAAAAACATTTTAATTAATTGCTTAAATAAAATAGCTTAGCAATGCCTCTCTTCTGAACATTTTTTTTCGGTTGTTATTTGAAATAACTGTTATTCTATAGCGTCCTAGCAACTTCCATTCTATATTAAAAAATTGTCGATTTTTAACTATTTTAAAAATTTTTGCATTATTATACATTATATTATATTATATTGTTATATCTTAGAAATTGCAGCAGAAACAGGTATCGCAAATACAAGATTGAAGCAATCCAAACCATACGAACTTGTATAGTATTGTATAGTAATATTTATCTCACACTCGACTTGCTGTCTATTGATGAAAGTACAACATAACAATAATAAAAAATTAATTTGTAAAACAAAATTGTACTAAATATACATAATGTTAAATGTAATAAAAACACTTTCGGTGTATAAAAGGAATTATTTTAATGGTGAACAATCTTGAAAATACTGAAAAATTATTACGTCGATTTTAGTATTTTTTTTTTAATTTTAATTTTCAACTTGGAGATTTCCTAAATAAATAGATCTATTGGAGATGGGGGTCCGCATGCCGAAATGTGGTAGAAACTAATATTTTCTAACTAATATTTTCTAGTGGTTGCTTATCAAAAAGAAACACTTTATCAAGCTTGACGTTTGACTGTTATTCGTTCCATCGTGTGGTGGACAAAAAAGGTCACATTTATATAAAAAATATAATAGTTTAAGTAAAGTTTTCAAATATGGGTAGAAGAGTATCTAAAGACATAAAATATTAGAATCAGGCATCTTTCATGCCTTGAAAAGGCCACTAGCAATTCCCAATTGAAAAAAAAACAATTGAAAGCTGACCAGGCTAGAGAGTAACTACATACATCTCTTGGACCGTCTCTTCAGCAGCGAGGGGTAGCATAATAGCATGACTGATTAATGTATGAAGAGTGAGGTGTTTAAAATTAAGGATTTAGTTTATATCAAAAATAAAATTGGTTCAGCAATATTATCTATAAAGTCATTTCGTTAAATAAAAATAGTTTTCAATTAAATTCAAAGCATTTCTTTTAAATATTACGCAATTCATAACTTATATATAGAGGTTTTCGTGAAATTAAACAATTATTCCAAAATAAATTACTTATAGTCTATTAAAAGTTTTTTAGTAATGTTCAGTTTTAGTTCAGTTTGGCTTTGACATACAAGAACATTCTAATCTAAATAAAATAATTGAACAAAAATGTTATCAAATATAATTTATTTTAACATTATAGTACATCTAATACATATATTATCGAAGGACTTAAAACTACAATTCAGAACACAAGTATAATAGTTTGTAGGTTAGATTTGTTTTGTTTACATTTAACTCTTTTCCACACCTTCCATGAGGTAGAGTTTCTAGGCGTGTTTTTTTTTATAGCGTTATCCCCCTGGAGGTCGGACCGGTTAATCGACCTAATTAACCATTGTATATCTGAGAAACGTATTTTACTTTCATTCCAGAGCATATTTGCTTTTTACGTTTAGTTTTTGTTTCCTTCGATGGTGTGTTTACTTGGCAAGTCATTTTGGTATCACTGTATTTTTATTTCTTCTGCTACTACCTGTGTACCCATGCTTGATAAAATTAATCACTGAATTTTGTCTAATGCATTTACCATATATAAAAAACAGTTAGTATTCATTCTCTCCTCATACGTTCTAACCTAATGCTCATGTTTAATTTTGAACAATTGCAATCATATTTGTGCACACAAATCTTTCAAGCCCTACAATATCATTTTCTGTAGTTATATTTAATTAATTATGTGCATAGCTTAGTTGTATCCACTCTCATCACTCTGTTTCACGAATTTCCAGCATTGCACAGCATTATCACATATCCTGAAAGTTTACTTCAACCACTTTCACTTTACGACTCACTGTCCAATTCACTCACTAAACTATTAATTTCTAATCTGTCTAAAACATTTTCATGATTCAACTATTTATCAATTACTTCCTTTGTATGTCTTATCGAGTTCATCCAAACCGAAGGTGTTATGGTTGACAATGCTTTCTTCCACATATCCATACAGTTTTTGATGGAATATTCTTCTTAACCAGCAATATATCTGCAATTAACTATTAATAAATATAATGATCAACAAAACCCAATTGAATGCTATTGTAACATTTACCTTTTTCCATCAATTTGGCATTGTTTTTACACTTTTTTGTTACTGTCTTGCCAAAAGTGCCACAATGAACCATTTTGAAATAGCCAAGTTTCTTATATTGTTTTATGCCTTTAATTGAATTCTTTTTAAGGTAATGTCTGGAAGTTCCATTAAACTTCTCCGAGAGCTATCTTTACACCATTAAACCCTATACCCTGTAAGAGTGTATGAAAGGATCTTATAAGAAAGTCTTATATCCCTCAAAAAGCTGAATGTCCCTAATTCTTTTATGTGTACTTTCAGAGAGACAATTTTCTCTAAAATAATTTTATTAAATTATGTTTATATCGATAAAATAGTTTGTGAACTTACTGTTCTTATACATTTCGTATATTTGGTCTCGAATACAGCTAGTATCAAGATGGTAAAAATCCGTCACCCACTTTGTATGTAGACGGGTTTCCTTGGGTGAATGTAACGTATTCATTTTGTAAGCGATGTTATTCACAATACCCACACTAATATTTAGCACGCAATTGTAGGGACTTATATTATTTAATATCATCAATAATTACCTCTCTAACGGAATTTACCGGCAAAAGGGGGCCTCCGTTATCTCGTTCCTTTTCGAAATAACCTATTAAAGCCGCAATCAATTTGTGACCCTGAATATATATTGTTCTCGGCATTTTCAAACAAAGTATATATATTAAGGAACGAATTAAAATTTATCAAAATAAAGGGCTAAAATAATGTTTGCTGGTTTATAACCTGTAAAAATTATAACTAATATTTTGAATAATTTAGCGTACATCTGACAACCGAATGGCGACCAGCTGTGAGGCGTATGCAAAATTCTTGAAATCAATAGTGATAAGTTTTAACTCTTACCTATAAATTATTGTGGCTATATAATTAACTGTAATTTTTAGATATAGTATAATGTTAAAATAAGTTATATTTGGTAACATTTTTGTTCAATTATTTTATTTAGATTAGAGTTTTTTTGTATGTCAAAGCCAACCTGAATTAAAACTCAGTGTTGATGTTGTTGTTTGTTGTCTCCACGTCACACATATCCACGACGCATTATTAAAAAAAACTTTGTATAGAATATACTTTATATTAAAAACATAAATTAATTTTAAAGGATTTATAGCGGATGATGTTACTGTGTATTAAATCGCATCGGGTACCAACCAACTGCACGTTGAAGCTTCATCGATAGGCTCCACTTTTCAGTATGTGTCATTTCGTCGAAGTGTGAAAAAAAAATTTTTTTCAGTGCGCTGAAAATGTCTGAATTTGTACCGAGTAAATTGCATTTGCTGGAAGTTAATTAATTTGTTACTTCCATTTGAAGAAATAGACTTCAACTGGCAATCGAATGCTGTATGAAGCTTATGTAAACTATGCTCTATCGATTTCAACACGTAAATACTGGTTTCAGCATTTTAAAAGTGGCGATTTTGACATCGAAAACAAAGAGCGTTCTGGACAGCCATGGTCCGTGTAAAACGTAATAACAATATGTGTCGTCTATCTATATTAATTTCCATACTATCCATGGGCAATACAAATTTAAAAAAGTCCTTTAATACATAATTTTTAGGCCTAATATAATATTGAGCTCATCATAGAAACTTCAATCATCTTATCATAAAACTGACGATATATGTCTGGAGTTATTCAAATTCGTATATTAAAAATTAGCAAGCTGAAAATTTCGAGAAAAAATCTCTCCAAAAAAAGGAGTAAAACAATTTGGTGCAGCCAATGAACCATCCACCCACCACCGCTTCAAAGGTATAACTGTAACCATAACACCTCGCCTCTCGCATTACCGATCTGACAACAGAGCGAAGAAAAAAACTCCAAACACACGAACTATGGGTGGAATTTTGTTGTTTGTCGAAGTGGGTGGTGTCGGGTTCGGAAATATAGCACGAACATCGGTCGCGCCACTCGATCCCACGCCGAGATTTTATTTCGGGCAAAATGGTTCGCGTGTGGGTAAATTTCTCTCTCGTACTACTTCTTGCTCTTAGGTGGTCGCGTACGATGAAGCTCACCAAGCATCGATATCTGGAACACCGACTCGTATCGATACCATCACGAAGGTTTATTATATCATTTGTGTCGCTGTTCGTCATAAAATATCGATTACAACGGTAATTCAAATAAAACAATTTTATTGAAATGTAATACAGTGGGTCAATATATAAGTAACAGTATTTCTTCATTTGTAATATCAAGTAATCTAAAATACATGAAGAGATCAATACGTATTTGAGACATAATGGACTAGATCAATAATCCCTCATCCGTTATTTTCGTCTCTCTATATTATTTCACAGATACACAGTTTATTGTAAAACATGATGATAAATACAATAAACAAGGTGGTCCGCTAGATATAGAGCTATATAGAGCTGATCTACCAAATGGCGTCGTAACCTATACTGTAAACAATGAATTCTTAGCATTTTAAAGCAACTGTAACTTATTATATCTACATTATGCCTAATGCAATCTTAATTTATAACATAATTTATTACGATTGTTCTGTAACGTTTGTATGAATACACAAGCAAAGCGAGTACAGCATAAATACATTAGTATGTATTTATAATACTTAATTAGTTAGTTCGAATCATGCTGGGACATGAATGTACTTTATGTTTGTGTTATTGTAAATGTCTTTATAGGCAACAATGGAAAATCCGACAAGTCACGAACATCCCAGTCATGTCAGTAACTAGGATGTCTTCTGGGATGGTCTCTGAGTTGGTCACTGGCCAGTAGCCAGTATGATTCGACGCCCGTGTTAAACAGTAAACTCAGTCCAGATAAATCCTCGTTAGTAAAAAAAAGACTTTAAATTACATTAAAAAAATCTTTCATAGTTTAAGACAAAATCTTTGTAGATATATTTGATTTCGAGGCTATCGTACAGTTCCATTTATTTGGAATAATAATGCTCTGGTTTATTTATTAATGCCAAAGTTTGCTAGTCTCGAAGACCTTCAGAAGGAGATAAAATAAGAGGTTGAAACAGAATTTTATTATTGATTTTAATAATTCCTTTCTTACTCCTGTGTACCATTTTCGAGATGCTGCTGCAGCTTGATTAATTAGGCTGGTTATTTGAGTTTGTGATATCATCTTTTCTTACTGTATTAATGATTAGGTATTTGAAACTTTCTCTCAGAAAAATGCTTCAAATCGAATAAAAACGTAAATAAATTTTTTTTAAAGCTTTTGATAAGATGACTTGACTGAGCTTCATGTTAAGAACATGGACATTTTACTGTAAAATAAGGCGACGAATACACTATTTCCTATATATTTTGGTGTTCCTTAGGGCATTGTTCTTGGTTTATTGTTATACCTCCTGTATAAAGCTGACCTACCAACCTCTGACTGACCCGAACCTAAGAATCACCACTGTGGCAATATGTGCTGTTATGTCGATTTCATCATCTCACAGGGATCCAATATTATTCACATCCAACTAATTAATACTACTAATAACTAATCCAACTAATGTTTCTCAAGAAAATCTATCTTTGGTTGAAAATATGGCGCATCAAAGCGAATAAAACCAAATATACTAATGTGACGTTCAGCCTTTGTAGAAATACTTATCCTCCAATAAATCGCATCTGGATCGACGCTTAATCTGAAAGAAACAAATATTAACAAAATGTAAATAACTTAGGTTTACACTGAACAAGATGTTGTGTAGAAATACTTTTATTTCTTGATAAATAAAATACAAATGTTTAGCAAAACATTATACTGGTCACCATCTTTATAATATAGGTAATTACAACGGCGATTACAATAACATTCGTCTATCAACTACGTAAACAAGTACCCTTCGAGAGATTCTAAGAAACTATATCCTTTCTAGTCAAGGGGCCGGCCTTTGTATCCAAAAGTGTACATCTCAGCATTCCCATCGCTTGGTCCAGATGCCACGGCCGATCGATTAGCGAATGAGTAATCAGCTGCCCTTTATGTAATTCCTCAACAACGCCGTTCTATATTTTTTTACAGTTGCTTATAGGGCGTAAATCTAAATTATCCTTACATAACAATATATTACTGTATAGATTAATCTTTAGCCTATTTGAACTCAGAGGTTCCAAAAAGTGCTGCGTGCAATCGTCGATGCCCATAATTCAGCGCGATTACCTTGGAACCTATAGCGAGTGTGGTATAAAGTACCGGTGTACCTGAACCCTGAAAGTCAAGTCAACTTGAATGCGAGATATTAGGGAAATGCATAAACTAAAATACGTACTACCGTCCGACCTGATAAATAGGACATACAAAAGTTATTAAAATAACATAGAATAGTAATTAAATTAAATTTTAGTTTATATGTTTATACAGGACATCACTTACTGAAGCGATCTTTACATGCTATTTTATAACATAAATTTCAGCACTGATTGCCTTGCCTATTCGCACACAGATTGTGGCATGGTAAGAGAATTTATAAAAACAAATTAATAAAGAACTCACTCATTGATGTCTATGAAAAAAAGCAACAATAAGTCCATTAAATTCAATAGAAATTAATACTAGTCATGTAGTGTAACATCATTCAGAGGGTAAATATCCGCATTTTCCTTGATGATTAAAAGTTTCAATAAAAATAAAAATAATTATTATAATTACATATTTATGTTGTTTTATTACTGGCGAGTTTATTACATTAGAATAAACCTTTTTTTTGTTATCATCTAAAACTTTTATTTTGAAAGCGATTTACTAAAAATTACGTATAGTTTGCCGCACATGACTCTATATAATAGTATTAGAAACATTGTAATCAGTAGTAGATACTAAGCAACAATAAAAATAGTACATATGTTTTTGTTGAATCATCATTCGACCGTATCTGTCCGAAAACAATAACGTAAAACAGCCAGTCGTAGGAAATTTTTTACTGTTTGCATTGTTTATCTTGATCTCGTCTTTTTAATACGCCGCCCGATTCCGTGAACCGAGAATCATCCCATGTATGTGCACGGAAAACAATCATAAACAGAACTGATAACGACTGATAGCGATAACGCCTAACGTGACTTATATTGTTGTTAAGAGCCGTGTCGAATAATCGTACGTTTTTTTTCGAAAATCTTCATAAATCATCGCAATATTAAGCGATATCTTATTAATAAACTTGTTGTTCTTTGATGATGCATGGTATCATCCATGAGATAACGAATGACATGCATTAGAGGAATCTCAATGATTGCAGCGGTGGGTAAATACGGTTGACCTTGAGATGACCTCTGCCTTATGACCTCATTCCTCTCTCGCTATGTGAGCGTCTGTCTCTGTATGCGTGTGTGACTTCAACTTTATGTACAAAATCCTAGCATGTAACGATATATTTATTGAGTTAATAATTAAATTAGAGGAAGAATTGAAATTAGTGTTTAATGAGCTTGTGTAATCTGGTTGTTGACACTACGTACAATATGAACTTAATAGCCGAGATGTAGATAAGAGCTGGTGTTGTAATGTTATTTGCGTTGTATTAATTAAATTGTGCATCAAGAAATGACGAACGAACGTTTCAATATTTTTTAAGTGTAATCAGATCGTAATTCTAGATTTTCTGCTGGGTATTATTGAATAATGATGCGGCTACGGTGGATGTGTCACACATAGATTAAACGACACTCTCTAGAATGTTATGTGCCTCTAGATAGTAAGAACTTGCTTCCACTTCTTAGTAAATCATTAGCTCTTCGCGAATAGGCTAGATGATTATTCTTTATAACAATTCTATATAGTTACTTCACCTGCAATAAAAGTTATTTTTTCAAAAAAATCCATTTCCATTTGTTAATCCAAAATTTAAACGTCAATTTTGAAATAATGAAGTTTTAAATCTGCAAATCCGTGCGTGAGTTAGTGATTTTGGTCGCGCTGTATACATCGGTAAAAATCTAAAATAGGTAAAAAAATAAATTGTGTATTTTCGGTACAAGGGAAAAAATCTTGAAAAAACAGTCAGTATAGTTTGAACATCGGCAATTTATTCGCAACAATAAGATCATTCTAATATAAGTATTTTCTATTTTAAGTACAATTAATTATGTCTGTAAGTGTAATTAAGGAAATATCGAGGTAAACAACACTTTTGATGATTATGCCTCATTTGTTTTCTTTTTTGTATATATGACCCTCTAATATTTTTGTTCTTTTTTCAGTTATCAAATAATATAGAAAATTATATCTATTATAATGTGACAGGTTCAGTCCTATAAGTGTGCATGAAGTCAGTATATGTTTCTATAAAATTCGAATGCGATATGAGATAATGGGCTTCTAACATTCACTACCGTTCACTACTCAAAATACAAAGAAAAATATTAATTAAATTCAAATCTTCAAGAAGTATCAATCAAATCCCATCATGGTTAGATTATGAAAACTCAATATCGAATATACGGTTTCTTGTAGATTAAATATTTCGATGGGCTATACCTCACTAAGTTAAGGGTAAGGGACACATATTTAATTGAACAATGTGGCAAACAAATATTTCAGACCTTTTGAACAATACGTACGGACAATGTGCGAACCAAATGTTATCACTGTAGTCTAAGTAAAGTAAAAGAGATTAAGTAGATATCTAGTTTGAGGATTTATAGGAATTGACATGTTAAAGCATGCCTAAACACAGATTTTGTAAAGTACTTGATGAAGTATTGTAGTTCCATAAGCTTATAATATTGTAAGACTGTTACTAAAATGAACTTACTTTACAAAAATACAAAATTATAATTTGAGAATTTTATATATAAGTTTATAAGTTTAACAAAATCAAATTTCTGTTAAATGCGAATTATGCGAATAGTACATTACTAGTAACTTACATCACATTCGCAATTTAAAGTTCCCTTTCCAATTGGTGGTGACAAGTGTTTATATTACAAGGTTTCGTTTATATTACAAATGAAATCTCATATACTTGTTATCTTTATGTCGATGATATTCTACATAAGATCTACAAGATAAGATATATTACATCATCTATAAGATATTCTACATCAGAGTGTACCAGATTATTAGCACTTAATTATAAAACAAATAAAATATGGTAACAATAAGTCTATAACAATATTAAAAACTTGAAAGTCCACTGATCATTATTTTTTAGATTAAATATTATAGTTTCTTTTTTAGCAACTAGAGTTTATCTCGACTGGACCTACTGCTTAGCATGGGTACTGAATTAGCATTTAGCCTGTCGAATGGCGAGTGACCAACTTAGAGATCGTCCCAAAAGATACTCAGTTTTATCAAGCCTGATATTATTGGCATAACTGGAATTTGTAGGATTTTACTTTTTTATATCGTTGTTAATAGCTATCGCTGTTTTTTACAATACGCTTCACTTCGTCTTATTAGCTCGTAATACACAAAATTTTAGGGCGGAGATGTGAACGGCCCAAACCTAAAAAAATAACCAAAAAGACATATATAAGAAAATACAGAAATCTTCCTCCGTATCCCACAATTTGTGACCTTGTTAGTTCACTGGTTCAAATAGCTTTTTTTTCGGGTAGCATCGTTATTAGAAGTGATAATGGAAATTATAATAAAAAAATATACGCGCATAAATGCTTATGTAATTAATAAAAATAGATAAGTGTATTTGATATTATTTTGTATTAACAATTGAATCTAAAAACATTCTTTCATATTAAATTAAAACCTATTAACGGTTTTACTAGTATCCATTTATATTATTTATTGTCTTATTTTTACACTATTATTAAGGAACACAACTGCAACCATGGAACTCATAAAACATATGGTACTGTTGACTCATCATCTCTCTACTCGCTAGCATTAATTTGTATTAATTAATATAAACTGTTACAAATAAAAGTTGATATGAATAATAAGACTATAATATAAGAATATATGAATATAAAAATACTTATAAGAATCTATATTGTTTTCATAGTATTTTCTTTAATTTAAATTTCTAATTAATTAACATTAACATATATATATATACATATATATATATATATATATATATATATATATATATATATATATATATATATACATATATATATATATATATATATATATATATATATATATATATATATATATATATATATATATATATATATACATATATATATATATATATATATATATACATATATATATATATATATATATATATATATATATATATATATATATATATATATATATATATATATATATACATATATATATAAAGTAAAAAGTAAAAAGATTTTATTGTTTTAATTTAGGGATATCAGCCCTATTCCCTGTGGAACACTAGACTGCATCTTCTAGTTGAAAAAGAGTTATCAAATTGAAATGCAATTGCAATGACCGTAAAAAATAATACCTAGATTAAATACCTAGACCTAGAACGTTGATCTGTTGCTATGTGCACTGGATAAATATGGTTTGACATAATTTTTTCGAGTGCTGCTATAACAGATGATGACAATTTTAGAACCAAATGAGTTCAAAACGTTTTAATTTATTAATATAAACTGTTACAAATAAAAGTTGATATGAATAATAAGACTATAATATAAGAATATATGAATATAAAAATACTTATAAGAATCTATATTGTTTTCATAGTCTTTTCTTTAATTTAAATTTCTAATTAATTAACATGTTCTAAGAAAGTAATTACGGTGCTGTAGCACGATTTATAGAAACTTTTGAAATAGAAATATTTTGGTGTCGTGGTATTACGTTTCCTGCCCATATATTTTTATTAGTATTCGGTTACAAATAAAAGTGTCCTATTTATAAATTGCAATTGCAATTGCAATTGCAATATAGTAGAAAACCCGAAGTATGGGTCAAAAGCCTTTTTTTTATTTCTAATTAATTAACATGGACAAGATCACTCGGGAATGATATGAAGACCTTTCTTAATTGCAAATCAACATCTCACTTTAGTATGACTCGATGCAATACTTCTGAATTATATAATAAAATGGAACATACCATAGCCTGATATAATTTTTAAGAATATTATCTTTAATTGAGACTGTTAGTTTATGAAAGATGTTATGTTAAGAGAGTGAATAGTGACACAGTGGCTTGTTGCATTTGATCTGACCAACTTAGATGGTGGTCGAAGAAAAATCCAAGGAATGCAACTTTTTGAGCATACGTTGGAAATATAGAAAAATGATTTTGGATTTGGCGATGCGCACAACTACGGGGCACACTAGTTTACATAGAATACACAATGATGTAGATTATTTTCGAGTCGATCCAGTGAAAACAACAAAAAATCTAGAATATTTAGATTTTGTATATATTAATAATTCTATAAGAATAATAATTAAATTGTTGTGTTACTCTTGGCGGCTTAGCATACATTGACTTTAAAACATGAAGGAAAAAAGCTAAGTGCAGAATATAAGGCGGACATCAAATAGGAATCAATCTATGTCAAAATTTCACTCCGAAATAGTTACCAAAATGATAACAAGAAGCAGAGAAGAAAATTATTCTTGTTGTTCAAATAAAAAAATTAAAGGGTATGAGAGAAATAATATACAATTGTACTAGAAGTAATACTACAAGTAATTATTATTTTTTAATTTGTTGCAATTAGCCATCCGCTTGTTTTAGGCTAGTAAACACTGGTGTACAACATGTCAACCAAAAGCTGGAGATAGTCAAATCATAAATAGGGTTTGCTCATTAAGAATAGTAGCGCAAATTTTAGTACGGATCGTAGTTGACCATATTTGAGGATATTTAGGTCATATTCACTGCTTTGGTATAATGGCATTGGTGGCTTTTTTGTTTGATTTTAACTATGAGGGCTGGATTTGATCAAAATAACGTAAATAATGTACTTGGTCTTGGTGTAAATTCTGTAAATGTATTTTAATATAACGTTTATATTATATATATGCTGCTTGGAGTTCATTTTAATTGTCTAAATATGTAAGTTAGTTTAAATATGGTATTTTTATAAGAATTGAAAGAATAGAAATATTTGTATTATTTCTTGTTATTTCAAAATTATTATTTCAAATATATACATATATATATAAAGTAAAAAGTAAAAAGATTTTATTGTTTTAATTTAGGGATATCAGCTCTATTCCCTGTGGAACACTAGACTGCATCTTCTAGTTGAAAGAGTTATCGAATTTTACTTGCAATGACCGTAAAAAATAATACCCAGATTAAATACCTAGACCTAGAATGTTGATCTGTTGCTATGTGCACTGGATAAATATGGTTTGACATAATTTTTTGCTGCTATAACAGATGATGACAATTTTAGAACCAAATGAGTTCAAAACGTTTTAAGGTATTCAATTATCATGTCTGGCGCATATAACCTGCTGCGCAACATATCATCCAATTTAAATATTTCTTGTTAGAAATCTTCAATTAGATTTCGCCTGTCTAAAAACAAAACGGACCGACTAACGAAAAACAGAAAACAATAAAAGAAAAAGACATTTCTGGCAATTTACCGGAGGCCAAACATCTTTATGCCCGGCCATCAATCTCCCAGAAAAGATCAACCCCGCCCTGAAAGAGAACAAAAGAATGTAATTTCATTTTGGGAATTTCTTAGCCCCCGGCTCGACGATAGTTTCGTGTCTCACCCTCTCGCTCTCTTAACCTTGCGTCGTTCTCGCCTACTTGCTCAATCTTTCTCTCTCTCTCTCTCTCTCTGTGTTTTTCATCTTATTCTTTGCGCATTTTTTTCGTATCTCGAACAGATGAGATGGTTTGGAATAAAATCCAAGGTCAAGCGGTGGTAGAACCTGTTTACTTCTATATACGTTTTCGGTTGAAATGTTAATTGGTATTATATACCTTCGGGCTCTTTTCTGTCCAGTCATAATGATATCAGTAAACAAGATTGTCTTTCGCTGTTTATGCGTACATAAATATGTGTGTATGTGTGAGTATGAGAGCGTGCATTTTGTAACGCTTGAAGAATGAATCAGTAGTAACGCAATATATTTTTACTTTTAATTAAAATTTTTAATAAAACAATTATAGACTTAATTGTATGTTATTTGTTTTTTTGCTCATTCTATTTTTTGTGATACTTTTGTTAATTAAAAACAATTTTCAAAGAGGTTCATTGAATACAGACAATTTATATTCAGTTAAGATTAAAATTATAAGTCACTTTTTTAAATGACATTTTTACTGAATACTTCAAAGTAACTAACAATGAAAACTGAAACATCTGCCGAATTTCAAACGTGCCAATTTGTGTCAATAATTGAACACAATATGTCTTCAAAACAAAACATGGCAAAGATATTTTTATGTTTGTCAAAGGACAAAATTGTCGATAAATTGATCTAGAGAAAAAGTGACCCATTCTTGCTCTAAAACAATCTCACGGGACATTTTCATAGATTTGTACTTGATATATTTGGTTGCTTCTGGCATTTAACAGGTCAATTGAAAAGTCTCCGGCCTGGCATAGATGGCGCTACTAAACTTAAATCTGTTAAAAAATAATCTTAAATATGTTTTTTAGTTAGCACTCACCCTCAAAAGATGTGTATAAATTTGACAGCTGTCGGATCATTAGTTTGTGAATTATAGCATTTTGAGTGAAGCAACTTTTGTTATTGTGAAAAAAATGGATAAAAAGAAATTTCGCGTGTTGATAAAATATTGCTTTTTGAAGGGAAAAAATACAGATGAAGCAAAAACTTGATTTGATGGCGGGTTTCCGGACACTGCTCATGGAAAATCATTGATCAAGGATTGGTATGCTAAGTTTAGACGTGGTGAAATGAGCACCGAAGACGGTGAACGCAGTGGTCGCCCAAATGAGGTTGTTACCGACGAAAACAATTAAAAAATCCATAAAATAATTTTGAATGACCGTAAATTGAAACTAAATCAAATTACAGACACTCTAAAGATATTAACTGAACGTGTACATCATATCATTCACGAATATTTGATTTCGATTATATTATATTCACTTTTGACCAAAAACAACGACGAGTTGATGATTCGGAGCAGTGTTTGAAGATGATCAAACATAATAAACCCGAGTTTATACGTCAATATGTGGCATTGAATAAAACATGGCTCCATCATTTCACTCCGAAGTCCAATCGATAGTCATCCGAGTGGACTGCGCACGATGAACCCGCTCCAAAGCGTGGGAAAACGCAACAGTCAGTGGCAAGGTTATGGCGTCTGTATTTTGGGATGCAAGTGGAATAATTTTCATTGACTACCTGGAAAAAGGAAGGGCCATAAACAGCGACTATTACATAGCGTTATTGGACCGCTTAAAGGACGCAATCGCCGAAAAACGGCCGCATTTGAAGAAAAAGAAAGTGCTGCTTCACCAAGATAATGCACCGTGTCACAAGTTGGTGAAAACGATGGCAAAAATCCATGAATTGGGCTTCGAATTGCTTCCCCATCCACCGTATTCTCCATATCTGGCCCTCAGAGAGTATTTCCTGTTCTCATCTCAAAAGAATGCTCGCTGGGAAGAAATTTTCATCGAATGAAGAGGTGTTCGCCGAAACTGATAAAGTCTGAGATATGTAACTTTTCAGTAAGTGAACGTTTACGGTAGAAAATAATCGCTTGGGTTTTTTTGTTGATTAATTTTCAGTTTTCAAAATTTGTCCTATTTAATTGTTATGGCCAGCTGCTCTTGGAGTTGTATGTGGTTGGACGTTGGAAAGGGCAGTGTCATCCGCATAGGACGCGGATTTTACTATTTCAAACTTAGGGATATCATCCATGCACATATTGAATAGCACCGAAGAGAGTGGGGAACATTCTGGACCACTAGACTAGATGTACTCAAGATAGAATTCCCGACTTTGACTTAGAATGACCGGTTTTCCAAATATTACTGTACCAGATTTACAAGATCTCTATCATGCTAAGTTTTAAAGCCTTAAATATTAAACCATGATGCCGTATTATTTGAAGACTCTAGTCAAATTCAAAATCACTGCCTCCATAAGGTTCTGGTCCCCAGAACATGAAGATAACTAAGATCTGGAACAGTTAAAAGTACAACCTTGTTTGGGACCGAAAATCGTATTAATTTTTTTATTAATTTAAATTGCTCAATTTTAAAAATGTAATCTGAAAAAATCACTATTTACGCGTATCAAAGACTTCCAACAAGACGGTATTATACAGAGCATAAAAAATTAACTATTATTTCAACGACTTTTGAAAATATCTTATATTGCAAAATTAACCAGTGTGACCTTTTTGACCTTCAACAAAGCACTCCATTTTCTAATTAATTATCAGAAATGGTGGAAAAATCAATAAAAACAGACACGATTGCTCTCAGATTAGATAACGCATATAACAGTAAACATGGCATTAAATGGATTAGAAGTGAGTGGGGTTAAAAAAGCCTGAAATAAAATGACTAATACAATCGATCATTTTATAATTTAACGGTACATTCGAAAGTATATCTTAACTGCATTTTCCTCAGATTTATTTTCAATTAACGCGAATTCAGCCAATTTTTAACAGTATATTTATCAGAAACAAATATTACTTTTAGTTTTAAAAAGCTTTTTTATCACAGTATGCATATTATAATGTATGGATTTGTCTGTTTAATATACATATTTCTTCTGTTATCCATAAATAATAGCATAAACAGCTTTTATAGTGTGTTCATTCTTTAATTACAATATGTTTAATGCTTGATAGAAATAGTAGGGAGTTGGTCATATGGTGTGATTCCTGTAGTAGGCAGAATAAGCATTACGTTTTATTTAGTTTTTTGCACTGTACAGTGCAACATACTCCCATTCCCGCCTTGTGAAATATCTGATACAGGGGTAATAGTGATTTGTGATGCTAGATAGAAACCTGCCTCTTTCATCCAAGACGGAAGAACACACTTTAAATACAAAAAATTTTAATGATTGATAATGTTAGTGACTCAAGAGCTCTCCAAGTTCAGACCCTATCAAAGTTTTGGGTGCCAAAAGATAAGTAATATTGACGAATAAAATATAATTATGGTTAAACAATAATTATTTCATGGAGGTTCGTTTTTTTTGACAGTGTAATAAATATAAGAATATGTTTTGCACTATACATCTAGAATAAACATATTTTCCTTATAAATAAATATATTTTTTTATTTTAAGTATAAAAGTAACTTTGTTCAAAGATCAAAAGCTTAATTTGACAATTTCTCATTTCAATGTCTTTGTGACATAGCATATGCCCTTCAATTGTTAGATTGATTTACTTATATTCGGCAGTTGTCAAAAAGCAAACGAGTTTATAAATAGTCATAGTTCAACTCGATGTGATTGAACCTAAACAGTCATGTTTAGCGTGCAGAACAATGGTATCTAAAAGACATTAAGAATAATTGAGAAAATCTCTTAATTTTTAGATTTAGATGTGAAATATTTCAATCAAGATATTCGATTGATTTTAATTATTATGTTAATTATTAAATTACTCTACTACTGATTTAATACTATTGATATTATTGAAAAATGTACGAAATCGCGGTTGAACAATTAAATTTACATAAAGATCTATATAGTTTTGTTCGCATATCATAACCCACTTACGACATAGCCGTCATGTTCTAAGAAAAACGAAAGAAAAAATTCAGTCGCTTGAAATACTGACGGTGAAAGTCATCGAAATTGCTTACTGCAATTCAAATCGTTTTCTTTGCGATTCGTAATCTTCATTCAGGCTATTATGTGTTAATTGGTGATTTAATCGGCATATTATATAACCAAATGGTTCTAAATTTATAATCATTAAGCTTTTCCTCGGGTGCACCTTGTTCTTCCGTTTTATATAGAATCTGAGAAACCTTGTATGTTGTGCAATATTGCTCAATACATAACATCAGAAGTAATAATCCATTACAAATTTCTCTTACGTTACTTTTACTGATATTTTACTGAAGTATATTTTTTTATTAATTACATCTACATTAGATATGTTTAGTACAATCTTAATTTACAAATTACTTCATTACTACTATTCTATGGCTGCACCAATACACAAGCAAGTCGAGTGCGGGATTAATAGATCAGTATGTATTTCCCAAACTAAAATAAAATGAAATATAAATGAAACCCTTTTCGTACGTCTAAAGAAATCACAATTTGCGATAAATTTTACTTTTAATTAAACTTTCCATAAGGCTATTAGAAATTAATAATAAACAAACTGTATGTATAAAATGAGTGTAAAAATTGGTTTCAATATTACAATAAAATTCAGAGAGTCATCGAAAGAAATCTATATGGACTCAAAATTATTTTGCTGAGTTGAATATTGAAAGAAAAACGGTACTAAATTACAATGTTTGATGACGATGAGTAATAATATATTAATAACAGGTCAATTAAAAAGTTCCCGGCCTACCATAGTAAAACACATTTTTTGGCAAAATTAGTTGTTTTTTATTCAACATAATTCCCTTCAAGGGTGATACACTGATTATAGCGACCCTCCAACTTTTCGATACCATTTTTGTAGTACGATTTCTCCTTTGCTTCAAAATAGGCCTCAGTTTCGGCGATAACCTCTTCATTCGACGAAAATTTCTTCCCAGCGAACATTCTTTTGAGATCTGAGAACAGTAAATAGTCGTTGGGGGCCAGATCTGGAGAATACGGGGGATGAGGAAACAATTCGAAGCCAAATTCATGGATTTTTGCCATCGTTTTCACTGACTTGTGACACGGTGCATTGTCTTGGTGAAGCAGCACTTTCTCTTTCTTCAAATACCTTCAAACAGTCCAGTAACGCTATGTAATACTCGCTGTTGATGGTCCTTCCTTTTCAAGACAGTCAATGAAAGTTATTCTATGCGCATCCCAAAATACAGACGCCACAACCTTGCCAGCGGACTGTTGCGTATTCCCACGCTTTGGAGCGGGTTCATCGTGTGCAGTCCACTCGGATGACTGTCGATTGGAGTTCAGAGTGAAATGATGGAGCCATGTTTCATCCATTGTCACATTGATGCAAAAACTCGGATTTATTACACTTGATCATCTTCAAACACTGCTCCGAATCATCAACTTGTCGTTGTTATTGGTCAAAAGTGAGCTCGCGCGGCACTTACTTTGCACAGAGCTTTCTCTTACGGTCATTCAAAATCATTTTGTGGATTTTTTAAATGTTTTCGCCTCTTTTGGGCGTCCACTGCGTTCTTCGGTGCTTATTTCACCACGTCTAAACTTAGCATACCAATCCTTGATGAATGATTTTCCTTGAGCAGTGTCCGGAAAGCCGGCATCAAATCAAGTTTTTGTTTCAACTGTATTTTTTCATTTCAAAAAGCAATATCTTATCAAGACGCGAAATTCCTTTTTATCAATTTTTTTCACAATAACAAAAGTTGCTTCACTTAAAATGCTATAATTCAAAAACTAGTAATCCGACAGCTGTCAAATTTATACACGCATCTTTTGAAGGTTAGGGCTAACTAAAAAACCTATGGATTTAATTCTAGTAGCGCCATCTATGTGCCAGGCCGGGGACTTTCAATTAACCTGTTAAATTAATTTTTAAAAATGTTCAATGTTAGTATTAGATAGTAATTATTATTAGATGATATTATTAATTGATCCTTACTATTATAAAAATATTTTGAGGATAAAGTGGTATCAATGATACGTGCTGTAGAGCAAGATGGAAGAAATTATTTATATTGGAGGTTCAATTATTAATCTAATCAAAAATACTATTTACTAAAACAATATAGTCTTGAGACCTTTCATATTTTAGATAGATTTAGGACGACAAATTGTAGACCTTGATTTTAGCAATATTGTCGTTCGGATGCTATAATAGTCGACATCTTTGTCTTGACACACAACTACGGCGTGTTTATTATTTTATTTCGTCTTGCTTTATACTTTTATCCTTTTATTTTATATTCGATTACCGATGTTTAGATGACCTTCATATCGATTGCGTTGGTTTGCAGTATTTATTTTATAGTTCCTTGAAGCAGTCTATTTGGGATAAATTAAGCCTCCGCTTCTGTTTCTATTATTAAATGCTAAAATCAGACCCGTTCGAAATCTTGTTATGTCATATTGTATGGCTTCGAAACTAGGATCTGTAGCGTCGAATTATACTGTAGTTATTCGATTTAGATACAACAACCAATATATAATTTAGGACCACTTGACGGATTCCTCAAGCAGAATCACCTAAATACATCGGCATCTATCTTGATGGTAGGTTAAATTGGAAACATCATGTTAGATAAAAGCAGAAAAGATCAGATACAAATTCAAGCCACTGTACTGGTTAGTCGGAAGATACTCTTAATTTGACCTAAAATTAAAGAGATTGATTTATGTCAATCATAAAGCCTTAAGCTATGGTGTGCCTTATATGGGGTTGCACTAAAATATCAAACCAATTAGTAATCCAATGCTGTCAAAATAAAGTTTTACAATTAATTGCCAATGCTTATTGCTACGTAACACACGTGGTTATACACGATTTCACCTTAAAACATGAAATAAAGTTACTAAATCAAGCAACGTGGATGAAACATAGCTACTGAATAACATACAGAAAATTAGAAGATTGAAGCGAACCAAACCACACGAACTTGTATAGCGTAAAGTGTTTAATTTTTAGAAATACATACTGATGATGTATTTATTCTGCACTCGCCTTGCTTGAGTATTAATGCAAGTACAACAGAACAGTAATAATAAATTAATTTGTAAATTAAGATTGTACTAATTATATCTAATGTGAGATATAATTAATTTAAGAAATATATAATTGAAGAACAAAGAGGGTTTTTTATGGAAGATTCAACAATTAGACTGCAAAAAAAGAATTGAATATACTTCTGGTCGATACCTGGGGCTAAAAAAAGACTTGGTGAAGAATGACGTCCTGTTGCGCCATGATGATGAGTTGTTTTTCATTTGTTAGCTAGTGCTATTTTGATTTCTCAGACAACCACGGATCGGTACTATCGTCATCGGAGAAAACACAGTTTACACAATTTTGCTTTAGATTAGCTTGATCGGATTAATCATGTTGATACTGATAAAAAAAATCGTGATATACCAGTAATAACATCGTACTTAGAATAATAATTTAGACACCTCGATTATTTTACACCAACATCTAAATATACTGACGGTTAAATAAACATGATTCGACAGACCACGGATACCAAATAAATAATTCTCGGATAAAAATAGCATCGAAAATATTTCGATTCAGATCAGCCAGCAAAAGATACATTGCCCAGCTATTAAGAAATCTCTCTCGGTCCACGTATTTTTTTTTTTGAAATTCTGTTCATTTTGGACAACGTCCAAGAAACAAAATTAGATCCGTCGTATATTTAATACGATTTATTTGATTACTGTCATTGTTTGTGTGTATGTTTATTGTTTTCGCTTTAGAGGTCATGAGTTATCTTTCGGTTTTTCGAAAGCCGTGATTTTTTTCTCGGAAACCATAAACGATTCCATTGAACGAAACATGTTGGTTGCTTATCGCTGAGCTAGCTGATAACTAAAGCTAATTTCGTTCGATATTGTTCAAGGGTATTGCACTTGAATAAAATATTTAGTACTCTGGAATTTAAATATGCAAAACGGTTTATTTATGTGTAAGAGGTCGTAAATTTAGTCGGAATGGTTTAATATTTCCTTCGAAATAGGGTCTAGGCACAAAGTTTCTCAAGTTTTGAAGGTCAATAAGAAAAATTATTTTAGTATTTAAAATAATTTACATCTTATGTACTAGGTCTAATAAATATAAATTCATAATTTTTTCAATACGAAATTTTGCATTAAAAATGTATTTGGTAATTTTGTAAATGGCTAACTGACATTTGTTTGAATAAAGAAAAATATGCTATATTTTACAGTTCTTATTGGATAACCGTAAAAATGTAAGACAGGCGCAGTTTGATATGATTCTGTTGGGGTGATTTAGATGTCAGAGATCACTCTTTGGAAGACCAACTGCGAAAACTATATGTACTTATATGAATTACCCAGAAACTAAGCATTGCACAAATAAAAATGAATCCGAAACAGGCTGAATGAATGGGTGCCACACGAAAAAAATCTCATGCAAAATCTATCTCTCGCTGTTGAATCGCAATAATATTGACACCTTTCTGAAGCGGATGGTGACTGGCGATGAAAAGTGGATCACTTAACACCACATTAAGCAAAATGGTTGTGAACGAAGCTCAGTAAGCAGCGTATATGGAGGCTACGCCAGAATTAACGAACAGGAAGAATTTCCTGTGAAATTAGCAGTTAATTATATACTATGAACTGCTCCCTTATGGCTAAATAAAAGAAACGGCCTAGAAGTTACCAATGTTGGCCATTAGGACATGATTTGTATTTCATCAAAAGAATGCCTGGCCATACACATCGATAGCTATTCGTCAGAAGCTTCGGTAACTTGGTTGGAATGTTCTTATGCAGTCACCTTATAGCTCGGATCTAGCAACAAATGGATTATCAACTGTTCCTGTCTATGGTCTTTCTAGTAAACCATTGTCCTTAAGAGAGACATGTGAAAATCGATTGTTCAGTAGCCAGTTTTTTGACAAGAGTAACATTTACCTTCTAAATGGCGACTTTCATTTTATGTAACATTAATGGTCTTTTTTACTACATCTGTTACTATGAATAAACTTTTAAAATGCTCTAGCCCTAATTTATTGATTTTTATCATTGTTTCTTGAGCAATGTTCGTCAGACGTCATGGATACGAAAGATATCATTCTCACATATCAATTCATATCAACCATGAATAAACTCGGCTATCAGAAATATTTGTCATCATTTTTTAAAATTTCTGTGGCGGTTTTTATCATATTTTTTTATCATAATTTCACCATGAGAATGAGTGGCAGAACTGGAAATATTTGATTATCTTTTGTCAGTTTAAATAATTTTGAACCTTGGTTTTTTGCCCCTTTTCAATTAGATGTTAGCCACTAGTCATCTTCAAGTTGGAATTCAAATAAGTTATGCTTAATATTGTTCATCATTCTTGTCTAAATTATTCATAGTGTTTTGTTTTATTTAATACCTTTTAGCAATAACCTAATACCTTTAATATACAACACAATATATAGTTGTTTCATAGAAAAATGTATTTGTCGCAAATTTTAGTTCAATATTATTTTCTGAACAAAACTACTGAAAGTCATTATATTTTTAACTAGCCGATTTTCGCAGGGAAGACAGTATACTGAAAATCTATAAGTATAAACATTAGTGTATGAAAATTCGTGGTAAATGTAAGAAGAACTTGTAAAACCATTAAATGGTTATAAATCAAACATTTCCAAACATTCATCATCATGTGAAAATTATTGGTCCTTTGTAAAATCAAGGAAATGGGATGCTGGAGGAAATGTAGCCTCAGAACCAGAAAACAAATAATTTTCAAGCTTCCAAAGTAAATGTATTCACTAGGTGATCTTCTACATACGCCATATATCCCAGACCTAACTAATCCTTTCAAATCACCACTTGTTTCAAACGATACATAATACCCTTAGAGGAATAAGCTTTATACATTAATGATCCCTTTTTGCTTTGGAGTGACATTCATAAGCTATTTGAGAAATTCAATAATTATTGCCTAAAATGGCAAAAAAACATTAATCTAATAATTCAACTTTTCGCAAATGTTGAGGTTTTGTTAAACATTTTATTCATCCGAATAAAACAAATACTTGAAACTAACAAGAGGAAAAAAAGAGATAAATTCGCTGAATAAACTCATCATTACAACGATCACGTTGTGTACAACATCAACGAACGACTGCTGATTATTCAAATTATTAAATAAAAAAAAAGAAAATACCTGATACTTGCTAATTTGTTGCTGTCGCTGCGGGTTCATCGTTATTCGAGGTCAAACTTACCTAAAACAAATAGAAAAAAAATTAGACCCGAACTCTGGTAGGCGATCTTTTAACATTTTTTACGTCACGTTTTCGCGGACGGACACGATAAAAGATTAGAGAGAATATACGTGGAGTCCGACTCAAGGCCGACCATAAATCTTATTTCAACTTCCACTTGGTTCATTCAAGCCGACGAAAAAAAGGTATCTCAAGGTTCGAGCCCGATTATAAATAGTCATCGATATTATTCGAAAAATTTTAATCGCCTTTAATCTGCACGCGCTTATTAATAATGCAAAAACAACGTGGCGAAACAAACGAACAACGGAATAAATGACGATGGGAGAACGCTCGTTCGTGTTTTGACTCGATGGAGGATTTACCGGGGATATGTTTTATGTATTATATATATTGCAATTGAATTATATCCGTAACACAATTTAATTATACCTAGGATATTCATGATTGTTATTAGGTTATTATAACACATTGAGTTGAAAGAAAGACCTGAGACCTGAAGCAGCAATGAAATTTCAAATGTCAGTGTACAAAATTAACAGTTGGACCATGGAAAGGGCAATAAATTTAATTTTTTTTAAATACATCTTACGTTAGATATGCTTAGTATAATCTTAATTGATAACATTTATTTATTGCTTTTATTTTATTCCACTTACACCAATATATTAACCAAATACATCAATACATTAGACTACTTAAGCTAAAGTTAATATTATGGGGTTCAAACACTTTTACAGTATAAAAGTTCATGTGGTTTGGTTCGCTTCAATCTTCTGATTTCGTGCGTGTTGTCCAATAGTCATGTTGCTTCTACGTTGCGGCGATTTAGTAAGCTTATTTTTTATTTTAAGGCGAAATCTTGGATAACATCGTAAATCCAGTTGTCATCATGAAGTTCTTCGTTGTTTAGCCATGGTAATTAATGGAAGAATTTTGTCTCGGTATCGTTGGTTTATTAGTTGGTTTAAGTACTGGTAGTACCCCATATTTGAATCCTATAAAACCAAATAGACTTTATAATAATTAACTGATATAATGACTGATAAACCAATCTCAATTTTAGGTGAAGTTGGCAATATTTTCCGACCAACCAGACATTTCTTTAATTTTGAGCGTGATCTGCTATGCTTTGTGGTCTAACGTCATGTTAAATCAGTTTAAATGCGACTAAATCTGTCCATGTTAATTATATATATATATGAAGAGATCATAATAATAAATAATATCCAAGTGTAATAAGTATATTATATAGTATATTTTAGTAAACACAGCAAATTATTTCAGTATAACACTGGAAGCCTCATATAAAGAGGAAGAAAGAAGAAATAAATATTAAATTTAGAAGAAATTATTGGTTATTTGGCAGAAAATCTGACTTGTACTGTTATACATAAAGCACTGCTGTGCAAGTAAATCTTTAAGCCCTATTGACGTGTAGCATCCAGATATGAGGACATAATTCCTAGACATAATTCAGTTGTTTCAGTACAAAGTATTGAGTGCTGTTAATACACAGATATACTTCAAAAATAGTGAACTCCATATATATTTGGAAATTCACACTATTAACCAAAAACTTCTTCAGTCATGAACAAAAATCATGCGAATGTTGACGCTGTCAGGCTTCTCGACAGTGAAGATCGGAGAAGAGATGATCTAAGAGGCTATTTGAGTTGGTATGGTATAGTGTTAGTGCAAAAGCAGAGCATAGTGTACGTACTGAAATTAGCGTAAACAAGTTGAAGTATATTACGGTAAACAACTAAAGAAATTGAGGGGGTCAACATATTTAATATGAAAATCTTTAGATAAAACATTAATCGTTGGATAGGCATTATCTTCAAATTGAAATTTTCAGCAATATAACTGAGATATTATTTACTTATAAAAAATATAAGAACTATTAATTAATTATGAAGGGTATTTAATAATTCATCTATTAATTCTATTAATTCAAAGCTGTCTAGTTAAGCTGCTTTGTATTATGTAAGGCCAAGAGTTATGTCGATGACCGTGATATGGAGCACACGTTAAACAGTTGGTCCAACACAAATAAACCCTAGTAGGTAGAATGTACACTTTAAAATATAACAGATAACAAAATATCTATTATAACGAATAGAAAGATATCGTTAAAAGTTATCGATAATTATAGAAAACTTATTTCCATTAATGCAAATGTCCATTGGTGTCCAGTGGTTCAGCTGTCAAACTAGAACCATTTGATGAACTTGCCTATATTTACTACACACCATCCATTCATTCGAAATTATGAATTACTTTTAAATCATTTTAAATTTGGATTCTTTATTTTATTTTAGATTTAGATTGTTAATATGCATTAACAATTCCATCTTCTATTCAAATTAAATGTATTCAAACTATCCATTTGTTTCATTAAATTTAATTATTATTGACTGGAACCACTTTCTCATGTCCGATATATAATTTTCATTAATGCCTTCCATAGATATCATATTTTGCTACAGGATCTATTTTAAATCATCTTATTAACAATAATGAAGTGGTACTGAATACAATTATGGACACACCTCTTGTTTTTTTTTATAACAATAATGCCTCTATGCACAATATTCAAATCACATACATACAGCATAACTCCCTTATTTGCATAACTGTTAGCTATTCCTTAAAGATAAAAAATAAATAGTCTGGCTTTTAAAATAAAATTTCTATTGTCTGAACTATTTTGTAGACAAAAAAACGTTAGTATGAATGCATAGTATTCAAAGGAGATTAAATAAATTTGATTTGATTTCAACAGAAAAAAACGAATTTGAAAGAATGAATAATGCGTTTCAGTATTATTTTGGTCTTTAATCACCTGTTTTTGAACACATCAGGGAGATTTTCTAAGGAGATTTTCTAATATTACAGAGATATTGTGAGTAAGTACCCCGACACATAAATAAATTAAACAATAATTTTGTGTGATTTTAAGACATTTCAGACCGTAACATTTACCTGAAGTTCTGAGTGATATGGTTGATATGTTATATAATGGGACTGATACGGTCATGGTTGTTCGAAAAATTATGTGTTTATGTCTGAATGGGAGATAAGTGAAATGTTTAGAATTAAACGTTTGGTAGTATTGTCTGTAGAGTCGTTCCAATAACTAGTTCTTTTCGTAACAATAAAATTAAGTTTTCAAGTAAAATAAAAACCTTACAATTTTCTAACTTATATATAACTGAATGGTATCAACTTTGAATGCGTCGCATACTAAATTAAGTTGTTTTTATTTATATTTTAAAGTCTTCTTTTTATCAACTAGGGTTTATCTCGACTGGACGTTAAGCACTAGTAACGTGGGCTCCAAACCACGGTCCTTGGCATTAAGTCTAACGACTGGCGAGTGACCAACTTAGAAATCATCTCAGAAGACATCCGATTTTACCCATTCTTGTTACTGGCGTGATTGGGATCATTTGGACAATCACAATCATAAACTTCTACAAAGATAAAGTGGCGCCCATGTCACAACAGGGTCCGAAACCCGCGACTATCGCAACAGCAGGGGGGCCGTCTTGTCGCCTTGACTACTAACCAACCAAGCCGGCTAAATTAACTTATGTTTGCAATAATTCCCAATAATTTTCAAAAATTATCTAGTGTTAACAGAAAAGTCAAACTAAAAAAAAAAGATTATTAATGTTCAATAAATCACAAAAAAGTCTAATAACCTCGAATATTACGCTGTGTAAGGTAGATGTCATCTAAAATAGATGCATACCTATAGATATATGAATAAATATTAGAACTAATAACATCACTTTTAATATAATGGAGTATTTTTAAGCGAGATGCACGTAGGATGCATGAGCGCGTCACCAAATTTAAATAAGCGTCATCAAATAACCATAAATTACCGGCACAATGTGTAAATGTTAAGAAACACAAGGTTGCAGAAATTGTCAGTAATTTGCCAACCTTTGCAATGCAAACGTTTCTGCGTATGCAAACTATTTGTTTGCAAATGGTACGAGACCAATGGACGGCTTGTACATATATAAATGCTGATTATGTAGAACGGGAGTATCATATAATTCAGTTGTTTAGATACGTATTTGGGGTCAAGATAAATTATTTGATAATGTTAAAAAATCGTTGTCTGTGACACGTTGAGCTTTGACGTAACATTTCATTTGATATATTAATCAGCTTATATTCTATAAGTGTAATAACCTTATACTATGTTTAATGAATATTCAATTGACTGATACTAGAGACAAATATATCATAATATATTAAATTTTTTGTCAGTCTATATGACAAATTAATAAAAATTCACATCCACTTACAAGTAATAGAAAAATATTGTTGTTAATAAAATTGTTATATTGTTAGGTTCTAGCATATATTCTGATAGTTTTCTCGCTCCAAAAAGGCACATATTAAAAAAATTAGTAAAATATACATTAATAAAATTATTTAATCACTTAATTACTTTTTCCCATTTCCTATCAACATGTCGAAAAGAGTAATATAGGTTTGGCAACGATCCAATGGTCGATTCATTTTCGCATTTCTTCAGCAGTTCGAAAGCGTTTGCCAGCCAAACCATATAGAATGGACAGGATATTAGGTTAAGGTAAAGGAAGTACGGTAGCGCTGTGGATGTTGTACTGTTACAAGGTTGTAGAGAAAAGAAAATAGAGCGAGACGTTTTTCTTTTATTCCAAGATGACCAGCTAGAACTAAATGGTCTGCTGATGTCGCTTCGGGTTCGGGATGTGAGTGTTTTCGGGTGACAGAGGCCCTGGGTTACGACTGAGATTGTTGTAGTTAGTTTACTACCGAAGTTTGTGGATGGGTAGGGAATTAATCAAGGTGTTGTCGTGTTCTAAGGTGCCTATGGAGAACCTTACATTGAGCATGTTCGTGTCAATTCTTCACAAACGGGATGCCTGATTCTAGGTGAGTGTTGACGTTCCTCATAAACCATGGGGCATTGAGTAACGTGCGGACATTTTTGCATTGGAACACTTGGAGTAGTACGAGTTGTCTCTCAGAGACCTACCTGTAACACACCTGTGCTCCGTAGAGGCAGACTGGACGGACTAGCATTTTATACAGAGTCACTTTCTGGGGGATTTGAAGTTTACTTTTTCTGAAGAGGAGTGGAAATAGCAGTCTGTACATGCCATTGCCTTTGCAAATAGCGTGCTGTATTTGGGCTGACCATTGGAATCTGTGGTCGAACTGGAGACCGAGGTATGAAACTTTCTGGAGCCAGGAGATGGGGACTTTAATAATTTGGAGGCGATAGGCGCGGAACTCCTTCTTGGCGTGGAACAGAATAGCCTGAGTTTTGCTCGGGTTTATCTGCAGCCGCCAGAATTTGTACCACACAATCGCCTGGTTTAGCTGCTCTTGAAGTCTATTGAAGATAGCGTCGGGATTATAACCGGTTCTGAAGAAAGCGGTGTCATCTGTATAAAATGCTGTGAGGGAAAGTTTGTGGAGTGGGATATGAGCCATACAAAGTTTGAATAGGGCTGGGGCTAGTGGAGCACCTTGCGGGACTCCTGGGGAAATCTGTTTATGAGAGGAGACTGCGTCACCAATCCTCACTTGAAAGCACCTACCGTCCAAGTATGAATCTCTCAGGGATATTAGGTCATTCGGTAGACCAAGCTGTTTCGCTTTGCATATTAGACCGTACCGTACTAATGGTACCGTACCGTATGGTACTAATCCAGCAGCGTTGTCAATTTTTGACTTTGATGTAGGTGAATGCGTGGTGTCCTAAAGGGTTGTAGTGGTTGCTACACGCTTAAAACAGAACATATCTTACAAAGGACGTGAACAAACATAAATGTTTATGTGTATAAATAAATAAATTTTTTATTATAAATTAAAGAAAAATATATGGCAAACAAAATGTGCATAGATAAAATTGTTGGTATAGATAAAATTAAAGTCAATAGCGAACTGTCAACGTTCAGGATGACAGGAAGAGGGGTGAACAATTAAATGATACAAAGACAAACAACAATTATTGAAGGTTAATTTTATGATAATAACCGATCTCTCGCAAAAGTCCCATCAACCAATCGCTATTGTCGCCGACTGGAGTGTTTCTATGTTATAATTATTCTGTTCGAATCTCATTCTTATAGACGAAAGACGATTGTTGAGTTAGCTAAAAGCTCTTTTAGAGGTTGAGTAGGGTTATCGTTCAATAAATTGTTCATAGATAAGTCATTAACATCAAATTCACCACTTTTAAATCACTGAAATCAACTCGGCCAATTGGTGTAAACTGAATAACTCAAATAATACCTAAATGAAAACTGTTATTTGTAGTGAAATGTCAAAACCATCGATTTTAATAGTTAAATTGTTCAATCTTTAGGAATATTATCAAGACAACTCTTAAGATTCGTATGAACCTGTTTTTCTGACTAGATGTTATTTCTTGGTAACAGTTTTCTGAGCTTAAATAATAGTCAACAGGCACTCTTTGTAAGATCTGGTTAGTAAAGACGACATTCTAAAATCGTAATTTTGTTTTCTAGGCATTGAAGATTCAATTTACTACTTAATAAAAAAAACATTCGTTTCAAAGGCATTCTTGATATGAAATTAAGATTAAAGATTAAACATATTTAAGAATAATTTGAGATTAAATATATTAATAAGTTCCATACCACACTACTTTGTCAGAATAATAAAAATAACAGTTTACAACATAATTATTCGAAATATTGAAAAAATATATACATAAAAATAGCCAATTTAAACAATAAAAACCCACTGAATATATGTTAATCTAATTAAAATCAAATCAACATGAAATTATTCGTTTTTTCACACCTCCTGGTTCTTCATTCCATAACAAGGTCTCCATGGTTGCGTAACAATCCAACCGCATTAATTCCGTTTCAAGAGAGCTGCGATTGCTTCTCTTGTACGGTTGAATTTCACTTGTTTCGCTTTTTATGTCGCTCTCTCTGTCTCTATCTCACTCTCTCTCTCGCTCGGTGTATTTCTCCTTCGTTTACGGTCAATCTAGATAGCCACAGGCGCGGAGACCGATGCTGTTCAAGGAATTTGGAGATTTGGTCTTGGCGCTGACGTGTCCCAGCGAATTATATCGATATTAACACACAAAAAAATAAAACGGGAATGATTACAGGCGGAGAATAATGTGCTGTTATTTTTTTGTTTTTCTTTAGTCATCGCATTTTGTGGTATTGTCATCAAATTTCACCATCGAGAAATTTAACAATGGCATCGAAGATAAGAGCAGCGAGTGCGTTTTTTCTTCGCCAGATGATTTTGTTCTGGTTTCGGTGAATTTTTCCAGCTATGTAGTAACGGATGACGAATTTTTGTCATTAAAAAATCGTTTGTTAGTTTATGCTTTGGTTTTAATTGATAAATAGCATTGAAATTTGAAAAAAAATGCTTTATTGTATTAGTCAAGTTAATTTCAACAAACATAGGACATAAAAGATCAATTGAAAAGACCAAGTCTAGTCCAGGCAAAATTAGTTTTTTTATTCAACATAATTCCCTTCAAGGGTGATATACTGATTATAGCGGCCCTCCAACTTTTCGATACCATTTTTGTAGTACGATTTATCATTTGCTTCAAAATAGGCCTCGGTTTCGGCGATCACCTCTTCATTCGACGAACATTTCTTCCTACCGAGCATTCTTTTGAGATCTGAGAACAAGAATTTGAGATCTGGACGAGGAAGCAATTCGAAGCCCAATTCATGGATTTTTGCCATCGTTTTCACTGACTTGTGACACGGTGCATTGTCTTGGTGAAGCAGCACTTTCTTTTTCTTCAAATGCGGCCGTTTTTCGGCGATTTCGTCCTTCAAACGGTCCAATAACGATATGTAATAGTCGCTGTTGATGGTCCTTCCTTTTTCAGGATAGTCAATGAAAAGTATTCCATGCGTATTCCAAAATACAGACGCCATAACCTTGCCAGACGACTGTTGCGTTTTCCCACACTTTGGAGCAGTCTCATCGTGTGCGGTCCACTCGGATGACTGTCGATTGGACTTCGGAGTGAAATGATGGAGTCATGTTTCATCCACTGTCATATATCGCAAAAACTCGGGTTTATTATGTTTGATCATCTTCAAACACAGCTCGCATGGCACCCACTTTGCACAGAGCTTTCTCATACCCAAATATTCGTGAATGATATGATGTACACGTTCAGTTAATATCTTTAGAGTGTCTGCTATTTCATTCAATTTAAATTTACGGCCATTCAAAATAATTTTGTGGATTTTTAAATATTTTCGTCGGTAACAACTTTTTTTGGACATCCACTGCGTTCACCGTCTTCGGTGCTCATTTCACCACGCCTAAACTTAGCATACCAATCCTTGATGGTTGATTTTCCTGGGAGAGTGTCTGTTTTTTTTTTTTCAAAACAACTTTTTCCTTTCAAAAAGCAATCTTTATCAACACAAGAAATTACTTTTTAATTTTTTTTTCACAATAACAAAAGTTGCTTCACTCAAAATGCTATAATTCACAAAATAATGATCCGACAACCGTCAAATTTATATACTCATTTTTTGAAAGTTAACTAAAAACATATGGATTTAATTCTAGTAGCGCCATCTATGTATCAGGCCAGGGCCTTTTCAATTCACCTGTTAGTTTCAATAAATCTATCCCAATTAGATAGTGTAAAGGTACAGATCTGGTTGTTAATTATAAATATTCGATCTGAAGTAGTGAATCACTTTTTGATCTATATTTACTTACTGAGTTAATTCCTGGTTCACTATTTTACTTTACTATATATATTATTTAAAAAATACCTTTATGTACCACGTAACTGAGGTAAGTGTTTTAAGTTTAGTGCCTGTTTTCTCTAGATCCATGTACAATTTCCATCCAATATTTTCTGTCTCTGCCCTCTTTTTATGCTTCTTCCGGGATTTTTCTACCTTCTGCCGAATTTCCCTGATACATTCATTCCAGGTTCTCTTAGATCGCCCACTGCCCTTTCTCTTTTCCGTCCTTGCTTCCTGAATTCTTTTTACCTCCCTTGTGTCGTCTATGTGCTATTAGGTGATCCCATCAACTAAGTTGGTCTATACGTTGCTTTGTAATTTGTAATTTAGAGCAACTTACAAATTCATTGACTTTCTGGCATTCATTTCCATCTTGTGATTTCCATTACCTTCTTTCTGTACCCAGACATTTAAATGAATTAATTTGACTTATTTTTATATCTTCAATTCGAATATTTATTTCTTTTGCTTTGATTTTATTTCATTATCACTGAATGAATTATTATGGATGATTATCATGAAAAAAAGCAGCAAAGAGTAAATGTTAACCTCATCCTTTATTGAATTAGGTAATCATATCTTGGTTGGGTATTTATACAAAATAGGGAAGCTATAAAGATAATCAGCGTTAAAATGCGATGCAGATAGATGATCAAGCAAAAACAATGTAACTATGTTATGTAATACAACTCAGACTATAGATCTGTTTTTCTAACTACCTGCCTGGTGAACGAGTGAGACGGCTTTAAATATTTGTCATAAAACTATCTCAACCATGTGTATAAACTATATCAACAAATTTCCTGGTCCCCAGGAAGGATCTTGGTTCAACAAGAACATAATAATTCACCGATACCTACTGGTCTTCTCTTCTATGTTCAAGCGAGGTTTTGGAAAGACTCCGAGAATGTTGAACTAATATCATGAACTTTATAAGAACAAATATGTTCGAAAACTAAACAGTTCTAATCTATGTAGTGACAGTAATAGTACTGAAGCGCCTATAATATAATCACATCAATCATCTCTAATATAGAGGATATCACAGAAGAATCGTTTCTATAAAAAAACATACATTTTCTATTCACTATTATTAATATTTTTTACAGTATTCACTTTTCCGCATATAAAATTATAACTCATCAAGTAGTTCACAATCAAACGCGACAAAAAATCGATAATTGTTGTACAGCTGTTCGTCATGACCTCATCAATCCCTTTCACTGCTGGTCGGCAAAAATGCACCCATCTCGATCAAATTTACATGTTACGTGGCCCCATCGTGACCGCCCACGCGACCAGATCTACGTTCCATTGAAATCAACAAGACCATGTCTTACATAACGCATCCATTAGCATACGGTGAGTAACAGAGGGCGGACATGACGGTTTCGAATGATACCGATGCTGACGATGTAACGAAACGAGATGATGGTGGGCGGTCACAGCACGCGACGTTGTTTAAATTTTTATTTATGTATTGTTTCGGGAAAAATAACTGTATATGGGCATGGAATAATAAAAAATTAATCCGAGTGGAATTAGGTATAGTCAATACGACGCGAGACGAAGCGCGTGTTCAGAAAATATCCGGATTACAGTACAAAGGAGAATAGGATAATATATATTGGAGAGGAATGATTGGAAATATTTATAGAATATATAATTTATTAACGACAATTACTATATTGGTTTAAGTATTTTTCATGATGGTCAATGCTCTTTTACATGATCTTGAACTAATCTTTGTAACCATATTTTCACTGAGGCAACATTTTTAAGTCATTGTAAAACATCAATTGTGTGCAAACGAGAAAACGTTTCGAAGAAGTTTATGATTATAAAGATCAAATTTCTAATTGGAAACGTTACAGGAATCCAACAACACTTAGTGTTGCCAAGGCTCAAATACAAATTGCAATCTATGTAATTCGATCAAATAGTCTGTCCTCATAAATTTATTTATCAAATGCAACAACTATTATGTCTGAGATGAAAAGCATACCTACATTTCAATGAAATAAAGTGTATAGATAGGACGAAGTGAAGTAACCTAATTGTCTATAAAACTGTCCATATGTTATTTACGTCTAAAGATGTACTAGGAAATACAGACATCTGACAACAAAAAACAAACAACCCGTGATTTCTGTTCTCGGATTAAATATTTATGATGAATTATAGCGTCACCACGTTAGTTACTTATAAATTGGTAAATTTAATAAGTCATCCAAAGATTATTTCCCTATAACGTGCCATCAGTTAAGGATCAATTGGTTGCTGAGTTACATCATTTGCCCATGTGACTATAACAGACATCTTCATTACAGTATTTATTAAAAATATTAAAAGCATAAAAACGGTTACTAAAATCAGTTTCTTCGAATATTGATCTAATAACAATAACACTTATTGGGAAATTTCAAATGATCTGTTCAGATGGATAATTAAGTCAAAATTTAATTCTCTATCAATCAATCTAATTTAAATGCTCAAAACCCGTAAAATTTATTTTTTAGCGATCTTCTTCACAGATTAATATTAGGGATCATATTGCATAAATATTGTTTTTGTTAAGTATATACTAAACTTGTTATTTTAGAATTTACAATTAATCAAAAGTTATGTAAGAATATTTCTGACTTGAGAGAAGAAGGCCATTTCATGCTGATAACCATGCAACGTTATATGTGGTTACTTTAATGGTCAACAAAGTAAATGAAGCAGTTAAACCAGTCCAATGCCACTGCTGTGTTGCTTTGCAGGGAAAATGCAAACATGCTATAACATTTCGATTAAGTTATTTAATTCCAACTGTCTCGTACGAGAGTAAACAAATTATTTTTAATGAATTTTTAATGACGTATTTAATACATGCTGTTGAAGTATCATTGTAAGATACTGTTAAATAAACTAATGTTAACTGTTAAATTCTATTATATTGAAACAACTGTGCCCTATTTGTTATTATTGAGTTATTCAGTGTATACAAACGTTAATCATGAAAGTCTCAAAATTGTATTTTTATTACTTTTGCTATTTGATTTAAAGAAATTGATTGCAGAACTCCATTAAAAAGATGTTGCTTTGTCGCATTCTAAACCAGTTGGAACAAAGTTTCGTAATATTTCATAAGATATCCACAATTAATAAAATAAACCATGAACTATCAATAATTAAGTTTCGTAAATTGGCGTTTACTAAATATAAAAATACGAAGGATAAAAATCTCTGAGCAGTTCTATCGAGTTATATTATTTTAATTCCTTAGATATAAATTATGAAGAATCATCTCAATGTTCTCTTAAAGAAACACTGGAATCAAATCAGCTGGAGAAGGTCTTATTATCTACGTTTCATTTTCAGTTTTCTTTAGAATTATCACACTCTTTCTTTCTCTCTCGCTCTTTCTTTCTTATATAATTCCGGTGAAGCGCATTTACCCCCCTTCTTGCCTCCCCCCTCAACAATTCGCCGGACCATCTGTTCGGTCTCTCACAATAGCAAATGAATGGGGCTCCGGTTCACCTCGAGCAGCTGCAGCATCGTCGGCAAATGTTGATTTTTAGCGAGCGATCGAGGAATTTTAGGATACGCGAACGTTTTCACAGAAGGGAATAGTTGAGCAGGTGCGCGTTAAGGGTATTATCCACCGGTCGGAGACGGCAGACTAGCGGCAGGTGAAATAGGCAACAGTCGTCGGGTTATACGGGCTAGTTTGTAATATAAACTGCGAATAGTTGGTACACGGTCTTTGGTTGTCTGGTTTGCTTGGTTCATCGAATTGGCCGGAACATGTTTGTTCGTCGATGATTTATTCAGCAGTAATAGAAAAATCGAAACATATGACCACAATTCTATTAACAAAAAAATATAGTATAGTCTTAATTTACAAAATAATTTATTTATACTGTTTTGCTGTACTTGCACCAATTCACAAGCAAGGCTAGTACGGGATACATATATCAGTATGTATTTCCCCACTTAAAATACAATTAAACTACTTAAGCTAAAGTTAAGAGTAAGACTTATAACATACATAATACAAATTCGTGTGGTTTGGTAGGCTTCAATCTTCTGATTTCTTGCATATTGTCTACTAGCGGTATTGCTTCTATGTAGCTGTGGTTTAGTAACGTTATTTCATGTTTTAAAATCAATTTTCATAAATCCATTTGATTTCGAGGTCATTGTATAGCTTTTGACAGCGTTGGATTATTAGTTGGTTTGATGTTTTAGTGCAACTCCATATCCAATTGTCCAAATGTCCAAATTGGCTTTATGATTGATTGACAAACCAATTGTAGGTTAAGCTGAGAGTATCTTCCGCCTAGCCAGTAGAGATGCTTGATTTTGAGTGTGATCTGCTCTCTTTGTGTCTGACATGATGTTTTGCAATTTAATCCACCATCAAGATAGACGTCGAGATATTTAGCAGATTTTGCTTGAGGAATCGGACAGCCGTTAGGTTTTTGTCATTAATGCTACATTGATATAGATTGATTTCATACTGTTATATCTGATATATTTTAAGTACTGTTTCTTTTGTTGTTGGGATATCAGTAGTGGGGAGCATTGGTCCCAAGACACTACCTGGGGAACTTTTTTTTCAAAAGTATATGACTCAGTTGACAATAGTTCCAAGGTAACAATTCGCTCATCTTGTAGCTATACCCGGTCAAAAGCTTATGTGACCTCCAGGAATATTGCAGAGTAGTATTTCTTTTCTTCAAATGCCTTTTCAACAACCTCTGTTACTTTGTGCACTTGGTCGATGATGAGTGGTGACTTCGAAATCGAAACTGGAAATTTGGCATTTCTAAAAATGGTTTAATACGTTATAACAGCAATTTCTCAAATAATTTTGTTATCGCAGGTAGCAACGAAATAGGCATGTAAGATCCGACTTCTTCTGCCGGTTTGTTAGGCCTTTTAATCATCATTATTTGAGTCACCTTAGAACAAATAATTTACATCATATTCGGATATATCTGTTAATGTAGCGGTAGTTTCTTTTGCAGCTGACCGACTTTGTTCAATTATGTTTCGGGCTTGATGTTCAAGATTCTAGAGATATTTTAATAACATAAGAAACAGTACATGGAACATTTACCGATGACACCGTCATTATGACAAAAGACATATATCTGCCAAGAGCTATGGAAAAACTACAAGTGGTAGTCAAGAAGATTCACAAATGTACTAGAGACTAGAAAATACAGTTCTATACCTGGAAATTTATCCATGACAATTTTGCGTTACGATAAACTACAAAAACTGAATTATTATTCTAATTCCAAACTTAATTATTCTTCCAATTCCTAAAGCAGAATAAGCGAAATACCTAGGCATCTATATAGATGGTTAAATCGGAAACGTTAAGTTAGATAAAAAGCTGAACAGATCCGAATCAAAATTAAACAACTGCACTGGTTTAGTCGGAAGATATTCCCAACTTAACCTGAGATCAAAGAGATTGATTTATCAGGCAATAATTAGTCTAGGGTTGCACTAAAACATCAAATTGACTAGTAATCCAACGCTTTCAAAATAAAGTTGAAGAACTTAAGAATTAATTACCAGTGCTTATCGCTACGTAATTATAAAAGAACCATACGATAATCCTGGAATCAAATCCATGAATTCATCCAAGATTTCGCTGTAAAACATGAAAAAAGACTACTAAATAACAGCAACGTGGAAGCAATACAATTAGCCAACAATGTGCTGGAAATGAAAAGATAGAAGCAAACAAAGCCACACTTATTTTCCTTGTGAATTGGTCCAAGTACAAAAGAAAAGCAGTGGCAAATTAAAGTGTAAACTAAGATTGTATTAAACGTATTTAAAAAAATTAATAAAAGAAATATAACCGCATGTAACAAACTATGAATAGTTTTTGAAACAGTTGCAAGGGATTCGAGGCAAAATAATTATTATTTGAAAGTTTTTTCGTTTAAGAACGGTACTATAAGATAACAGAAAACAAAAATCAACACCAATAAATACATTGGAAAACATTAGATATTATAAGTTTTTTCCACACCTCCTAGAGACTTAGAATCATACGAGTGTACCGTTGGTTGTCTGATTCCACTATAAAAATTATAAAAGAATATAAAAAAGCCTCGAACGGTATATTGCGAGACAGGTCACTCCTCTTCCTGATCGAGTGGCGTCTTTGAATTGTCTGCGTCATAGGCGGCAACGATACCAACAGCCAAGAACGGAAAAAGAACGAGGACACAACCGAGAGGGAGAAAGAGCGAGATAGCCGATGATGGATGAGAGAAAGGAGAAAAGTGGCCGGCGATCCGAGTCGGCCCTGACCAATGAATTGTACAGGTCTTGATTATCTGGGATATTTTATGATGGGCATCGTGAATCGGGAGGAAATAAAAAAAACTTGATAAGCATCGGACTGAAAGAGTCGTGTAACTGCGTTGGGATGGTGGTAATAATGATGAAGAAAGGATACGTTTCGGGTTTATAATATAAATTGTAATATCTATATGGATAAAATTATAATAGAACAAATTTCTTTATTTACTATGTAAATAAAAACTGAAAATGTTAAAAGAAGAAAAACTCGAATGCTTGCCCATCAGTTTGGATTTATGAATAAATGTTTAACAATTGACCAGGTATATAAAATCACATCATTAAAAAAATATACGAAGCTAAAAAAGTTGTAGCCTAATCCTTTGATAAAGTTTGGCATGCGGAATTAACCACAAACTTCAGAAAATGTTACCAAAGCAGCACAATGAACATCTAAGCTCTTGCATCTCAGCCAAAATATCTAGAATCTGACAAGAGGAGTCTATTTTACAGTAAAATAAGCTAAAGTAGGTGTACCACAGATATGTGTGACCAATATTTTACCTACTTTATACAGGTGATATACGATTAAGGAAAAAAATTACCATGGTTACATTTCCTGATGATATAGCGATATTTTATGTGGGAGAAAACAGCAAAGAATCACCAAAACATTATAACAGACGAGCATTGATATAAAAAACTGGATCAAGACTTGGAAAATAAAAGTAACCAAAGCAAATCGGCGTATAACTTCCTTATAATTAAACTACACATGACAGAAACACTGTCATCTCACATCTCACATCAAAACTTCATTGTAACTAACACATTAAAAAGAAAAGAGAATAAGTGGGTTTGTAATACAAGAAAATATATTATAGAAAATATATACAAGAAAATCTGAATTATCCCTACGTAAAAAGTGAATTTAGTAGTGGGGATGAAATAATATAAAAAAATATAAATGTCTGAAAACAAAGTCCTAAGAAGGATCGTAGATGCATGCATGTACTATAGGAATGATTACTTACACAGAGACATTTGTAAGCGACTCAGGAAATCAAGAGAATCGCAGAGGCTTGAGGGGAGACAACATTGTTAAGATAATACCAAAGAATTGATAGCAACTCTTGATAATAATCGAACAAGACATAGATTCAAAATAATCGAACCATTTAATCTTGTAGTGCAGTGAAAGTGTATTTAACAGAAAACAGCAATCTGAATACATTGCATGGATATTATTACTATAGAATCCAAGTAATGACCGCTAGATATAATTAGTTTGGTTCATGTTTAAAAAATAATTGAGCATTTGCAATGAAGGGAACCTTAGGTTCCATTTATTCCCATTTTTTTGAAGACATAAGGTTACCAAGTTAAGAGAAACTCTTCTGAAAATATTTTAAAGTTACACACGGATTGATTCAATATATGATATGTTCATGTGGTGCTGAGATGGTGCTCGGACAGTCCATGCGCTTTCATTCGAATATGTATACTTACATTTAGCAATAACTCGATTTTGATTTGGATTATACACGGCCATATATGACACTTATTAATTTTTTCTGCTAATGAAACTAGTTGTTTCTTTGAATACCTAAAGCAAATTCACCAAAGTTTGAATATCTAACCCAAATCCTAGTAGATTAAGATGTTTCCTCAACTTCAAAGAGTTATTAAATATGATATTTTCAAATTTCTATAGGTCACAGCAACTTCTATTCACCTTTGGTGACCCATCAGCCTGAACTGCAGTATTCTCAGTAAATTATGTTAAGGAGTGGTTTAAGTAACTGCGGAACAATTGCCTATATAAGATCAACCAGTCTTCATTCCTTCCGCTGGCTATACTTAACTGAATAAATTCAAAAGAAAACCGTTCGATTTTATGATTTCCCTGGAAACCTCCTGACTGAGTCAGTTATCAAATTCATCGAGATAAAAGACAAACGTTTAAAACTATTTTATTTTAAGAAAGATTATTTTCTAATATCGACAATATGGATGATACTGCCATAAATACTCTCAATAAACACGATTTTCATACCGACCACTATTGTTAAAAATGATACTAAGAGCAATAGATCCAGTACATAATTACAAACAGTCCTCTCAAACTAAATATTTTAGTAACAGTATATATAAAACGCGTTAAAATTAAAATTACACCAATTTAACTTGAATTTTTATTACTTCATTTCTTGATTGGGTGTTGATTCAGTTGTTTCAACTGTTAATAAAAGTTTTTTTAAAGAATCCAGCAGCATATCAATTACACGCTAACATAACAGCTTATTACTTGGGGGTAATTCACTAACCTATCCAAGAATTTGTATATTGGAATCAAATGGTTTGAGCTTTCGTTTCTTCTAATTTTTGTATTAACTAAGGTTGCTTTTTATCAACTGTATTGAAATTACAATTTTCTTGCTGTAGTTAAATAGAGTTCAGGAACGTATGGCAGCAGAAGCTGTAAGGTCACAAAAGTTGGTTTGAAGGTGCTCAATCACCCCTAGTCTTAAACTATTCCAAGTAAGAAACATTCAAGATTTGAAAAACACCCCTAGATCGTGGATTCCCGGCATATGCATCACAGTTCAAAGTCTAAGGCCACCAAAGGCAGATTACAGTATCTCAGTTTCTTAGCCGCAAACTGTTGGAACATGGAGTCATTGAAACTGGTGGACGAAGTTACAGTCGATACTCAAAAACAATTTTTATAAGAACCATAACCTGTCGAGATAGAATAACGACCAGGTACATCTCTGTGTCCGTTTCTTTAGGAGGAAGTTATTATGTAATACGACCCTAACCATCCGGCCATATATTTTGAAACTACTTGAATGATGAACGAGTGTGTCGGATTGGTCGGTTATCTAACAACAACCTAAAGTGTTGCTTTGTATCGCCATTCAACAAGTCGCTTCTTCTTTCCGTAGAATAAAACAGTTTTGAGTATGTGGCGACCGCCACGACCCTTTAGGCCACCACGAATTCACCAACAACAACTACAAATGTTGGTAACGCCGGTGGATTGGTACCATGAAGTTCCAGGCTATAAAAGACCATCACGACGACGCCTCGTTCTCTTTTCTTTTCTCCATCCCCTTGTAATAGTACCACTTCCACAGCGCTACCGTACTTCCTCTACCTAACCTAATATCCTGTCAATTCTCCCGTCGACCACATATATAATTTAATATTAAAATAAACAGTATTTGTTCAACCAATGTTTTCAGTTCTCGTGCAAATTCCTTCCAAAAATAGTAGTGAGTGTTCTGATACCGGGAATCGAACCCGAGCCCCCTGGGTGAGAGCCAGGTATCCTGGAACATTCCTACAAGTAAAATAAAGGTAAAGAAAATATTTCTGAAAAGGCCAGTGACTAGAGAGTCGAACTCTTAACTTATCAATATAGATAACACAAGTTACAAGTTATTGTTGACGCATCCAGCAATATACATATTTAGAAACCCCTATAGGTCAAGTACATAATTAATCTACCCATCGTTGAACATATCAAACATTTAATTGTTTTCCTTGCTTTCGCAAAAACAAAACAACATCGTCTGGGAATCCTCGATGATTAAAATAACCTGTTGTCGCTTCTTGCATCAACTTGAACCATTAACAAAACGTGTAGACCTTTAAGACCAGCCAACTGTAAATATATTACGAAGGAGAGGAAAAAAAAACAGGCACGACGAGAACCAAATCTAAAAGCAGCAAAAAAACTGGTTTTGAATCGGTACCAACGCCATCATTTATAAATAAAACCAAACCGAATCGAAAAAAAGAGGAATGCGAATTAACACAGACAGAAAATAGAATGGCTTGCGTAAGCGCAAACAAAAAACCGCTTATTTGGCGAATAAACAGCGTTTCGTTAGTCATTCGCATTTTGATCTGTTCAATCGTTGTTGACCCACTTGAAGTTCGAGGCGGATAAATGAGCTGATAACGTAACACATAACTAATGAAAAACAACTTCGCTCTTTGTTATCGCGCTTCGTGGTCTGGTTAAATTGATTTTTTTTTGTGGTGCCATCATTGCTTTTAAATAACTACATATATACAAGTACATATGTTTAGTTTAATGTGTAATGATAATTTAATTGACTGATACTTCAAGTAACGAAGAATGACGTAAAAGGGTAGACATGACTTAACCTTTGATCTATTCTGATTTAGTGGAAGATGAATAAATATAAACTTGAATATCTTTTATGAATATCTTGTTTACACGACAAAAAATTAAATATCATTAGTCTGAGAATTTTTGTTGCGTATTTTGAAAGGACTTTTACTAAGTCAACCCATAATTATAGTTACTTTACTCACTAAAATCTGTGATTTACTAATATGTCTGTCTGTTTGAGTTAAAGTAAAAAGTAGCATTGGGAACTATCGACTGAAAACAGTCGAAATAGTTGATAGTCGCCAAACAGTCGATAGTCAAAAAACTAGCGACTGAAAATAGCAATTATTATTTTCAGTCAAATGCACGGTTCGACTGTTTTATTCAATTCGTGAGGTTAGACGAAGATTTACGAACCCTTTCCTATATAAATTGTGAGAGAGGAAATGGCGGATATAATTTCTTGGACTAGTTAATTTTAGATGTGTTTATATTTTCCAACGGTAGTATAAGCGAGACGGAGATGTATATATTCCTTCACATACTAACTTTAATAAAGAAAAGGAAAAAATAATTACTGAATACTATTATCATGCAGTTAATAATTACATTTTAAACGAAGTAGAATTAATTTTATATTTAAATGTTCTGTGGATCTGATAATACCCCACAAATGTTTTATTGTATTTTAATATGTTAATTGCTATTTTCAAATAATATACTACAATAAATATAGACAATGCAGTAGAAATTAAACAAAATCTAAAAACTAAAGATGTACAATAACAATTAATACTAAATACAAATTAAACATATACCTAATCATAGAAAAACGACTAATTCATTACATAATTAAAAATGACCACATAATAACTCCTAGAGCTTTTTTAAATAAAGTAAATTCTTTATTTATTATTGAACGGAAATATTTTTGAACAAAAATCGGGAGAGTAGTCGAAATATTACCTGTTATTGCCATAAAATCAGTCAAAACTATTTTACTATTTATCATTCACAATTTTAATCTTTTTACCCTATTACATTAACAATCTTGAAAAATATCGTTCCAAAAGGCTGCTATATTAATATACAGTATGTTGTTATTTACAAGCAAACTACCAAAAAAATCATAAAACTATATAAGTTACTTATAAATCTATGTAAGCATAAATTGAGAACATTTTCGTCAAGGTCGCGGCTAGGACGACAGAGCCAGAACGTCGAATTAGGTCGAAAATCTGTCGAATGAAACTAGTAAAACCAAAAATAGTAACTAAAAATACACGACTGAAACAGTCGATAGTAAATAGTAACAATATCAGTCGGACCGAAAATAGCGACTGAAACAGTCGATAGTAAAAAGTAGTCAATTACTAAACAGTCGATAGTCGATTTCAGTCGATAGTTCCCAACACTAGAAAAAAGTCTTTTCATGTCAATTTTCACTACTGTTTATTTTAACAATAACTTTAGGGCGTGAAAGATCTTCGAGTACCCTACAACTAATTTAATGTTTATAGTACTGTGATGTTAAATATACTTTAAATATTCTTCTCTGAAACTAATTTAGAGAATGGTTGCCCATTAATGCATAAATGTTGGGTTGTCCATACTTGCTATAAACAACCGTTTTCTGTTAACTAACACATACTTGATTGAATCAATTCAGCTGTATAGTTAACTGAATCAACAGCATTGAGATCTTCTTGAGAACAAAAATCTGGAAGATGTGAAAGAGATCTTCTATGTTTAATCTCGTTCATACCTCTAGAACAAAACTGCCTCCGTTAACTTACGCAAAAATAACACCGTGTTTTTATAAAAAAGATCTTATTTGTGAATTTTGAACACGAAACTCTCAATAAAACATATATTAATCACATGTGATAGATGTAGGGTCATCAGTAGGCCCTGAAGGGTAATCTAAGAGAGAACCTCCAATATCTAAATCATGACGGAATCATGAACTTTCTTATCATATATAGTCTAGATGACAAAATTTAACAATCTAACAGATTTTACTCATTCATCAGGTTTGTAAACTTGTTGTAAGCCTCCTAGCCTCTTTTGGGTTTAGCTTTGTTTATATTTGTCCTAGATTATAGATGGATCTATTTCATACTGTCTTTTATTCATTTATCTATTAATTTGCTTTTTTACATACTTGCCTATTTATTTATTCCTTGTAAAATTATTTGTACTTTTGTACTAGTTTTTGTTATGTTATTATAATATAATTAGTACACAATTATTATTTTTATGCTCATATAAAATACTAGCGACCCGCCCCGGCTTCGCACGGGTGCAATGCTGATACTAAATTAAATACACTACAGAAAAAATATGAACGTTGTATATAAAAACATAGCGGCCCGCTCCGACTTTGCACGGGCATAAAATATATATGCCTATGTCACTCAATGAAAACATGATTAAAATCGATCCAGTATTTTTGGTTCATTCATTACTGCCCTTGGCCTGCACGCATTAAATTTGGAGTAAAACAATTCCTCTTCCCCTATACTTACTATGAAGATTTCCTGCTATCTTTGGAATATCTAAATTCATACAATTTTTATTACATTACACATTTTTAAACGCAAATTTTAAATTTGTAATATCTCCGAAAATATTTGTTTAATTTACGTGCTGTAAGGAATGTTGATCTATATTAATTGCACACTGTATTTAAGGTACTTAATTCGATAAGGATTAATGCCGTATTGCTTAAAATAGCTTCGTAAATAAGCCATTTTCTCACGTAAAAAGTAAACAATAAAAATGGTTAATGTGGGTTATCCCTAAAAGATAAACATATACCATCGCGGACTTTTTTGTAGACCTTTTTATGGTGTACAATACTGTAGTACATTAATTTGATCTAACTCGTAGGGTTAGGCAGCGTTTTTGCTAATTGCTAAATAAGCCTAAAAAATAGGTTAATTTACGACATCACGTTAGAAACCTCTAAAATTAGCAATGTTGCCTTAGTATATTATGCATGTATTATACATATAAACCTTCCTCTTGAATCACTCTATTGAAAAAAACCGCATCAAAATCCGTTGCGTAGTTTTAAAGATTTAAGCGCACATAGGGATATAGGGACTTTGTTTTATACTCTGTAGTGATATTGGATTCTCAATGTGTGTTAACTGACCCTAAAAAGTCCATGTCCAAAGCATATTGATGTTTTTCGTCCCGTTTTTCTGTTGTTACTTTAAAATGTTCTTTGATAGTATGTATATTATTTGTCACTTAATTTGTTTAATTCTAGCATCCCTTAGTCTTATACCATATACCCTCTCATAACCATATTAATTGAATTCATCCCATGAGTTTCTCTTCCAAATAATGTTTTGCAGACTCTAAAATAATCATAATTCCATATAAAGCTGAAATTGCATTTTAGTAGCAACTAACTCAGAAAAATTCAATCGAATATATTAAACCTTTATTTCCATGTTCTTAAATAGATAGTTACATATTGAAGATTGATTTGGCACTGTTATTATGAAATATCATCAGAAAACAAATCATCAAATCAGTATTTCTGTTACACTGTAAGCAAACATGAAATTCATCCTACATTAATACAATATAGAAACCACATTATGAATTTTTGATGACTAAACAATTTTGATGGTATTATATAAACTAAAATCTAGAAAAACAGATGAAGGATAAATAACAAAAAACCAAAACATAACTAATTTAAACGAAACAATCACCATTTTCTCTTAACTATTGATCACATTACAAATTCCCCGGTGACGCTAACCAGTTCCAATACCAGTCGACAAAAAAAATGCAATTTATCTCTTTTTTTTTTCATGTTGTTGTAACTGGCTAATTGTGAGTCATTAGAACAAGTCGTAGAACCACTTTATGGTATAATGATTCTGTACGTTGAACCAGTATCGAATTTACTTTCTAATTAGTCTTTAATTGGGTAGTATTTTGCCAAATAACCGCTGATTTGGTTTTAAGCTGTGTTCGGTTAGTTTATAAATACATTAATCAAAACGGAACTAACTGATTTTGATTAAAAATTCATAAATAATTTATGAAGATCACATGGGAAAAAGTCAACCATTTGGTTAATTATTTTTAGGTGCTAACTATTTGAGAATAACCTTAGATATATAGCTGTAATTCTACCTCAAAAAGGATGCTACAATTCATATAGGGCTGATAGAATCTAATTTAACAGGGCAATTGAAAAGTCCGCGACCTGACACATAGATGGCGTTACCAGAATTAAATCCATATGTTTTTGGTTAGCCCTAACCCTCAAAAGATGCGTGTATAAATTTGACAGCTGTTGGATCATTAGTTTGTGAATTATAACATTTTGAGTGAAGCAACTTTTGTTATTGCGAAAAAAATGGATAAAAAGAAATTTCGCCTGTTGATAAAATATTGCTTTTCGAAGGGAAAAAATACAGTTGGCTTGATGCCGAGCTTCCGAACACTGCTCCAGGAAAATCAACCATCAAAGATTGGTATGCTAAGTTTAGACGTGGTAAAATGAGCAGCAAAGACGGTGAACGCAGTGGACGCCCAAAAGAGGTTGTTACCGACCAAAAAAAAATGTGGAAAAAAAATCCACAAAATGATTTTGAATGACCGTAAATTGAAATGAAATAGCAGACACTCTAAAGATATCAACTGAACGTATATATCATATCACTCACGAATAGTTGGGTATGAGAAAGCTTTGTGCAAAGTGGGTGCCGCGCGAGCTCACTGTGTGTTGTTTTGGTAACATTTTTTGTAGCTTATGAACTAACGAACTAAAAATATAGCTCACCTTTTTGCCTTCTTCATTGTTATTCTATGAACGTAATTAATTGTTGAATGTTCTGGACTTTTTCAAATACCTTAGATATTACTGGTAACAATGAGATAGATAGGTCTATAGAATTTATTTCATTTGATGATTTTGCAGGTTTTGGATCATGACAATTTATAGTCAATATCAGTTTCGTTTAGTTTGAAGTTGTTTTCCAGATGGTCAGGAAATGCTTTCGGTTTTTCTTGATCCCTGCAATGCAATTTCCACATAGGTGTTTGGTGGCTTTCGAAAGCGAATAATCTGTTGATTTGGTTTTAATTTGCAATATTTGCCTATTCAACCTTTGGGTTATATTATTTAAAATATTTATATTATTATATTATATTAAGCGTTCTGTTTTGTTGCATTTGTTTTCGCAGCTTTCATTTTTCAACTACCATTTCTTTTGGATAATTAATTCCTTTAATTATACTAATTATACCTAATTTCTGATCTATTATTCCCAGCAACTTGTTGGATATCTACAAAGAATTTTTCTGCTTTAAAATTGTAATTGGCTATCTCAAGGAGTACATTTAGTTGAATTCGATTGTTCAATTCTTCAGTAAATCCTTTCCAGTCTGTTCTCTTGTATATTAACGTAGGATCTTGTTCTTTTCTTATTATATTTTCACTCAGTGTCAGAATAACTGGTGTGTTTTCTGAGGTCAAAGTTTTCTTCGACTTCCATATAGTTGGATATTATGTTTTTAACTACGAAGAAATCTAACTGGTCTGAAGTTTTCTCTGGATGAAGCAGCCAATAAGTTGGTTTTTCAGTTGACATGTAACTACATCTTAGCTCAGCAGCTGCTTTATGAAGTTAATTGCCTTTAGTTGTCGTCATTCTAGATCCTCATTTTTTTTATTAAAATCACGGCCAAATTGTATATTTTTCACACAGGTTATTTAGTTAGGACATTCAAATTATTTTCCTTCCTTTGATTATATCTTGCAGGTCAATAAAGTGCAGCTAATGTGCTTCTATTACCTGTTCTGTTAAACAGAACTCGGATTTTTTATAGTGACAAATGTTCTTTTTTATTATTATGGCATTTCCTCCTTTTGCAGTGTTAACTGGCGTGATAAAAAATATATCCACAAAATTTTGTTAAGGTTACCAAGTGAGTTTCAGATATTAGGCAAATATTTATGTTTTGCTATTCTAGAAAGGTGAGCGTGATGTTGCTTGATTCTATCAGACATTTCTAGAAGAGAAATATGAAGGAAAAATTACTAGATAGTCGTAGTTAACAACTTGTTGTAATTTGTGTGCTTTTAATTAAAAAAAAGTTAAATGAAAGGGTATTATTAAATACAATAAAAAGATCTACATAATTAAAAAAGGGATAGGAAACAACACAGCCGACCGTTTCGTGTGATGTAACTGATTTTAAATCATAATATTTATGTAGCAACTAACGAACACAAGCAAAAAGAAAATAAATTCCCCAGCGAATAATTCTCGTTGTTTCCATACCAATAAAAAACTTTTACCGCTATTTAGAAAAAAAGACCAGTTCTCGGTACACGGCGGGTTTTTTTTGATACTGTCCTATTTTAAAAGGCTATTATTCCAGCCGGTGGTACGGCAAACAAAAAAGGTAACAACAGCCTGTCGGCGTGCCTGGGGCTTTTAATTAAAATGGGTCTCCCATTAAAATGCGATAGGGTGAACGAGGAACAAGAAGAAAAAAGAAGAAGAATCCTACGTGGCTGGAATTGCGGGGTCATTATATATTTTAATACAACAAAAAATGTTTTTTACCCGTTTTTGTGAAAGTTTATTTAATTGGTAGATTCTTCGCATTTTTAATTTATATTTTACATAAATCTACCTGTTTTGTGTTGTAAGTTCAACGTATGGATGATGTTTTTTTTTCTGGTTTGTTCTGTCTGGTGTTTACTTTCTTATTTTAGCTCATTATAGGTTTTTATTTAATTTTATTGCATAAACAATAGATTTCGAATAATATATAATATTCATTTGTCTCAAAATCATTACTTCTTAAGTGGCTAAACCAACATACATTTTTGACAGGTGACTGGATGGTCGAAGGTGTTTTATTGACTTATAATTCGATATGTTCGGAGTAGTGAAAGATAGTTAAGTTGAATTACTTATTAGGTGTACCGGAGAGTCATTAACGGTTTTTTAGGAAAAAATTGGCCATTTAATTCTATAGATTTATCCCATTCTTCAGGCAATTTATGGATGCCATCCCAAAAAAACTGTTTGTCGTTTGACCAATCGAGCCATTTTTAACTTCTTCGAAATTGGCGAAGTGCTGCTCAGCAAACGCGTCTTCCATTGTGCAAAAAATTGATGCGGACGGGGTAAAATCTAGAGAGTACGGCGGGTGCGATAATTTATCCCATACAAGTGTTTTCAACGCTTGCTTAACCGGTCTTGCTTTATGAGACGGCACGTTATCGTGCTCTAAAATCGCTTTACCGTTTCAATCAATGGATGGTTCAAATTGATCATTTGCTGTCAGTAGTGATCACTATTTCACCAGGTTTCAGTAGTTCGTAATACACCACGCCACTCTGTTTCTACTTTCAGGTTTTTATGCAGATTATCGTTACGAATGCACTATGGAGCATCAACAATACATTCAGGATCTTGCTTTGGAATATTTGTATATTTCTATTGCTTTTGGCTAGTAGAATTCCAGAATTGGACCAGACCCGTAAGTCCACACCGGTTTTAAGACTTTTTGGCAAACTAAAAGCTTTATTATATGACGGCATAATGATCTGGGTCTAGTTCATCGGCCTAAATACTTTGTTTGTCAACTTGTATTCGAGGCCATCATGATATAGTTTATCAAACGCTTCGGTCAGGCCTAGAAATATGGCTGACCAAATTTTTTTTTTCAAAAGTTTTCTCAAATACATAATTCCGTAACATGATGTACCTGAACAGTTGTCATATATTTGTTTCTAAACCAATCTAGTAAGCCGAAATGAGCTACTCTCTGTGTTTTTATTATTATGACCAAAACAACACATTTCTTGTACGTCATCATGTTCTTTTTCTTAACGTGTAGCTTCCACCTAAGTTTAACATAAAAGGTCGCCATTTTTTGCCCAGCACTGTAGCAAAATTATTAAACTTTGAAAAACATTAACTAAAATTAATATCTAACGATAATATAAGAAATTAAATAAGAAATTAAATAATAAGGAAATTATAATAACCAAAATACTTAAATTAACAGTAAAACGCATGACGTTTGGTAGTACTCTTTTGAAGAAAGTCCAACAGTGATATTATCTATTTCAAAGATGTTTGTTTTAGGTCTAAAAGTAAATCGAAATCTATAATAACAGAAAATACCATACTAATCAATTATTCAATTGATACTACAACAATCATTTAACAACCATAATCATTAAATATCTATGCACATATCTATATTTAAATTAGCAGAAATGAAACCGAGCACTCCTAAAATATTAAATTTTCCATTAATCGATATTAATGTGACCACAAATGATATTATTTTTCACTATCTAGTACGCTGTGACTTTTATTCATCCGGAAAATTGAATTTGCTAAGGAAAGAAAAATATTACATTGACGTGATTATCAGTCTATAGTGATTAGGAATCTATAAAACTATTTTGTTAATTTAATACTATGCCTAAGTCCTTAATTTTGAAAAGTTTTGATTAGTCTAAAACGCATCTTTTAGAGTAAGTCACACCACATCATTTATTACAAATTCCTCAAAATTAATGTATAGACTTTAAAGAACTATTGTCAATTTCTGCTGCATACATTTCAATTCAAAGTATTCTCAACATTCAACTCTATTTCGGCTTGAGTTTTGTAGGACAGAGCCTTGAGCCCATTCCTGTGTCTGCTCTAGACTGTTGAAATTGAATATGCCATTAACAAAAGAAACAGCATTTGGAACATTTGCTGATGACACAGTCATTTCGACAATATAATTTATATCCGTCTACAACTATAGAATAATTACAAGAGGCAGTCAAGAAGATTCATAAATGGAACAGATACTGGAAATACAGTTTAATAGCTTAAAATCCATGTCCATGCTAATGTTGCGTTGAGAAGACAGAAAGTATAAGACTAATTATATAACACGGAGGGTATCTAATTCCTCAAGCAGAATCATCGAAATGCCTTGGCATCTATCTTGATGGTACATTAAATTAGAAACATCACACATGGACAAAAAGGTGAGCAAATTGGACTCAAAACAAAACAACTATACTGGTTAGTCAAAAGATACTCCGAACTTGACTTAAGAATAAAGAGATTAATTTATCAGACAATAATAAAGCCTATTTGGACTGTAAATATGGATTTGCGCCTTTCAGTAGTGCAAACACTAGCATAAAACTATTAGAAATTCAACGCAGCCGAAACATAATTCTTTGACTAATCAAGTAAGCACCCAAAAACTGCACGAAGATCTCGAAATCTGCAAAAATAGATCTACAAAGTTATCCAAAATAACGCCGTAAAATATGAAAGAAGATTACTAAATCACAGAAACGTAGAAGAAATACTATCGGACAAGGCACGGGAAGTCAAAAGATTAAAGGGAAGTATACAAATGTTGCTATTAACTTCAGCTAAAATTAGTCTAATTTAATATTAATATTGAATATATACTCCGAACACGCATTGTTTATGAATTAATCTAAGTGCAAAAGAAAAGTTAAAGTGTTATTTTGTGTTTTATTGGTGAAAACTAACAGTCAATAGGTCTCTGGTTTGACATAATATATATTATTTCTGGGTAGCACTAAGTTCCAAATCATACGCGTCCAAATTTCGTAAACTATTAGTTTACACATAATATTTTTTATGGGTGATAGTATACGAGCCAAACCTCGGACTGAAGCTATATAGATACTCGGAACTCGAGAAATCAGTCGATTGTTATGATAAATATAAACATTCAGATTTATTGATTTTAACGGTTCATACTCATCGTCAGATGATGAACGTTCTGGTGGCCAGGAATTGAAAAAAATCAATATGTATAAGTTACTTTAAAATTGTACAGTAAATTTGGCAGACGTGTCCAAACCATTATAATCTGCGCCTCTGAATTTGTTTGTTAACTGTGAATGAGGTTACGTACCGATTTATAATAATGTATGAAACAGATCGGTGGACATCAACCAATATAAGCCAGACCAATAATAAATTAAGCCGGCTTGATGGCGCAGTGGTAAAGGCGACAGGACGGTTCACCTACTATTGTGATAGTCGCGGGTTCGAATCCTGCTGGGGCATGGTCGTAAATTTATGCTTGCGAGTATTTAATATTGTGATTCTCCTAGGAAAGAGTGCAAAATCCGACAAGGAAAATGATCCCAGTCACGCCAGTAATTAGGCTGGGTAAGACCGGATATCTTCTAGGTTGATTTCTAAATTGATCACTCGCCAGTCGATAGGCTTAATGCCGAGGACCGTGGTTCGGAGCCCACGTTATACTGTAGGTCCAATCCAGATAAACTCCTAGTTGGTAAAAAGAGAATTTATATTCAAAAAAATAATAATAAATAATTCAACAAAAATTGAAAATGTAAAAGAGATTTCGAGATGGTATGACCGTTGCAGGAAAGTATGTTGACATATAAAGCAGATTAAAAAAAAGTTTTTCTTGGTTACACCGGATATTGAATGATGTGTGAAAACTTCCAACTCGTTACGTTAACTCGTTTTGTCGCGCTAATATTCACTATGTAACTAACCGAGATTGGTATTTATTAAACGAGGATATAAATATTAAACCACTATGTATACATCACCAGATAACAGAACGGATTAAAAATATAAATTATCAAATCGATTCCGAGAATTGTCTTAGTAATATAATGTCGGTAAACCGAAATTATCATCATCACGGAATTTGGCTATTAAGATAGACAACATTCGCTTTTCGATCTCGTAAACATTTGTCGTGTTTTTTTTTATACAAATACGATTATACATCCACTCGAGGGCAATCATTTAACACGTATTAATATAATAAATACTCGTCTGTATACTTGACAAGATAACAAATGTTATCGCGAATGAATTTACGAGAATTTTTCAGGAGTATTTGTTTTCTATTCGTAGAATCATTGTTTACATAAAGTTATAAAAAAGGTACGTGGTCTACAGGGCGATAAAAAATTATTTACTACTTAATTTGACTTAATATTTTATGTGAATTGTGACGTTTTTACCAGCATATTTGCCTTGATAAGATAGGAGAGTCAAATAGGATTAAGAATAATTAACTATGAAAAACAAACAGTTTAGATGTTTTCATGAATTCAGGTAAATAATGTTTGAGAAATAACTCATTGTATAAGGAATCTGTCATCAAAAGCATAAAACTGTTACGAGAGAACAGCTGAAGGAACTCTTCAATATTTCACTAACTGTACCGGATTTTGTAATCTCCCAAGTCTCCAGATGATGATTTTTGTAAAGCAAGCTTTCAGAGCAGTTGGAGCTTTAAAATAGATTCGATGTACTTCCATTCTTCTAATTTTTGGATTTAATGTATAAATATATTTAGATATAATTTACATGACGTTTAGATTGTTTTAGGTTATTGTCTTGCTCTTATAAAAGTACACACATGCTTACAAATATACACACACTCATTTATACAATTATATCATGAATATACCCCATCAATGCTTAATCATGGAGAAAGTATTATAGTCCATTATATTATTAAGAACATTTATAATAAATCAAATTGATTTATAAAATATTTTAACTTAATAATTAATACCGATCATTTTCTGATAAATGTCCTACCATTTTTATATAACTGATAGTATAATTAATTTCTAATATACGATATGTGGTATTCAAATATTGGAACTTCATATGTGTGCTTGATGTAAATATAAACCCCGTATATAAATATACGGGGTTCTTACAAAAAAAATTAAATGTCTACATAGTCTATATATTATTAATATTATAGTTTATAAATATATATATAGACTAAAATGACTACATTACTAATTACATTAATAATCTTCTTTAAAAGCTTGAATGTACCCAAATATAGAATTACAAATAACTAATTGACACTACAGTGTTATATATTTACAGTTCTCGATTGTCTTCTGTTTCATTTAAAGCTGACCTCGATTATTAGCAATTCCACCAACGACCACAATTTAATTATCGCAACGAAACAAAAGCGGTCTTCAATTGTTTTCATTGTCTATTTCGGTTCGTGACCTTGTACCCAAAATTCACGTATAACCTGTAATCGAAAGCGCCTGCCTACCGATAAACCACGTGGAGAAGTAAAAAAAAACAAAAGGAAATCACAGACGGACGTGACCACTAAGATCCGAGTTATATGCATAATCGCATATAAAATATGAAAATGTTAACACCTGCTATACAAACACTGTATTTTCAACTGTATTATTGTTTATGTTGATGATAAAGAAAGATGATTGATGAGGATTGATGCTATTAAAAAAAAGAAGTTAAAGTTGAGGAGAACCTTATTAAAATAGAAGCCAAAAGAGCAACAACTACGAATTATATTAATGTCCTTGCCCAAGAAAAATTGCAAGTGAATTTTAGGCAATGTTATTGGAGCATTCTGTAAATTTATTTTATTAGGTACTCGCATATATTTTGGTTATGGATATCTATTGGCATCTCCTTAACTGTTAAATTCGATGATCTTGATATCTCTATATATAAAATTAAAAAACAGTTTTCTATCCATATTACTGATTTATTCAGTATGTGGAGACTTAATTATGGAATACTCAAAATTGTATTTTCGATATACTCGAAATCTGCTGCCGAATGTCCTAATTTTAGGTTTTGGTTTCAACGATTTGAAAGTGACGATCTTGATGTCAATGACAAAGAATTACTTGCCATCTTAAAATTTCATTGCTTGTTAAGTAAAAATGAAGAATTTTGGTGTATTGCGATTGGAGATAAAATGTGATTTGATTTCAGCGATCTCTTATTTACAAAAAGTTATTTCCAGTGCTTCATAAATCTGCGACTCCACAAAAATTAGATAACGAGTGGCGAGCTTATGTTATGCTGGATTTTCATGAACATCATGAATATAACATTGATGGTGAATGCTACTGGGGTAAAGTGTTTCGCCTTGAAAACGCTGCGGGATAACGCTTCTTACAGAACATAAGAGTTTCCTTTTTGCCAACTAGGAATTATCTGGACTGGACTTACTGTTTAAAGTGGACTCCGAACCACCATCCGGTCTTAACCAGTCTGGTTACTAGTGTGATTGGGTTCACTTTTTTGTAGGATTTTGCACCCTTGTCTAAAGACAATCACAAACATAAATTAACGACCATGCCCCAGCAGTCTTCGAACTTGCGACTATCGCAACAGCAGGAGCACCGTCCTGTCGCCTTTACCACTGCGCCAAGTAAGTCGGCAAATACAGATATACCGCTTTAATGGCAACAAGGCAAGGGATTAAGGGAATGGGCGGCAGTGTGAAGTTTTACCCATCAAGTAAAATGTTTGCAAGGAAAACATGGACAAAGTGTAATGATATAACAGATAACAACGCTATATTATGAAAAGATAAAAAAATAAATATTAGTTGAAGGGTTCAGACTTGTTTCATTCTTAAAATAATATTAAAGGGAATTAGTAAAAATTTCTCTCCAATTTGGGAAACTTGACTTGAATTATCGGGGAATTTGAAACATTGACACTGGTTGCCGGTGCGCTAATTGATACAAAGAAGGAATATTCATGGCCATAAAGTCTTAATGTGCATAGAGCAGGATCAGTAAGGTGTAGTGTATTACGAGTTGGTATGAAACCGTTACTGAAGATATCTGCCGACTTCAATTGAACAAACTGAACGACGTATTATTGCAAAGAACTGTCAGCAATAGCGAGTAACATATGCAAAGTGATCCTCTTGCATGAATTCTTCATTAAAATCCGAGAATGTTTAAGTATGAAAATATGATAATAAAGATATTGAAGCACTAAACTATTGCTATTGATATGCCAAATTATCGGTTAAATCTAGTTTTTATATTAAAATGGTAGTTATTTAAACAGAAAAATTATAAAGCAATAAGACAATATTAGACCGTATTAGATCTGAGGATTTATACGCAGGTTTTATTCTTTCATTATTCACCAAACATTGCTCTATTTGATGTTTAATTGTCTCTGTTTAATATCATAAATTCGGGTTAAAAATTACTTTTATTAAAGACGCGAAAAAACAAATGTTATATAATAAAACAACAAATATAATAATGTATAAAATTGTTATAAAGATCATTTAAATAAAGATAATTAAAATTTGAATATACATCTTAATTTTCATTTAAAATGAATAACAACCTATGAAAATTTGATGTAACTAGTTATCGTAATTTTTCTTGAATAAAAATAACACTATTCAACTAGCCGTCGTAGATGTTAGTGGTGCTTTCCGCTTGAATGTGGGACGTGGCGTGGACAACCGCTCCACAGCGTAGGTCAACGGTCTACCCGTTGCTCGTATACATATTTATCACTATAAATAAGTCATAAGTCCCCAGCCAGACTGCACAAGCCGCGAACGTTTATCTTGGCCGTTTGACAACGAGGGGAATTATACTGATTTTATTCAGATTAGGACCTCTCCACGATATGTGTGCTGAATTCATTTGCGTGGCTCTCTTTCTACGAATGGCGCCGCCACCTATCGCTCGATAATATAAATTGCAATATTCAAGTAATTAGTTAACGATCAGCGATAATCGTTAATAATATAGGTTAAATTCGACATTTATTTTTATCAAAAAATACGATATATAGTTGGAACTAATAGTAAACTGACGGGGCTAGGTCTGGGCTATCCGGCATCAAAACTTGAGAGTTAAAAGAATTTTTGTCGAGTCGCTAAAGATGTATGGCTAAATCACATAGCCATATCATAATGGAAGACAACGTCGTATTGATTATTTATGCCGAATTTTTGAAAAATTACAGTTTCAATCGCTTTAGTTTTCACAGTAGAGCGTTGAGTTACTTTTTGGTCAGGTTTCAGCAGCTCAAGATGAATTTAATTTTTTCCAATCCCACCGAATACTTCGCATCTGCGTCGTTGGCGTTAATATGGGGTTTATGAAGATTCTATAGCATTTAACCACGATCTCTTTCGCATACTGTTATCGTATCCGATCTACTTTTAACCCTCTGCAATCACTCGTTATATTTATATTATATTTTTCGTTTTTCATCCATGTGGAACCCAAGTATCGAACATTTTTTGGCATGCAGTCTTATGTAAATATTTTATGTTCGATATTTATTTTCCATAGCGTTGTCATGACATAACATATGTTTACCTGTATAATTTTAATAATTCCGTCTATTTTCAACGATTTAGCATCGAAATTTCCTGCTCGAATATGAGCAAGTCAATTCTGATACTGTCGCTCGCTTAAGCACTCAAAATGATTGAGTTATGAAAATCCATTTTCATAATACAACACTTTTTGACCGAGTAAACGAATAACTCTACCCTATACGCTTATATCTGAATGAAATTTAATCAAAACTAGATAGCAGTTACACATTGTCCAATAAATTAGGTCTAATGATTCTTAAGTTAAATAATGAAAAGATATCATTATTGTATGTGACTCTTGTAATTAAGACTCGTATTTATAAAAAATATTGTGCACCTAATCTTTTTTATTGCATCTCATTTTCATTTAATTATTTTTAATTTCTAATTTTTCACCATAGTAAAGGTTTCCTTACTTTCAGGTATTTTGATTCTCTTGAGAAATTTTTGAACAGACAAGTTCATGTAAATTTTTTATACCAAACCGTAGTTAATACTAATGAGAGAACTAAAAACTCAACATTAAACTTTAATCCCTCATACATTCCCGTGCCTTTTTTGAAATTCACGAGAAAACATTCACCCACATTTCACAAATTAAACTGATATGGGAAAATAATACACTAAATTAGTTGGTAAATAACCATTTGTATAGTTAACAAGACTAATTAAGTAAAATTTAAAGATTTAATTCTTCATACACTGGTAAACATTTGTCACATTATATTAAAAACTGACATACTATTAAAAACACGTGAATATATATTAAATTGGATTCTAGTATAGTTGTAAAGTATTCTAAACTTATTTTCAAACTTTAGTAATTTGAGTAGTTTATGGTTTAATGGAAATTTAGGTAAAGTTTACTTTAATATTATTATATTCAAGTTTTCCAACAATTACTATAACAAAACAGATAAAACGAGACAAACAAAAAGACTAGATTAGATGATGAATTCATTGTTTTCTGTATATTTTGCATTTTAGCGTTGCAAATATGATTCCGTTATTTTTAATTACATGTCACTCATACTAATCCTTGTTTTTGTATGAACATTTCAGTTGCTTCTCCAAAATGTGTTTTAAACCTAAACAAGCATTTGCGATTATTACATTAAATTACTCAAGGAACATTTATTTTAAAGGCAAAAAAAATTGTTAAATACATTAAATGTTACTCCATATCATACTTCACTGGTTCCTATTTTTTTGAAAATGACTAAGTTGTTATACCAAGACATGATTCGAAATGTTTGTGTGCCTGAAATGGAAGAGAAGAACAAAAAAAGGAAATGTAGAAAGGACATGTAGTTTCAGCAAGATGGGGCCACAATACACACAGCTACGAAGACTAATTTCGCGAAGTAGCGATTTAGCATGGTCAGACAGATCTCCGGATTTAACAGCACCCAGACGTTTTCTTATGGGTTTGTTTTTAAATCAAAAGTTTATGTGAATAAGCCCCAAACGATTCAACATCTTAAAGACAATATTCGTCACGAAATTGAAGAAATTCAGCCTCAACTGTTGCAAGATGTCATGAAAAATGCCTTAAAAAGAGCCGAAAGTTGCATAGCGAATCGCCGTCATCATTTAGTGGATATAATTATTCAATCATAATGAAAAAAATATATATAAAGACCAAATAAACTTTTTATGAAAACCAAACTTACTTATCTTTTCTTTGAGCAAAGTTATGGGTAATCAAAATGGTAGCAAGACTTTTGCCTTACGTTGTAGAAGCAATGCAGCTATAGGACAACACGCAGCAAATCAGAAAGTTGAAGCTAAACCACATGAACTTCTTTAGTGCATAAATAGTTAAATCTTAGCCTTAGCTTAAGTAGTCTAATTTAAATTTAATTTGAAAAAAAATATACTAAAGTATTTATCCCATACTCGTACTGCTTGGGTGTTGATGCAAGTTATAGCTAAACAATAAGTAATACATTAAATTCATAAATGAAGATTCTACTAAGCATATCTAAGGCAAGATGTAAATTTAAAAAAACTATCTAGAAATGGTGATTTTCAGTCATTTATATATTTATTCATAGCGGTTTAGCTTAAAAAGCAAGGAATTCTTGTAATCGTATGGACGAAAAGCTACTTATCCCTTATTAAAATTACTTTCATTACAATTATTTTCACAAATTTAATATTCTTTAATTTATATATTGCATCGCCTATCTCAAACAATTATAAAAACGCGGAAACGGCTGTGCATTTAAATTAATTTGAAGCAATTAATTTTTTCCACGTCGTCGAACAACAGACAGTGACACAAGCCATGACGCGAAAGCGACCCGGTAGCAGCATACTAGTAGTAGATCAGGCTCGTTCAGTGAACTACACATGGTAGTTACATCTGCGTCCACCACCCCCCACTTCCAGTGCCGTCCATATCGTGATCAAAGATCGTAAATGTTGTTTATGCTGGTTCGCATTCTCTCACAATCGGTATAACTTGTCCCAAACTGTTATGCTAATATTTAACAGTTTTTTTAAAGTAGATTTACTTCTTTGTATTTTAAGTTTTATTTACGTATTTATAAAATCTAAGTAGTCACAAAAATATAGAAATTATTGCGTTGGACTATTGACATCGGAACGTGATGGGCATTGAAAACTATAGGGTGATCGTCTCTAGGCACCTGTATTTGATATTTAACTATCTGGTATTGTTCTGCCCCCAATTTCTTGATTTATTACACTGTCGGGGATCGGTGTAATATATTTTACGGCAATCTTTTCATAACGTTAAATAAATATACTTAATTTCAAGTGTAATAAATTAATATTTGAACAATTATTGAAGAGAAATGTATATGAAAATATTATGTGCTATTTTCACTCTATTAACTAGTAAATGTTTGAATTTCTATTCAGGGTCCTAATTCTTAAAATATCCTTATATATCATGGCAATGTCATTTGAAGGTCAACATATTTCAACCACTTTAAATTGGTAAAGGAAACATGAATTATTCACAATTTTTGTTAACAATATTTTGTTGAAATATAATATTACTACTAGATACTTTTTATAATAAAATAGCTTTTTATGACTATTAATATCCCCTTCATTTATAAAATTCTTGCTAACATTTTTCTTAAACTGGATACATTATATATTTATCGAAGATAGAATGGTCCTTGTAATATGAAATCACTTCTATAGAAAAAGTTTTAAAAAATTATAGAAAGAAAAAATCTGGTACCTCCTAATCCGTTTGGTTTGATTTGGTATAGAAATGTAATGAAATGGTATAAAAAGAAAAAAATTCGATACCTGCTAATCCTAATTGGTTTTAGGAACAAACATACAAAAATTAACAAGGTATATAAAATCATAGACGTCATTGAAAAAGTTTACGAAGGTAGAAAGCCTGCTTAGTTATATTTTTAGATGTATAACAGTTTTTAGATGCTCTTGTTTTGGTATGTGGGGTTTTGTCAACAAACCCCAGAAAATGTTACCGAAGCAGCACATTGCTAAACTTTTAAACTCTTACATTTCAGCTAGAAAACTAACGTTGAGTCAAATATATGTGATATATCACAAATGGAAAATATCATGATACAGTGAAGAAAGCAACCAGAATATTATAGTGCAGGTGAGAACATGCAAGTAACGATAGAAATAACCGGACCAAGACTTGGAAAATAAAAGTTAACCAAAGCAAATTAGTGAATATTAAATGTACTTGTAATCAAACTACAATAACAATGAACAAAAACGCCTTTAAAAAAAACAAATTATAAAACAGATTTAGACCTATAGAATCCAGTTGTGGAGACGTTCCGTGAAAAGTAATATTTATAAAATATAAACTTTTCATAAATAAATCATAAGACCTATTGTAAATGCCATATACTGTAGGAATGATACATGCCATTACACTTACACGGATATCTTCAAATACTAACTCTTATTCAAAAAATCAAGAGAGAAGTAAAAAGATATGAAGAGAGGCCCTACTGTCATGTCAATATTGCATAAGTATTGCAACTCTTAGATAACACTTAAGCCGAATACAGACTTAAACTGACCAAACCTTGGATATGGTTCTTCGAAATATATACCTAATTTTATGTTATTGTACAGTCATATTGTAGGTTAGCCAGTAATCATTAGTAATAATGTATTAATAAAATATAAATAAAATAAAATTTTATAATAATATCGATATAACCATCAGAACTTACCAATCACAGTTTGTCATTAATACATTGTAATTTTACCTGAAACAAATAAAAATATATTAGTAATATATGTAGTATATATTGCAACTTTTTAAATACATATTATTCATATTATGCAGTATAAAACTATAATTATATTTAGTAATATAATGTTAGACAATTTGAGTATTACTGTAAGACAATTTTAATAATTTGATTTAATTTTTGTGTATGTGTATTATGTATTTTGATTAGTGATTTAATTATTTGGGAAAATGTGAGGGATTAATGTAACAAATGTTGTTATCAACTGTAAAACAACCAAATCTTTTTTTTTTTATTACTCTTCGTGAGTCCACAATCTGCCCTATTGGCAATAAGTATTTCTTATGTCTATATTATATATACATGGCACGTAGAAAATCACTTCATTAAGCAATCTTCTGTATAAAATATTATCTTAATTAATTAGTCTTATTCTAATGCTTATTCTAAACTCTACATATGTCCAGTAATCAGATCAGGTGGTGTTAAACGTTTTAGTCTACGCACTTCACTATCACGTCGCATATTTAGCTGATTAGCGAGTACATTGAGATACACTGACACTCTTTCGAAGTACTTCACACAAACACGTTGAATTACACTCGTTATAGGTTCTAGAGGAATATCGCGTTGTATCACTTTATTTGAAATATAGTACGGAGCATCAACAATGGCACGCAACACCTTATTTTGGAACCGTTGAATGATGGATATATTAGATTTGCTAGCGGTACCCCATAGTTGAATTCCATATGTCCAAATGGGCTTGAGTATAGACTCATACAGCAATACCTTGTTATCTAATGATAACTTGGATTTGCGCCCAATGAGCCAATACATTTGATATAATTTTAGTCCTAGTTGTTTCCGTTTAGAGAGTATGTGCTTCTTCCAGGTTAGGCGTCGATCTAAATGCATACCAAGATACTTAACATGCTCTGCTTGGGGGAGTTGACGATGATTGATATTTACTGGTGGACATGTTCTTCTACGCAGGGTTAACGTTATATGCGTGGATTTTGATTCATTGGCTTTAATGCGCCATGTTTTCAACCATAATTGTATTTGCTCCAGGTGGGTTTGTAGGTTTATTGATGCTGTGACTGGATCTTCATGGGATGCTAAGATTGCTGTATCGTCTGCATATGTTGCCACAGTAGTTATTTTTGTGGTGGGCAGATCAGCCGTATACAGAAGATACAGTACTGGACCCAGTACACTACCTTGCGGAACTCCTGAATATATGGGATTTAATTCGGTATGTTCATCGCCTTGATTTACAATAAAATGTCTGTCAGTGAGATACGATTTTAGTAGCTGATAGTCCGGATGAGGGAGAAGTTTCTTTAGTTTAACCTGCAAGCCCGTATGCCATACTTTGTCAAAAGCCTGAGATATGTCTAGAAAAGCAGCCGAACAATATCTTTTGGCATTTAGATCAGCGTTTATTTTGTTTACAAGTCTATGCAGTTGTTCTATAGTCCCATGCTTATTGCGAAAGCCTAACTGATGTTCTGGAATAATTTTTCTTTTTTCTATTATGTAGTTTAGTTTTTTTATGTATAATTTCTCGAAAACTTTCGAGATTATTGGTAATAAACTTATAGGTCGGTAGGAGGTCACATCTTCTGGTATTTTTCCTGGTTTAAGTATCATTAATATTTTAGCTACTTTCCAGATACTAGGGAAGTAATTAATTCGTAGCATAGCATTGAATATATATGTTAATAGTTTTATAGCCTTTTCTGATAGTTCTTTTAAAATTTTGCCAGTAATTAAGTCATAACCAGGAGCTTTTTTAATATTAATCTCTCTCATTATTGTATGTTTAACTTTTTTGACCGTTAATTTCTCGTGCGGTAAATCCATTTGAAATGGCGAATCTAGAAAGCTAGTAATTTTATTTTCGTCATCTTTATGTAGCTGAGACTGGAAAGGTTTAAAAACATTTTTTAAGTGTTTTGAGAAAATGTCGGCCTTCTCTTTATTGCTTCTCGCCCAATTATTTTCGCTTGTTTTAATAGGTGGATTATGCTGCTGGGATCTCCTAAGCTTTTTTGTTGCTTTCCACAACGAATAGTCTGTAGCCTCAGTTGATGTCAAGTTTTCTAGGTATTCTTGAATGCCTTGGTTCTGTTCGATTTGGATTAGATCTCTCAGCTCTTTTATGGCCCTATTAAATTTTCTTTTATTCTCTTCAGTCCTTTGCTGTTGCCAATTTCGTCGTGACTTTCTTTTTTCTGCTATCTTTTTCTGTATTGTACATGATATATGTGTATTTTTTCTTGGAAATGTTTCACTGTTGGGAGTCGCGGAATATGCTGCCTCCTGTATATTTTTTGTAAGATTTATTGCTGCTATTTCTATATCCATTTCAGTTTGTAACGGTAAGTTTAGAGAGATATTTTGGTCTAAGTTTTCTCTAAATGAGGGCCAGTTAGTTCTATTATTGCACAGAGAAGGGGGTTTATCTTTGATGGTAATTTTTGAAGAAATTGTTACTATTATTGGTGAATGATCAGAAGACAGGTCGAAGCATGATTCTGCCTGACACTTTTTTGGATCAATATTTTTTGTAATACAGAAATCTATTGTATCTGGTTTTTTATTTCTGTCTGAAGGCCAATATGTTGGTTCACCAGTAGAGATATGTTGTAAGTTATCTTTCCTTATGGCTTTGAGCAGTTCTCTACCTTTTGAGGTTATTATTCTTGAACCCCACATTAAATGTTTTGCATTATAATCTCCTCCTGCTATAAATCTATTACCTAGCGTACTGAAGAATTCTTGAAATTGTTCTGCCTTGTTGTTATGTTTGGGTGGGCAATAAATCGCAGAAATTGTTAATGGTCCATGGGCTTCCTCTATGGTTATACTGGTGGCTTGCAGGTAGTCCTTGCGGAATTTTTCTTTTTCGAAATGCTTTATATCATCTCGAATTATTATGGCTGTACCTCCATGTGCTTTATTATCAGGGTGATTTGTATGATAAAGCTTATATTTAGGAACTTTCAGATAATTCTTGTCCGTAAAGTGTGTTTCGGAAACCATCATAACGTCAATATTTTGTTCATTTACGAACATTTTTAGTTTCCTGGCGTGTTGTTGGAGCCCATTGGCATTCCAGACGGCGATTTTGTAGCTATTAGTTTCAGGCATTAGGCAAGTTTGCTTACGACGGTTGTGAGTAGACCAAGCATCGTACTCATTTGATCCATTAGTTTGGCCATCATATTTTCTAATCTTGAGATGTTGCTAGTTTCAGTAGGTTGAGATATTGTCTCTCGTTTTTGTGCTGAGCCATTTTCAACTATTTGGGCATAAGTTATGTCTGGTTGACTTGTTCTGGTGGGTAGTGGTAGATTGGTAGTAGTGGATTGTTTTTGTTGATGCCTTTTTTCCCTTAAGGCAGGATAGAGTTTCTGCTGTAGTTGCTTGTGAACTGCGCAACCCTTGTAGTTCGCTGGATGATTTCCGTTACAGTTAACACATTTCACTTTTTCATCTTTGTGTGCCCATGCGCTTGACACCTTGTGCATTGTGGTATAATTCTCTTTATATGTGGTGGTTCGCATTTAATAATATTATTTTCCAATTTGGTGATTTCATACACCGCCTTGTTATTTCCATTAGGTTTTATGTCTATATAAAACATAGGCAGAGGTTTTTTTGTCGTGTGATGTCGTATATTGTGAATATTTACGACCTCGTGGCCTTTTTCAGCTAGTGCTACCTTGATGGTGTTAAAGTCCGTCCCGTGATGTAATCCTTTTAATACGAATTTAAATGTTCTCTCTGATTTTGGCCTGAATGTATGGTATTGGGTGTTTCTTTCATCTAATTCTTTTATAAGAACTTTAAAGTGATCCGCTTCGAACAATTGGATTTTAATTGTTTCATAGCTCACTGTTTTAATTGTGTAGTTCGTAGTAATGGTTTTCAATAAGTCATGGATGTTTTTTTATTATTCCTACCTTATAGACTGTTATTGGTGGTGGTTTGGGAACAACTTTTTCAGGGCTTGGTTGTATGTTCTCTTCAATTTCTTCCGACAGGTTGCTAAAACTGTTTTTTGTCTCTATCGGTTTCTGCAACCAATAGTCACTGATTCTTGTTTGTTTCCTCGCGATTTCTTCTTCTGGACTTCTCAATCGTTTTTTGTTAATGACTGTAGTCCATTCTGATGGTGGAGTTTGCGTTATTGCTGTTTGTTCTAATCTTATATCAAAGTGTGCAGGTGATTTGGTTGAATCGCTATGGTTTGCCATTTTTTAATTTTTAATATTTTATTTAATTTACTTCCAGAGGATAAAAAAAATAAAATAAATACATTGTTTATTTCACGCACTTCATTTTTCACTTACGTTATTTTAGCACTAGTTTTTTACTATAAATACTATAAATGAATTTCAAAAGGACTGTTGTAAAATAAGATGAAATAATTTTAAACACTAATAAAAATGAGATGCAGTCCTTTTTTCTGGTCACGTAAACACGTATTCACTACACTTTAGGTCCACTGAGAGACGGATACAACCAAATCTAACTGTTAATTCGGTGCTTTTGATATTTATGTACATACAATTTAGTATTATTAAATTATTTAGTGTATGAAGTTACTAATCATACAATTATTTATTGGATAAAAACTCAGCTTAAATTCTTACTTCAATTGATTGATGAATCAACTGTATCCGGATGATTACAAACGATAGGAACGATCGAAAGGGAAGGAAAATTCTACCATACGAATTAACTGAGAATGCATTTTCGAAGCGTTTGAACAATTTCAGTGCTTGCGTAATACAAGAAAGAAAATTATATATGTAGCGTATTATGACTGGTGATTGTGAAAAGTGAATATATTGCTACAAGTATAATAAGTCGTGGGTTAGTGGAAGATAGACATCCACATCGATACCTAAAGGGTATATTCATGACCATAAAGTCTTGATGTGTGGGAAAAGCAAGGTGATTATTATGAGCTGCTAAAATTCAATTAAACTGTTACTGTACGAGGGTCACTATATATATTTTGGGAATAGGAAAAAAAATAGTTAAGCTGCGAATATATTTTTATTGTTAAGCAAAACATGATTTTTGAACGGTTCAATAGCTTCTTCGGGCGATGAAAATCTTTAACCACGCAGTTTATTCTTCACGGATGGGAACAAAGAAAATCAATTCGATGTTTTGACTGCTCAAATAGTATCTTGTTTGAATCGATATGCAAGAGCTCGCATTGTCATGATGAAGAACAATCCTGTGTCTCTTGTTTGTTTTCCTAATTTCAGCGAAGACTTCTGGCAAACAAATGGTTGTGTACCAATCAGAATTTACTGTTCTACGATCCTCTAGAGGCACTGTTGCAATATGACCAGTTTTCTCCAAGAAACAGGCCACCATTTTCTTTGAAGTGCGTGCGCGAACAGCTTTTGTTGGATTTGGTTCATCTTGGAATACCCATACAGTCGACTGCTACTTTCTTTCGGGCTCATACGAATATATCCATGATTCGTCACATGTCACGCTTTTATAAACGTCTTTCGAAGCACAGCAATAGAATTTCTTAAGCATTTCTTTGCACCAATTGACACGAGCCTTTTTTTGAGCGACTGTTAAATTGTGTGGGATCCAACGCGAACATAACTTTCGCACAGTTAAGTGTTCATGTAAAATCGCATATATGCTAGTGCAACTAATGCTTAGGGATGCCGCAATCTCAAAATAGGTGACATGACCTCATTCACCACGATCTCATTCACTAAACCAGCGATACACGGTGGATTTTGATGGAGCTTCATCGCTAAAAGTCAAATTAAGTTGATTGATGCACTCTTGTTGTGATGACGTCGAAAATCGTCACGATTCAATTCCATTTTTGCTGAGACGAAACTTTCAACTGTTCGACAAACGACAAAATGTTCTGAGTACGTATATCGTCAAAAATGTCAAACTTTACGATGGAACCGTCAGATGGACTCACATGACAACAGTGTTGCCAATTCCCGAAATATAAATAGTGATCCTCGTATGTGTCTATCGTCATCTAATGAACATATTGATACCACCACACTTTGCAAAAGTAATGAAGAATACACTGTTACAACTCGCATGGAAAATTCTACTGTGCTAAGCGTACTCACCAAACATAGCACCACTTGTTCAGATTGATACCCTCCGATTGGCCTAGTTTAGTTTACATACGATTTCAAACCAAAAATATGGAGAAATTGTTGAAAATTATGTATTTTCCATCATTTTGATTATATCATCATTTTGAATATATTTTGTAACAATTTAAAATTACTAATAATCTATGAGAAATAAATTAATATATATTTACAATGATATTGCATATGTTCAAAGAAAGTGTATGCGCATTTTTTATATCCTATCAGTAAATACTTAATTAAAGCGTAAGAAAGGCCTTGTACCCTATAATACCTTAATAAGTTGTTGCGTTCACTGGTATTTTCGAACGCATTAACTGATGGCTCAGATTTACTGATTCTCACTCTGGTTGAAAATGCAGAACGGCGATCGTAGAGCGATCTCACGACCGAGCATCCAGGCGACCGCTAACGGTACCCATGAAACACGGTACGACCGACCACAATCAAATTGCAGGTGTTCAAGCTTTATCGGTAGGTGATCGACGACGTCGGAGTCATTCTCGACGAATTGGCCTTTCGCGTCTACCAGTATACGTTTCCGCCATCTTGGCAGGCGGATTGCGTCACGGCATAACATCGGAAAAGGTCACGACACGGGGGGTTCTGCCTGTTTTTGTTGGCGGCACCCCAGACAAGGGTCACGTGAATTGATCGACTTGAGGGTTGCGGGTGGCGTGACTACAACTCGTTAAACTTGCGGATTTGCTTTCGGTTTGTTGATGCAGGTTTTTTTTATATCGATAGGGTTTTATAAATTATTTCCTAAATATTTGCAGGTCACACTAAATCGTATGCTTAAATTATATGATATTACAATAAACAAGTGTCACTGATGATGAATCATCATCGAGTTGTATTATCCACATCAATATCACTCTTCCTGTTCTTTGTTTATCTTTCTTTCAATAATACTCATACAAATTAAATCATACTGTAATATTCTTGATTAATGTTTTGCCTTAAAGCTTATTATGAGACTGCAGGGAAATAAACAAGTGGTAGTATTTGTATTAGATGCTGAGCACATTTACATTATTACTTAAGTTGTTTGTCTTTGAAAAAAACTATTCATAACAATACGGTTACAATTATCAATTTTTTAGGACAATTAGTAGAATTGAAAGTTGAAAAACGTTATTTCTAATATTCGTTTTCCTTTATTAAATAACTTAAAATCGACAACAATATCGATACTCTAATTGTGTATGTTACATCGACTGCTACATCACTGCTATGGACTACACTTATCTAAGTGCTTCTATTGATATTGAGTGGTATTAGGAACGAGTGAAATGTCGAATAGACGTTTTCGTCTCGTCGCTTAGACTTGTTTTTACCTTCAGTGTCGTCTTGTACTGCCGCTCAACAAGTCCTCTCTTCTTTCCATAAAAAAAATAGTTTTTTGTGAAATAATAGTTTTTGTGCTCCAAACCCTGGACATGGAAACCTTGGAAACATGTCATAACTTATAACCATGTATTTCTTTTTCATTGAGAGATATATCTAAGAATATCTAAATCTATCTTGTATGTCTGGATTCTCTAGTAACTTAATTTTTTTCATTTAATAGCATTTATGTTCTTGGCTTACCCCAAACATGTACAATATTTATGTAACAGCGTCAGGACCTATATATTATTTCCTTCCTTCCTAAAGAGATACAAAGCTTAGTTCGAACACGTAAACGAATGAGCCTGTCAAAGTCGTCCGGTTGTCAGATGCAAATTTTTTTAAAGCAATAATGATAAGAGATTATAACATATAAACTATATATTGTGGCTGTGTAATTAACTGTAGTTTTTAGATAATGTTAATGACTATAATGTTGTAATAAATTATATTAAAATTATAATTATATAATATTTTTCTTCAATTATTTTATTTAGATTAGAATTTTGTTGTATATCAAAGCCCAACTGAACTAAAACTTAGTGTTGATGCGGCAACTTTGCGACGTTTTGACGTCACAAATTTAGATGACGTATGTACAAAATAACATTGAATGTTATGTTTTATTGTTAATATTGTTACATTTAGATATTATTATTTTAGTTACATTTTTGAATGAATTTTCAATGCACTGGTAATATATGGTATACTAACAGATATACCAGTCCGGTCCAAATAAGCCCAGATAGTCTCTCAACGATTTTTAATAATGAGCTCAGAAGACTAATTGGATGACGTTGGGGCAAACTGATTTGTCTCCATTTTTAAGAATAACAACAACTTCTTGAAATGAAGTTGAAGTAAAAGGAATTGACCGTTAAAAAGATAAAAGGTAATTCCATGGCGACAAGGTACAATCTTGCTATCATTAAGAATGAATCATTCTGTCTATTTCCAAAGTTCATATTACTACTTCATCATTGTATTATTTTGACATAGTCATTTGAATAAATAACCAACACGATATTCAGTGGTTTCTTGGCATAATTTAAATCCAAATAGATTTTCTAGCAACTTAGATCCGTTATTCTTCATATGATTTCAATTGGATATAAATTAAATTTAATTATGAACGTTTGTTTATGTTCTTATAAAAGATGAAGTATTAAAATTATAAGACGAATCCCAAATTTTATTATCTTATTGGAGGTAGGTGGTATTCCACAAACTTATTAAATAAACTAGTACACATTCTAATATTATAATTTTACAGACTTGGTAGCCGCAGTTGTTAAGGTCATGTGTCTTATGTCATGTCCTTTATGTGTGACTGTAATTGTAAATTCCTCAAGACCGGATGTCACCTGGGATGGTGTCTAGTATCTAGTTGGTCACTAGTCAGTTGATAAGCTTAATATTAAGGACCCTGGTCTTGAGACAACAGTAAAATGACATTAGCTTGCGCGTGGATAGGCCAGAACCGCTTATACGCTTTTATTCTAAAATAGCTTGATATATTTCACAGCATTGCATTATTGTTTACGAGAGTTGTGGTTAGGAAGTAATTCTTAGGTTAATTTTATGGTTGCAAAAGTTTGTTGAGGTAAAATAATTATTTATTATTTAGCAGAGAGAATTAGCAGCAGACGATACGAAAATAAGTGTATAAGCTATGAGTTATTAGTAAAATGTTATGTTTCCAGTCTGTCTAGAGCCTCTCGTTAAGCAGTAGATCCACACCAGATAAACTTTGATAGGTGTTAAGGAGACTTTAAAATGTAAATTAAACACAATGTTACAATTTTTATTACTTCTATTTTCATCCGTCTTATAATTTAAATGGGTATTTAACACCAACGCTTTAAATACATCAAAAAACATTCACCTGTCTATATAAAAATTTCCATGTAAAACTCGAGGAATCTCACCTCGCCAACTCCGATCTTATACCGTCACGATTTCATCGAATTTCGTCCGGTGGAACCGCCGTTCGCGTTATTTCATTTTATTTTTTTGGTCAAGGTTGAAGACAGATATCATTTTTAATGGATTATAACAAGCCGAACAACAACAGTGAACTTTCTCATATTTAAACGAACGGGCATGACTCACGCCGGTTATGATTGAATGCAGCTTGGCCTACCTTCTTTTTATTACTACGCCGGGGCGTCGGCAGCATACTGAACAGGTTTGTGGAATTTCTCGACCATTAATGAATCGAAATACACTGGCGGTCGTCGAAATTGGAATGAGGATGTACGATGAGTACGTGAGTGTGCGTGTGTCTGTTGTTTATTTTATGTCGTATTTTTCAAGTGGATGAGCATAATATTTTTATATGACGCAAGGTTGAAAAACTATTATTAAATAGTTTATTGGTGACCTATCAGGTATATTTCTCATTTTTCAATCTTACACAGCTTGGGGTCTACGATAAATAACACCTGCAAAGGAAAATAAATTGTTCACAGCAATTAATATTACAAATTGTAATTATGATTCAGGATACGAACCAACTTACTGGATCACCAACAGTAATAAAGTGTATACCTCGGGGTGTTATCAACCGAAAAAATTATCGATAATTCGATACGGAGAAAAAAATATAGCGATATTTAAGAAAAATATGAAATATTGGCCTAAAAATATTTTTTCTAAACATTTTAAGTTGTGATAGTTTTGATGGATCTTTAAAACGAAGTACCGATTTTAAAGGATTATTAAAAAATATATTTCATTTATCTTGAAAAAATATCGAAAGACATCGGCTAAAAATATTGATATTTCGATATATCGACCAAAAATATCAATATTTTTTTCATAAAATATACTAGCCAGACCTCCTACTAGGATTATTACATTTTGAAAGGTACCTTATGAGAAGTAACTGTTAAAACATATTAACCCATTTATATAAATACTAGATTTTCGGGCATTCGAAGAAAATAATTACAGCACTGCAATATTCCTGGATGTCTCACAAGCTTTTGACCGGGTTTGACATTTGGGATTAATCTACAAAATCAGCAAATTGCTATTGCGGAATTACTAATCATTGTTAGAATGATCTTGGTCAAAATTGATTTGAAATATTTTATTTGTATATTGCCTATGGCAGTAATCAGATCAAATAACTTTACACTTTTTGGTCCTACGTAACACAACTGTGGAGTACCTCTAGCAAATCTAACATAGTATCATTTAACGGTTCCAAAATAAAGTGGTGCGTGCTGTAGTAAATGCTCCATAATACGACTCTAATAAAGTGATACATTTTGATACCTGCTGGAACTTTTAACGAGTACAATTTAAAGCGCTTCTAAAGAGTACCCATTAGGTGTGGTACTTAGCAATCAACTAATTAAGTTATTACTGCCATCCAATCTGATTAATATGCAGATATATACTTCACAGGTTTAGAATGAGATTTAGAATAAGATAGTTTACACAGAAGATATTTTACACTTCAATAGATCAACTCAATGGAAAATTGTCATGTATATGTTAATTAGCATCAGAAATACTCACTGACCGCAGGGCAGGATGTTAAACCATTAAGGTCAATAAAACATGCAGGCCCTATTTCCAGACCTCAGAGCCCCTGACAATGTACGACACAAGGAATTCAAAGAAGTTTGGTATACTCTGTCATCTTTTTCCACCATTAAGGAGCTTATAAAACTTTCCCTTTCATCTACGTACTGTATGGATAATATATTTTCTTTCTACGATCTCAATCTTAATCGTCTAAACTCAAACGTCAGAAACTCCAAGAGAAGCTGAATATAATAAGTCAAGTGGTACAAATAATGATATCTGTAAATGAATTCACAAAAAATGCTAGGGATAACTGTTCATCGTAAATGCTCCCTTAATGAAGCCAACTTACTAGTTCCCTTAATGTCGCCTTCCGTAAATACAAAAAGTTATATGCATAATATTGATTGGCCTCTAAAATGGTCGGATCCGAAATAACCGAACATTAGGAAGGATTACCGAGTATCAACATGGATACATTATTCAACAAATATCTCCAGATATGGCACATGCGCACTATTCTGCATAGAAAACCGTAGTAAAGAATAAACTATATTGCCTTCCTTTTCTAATGGCGGTAAATTCTTTTCGAGTCGATCGGTATGGTCGTTCAAATCAAAACAACAAAAAAATCTAGAATATTTAGATTTTGTTTCACATTAATAATTATATAGTAATAATAATTAAATTGTGTTATTCTTGGTGGTTTAACATACATTGGTTTTAAAATATGGAAGAACAAGGGTAAATGCAGAGTGTAAGTTAAATTTTTAAAAGTTATAAAATTCAAACAGCATCTATTTTATTTATATTAGGAATGTGAGCCAATTTATTTTTAAAATTATAATACATAATTTTCAACAACATCGAATAGGTATCAACATATGCCAAAATTTAATGATAACAAGAACAGAGAAGAAAATGATTCTTGTTGTGTTGGAAGTAGGCAAGTCATTAATGAGGTTGTCGATCAAAAATAGTAGCAAAAATTGTAGTAACTGGTAATAATTAGACATTTATTTTGAACATAATATATTTTAAAATGATTTAAATTTTATTTTATAGGTAAGATTATATATAAAGATTTTTTAATATAAAAAAATTTTATATATGAAGATTATTAAAATTTTTTATAGATTTTTTAGGTAGCTAGAATTTGTTGAAAGTGAAAGTCGAAGAATGCAAAATTCAGAGAAGAAGAAATTAGACAGTGATATGAAAGTGTGAATTTCAGTGATACTGAAAAGTAGACCTGGATCAAATAAACAAAATATAGAACTATAAACGATACGTTAATGATCTAATGACAAGGAGAATACAATGCATTATTATATAAGAGTATAGGTAAATAAATTGTCGTATTGTAAAAATGACGATGTATTGACTGAGATTTCTTTCAGCTTAAAAGTACGATCATCCATTCGATTTAGGCTAGTAAATGTACAATATGTTAATGGAAAGCTCGAGGTAGACAATTCAATAATGGGTTTTGTGGATCAAAAATAGTAGAAGTCGTTGATCATATTTGAAGATTTTTAGGAGAATTTGCTTCCATATATAGTGGTCGCTTTTTCGTTTTATTTTAAATATATTGGCTGGGTTTGATCTAAACAATTTTGGTCTTTTTTTAAAGTAATGTAAATTTTTCTCATACCGACCAAGATTAATAGAGAGATAGATAATATTAGGTCAAATCAATGTGAATTATTCAAATCTGTGTCTCTTTTTATTCACATTCAAGCATTAGCTTACATCTTTCAAAGATTTTTTAAAAGGTATTCTTTTTAATAATGTTTTCAAACCAATTAATAATATAAAAATGGAAGAACAAACAATGCGAAATAACAGTCCATTTTATGTCTAATTTAATAAGATTTATTTTTAATGATACATTACAAATCCTCTTTCTACTTGAAAGAAAGTTACAGACACTGAAGAAAAAAAGGAAACCATTTCTAATTTTCTGTTAGCCAAAAAAAAAGGTCAGCAATAATTTACGACCTTTTTCACAGCAGACATTTCAGAATCGCGCTGACCCTACTTTTTGTAAATCCGGACTCTACTACCTGGTAAAAGGTGTGTAACCTGAGGTTTAAATGGCATCAACACCCATATTATCATTACATTTATTGTTGGTCAGTGTATTCGCGTTTGGAATACTTTTTTTATTATAAGTTTATTTGCACTTACGCAATTTTGTTTTATAAATATTAAACGATTAAGGTTATAATAAAATGTAAATATAGTACTAATTTAAATAAATCTTGGTTATCTCGAGGGATATATCGATATTCATAAATTGATCTGATTATTTTGCAAACTTTTCCGCGAATTATTAAAAAAATATAAGATAAACGCAATTAAAATATTATATTATCACTGCTAATTGTGGTATTTTATTAACTTGATTACTATCTATGAAGGTCATTAACAAGGTTAAACGTGAATATCATATAAACAGTAAATATGGAGGATTGAAGTAAATAAACAGGCTCTAGATAAACACATTCTTAAACATCTCGATGTTGAACGATGAATATGTTCATTTTATGATTCATGTTAAATATCATATTTATTTATATTCAATATTTTTAGCTAAAAATATTGTCTATTGCTGTGGTCGTATTTTCACTATGGTCTCATCAAATGGTTAGTTTTACAACATATAACAGGTCAATTGAAAAGTCCCCAGCCTACCATAATAAAACATATTTTTTTGGCAAAATTAGTTTTTTTTATTCTATATAATTCCCTTCAAGGGGATTATAGCACATACTGATTATAGCGACCCTCTAACTCTTCGTTACCGTTTCTGTAGTACGATTTGTCCTTTGCTACAAAATAGGCCACAGTTTCGTCGATCACCTCTTCGTTCTTTTGAGACCTGAGAAAAAGAAATAGTCGCTGGGGCCAGATCTGGAAAGTACGGTAGATGAGGAAGCAACCAAGCCCACTTGATGAATTTTTGGTCCAATAACGCTATGTAATAGTCGCTGTTGATGGTCCTTTCTTTTTCAAGGTATCCAATGAAAATTATTCCATTCCATCCAAATTATTTGGAGCGTGTTCATCGTGTGCAGTCCACTCGGATGACTGTTGGACTTCGGAGTGAAATGATGGAGCCATATTTCATCCATCGTCACATATCGACGCAAAAACTCGGGTTTATTACGTTTGATTATCTTCAAATGATTCTCCGAATCAACTCGTCGTTATTTTTGAACAAAAGTGAGCTCGCGAGGCACAGAACAGAACTTTGCACAGAACTTTCTCATACCCTAATATTCGTGAATGATATGATGTTCAGTTGATATCTTTAGAGTGTCTTTTAAGCGTAGAGTGTTTTTTAAATGTTTTCGTCGGTAACAACCTATTTTGGGTGTCCACTGCGTTCACCGTCTTCGATGCTCATTTCACCACATCTAAACTTAGCATAACAATCCTTGATGGTTGATTTTCGTGGGACAGTGTCCAGCAGAGTCCAATGCGTCAGCATCAAGCCAAGTTTTGCTTCAATTGTATTTTTTCCCTTCAAAAAGCAATATTTTATCAACACCCGAAATTCCTTTTTATCCTTTTTCTTTTTATATTAACAAAAGTTGCTTCACTCAAAATATTGACAGTTGACAAATTTATACACGCATTTTTGAGGGTTAAGGCTAACTAAAAGAAATATGGATTTAATTCCAATAGCGCCATTTATGTGTCAGGCCGGGGACTTTTCAATTGACCTGTTATGTTTTGTTTCGACGTTGAATTAGTCCTTTTTTAACACCATTCAGGATTCGACGCTCTAGAAACAAAAATTCTTCCGTTTTTGCCACTAAAAATTTTCATACTCAATCAGCAAATGTCTTTCTGTTTAAAATATCACGTCAATATTCTACTTTCCCCTCTTTTTAAATCATTCTCATTATTTATTTGACATGTATCTATAGTTTATTGACTAAAGCCTAGTGCTGTATTCAATTTGGATATTTGGTTCACAAACGCCTTGTACTTTTCATAATGAAATCGTCCAAGACTAAATCTTTTCAAAATTTTAACACCAAGATAAATTATTTGTAGACAGTATTACAGACAGACAGTTATTTCTAGTTTTCTTTCTTTTTTCGTTAACTTCCTCAATTTAATTTTAATTTAGCTTCAATTCCTTATTCTGAAAGTTATTTCAGGACTATTAATGTTGCAATTTTTGTTTTATTTATTAGATTTAGACAATTAAATTATAGAATTAGATTTACAGAATAGTAGGTTAATGGTCCATACACTTACCAACACATTCACCAAATTGAAATATTTTTTGTCAAATTTATTTTTATACAAATCGATAACAATCTATAATTGTTTGATCGATTTACTATATCTAGATTAATTTACAAATTCGATATTTTTAACCCAATAATACGATCAAAATGTCAATCAATCCAACATCACCATGCCCAACCCTTGATAAGTGGTAAATTTTAAGGTTCAAAGCCAATTTTCAGTAAGAAAATTATTTGAAATGTATTTTCACATTCTCATTCATTCCTTACCACATTTTCTTTTAGTAAATTAATTTTGTTAAATTTTATTTCTTCTGTTTTTACGATTCTACAGCACTAATTTGATAAGTTATAAATCACTTATATCAAGTTTTAGACAATCGAACCCAAATTTGACAAACCAAAGATTTTTCATTCATTAGACGGCGTACAAACGATCTTAATACTCTGAAAAAACCCTAAACAGTACATCAGCTTTAAGTAAAGCTCCCCTTTAACCGAACTCAATTTTAATGACAAGTTTTAGTTTAGATAAGGGTGTGCATGGAGCTAGATCGTTACTATAAGGGCCATTCAGGTAGTCTAGCGAATAATTGTTATTCCTTCTTTCCTCTACAGATGTGTGGTGGTTATTTTTTCTTGTTTAGGGACTATTTCATAGTATAACAGATTTTTTATTATGATGACGACAAACGTAACTATAAATAAATAATTTCGAAATAAACAAATAAAAACAAATTTTCTAAACACGTGTGTATATATATTTGCTTTAATTTAAAAACAAAATAAACACTTGGAATTATCAAGCATATAATAGGAAATCCACGAAGGAATATTCGTAGTCGTAGCTTATAATTGTAACAAAAAATTTTGTATTAAAGTATTGACAGTACCATCCACCAGATTCACTTTGATTGACTGAACCTAAAGAAGGAACGAAATCACATTCTGAAATAAACGAATAAATAAACATACCGATTTTTAAAAACAACCGAATGTTGGATGAACAAACAATATATCTCAACTTATATGTCACATTCTCTACTTGTGTGCTTTTAACCTATTTGATCATTTTATACAGTAATATCTGTATATTTTTTTGGATAATAAGAATAATAATATACTATAATTATTACCCTTACGAAGAATTACCCTTTTATATATTTAGCTTTGAGTACTTTAAATAAAATTATAACAAGTTTTTTTTTCTGAAAGTATATTATTTAGCATCAATTATTCTTTATTTCTCAGTACTCTTCAGTTTATATTCAATAGACACCTACAATGAATATTACACAGTTCAGCGTTTGCTTTTTATTAGACATTCTTGCTTTAATATGGATGTTATTCGATAATATTAAATCCTTAATTAATTTGTGAACTGACACCCCAATGGATATTGATCACATAAATTGCAGTCGATACAAGTTAAAAGGAAAAATGCAGGGCACAATATAAGATTAATAAAAAGGTTTTAAAGGATCTTTTCCTTTTTAAGCGTTCACCTTTATGGATATTATTTCAGGCATCTTCAAATTTAGTGTTACCTAGTTAAATAGTAATATAGCGCCATTATCAGGGGAATTATATCAATCTTGAAAAAGTTTTTTCTTTATCTTCAATAGTAAATTGATTATTTTGAAACGTCTAAATACCATCTTTTCGACAAAACTCTCAACTACCAATTCTGCATCATTCAGTTGGTGAATTATATGAATAAAGTAGAATATTAGAAAAAAATAAGGGCAAATGTGGACATGACTTCCAATATATGCTGATTTAATTTAGACTTGTAGTTTATTTTCCTTACACATGGAAAATTAACCGTGATACCACACTTTATCCAAGGCATTAGAAAGATTCAAGAAGACTGCCCCCATGACGTTCTTATTATAAAAAGTGCGATTTACTTCACCTGCTAATCTCCCAGCTTGATGGGTTAACGAACGTTTGACTCGAAAACCAAACTGTTCGTCGTCGAGGATGTTTTTCATTTTCGCAGATTTCACATCAGATTCAATGATAGTGTAGAGGGACTCTCAGTGGTTTTCGATAATGACCTGATTAGACGGTAGGTGGAAATTATCAGCTATTGAGGCTTTTCATTATTCTATATTTGTTCAAAATAAAATGTTTGATAATTATTCTGAATGTGATGACAGAAACAACAAAATGCATAATGGGCCAGATAAATTCAAAAACGTAATACTTTCCGAGATTGGCATCAACACCAGTTTAATTCGATCCATTTTCAATCTGTTATAGCAATGTTATGTTCTAAAATTTACAACAGTACATAACAGGTCAATCGAGAAAAGTACCCGGCCTACGTTTATCGTTTTCACTGACTTGTGACACGGTGCATTGTTTTGGTGAAGTAGCACTTTCTTTTTCTTCAAATGCGGCCGTTTTTCGGCGATTTCGTCCTTCAAAGGGTCCAATAACACTATGTAATAGTCGCTGTTGATGGTCCTTCCTTTTTCAAGGTAGTTAATGAAAATTATTCCATGCACATCCTAAAATACAGACGCCATAACCTTGCCAGCCGAGTGTTGCATTTTCCCACGCTTTGGAGCGGGTTCATCGTGTGCAGTCCACTTGGATGACTGTCAATTGGACTTCGGAGTGGAATGATGGAGCGATGTTTTATCCATTGTCAAATATCGACGCAAAAACTCGGGTTTATTACGCTTGATCATCTTCAGACACTGGTTCGAATCATCAACTCGTAGTTGTTTTTGGTCAAAAGTGAGCTCGCGTAGCACCCACTTTGCACAGAGCTTTCTCACACCCAAATATTCGTGAATGATTCAGTTTCAATTTACGGTCATTCAAAATCATTTTGTTGATTTTTTAATGTTTTCGTCGGTAACAACCTCTTTTGGGCGTCCACTGCGTTCACCATCTTCGGTGCTCATTTCATCACGTCTAGCATGCCAATCCATGATATTCCTTTTTATACATTTTTTTCACAATAACAAAAGTTGCTTTACTCAAAATACTATAATTTACAAACTAATGATCCGATAACTGTCAAATAAATGCAGGCATCTTTTGAGGGTTATGGCTAACTAAAAAACATATGGATTTAATTCTAGTAGCGCCATATATGTGTCAGGCCGGGGATTTTTCAATTAACCTGTTATATAATTTGGTAAATAAGGAAGGCCTTTATATTTTGTTTAAAAAGTAATAAACGTCCTTGACCTCTGTTGTGACTGTCTTTAGTAGCAACGTGCAAATTAATTGTAATTCCCAATAAAAAAGTTTTCTCCTCTCACTTTATAAATGTTGACATATTTCATTTTATTAACAATTTAACCGGACGGTGGTGATGATGAATATGTTTTCAGGGTGTGATTGACTATTAATTCAGAGTATCGTATAGATCAATCATGCAATAATCATCGAAAAAAAAAACACAAGCTTTCAAGGTGAACGCTGTTGTCGACACTTAAACCAGTTGTTACCCCTCTCCGACTCTCATCGATATCGCAGTTTACGCTTTAGTAAATTTCTCGTTCCGTCTTGATTTTTTTCCAAACGAAAAAATCATAGTCTTACGTAACGACATTATTCTTGTTTCGATTTAATACTCGCCTACACTCGCACACATACACACACGCCTTTCATTAATGAACTCATATCGCGCATATATTAGGAATACCAATGTTAATTTAGATTCACTAACCCACTTACTGGCTTTTTTCTCGAGTGTCTCAACATCTCGTTCTCTTTCACGCTCCGAGTCCGTCTTTGTCTCTTTCGCTGTTTTCGTTTGTCGGTTGTCTACGTGGTTCGGCTGCATATCGATTGATTGCCCAAGGCTTGCCGTGTAATGAAATCGCTTTGATCTGGCCGAAAGGCACAAACAAATAGCGTGAAGACATTGGATATATGACATACGGCGTTGTTTTCCTTTCATTATATCTTTGTTGTTGTTGCCTGTCTGGTATCTTTGATTTATTATTTAATGTATTGGGTTTTAAAAATAAACTATTATAACTTTACTGATTTGTATATAACATTTGGCCTTGATAAGACAGACTTGCATAATCAGGATAGTAAAGTAAATAATTTCGTTTACTAAATTAGTGCTTATTTCGTATTTGAATGTATTTGATGCATGTTCTTATTACTTATTATTAGTTATATTGATTCTTAAACTTGGGAAAAAATCAGAAAATGTCTCCTCTTATCGTCCTATAAGCCTGTTACCTGTGATCTCTAAACTATTCAAAATCAAAATAATCTCAGAGGAGAGAAATATTATTCCAGACCATCAAACACAGAACAATAGAACAAATAAAATACATAAATTAGTCAACCAAATTAACAAAAAATTAAACGATAAAATATAAAAATATTTCTCCCCTGCCTTTTTCGATTTATCTCAGGGCTTCAACAAGGTGTGCCACACTGGGCTGCATGTTAAATTGAAAAAGCTCACAGACATACATTTTGTTGTCAAATAGGGTGATGAAAACACTGATCTGAATATATTGGGGTGTTCCGCAGGGTAGTGTTCTTGGCCCATTGTTATATCTGTTGTATAGAGCTGACGATCAAGAAACACTACTGTTGCAATATACGCCGACGATACAACTCTATCATCACATGAGGATCCAATATCAGCCACAAGAAACCTCCAACTTCATCTTAAAAAAGTCGAGTTGTGGTTGAAAACGTGGCAAATCAAAACAAATGAAACCAAATCTACCAATGTGATATTCACCATTTGCAGAAGAACATGTCCCTCAGTAAAATTAAATAATCATGAACTATGAACTTTCGCAAACAGACAACGTTAAATATCTGGGAATGCATTTTGATCGACGTTTGACATGGAAAGAACATATAGTGACAAAACGCAGAGAGCTTGGGCTTAAACTAAACCAAATATATTGGCTGATAGGGCGTAAATCTAAATTATCATTAGATAACAAGGTTTTGCTGTATAAGTCAATACTTAGACCCATTTAGACCTATGTTATTGAACTGTGGGGTACTACTAGCAAATCTAACATAGATATTCTCCAGAGGTTCCAGAATAAAGTGTTGCGAGTCATCGTCGATGCCCCCTATATTACGCGTCCAACAAACTGATTCAGTGCGATATCCCCATAAAACCCATAACGAGTGTGATTCGGAGTGTTAGTGCGAAGTACTCTGAAAGACTATTAGTGCATCCCAATGCACTCGCCAAACAGTTATATGTGTGCGATGACAGTGAAGTGCATAGGCTCAAACGCAAACTACCATATGAACTGATTAATAGACACAAATGTTAGAGTGATATTTAATAATCTCTAGAATAAGATAGAACAGTTTTTAGAATAAGTTAGGATAGACTTTAAAATAAGTTAGAATAGTATCTAGAATAAGATTTAGATTATAAGTTGTACAGTAGATCACTTACTGAAGTGATCTTCTACATGCCAGGATTACTTATTGCCTATGGGTGGATTATTAACGTTCTAGGGGATTAATAAAAATTAGTTATATCAGTTAGTTATATTAGACATGTTTAATTAGTCTGCTTATCAGACATGCTTGGTCAATCATTAAAATCTAGATAGTACTACCCGCGGAAATCTAGCCGAAATAGGTTCAAATGTTGAGAATTCCCTTCATTCGAAACTCTTTCGAAAATATATTTTCGAAGTAATTTTTTATTCTCTTGATTCGACTGGATACTGATTATATGCATATATATTAAACATTCTCGTCTTTAATTGACAATAGTTTTGTGGTAACAATTTGTTTATCTCGTGGAATAGTTTCAAAAGCCGTGATACGTTCAGGAATATTGCAGGGTAATATTTTTTCTTCAAATGCGTTGTTAATAACCGTTGTAATTCTATGCACTTGGTCATCTTAATAGCAATTTCTTAAATAAACTAAATAACACAGGTAGAAGTCAGATAGGAGGCCATATCTGTTCTGCCGGTTTATCAGGTTTTTTAAGCATAATTATTTGTACTACGTTAAAGCATGCTGGAACTACACTCTCAAATAGGCATTAAATATGTATGTCAACATTTCCGTAGAAATATTCACTAGAGAAACGAGCTTTACAGCTATTTCGCGCTGATAAATAGGTGTATATGCAGATAATAATTCGATTGAAATATATTAGTTAAATGTGCAAATAGTAGAATCCATAGTGTGTCATAGGCCTTGTCTGCTTACTGATTCTATTAAATATTTTTTTGTGTGCGACATTTTAATTTCCGTGCCATACCCCTTTTTTCTTTATTCTTTTATCATATGTCTAATTTTGAGGGGATAATTTACTACATATTCTGACTACTGATTCTGTCTTGCTGTTGTGGTTTATTCTTTCGCAGCTCATCGAATTTGTTCTATCAGGTTTTGAATTTGTTATTCAAGGTCATCTATGGTTTTCAATCTTAGGTTTAAACTAATTTGTTCTTCCATTATTAATATGAACTGGTTCCTGTCGGTATATTTGGTTTTTGACTTTCTTCAGGATTGCTACGGTTAGTATTCAGTGTTCAACAATGCTGAAGTGTGATCAGATATTAGTTTGCACAAGCTTTCGGTTTCAATGTGTTGTAGAAACACCTTTCGAGAATAAGAAATCCAGCAGGTACACTAACCAATACAATATATAACATCAAATAAATATTTCTTAATTGTTTATAAAACAGATTTTGATCAATCAAAAGTTTTTCGAGTTGAGTATTTTCTCTACTCGGTACCCCGATAATATTTTTGTGATATATTTCATATACCATTATTAATTGATATATTAGGCCTATAAATTAATTTTAAAATATTTAGAACAGATAATGCTACTATGCATTAAATCGCATCTGGTACATATTTAGTAACTTCATAATGTATGCACTCCACTTTACTGTACCATCTTGTCAATGTTTTACTTTTTTACTTCAATTTCAAGAAAAAGACAACTGAAATGCTCGAATACTTTGTGAAGTTTACGTGCTCCATAGATTCTAATATGTTTAACGTTCTGGACAGCCAAAAAAAATTTAAGACGAGAGGACATAAAGGAGTTACTCGATGACGATCTATGTAAAACGCAAGAAGAACATGCAGAATTGTTGTAAGTAATACAAGAAACTATTTTCAATCGCGTGAAGAATAGCGGATGATCCAAAAGCTCGGATATTTTGTGTAGTATGAATTGAGAGACAAGAGATATTGAAAGACGTCTGAGCATGAGTGAAGCGCTGAAAGGTTTTTTGCATGGTATTGTTACTGACAAAGAAAAGTAGATCAATTATGATAATTCAATGTTAAATAAAACATGGGGATCGCCTGGTCATGTATCAACATTAACGAAAAAGCCGAATATACGTTACTCCAAGCTAATGCTCTATATTTGGTGGGATCAGCTTGGTGTGGTATACTCTAGCTACTAAAACATAATGAAAATATCAATAAAGATCGCTATTGACTCTAACTAATCCGCATCAGCCGAGCGTTGCATGAAAGACGGTAGGAATACGAGCAAAAACACAATAATGTTATTCTTCATTCACTTTATTCGCAGTATTATTCAGTCATTGGTCCTATTAAATATTACTTGTTCCTATATATGAGTCGTGATCTGTCTGAACATTGCTTCACTTCTTATGAAGAAACCAAAATATGGGTAGATTCGTGGATAGCCTCAAAAGATACATTGATATTTGGAGATAAAATTTGCGATAGCCTGAAAGATGGGAAGAAGTAGCGACTATCAATGAACAGTACTTTAAAGAAAATACGTTGTACTAATTTAATATATTACTGAAAAAATATTTAAAACTAATGTATAGTCACAATACTATTCAAAAACACACAAATTTTAAGAAAGGATTATTGATATGGTATGAGAATTATTGAGTGTGAATAATTTAATAAAATAAAACCGTAGTAATCCACCAGCGGCAGAGGGTGTAGTACCTGCTCTAAAACCTTTAAAGAAAAACAGCTAGAACTTAAAATTCACCCTAGTCGTTCCCCTTTAAAAAAGGTCATTTCGTCATAGGTAGACAACAGCAGGGTGCAAGGGGTCTCAGATTTCTACAGAGGGTGAAATCAATTATAACGAAATATCATCTGTAGGTTGTTTTTTCTTCTTATCGGGGGTGGGTAGGATGGAAGAAATGCAGATCATTGGTATAAGATTTATATCCCGATAGAGGGTCGGTGGTACAACTGACAGCCAGATTGTTTTACGATCTGGGATTTTTCACTTCAAGATCAAATGAAGGACATTAAGATATAGGCTTTTTTCGGAACAATTTTTTTTTAATGTGGCTTTTTTCATTGTATAATAATTTATTATTATTTAAAATAATAGTTTTGATATAATTTTTAATATTTCAGATCGCTAAAAGTATTTTTATTAAGTTTAATTATTAGGTAAAATGCTGTTTGAATGTTCAATGTTTTTAATTTCTGTTTTTCTAAAAAAAAAACGTGAATACTAATTCGATTTACTAAGTAGTATATAAATTATAACAAATTATGTTACTAGAGTAGGGTTTGAATATTAAATATTATTAGAGATATGCATTGATCATTCTATTTTACATATATTTCAAATGATTATAGTAATTTTTTAATTTAAAGTTTTATTTTTAAACATTACAGTAGGTACTTCAACATAAGATAATGTGATTAAATTCATATAATTGACGCGGATACTTCTAGATATTAATAACGCACTGAAAATATCAAAATATTACAGATATTTGATATTGATAATCTAAGATAATATCAAGTAGTCCATCAGAATATGTTGTTAAATAATTGTTTATTTGAAACAATTTGAACATTTTGTTACTAATGATACAGATATGATGTATTGATTATTGGAAATTAATTGATACGGCCTTGTAGAAATAAGTATAATAGTATATGATAAATGTTTTTTTTATAAATGCCTTTTGTTGTGTCATCTGGCAATATGCAATATCCTAGTTGCTATACTAGTTGTAGAGGAAATTATGACGATGGAACAACGGCGTTTTTATATTCTGGACAATATAATTTGGAAAATATACGAAGATTTTTCATTTTAGAAACCAATCGGCATACTGTTATAAATTGTATGACCTTAGCCAAAGTATGCTTAGCTTTATATATTGAATTAAAATCAATTAACACTGGATGTTCATTTTGTGAACTTTTCGGTAACTATGCTTGTTAACTAAGAGATTGATAGCACTCCAATTGTTTCTGACATATTATACTCAACATCCTATATTGAATGACTTTGACTTTTTATATATGATATTGTTCAATTATATTAAATTATTCATATTAAATTAAATCATATTAGATATCAGTTTAAGTTCTTTACTTAATATGCCATGTAAGCATTGTTAGGATATAATGCTTTATTTAACTAAGATATTATTGTAGTATCCATTTATCAAACACATCATGTTAAACAAAAAGCAGAGCAAATCAGACTCAAAATTAAGCAACTGTACTGGTTAGTCCGAAGATACGCTCAACTTGGTATAAAATCAAAGAGATTGATTTATCAATTAATCATTAAACTAATTTGAACCTATGGGGTGTAAATATGGTTGTACTAAAACATAAAACCAACTAGTAATCCGACACTGCCAAAACAAAGTTCTACGATTAATTACCAACATCTTATCAGTTCGTAACCAATATTGTAACTGCACGATGACCTCGAAATCAAATGGTTTTACGAAGTTATCCTATAGATTTCTGCCATAAAAAAATGAAATAATGTTACTAAATCATAGCTACATGGAGGCAATATAGCTACTGCACAAGACGCAGGAAATCAGAAGATTGAAGCGAACCAAAAGACACGAATTTGTGTAGTGTAAAATGTTACTTTTAACATTAGCTTAAGTAGTTTAATCTTATCTTAATTTGGTAAATATAATGCTGATGTATTTATCTGGTACTAGCCTTGCTTGTGTTCTGTTGCAATTACAACAGAATACTAGTAATAAACTAATTTATAAGATTATACTAAGCATATCTAATGTAAAATAATATTAACAACCAAAAAATATCAAACAATTTATTGATATAAATGATGCATCCATAATAACCTTATCTGGTTTCTGGGTAAATCTTGTGGGAATCTACCATTACAGATGATATGAAAATACTTAAATTAAAAATTTTAAAATATATTAATAAAAATTTAAAAAATTGTAAAGCTGAAAATAGGAAAAAGTGGAAAATGCAGTTACTCGGTGGACTATACAAAATCAACTGATTCCTAACTAAGTCTTCCACAATTTAATATCGTTTATACTGTCTCTTAGCGATAAACGATGTCATACCGAATACTCAACAGACATTGAATAGATATTACTACTACGTAAGACGAAACTTTGTCACGACGAGAACAATACGATACGAAATGTGCGCAGTGAAATTTAATTAGTTAAATTGGTTGGATTAATTGGTGAGGGCTTTCGGCGAATGCAACGGATAGAGCGACACCACAAGGACAATTTTCAGCGAATGGTAAAGACGACATAGCGAACATAAAGTCCTCTCGTATCTCGATTCAATTCAAATGTGTTTTGGAACTTAGTTGGAATTACATCTTGTTGTAGAAATAAACAACTAATACGACATATATTGTAATGGATAAGATCTATCTGTTAAAGGTTTTAAGTGTGCAACTAAAAAGCCTGTTACAGACAGAATTTTCAGGGTCTGAAAATAATGGTCTTTGTTTTCAGTGAAATACTTTTCTCATCTTCAGTTCGCACCTATGTCAAGAGGATTTCATTACATCACCCGGTAAAAATTAAAATTAAGGATATATCTCTGTGGAATCAATCAGAAGTGATAATGCAAACACTTCGAAACCGCGTACCAGTCAAGTCATGCTGTCAAGTCAAAAAGCACAATATCTTGTGAATACGCTGGAGGTGGCAGAACTTTCTAGCTGCAACACTGTATCCTTATTAATTCTTAAGTGTGGCTAAGCGTTGCAATACAAGAGGATGACTTTGCGTCTGTTATTCTCTATTGTTGATATTCCTTCAACAATCCTTTGCAATCGTAGTTTCCTTTGGTTTTATCAGCTGGCACTATACTGTATCTGCCGATTCTTTCATGTGCACAGCAAGACTTTATGGTTATGAATGTTTTGTTTCGGTCTCAATGAGAATTGCATTGCTGAATTAACCTGTGAATTTTTGGAACATGGGATTGTGGAACGATCAATTGTTCATCGCCAGTCGCAATATGTGTTTCAGGTATGCCTAGTATATACAATGAAACCACAATACTGAAAGGTGGTATTTTCGATTAATTCGTCTGTTAGCCGTTATTCTTCCTTTTGGATCTTCTTCGCCGCATATAATCATCTGAAATCCTCGATCATTAACTTCTAAGCTATCTGAAAGTTCTTTGAGAGCAGCAGTGGATTTTTCAAAATTAAACAACAAAAGTAATGAATGTCCAAAATGTAATTTTTAAACTTTAATGTAAATGTACTTAAATTTTTTTTTAATTAATTACATTAGATATGCTTAGTAAAATGTTAATTTTCAAATTAATTTATTACTACTGTTCTGTTGAAATAAAACTAATCTACTTAAGCAAGAGTTAAGAATACACTTAGAGATTAAACAAGTTCGTGTGGTTTCGTTCGCTACAAACTTTAGATTTCCTGCGTGTTGTCCAGTCTGTATTGCTTCCACGTTGCTTTTATTTAGTAACATTATTTTAAGTTTTAAGGCGAAATCTAGGATCACTTCGTGTTTCCATTTGATTTCGAGGTCATTGTGCTGTTCTTTGTTGGTTGCGTAGCGATAAGCATTGGTCATTAATCGTAGAACTTTGTTTTGGGTACGTTGGATTATTAGTTGGTTTGATGTTTTAGTGCAATTTTATATTTGCACCCTATATGTTCAAATTGGCTTTATGACTGACTGATAAATCAATCTATTTTCTAGATATTAGGTCAACTTGAGAGCATTTTCCGGCTAACCAGTACAGTTGCTTGACTTTGAGTTTAATCTGCTCTACTTTTTGTCTGACATAATGTTTCCAATTCAACCTATTATCGAGATGTTAACAGATGAATAACACTACGTGAAAGACTGTAATTTTATGTATAGAAATGTCTAAAAGGTTTTATAATTTGTAGCCAACACTTTGCCATATGTTTGCTTGTATTACCACTTTTAGATCAATATTCAGCATAAATGTAACAATTATGTATAAATATTATAACGGTGAGGAAATAATGTCGTTTATATAAATTTAAGTTAATGATTTTTGTTGAACTTGTCCTTAATATTATACAATAATTATAATTTATTACTAAGGGTCTATTACATTTAACTAATATATTATAATTATATGAAATTAATTAGAGGCAAATGGTAACGAATATGTAGGTATATACGTAAATATACAAAAGAATTTCATTCGAAGGTCAAATGAAAGTCAACATCTAAAGATACAGATATTATATCAGATATTAGGTCAACATATTTAGATGCCTTTAATGTATAATATCAATGACTCTAGTTTATTCATCAATAAATATAAATAATTTGTATTATTTTTGTATGTAATATGTTGATATCACATAATATTAAGATATCTGCACTGTGTGCGAAGTCATCCCTTGGTCGAGACCAGGTCTGGCTGGTACAAGCGTTCCCCTTTAAATAAGGCCTTTTGTCTGTATTACAAGCTGAAAACAGAAAGAGATGGACTAATGAGCCAGAGCAAGAGAGCTAGAAAAGTGGGTCTGCGAGAGGTGGTTACGGAATTCTTGTAGCTTGACAATGTAACTGAAAAGAATCGCCGCTGTGAAAGGCGGGGTGTACAATGGTGAGGCATTTTGGAGAATAGCGGGATGTTATACAAACTTGTGAATGTTCAGAAAGGGCCAAAGAAAAATATTACCTCGAAGTAATTTCGATTGAATAACATACATAAAGCTATCACACAAACATTTAGACTTTTTAACATTTATATTATATTAAATTAATTAAAAATTTAATTTATATTATATTAAAATTTTTATTCAATTAAAAGAATAATTTTAAAAATTATTTTATAAATGGGAAATTTAAATTTTATTATAAATAAGAGAGTTATAATATTAAACTGTTGAAAATTTTATATTGTTTGATTAAATTTCGACGTCTTTTCTAAAAAGTTCAACAAATTTATTATAGACAAATTCGAGAGTTAGAGAGATTGATAAAACAATAAAACAATTGTTAAATTAATTTGTTAAATTAAATTTAAGAATTAATTTATAATAATTAATTAAATGTATAAATGTTTAAATAAATATGGTTCTTTGAACATCGAGATTCTTCTTTGAATTAAACAAAAAAGCTAGAATACAACTAACTAGAATTCTATACCTAAACTTTTATAGAATTGAAGTGAGGGAATTGAAGTCCAGGCAGACTAACTATAAAATGTGGTAGAATATTGAAGAATATCAAGTAAAAATACTATCACTATAACACTTCGCAAGAAAATTAATAAATGTTGGTAATAAATCTAAAGAGTAAGCAATAATAGCACAATCGCCACTTGGAAACTGGAGGTCAAGTGCTCTATATTTGCTAAGTCACAAAAATTGTTTGTTACCAAAATATTCATCTTAAATAGTGCATCAAAATTATTAAGAACTCCTGTGCACTGCGAACAAAATAAATAAGGCCCTACCTCAAATGATACCAACAGTGTTATTTACTCCAACACATGAAAGGGTTTAAATTATATACATTTGATAATGCAGCTCTGTATTGTATCAAATTACCTTGTAGTTTTTGATAAATAAGATCTGTATGCATACATACCGCCAAGTGCGACCAAAACAACTACGTCACGCGCAGATTTCGAGCGTTTTAACGCGCATTTAAAATTTCATTATTTCAAACGTCAATTTTTCTTTCAAATTGATTTTTTTTCAGAAATAATTATTTTTTTTAATTCCGAGTAAAGTAGATACATAGATGTGTCATATAGTGGTTTTTCAAAAAATATTCAGCTAGCCTATTGGTAGTGATAGATTTTTATGGGTCTGGTTCGGACTCGCAGTCAGCGATTTATAGGTTTTATTATAATACCTTTCTTAATTATCGATCTGTATACTGTTGCAAATTGTACAACATGACATTAAAATGACAGAGGGGGATTATATTGAATAGATTTATCATTGATGTCCGAAGTTTATGAACTTTTTGGTGTATGTGTTTGTGAACTCACAGAACAATAGAATCACCACTGATAATAAGAACACACCCATACCATGGGGTATTCAGAATTATCCTTAATATCTTTTTTGGGAAATTTATAGTTTTTAGATAAATATAGATAAATGGTATATAGATATAGATACATCCTTGCCTGGTACAAAAAGATTGCTTGATTTAATTGATCCTGATAGTTTACTTGAGCTACATAGGGGAGGCTTTCAACGCATCCTTACCCCCGAAATGTTAGGATATTAAATTATTTTAGAATTATCAGTTATGGTATCCATTGGTAGATCGGGTGTAAAAAATATCAGTAGTTTTTGGACAGAACAAATATTATTTAACTTTCAGTTTTGTTAATCACAATAATCTATAGATACCGTATATTCCTCTTATATATATTTTTAAACACAAAACAGGGAACTGATAAAAAAATTATTATTGACCAAAATCTGTATCATCTTTTTTACGATATTTATAGTTCTTAATTAATTTTCTTCTAGGTCTTTTGTCGATTGAAAACCAATGCTTTGGTGTAACAACTTTAGTATTGAAAAAATAGGTATGGAAAATATATAATTGAAATGGTGAGTCAGGTGAATATGGTGATCGTTCGATGATATTTGTTAAGTGTTTGGGAAGCAATTCATTCCTAATAATAGGTTTGAGATTTCTTTCCACAAATTTGGTTTAATTCGATGACTTCGATGAGAACGAGACAAATCTTGCACCACTTATATATTTGTGTTTTTGATAAAGTTGATTTACCGTAAGACTTCAGCAATGTTTACACCAACTCAATACACGAAATCTTATTTGTGGTAATATATAACAAATTATTTGCTGAATGTGTTTATTCATTAATGAACTGATTGAGTACTATCAACAAACCAAATGATATATGATATTAACAATCTGCTTTTGTATACAATAGAGTTGTGCCAATTCAACGACAAACAGAAATTTGATAATCCTTTTAGAAGCGGTATTGTATACCGTTTTAATTAAAAATAAGTAATGCGAATAACCTCGTAAGAACATTTAATTACACAGAAAATAAAGAAGCTTTTAGACGTTCACGTAAAAGTGGATAGAAAAAAAAACAGATCTCGATCAAGCCTAATATCCATCGATCGGCTTATTTTCAGGGCTTCGACCCCCCCGAAAGGGATCCACCCTTCTTCCGCCCGGAATCGCCCTTCACCTCGCCAAACGATCGACGGTTCCATCGCCTCGGTCGCTCCATAATAACAAAAGCACGTCAGCGCCCCCGGGTCTGCTGCTACACAGTTTCGTGTGTTCCGAGCGTTCCTTTTGTTTGGGTATAATTTAAAAGTCGGCCATCGCAGACTATAAGCTCGACCGTTTTCTGAACTGTATTTTTTGTTGGTATTTCTCGGAATCTTTCGTACAGGTAGAAAATGAAATCAGAAATAAATCGAAGATGCATAATTCGAACAATTATTTGACGAAAATGTGTTATTAAATAATATATAATTAAATAGTCGAGTAATTTATTGTTAAACTATTTCATATTGCTGCTCGATAAATATAAATTAAATGTTTAATTACATTATACATACATTATTTTCTTAGAAATAGGACTGAAAAAAAAACATCCATGGTAGATATTTTAGTTCTGGATTCTCCTTATATACGCATTTTCAATCCAATAGAATTGATATGGGGCGTGGCAAAGAATCACTACAATAAACATATAGGTCGAGAAAGATATACGAGTAAGAACTGTCTGAATATGTGAAAAGAAGCATTGTCTACAATAATTCCTTTGGTTTTAATGAACAAACAAAGATACAAATATTCTTTTTTTTTCTAAAAATAAAAATATGTTTTATAACGATGTGTACAAACCTTATCAAAAAGGTGGAATTGTGTTACACAGATTGGAGAACAAAAATAATATTAAAAATTATATTTATTTTTATTTTGACAAAATATAGAAAACTATCGGCTAAAAATATCAATATATCGATATATCGGGCAAAAATATCGATACTTTTTTCAGAAAACATCGATATATAGATATAAGGATATTTTTTCTGCATCCCTAACAGGTCAATTGAAAAGTCCCCGGACTGGCACATAGATGGCGCTACTAGAATTAAATCCATATGCTTTCTAGTTAGCCCTAACCCTCAAAAGATGCGTGTATAAATTTGACAGATGTCGGATCATTAGTTTTTGAATTATAGCAATTTGAGTGAAGCAACTTTTGTTATTGTGAAAAAAATGGATTAAAAGGAACTTCGCGTGTTAATAAAATATTGCATTTTGAAGGGAAAAATACAGTTGAAGTAAAAACTTGGCTTGATGCCGAGTTTCCGGACACTGACCCAGGAAAATCAACCATCGAGGATTGGTACGCTAAGTTTAGACGTGGTGAAATGAGCAGCGAAGACGGTGAACGCAGTGGACGCCCAAAAGAGGTTGTTACCGACAAAAAAATTTAAAAAATCCACAAAATGATTTTGAATGACGGTAAATTGAATTTGAATTAAATAGCAGACACTCTAAACATATCAACTGAACGTGTACATCATATCATTTGAAATAAGAAAATTTGGGTATAAGAAAGCTCTGTGCAAAGCGTCGATATGTGACAATGGATGAAACATGGCTCCATCATTTTACTCCAACGTCTAATCGACAGTATCCCAGTGGACTACACACGATGAACCCGCTCCAAAGCGTAGAAAAAAGCAACAGTCGGCTGGCAAGTTTATGGCGTCTGTATTTTGGGACCCTCATGGAATAATTGACTACCTTGACAAAGGAAGGACCATCAACAGCGACTATTATATAGCGTTATTGAACCGTTTGACGGACGAAATCGCTGAAAAAAGGCCGCATTTGAAGAAAAAGAAAGTGTTGCTTCACCAAGACAATGCACAGTGTCACAAGTCAGTGAAAACGATGGAAAAAATCCATGAATTGGACTTCGAATTGCTTCCTCATCCACCGTATTCTCCAGATCTGGAACCCAGCGACTATTTCCTGTTCTCAGATCCGACTATTTCCTGTTCTCAGATCTCAAAACAATGCACGCTGGGAAGAAATTTTCGTCGAATGAAGAGGTGATTGCCGAGACTGAGGCCTATTTTGAAAAGGACAAATCGTAGTACAAAAATGGCATCGAAAAGTTGGAGGGTCGCTATAATCACTGTATCACTCTTGAAGGGAATTATGTTGAATAAAAAAAACTATTTTTGGCAAAAAAAATTATTTTACTATGGTAGGCCGGGGCCTTTTCAATTGACCTGTTACTATATAGCTAAAAACAAACCCATGGTACAGTATTTTGTTAGAAGCCTTAGTAAAGACCAAGAAGATTGGCTTTATGAGTTTTTTGTCACGTTATAAAGAGTGGTGGTCGCCAACAGTTAGTAAATTTTTAATCATTTGAAAACGAGACGATTTATATACTTAATAAAGAAATATATAATTGATTACCTTAAAAATAAATAAGCAATTCTGATTAGAAGACAGTGTTAGCAGCAGTTTCTCGGTTTATTAAAGAATTAATCAAGTCTATAAGGTATAAAAATTTGATATCAATAGGGTTTAAATAAAAGAGATACAAAAAATCCTTTATCAAAAAAAAAAAATAAATAAACAGACTTCAGAAAGTTCTTACACGCATAAAAACAAAATTCCACTCAAAGGCTTCTTCATATCTGAGACAAGAAATTTATCCGAAATATTTTTTGCCTTTTCTTTTGACAATAGGTTCATCATGACCAGATGGTGGAAAAAATCGGTCTAAGGATCGGACGTTTAAACCATTTTTTGCAAAGGGTTTTAATAAAATTTCAACATGATTGGCTTCGAAGAACATAGAAAATGGATAGAGATAATATAAAATCGAGATTTCGATCGAGGGATATTATCGAATTTGTTACTGTTTCTGAGTAGATTCATCATCGATTTAGAAAATAATCGTCGATATTTTATTGAAGTGAACCGATTAAAAGCCATTATTTAGTATCACCTGCGATGTATATAGAAGTGGCAGGGCCGCCAGGTGGTCATGAAGAGAATAATAAAATACCGAAAGACGATAAAATAAAAGCTGAAGCCACATCCTAGCAGATGTTGGCATTCAAATGCCTTTTTATGTACATTACTTACACGATGGTAGACGTATAGTTTGGTCGGTCTTACCTGTAAAGAAACAAACCTTATATTAGAAAAATATGGTTTACAATTGTCAATAAAGAACACAACCTAACGAATCTTGAAATTATAGTATAACGGTGATTAATTTTAATTGTTAAATTAAACAAACAGATTAAACAAACTCATTATGCCGTAACGTGTGTAGTAAAATAATTTAAATAATATATATATATATATATATATATGTACATATATATATATATATTATTTTGATGGAATCATGGAATATCTTGATGGTTATTTGCAGTAAATAATTTGTTCATTACATCTTATATTAGATATGCTTAACATATGAATTATTGAATATGAATAACTTTACACATGAATTAATTTACAACTTACAAATTAATTTATTACTATTATTTTGTTGTACTTCTATTCATACACAAGCGAAACGGGTGCGGAATAGAGCTAAAAATAAATTAGAATACTTAAGCTAAAGTTAAGAGCAACACTTCAACGCCATAAAGATCGTGTCCTTTGGTTTACTTTAATCTTCTGATTTACTGAATGTTGTCTAGTAGTTTCTACGTTGCTGTGATTTAGTAACATTATTTACGACGAACTCTTGGTAAGCTCTTGTCCATTTGTAGATGTTATTGACTGCCAGTTATACTTTTTATGGCAATGTTCCAAGCATTGTTTCTTTTGTGTATGTGATATCAGCAGTAAAGAACAGATACGGAGTAGTTCCAAAACACTACTATGCAGAACTGCACACTACACTCTTTCGGAAAGATACAATTTGTATATATAACAATTTGTTCGTCCTTTGGATTAGTCCCAAATATCATACCTCCTTTATTTATTGATTATTTATAACAAATAATGTGTGACACTAATATCATCATTTAAACTTTTTCAATTTAATCAGTCAGTTGGTACCAATATAGAATGTACTTTATAGTTTTATGAAATAAGTTCTTGTTATTGTTTGTATTTTGTATATAACATTCTATTATATGAAATCTTGTGTTAGTAACAAAAACACAAGCATTAGTTATGAATAAATAACCCACTATATTCAGGCTCAATCGGCCAATAAAAAATGTATGAAAGAATAGTTATAATGAATAAATCGTTTTATAACATTGGTTAACTGTAATTTAGTATAGCGATTTAACAAACTCATTATATTGTAGTCTATACAATAAAATGATCCAAAATTGCCTAGCATAAACTACAAACTGATTCAATCTGTTACTGTTGTTGGAAACTAAATGAATAAATTTCAACGTTAATAATCAATTGCCCCTTTCTCTAAATTGTTCCATAGAAAAAATACGTTATTATTACAAGGCTAGTCCTAGTCACCTTTCAAAGAAATTAGCTAAGCTATATATATATATATATATATATATATATATATATATATATATATATATATATATATATATATATATCTTTTATTTTGATACTTTTAATTAATAAAAAACATAATCTTCTAAAAATAAAAATAGGATCTACGATCTATGCAAACCTTATCAGAGAATTATGTTATGTATACATTTACTTAGATACTAGTCATGAGAAATACTAAATTTGTGGAATTTAGTATTTACAGTAAATAATGCGTAAATTACTGATAACAATATCACAAGTCAGCCAGTTCTGTTATGAAGTGGATTCTATCTTCTTTCTTTATTTGAAATGCTATGTTACGTAAATGATTAAACATATTATTAAAAACATACATATATACATATTCATAAAAAAGCTGAAAAGGTTGAGACTCAGTCCACTAACAGAAAAGTATTGGAGGGTTGCGTTAAACGATGACACCTTGTTAACACTGATTAACTGTAACTTAGAACAATGATTAAACAACCTAATTATGTCGTGATATTTACATAACATAATCCAAAACTGTCCAGTAGGAACTAATAAAAACTGATTCAATCTGATATTGTTGTTTAAAACTAAGTACATAAACTCTAATGATACAATCAATCAACGGTCTCTAAATTATTCTATGGAGGAAATATTGTATTGTTTCTCATACATTCTCATATTGTCTTTCATATCAAACCGTTTAACTTTATTATTAACAGACCAGAAATATATTAGACGCTTGCATGTACTCTGATCATTTTTGCACTTTAAAAAGGCACTTATTGGGGAAAATTGTAGAATATATATTAATCAAAATATTTCCTTCATTTTCTTAAACTATTTTCGACATTTCTGATAACATAGCGATATCGCACCTGTTTATATCAACAGAGACAATCCATGTCTTTTTGCGCTTAAAATGTTATGATTTTCTCACCTTTTGAAATATGGGTCTTTCATCGAATATAAATGCTTGAAAATTGATTCGTCAACTGTTAAGCTCTCTAAAAGTTATTCGAGAGTTGAAGTTGGATTTCCCAATAAGTATTTCAATGAAATGTCTATCTTTTTACACATTTCCAAATCTGGTTATTCAGGAAGATGTATTGAAACTACAAGTTAATATAATTTATAACAATACTCTTAACTATTTCTCCCCCTATAGATTAAAAATAAGGATGTTGTATAACTGCAATTTTAATTTCAATTACATACTGAAAAGTTTAATTGTCACAGAGAGCAATAAGTATTTCTTATGAGAACTATTATATTATATATATGACATACAGAAAATTCATTCTTCAGTAAGTGTGAAATAACATATCTTATTGTGAATCTGTAATGTCTATATCTGTGCATTAATCAGATTGGATTACCGGATGATACTTATGGGAATAACATTTTCAGAACTAACGGATGTTAAAGTAGAACTAGCTTCTTTCTTGAAGTTATTGCAAATCAGAATTATTTGATTCCGAATTGGAGCCATTTTTATCGACTTGCACCTTCGACCGGGAGCTTTGAAGCTTGATGTCAGTAGAATAAAATGAAATATGGGTAAAATCATAACACTGCACACTTAAGCCTAGCGACATCTGTTAGAAAAACTGCTAATTATTGACCGGTACACCTGGTATCCGTGAAGCTGTATGAATTTTGGGGAAAGACAAGTTTGAACTGATTAATTTAATGGTCTAAGGAATCAGCTTCGAATGTTACGATGGCCCTTCCTATAAATTAATCAATTTAGGGCGAATTATTTTTGGGAAATGATGGTGAAGGTATGCTCTGCATGCGCCGGTTTCCTGTAAATTTATAATCTAGCTGATCATTGGCTTTGTCGAACTAAATCGTCTATAAATAAAAATTTGGGAACTATTTTTGGTCTCTATGAATGTGTGGAGTGGATCTTGAGAATTAAACTATGAAAATTGATTGTAAATAATTTAGTAATTGACCCGCGACTATATTCTTTCAATGGGTTATTTATAAAGCACATTTTCAAGCAAAACTAAAATGGACAGATGCATCTAGAGCATGCAACTAGATCCATAGAGAAATAGAGATTTAACTTTATAGAAAATTTTGGGGAAATGTTTCGCGACGTCCAACATCTAGATGTCGCTGCGTTTAAATTATTACTTGCTTTAATCGCTACACTGTAAGCCGCATAGGGATCTGATTGTCACACTTCGTTTTTATGGTACGTTTGTTATTTATTTATTTTGAGCGATATTTTTAACATGGCCGACATAAGGAATAGTGCGTTTAGAGATTAAGTTATTAAGTTCATTAGTATATATAAGTCGTACTACCGACTGTGAAAATGTAAAGTGAATTATCGATCTAGGAAGTGTTGTGTACCCGGATGCACAGATAGTAAAGAAATGCAGAATCGTTTTTGTTCAAAGTATTATTTGGCTGTCATTAAAAAATGGTTGATAATGTTAGAAATTAATCCCCGTCCCAAAGAAGCCATGCAAACGGCTATATACTTTTCTTCTTATATATATAGTTATATTCTTATATACTTTCTGAATGCAAATCTACTAAGAGAACATTAACCGATATTCAATACACGAGGAATTTTAGTGTAAAATTTATTGCCCAAGAACTAATTTTTTATTTTCATTATTTTATATCGTGATTATGCAAATAAATGTATAGGCTCAAGGCTATTTAACTAACATAGTTTTTTTTTGGATCTAGCTCATGTGTTCAGGAATATACATCATCGGATAGTATGTTTAGAAATCATTTGAAACGTTTAAAAATAATTTTTTAAAATAATAAAATTTTAAAAATAATTAAAATTAATTTTTTCATCTCATCGGACTTTAGGAAATTGTGAAGAGGATGAACATGAGGGCACTTTAAGTAATTTACATTCTATATTAGCGGGGGATGAATATAACTTCAATCCCAAATGATCCTATATGAATAAACGAGTCAAGGCTATATCTTATGCCCCATGAAATTGTTTTATTATACTGTCAGTAGGGCTATTTTAACCTCTTCTTTTAATTTTAAACTCTTTTATTTTACCCCGCGATCACGTTGATAATATAACAAATTTTTGTTAAATAATAATAAGAAGGTGTGCTATATACTTTTGCGTAAACCCATTATATATATATATATATATATATAGTAGATTAAATTGATCGCACTAAACAAATATGAAAAAGGAACAAGACAAGAGATAATCTTGATTTGCAATGCATCAAAGTTTTTTGCTTATGGTTCCCAGCCAATCAAATGCCTTCACAGTAAAATATTTTTCTTACAGGTGCCTATCATGGAGATTTAAGTTGACCAATCAAATTATTTGAGTGGCCAATTATGCGTCGTCTGGATGTTGGGCAAAGCAAAACTTTGCGCCAGAGTCCTCTATTGAGTTGCATCTTTATAATCTATGACTAGATCTTTCTATTCCCACTAATTGTAGCTTGATCCTCGTATACATTCAACAACGATACTAGGGACATATCTTTGACTAACTGAATTAAAAACGAATAAGAAAATAAAAATAACATCAGAAAAATACTAAAACACGCAAGTTAAATACAGTTACGTTCCGACCAACAACAAATATAAAACTTCCCAACTTTTTGTAGACGCCACCGCTTTTAAAACTGTATAAAAATCCAAACAACGGATAAAGTTATTTAAACTTTTTAATAACTTTCTCGAAGTTCGGAGGCGCTCGAATCGTTGGAAAGTTGTAGCGAGATCGCGAAATATGGAGGACGGGGAGGAAAGTTTCAACTTCTAAGCCGCAAAGTTTTCATATTAGTGACTCTGGGTCGAGTTTTGTCGAGTAATTAATAAAAAGGAAGAAAGAGAAATTATAATATAAAGCTTCTTTAGGATCAAACTGTATCAGTTAAATTGCGATGTTCTCGATAAGATATAAAATATGTAGGGGTAGAAATACACATTTTTAATTTAAAAAAGGAAGTGGTGACTTGTGGAATCGATAATACCAACAACACATAAGTGCAACGATGACATTATAATAGAAATACTCATTAACACTCGCTTCGGAGGCAAAATTGTGAAGTTTTATTATTACATATTTTTATTTTATCACGACACATGCTTCATATTCTCTCCAGCCTAGTCAATTCTGAAGAAGACACGATTTCCATAAGCTATTTACATATAGGTCCAAACATACAAAAATATATCTCCCATAGATCCCATTGATTTCCCCAAAATATTAGCTATATATATATATATATATATATATATATATATATATATATATAAATCGATAACCAGATCCTAGCTGTCCTATATCCAGTCTCCAATAACTCCGTACAGTTGAATCCCTAACAGAAAGATCACCCTGCGGACTGTCACCCTATACCTCCTAATTCTAATTGCAACTAGTTCGATTGAATTAGTTCACATTAACGAGCGTCTGCTTTTTTAAACTTTTGTTTTAGTTTTATCTACATTATTTTGTATTTATCCGTATATCGAAAACAATTTACTTACAATATATGTATATTCCTGGGCTTAACAGGTCGATTAAAAAGTCCCGGTCTACCATAGCAAAACACATTTTTCTGGAAAAATTATTTTTTTTTATTCAACATAATTCCCTTCAAGGGTGATACACTGTCGAAATTCGACGAAAATTTCGTCGCAGCGAGCATTCTTTTGAGATTTGAGAACAGGAAATAGTCGCTGGAGGGCAGATCTGGAGAATACGGTGGATGAGGAAGCAACTCGAAGCCAAATTTATGGATTTTTACCATCGTTTTCACTGACTTGTAACACGGTGCATTGTCTTGGTGAGCACTTTCTTTTTCTTCAAATGCGGCCGTTTTTAGGCTATTTCGTCCTTCAAACGGTCCAATAACGCTATGTAATAGTCGGTGTTTATGGTCCTTCCTTTTTCAAGGTAGTCAATGAAAATTATTCAAAATACAGACGCTATAACCTTGCCAGTCTACTGTTGCGTTTTCCCACGCTTTGGAGCATGTTCATCGTGTGCATTCTACTCGGATGACTGTCGATTGGACTTGAAACAGAATGAAATGATGGAGCCATGTTTCATCCATTGTCACGTACCGACGCAAAAACTCGGGTTTATTACGCTTGATCATCTTCAAACACTGCTCCGAATCATCAACTTGTGGTTAAAAGTGAGGTAGCGCGGCACCCACATTGCACAGAGCTTTCTCATACCAAAATATTCGTGAATGATATGACACGTTCAGTTGATATCTTTAGAGTGTCTGCTATTTCATTCAATTTCAATTTCCGTTCCTTCAAAATTATTTTGTGGATTTTTTTAAATTATTTCGTCGGTAACAACCTCTTTTGGGCGTCCACTGCGGTCACCGTCTTCGGTGCTCATTTAACCACGTCTAAATTTAGCGTACCAATTCTTGATGGTTGATTTTCCTGGGGCAGTATCCGGAAACTCAGCATCAAGCCAAGTTTTTGCTTCAACTGTACCTTTTCCCTTCAAAAAGCAATATTTTATCAACACGCGAAATTCCTTTTTATCCATTTTCTTCACAATAACAAAAGTTGCTTCACTTAAAATGCTTACACACGCATCTTTTGAGGGTTAGAGCTAACTAAAAAACATATGTATTAATTCTAGTAGCGCCATCTATCTGTCAGACCGGGGACTTTTCAATTGACCTGTTAAATATATTTGTTCTAAAGTTTTTATTTATTTTTATACAAACTCCATTTTAATTTAGGATGCCCCACAAACTGTTTCGAGATCTGGTGTTTTCAGTTAATTTATTACAAAAATTCGAAAGGTGCTTCAAAAATTACCTTGTCATTATTCAAAATGGTGAAGTAAATGACATCTGATTGTCCATCTGTTTCATTATTAGTTTGTTAACCCTTTGAATGTCATCATTCAACCTATATTACATATTAACACACGTATAATAACTTATATTCGCATAATAACAAAAGAATCATAAGACAAATCCCGTTTACCATTCCATTCATCGATCATCGAGAACCTATTTAATAATATGACAGTTTTCAATGAAAGCCTTCGAAACGTTTAACATTCAGTTAACGATGCTCACGAAATCCGACTCACATAACCGGTAAACTAATTTCCTATATATCCTGACCTACATCGAAACCTTTTCGGATTATATCCGTCGAGATCGTGGTCCGTCGAGCCCGTACGACAACACAAAACCCAATTCGGCAGCGTCTATCGTCATCATCCATTACCAATTCAAACGGGCGACGTAGAAATCGATTTTTTGTTAGCTGGTTCTTTACGATGAGATAGAGAACGACCGTGAGCGCCGGTGGGGAGGGGGAAACGGAGAGAGAGAGAAAAAAAATACACCACATATCGAGAGAAAAGCCGAAATTGGTCCCTTTCGATGCGAGTCACGGCCTTCCTATCTCCGGTACGGAATGTTTGCGCATAAGATTACGTGATCCGAATTCAGACCGGCTTTCCATCAAGCGTTCTTCACTTGGTAATAGGCGTTTGATCATTTGCATACATTCAATCCGGTCAATTTGTGATGAAGCATTCCTGCGGGGCGTTTTTTTTTTCATCGAGATGAAAACAGAAACATAATTGGTAGATTTGAGACGTATTTGTAATAACATTTCTGCACAGGTACTAAGTTTTGAATCTCGATTAAATTCAACAGACAGGGGATACATAAATAATATGAACATCATACAATATCAACACCTATATCTATATCAAATATCAAACATCATACGTATGTTACCACATTTTAAAATATAATATTTGTGTCAAATCTGTTTAAAATAGACCATTTTATTCTCCTAAAAATATATACACTATAGAACATTTCAACATTTAAACCTATTTGGGCTGGAGATCTGAAAGCTCTATATTACAGGGATCTATAATATCAAAGAACTATACTAGCTAGTCGGAAGATATCGTCAACTTGATCTAAAATTAATGAGATTGACTTATCAGTATATTATAAAGCCTATTTGGACTTATGGGATTCAAATATGGAGTTGAACTAAAACATCAAGCCAACTTGTAATCCAATATGACGGCAAAACAAAAATCTTCCATTAGTGATTAAATACTTATCGCTACATAACCAAAGAAGAACTGCAAGGGCGATTTCGAAATCAAATGGATTTACGAAGTTATGTAGGATTTCGCTTTAAATCATGAAATAAGATTACTAAATCTCAGCAACGTAGAAGCAATACAGCTACTGTATAACACGCAAGAAATCAGAATATCGCAGAAGCGAACTAAACCATGAATTTATATAGTGTATAAGTATTTAATCTTACCTTTAGCTTAAGTACTAATTTATAAATTAAGATTGTATTAAGTATATCTAATGTAAGACTTAATTAATAAAAAAACTATAATACATAGATATGGGATAATATGTCGGTAAACAATCCCTCATTTTCAATAAGTAATTTGATGTCGGTCATATTTCAAAAAACTTTGTGATAACATTTATGTTAAAAAATCAATGACAATACAATCAATGACAAAAAAAAGACAATACAAAGTTTCAAAGACATGCATTTCATTCATTTAAGTTGTACTGTTAAAAAAACTGTAATATGAGCTCCACAAAGTTAATATTCACAATAGGGAAAATTGAGATATAGTTAGGCCAACACTGTCTGTCTTGTAAGCCCGCTTGTGACAGATTTGGGCATAGTGAGGTTATGATTCGGTTGACTGCCTGCTTGCTTCAGACAGAGAGGCTATATTTCATTGATCTTTTTATACTTTAGAGTCTTCGTTTTAGGATTCATTTGAATTGGACCTACTGTTTAATGTGGACTCTGAATCAGAGTTCTTAACATTCGAAGACATTCATTTCATTCATTTAAGTTGTACTGTTAAAAAACTATAATATGAGCTCCACAAAGTTAATATTCACAATAGGGAAAATTGAGGATTCATTTGAATTGGACCTATTGTTTAACGTGGACTCTGAATCACAGTTCTTAACATTAAGCCTACTCAGCGAAGGGGAAGAAACACAGCCACTTGACAACTTCAGGGAAATCAGAGTATTAAAGAGAACCAAACAACACGAATTTTAATAGTGTATAAGTGTTACTATTAACATTAGCTTTAAGCGGTCTAATTTAATTTTAATTTAGGAAATACATACTGACGTATCTAGTCCGCACTTGTGTATTGATGTAAGTACGTCAGAATAATAAATTAATTTGTAAATTAAGATTATATTAAGCATACTGTAATGTAAAAAATAATATGAGAGAGGGATTTATCTCACGAGGTGATTATCTCGGAAGAATGCCATCAAACACAAGTTTTATTTTAATTTCGAATGGTTTAACAACTGTTTTGAAGATCGGAAATTTTTTGTTAATTGATTATATTGTCTAGCCTGGCTACTGGTGTGACTGTTTCTATCGGATCTTACACTGTTATTTACAAACAATTATAACCACAAAAATAAAATAAACCTATGTCTTGACAGGATCCGTATCAGTGACTATCGCACCTGTAAGAGGACCGTCCTGTTATCTTAATCACCAGCTACTATAATTGGATGTTTTTCATCACTAAGTTCATTCTCCCTCACTAATAGCTGAATAATATGCAAAAGAACACCAAAAACTAAACAATATTATCGCCTCTACACAGATATTTTAGATGAATTAAGGGGTTTGGTACGTTTGCGTTTCGATTTGCCAATAGAAGCAGTTGTATCTATTTACATGCCGCCCTAAAATGAAAAAATGTTCATTATTATTCTAGCTGAATTGATCTTTATGTCTTTCTGAAACTGCAGTGCATGATATAACAGGTCAATTGAAAAGTCCCCGGCCTGACACATAGATGGCGCTACTAGAATTAAATCCATATGTTTTTTAGTTAGCTTTAACCCTCAAAAGATGCGTGTATAAATTTGGCAGCTGTCGGACCATTAGTTATACCAATAGTGAATTTTATCATTTTGAGTGAAGCAACTTTTGTTATTCTGAAAAAAATGGATAGAAAGGAATTTCGCGTGTTGATAAAATATTGCTTTTTGAAGGGAAAAAATACAGTTGAAGCAAAAACTTGGCTTGATACCGATTTTTCAGATACTGCCCTAGGCAAATCAACCATCAAGGATTGGTACGCTATGTTTAGATGTGGTGAAATGAGCACCGAAGACGGTGAACGCAGTGAACGCCCAAAAGAAGTTGTTACCGACGAAAACATTTGAAAAATCCACAAAATGATATTGAATTACCGTAAAATGAAATTGAAAGAAATAGCAGACACTCTAAAGATATTAACTGAACATGTACATCATATCATTCACAACTATTTGGGTATGAGAAAGCTCTGTACAAAGTGGGTGCCGTGCGAGCTCACTTTTGACCAAAAACAACGACGAGTTTATGATTCGGAGCAGTGTTTGAAGACGATCAAGCGTAATAAACCCCAATTTTTGCGTCGATATGTGACAATGGATGAAACATGGCTCCATCATTTCACTCCGAAGCCTAATCGACAGTCATCCGAGTGGACTGCACACAATAAACACGCTCCAAAGTGTGGGAAAATGCAACACTCGGCTGGCAAGGATATGGCATTTGTATTTTGGGATGTGAATGGAATAATTTTCATTGACTACCTTGAAAAAGGAAGGACCATCAACAGCGACTATTACATAGTGTTATTGGACCGTTTAAAGGACGAAATCGACCATATTTGAAGAAAAAGAAAGTGCTGCTTCACCAAGACAACGCACCGTGACACAAATCAGTGAAAATCCATGACATGACTCATCTACCGTATTCTCCAGATCTGGCCCCCAGCGACAATTTTCTGTTCTCAGATCTCAAAAGAATCGTTGGGAAGAAATTTTCGTCAAATGAAGAGGTGATCGCCAAAACTGAGGCCTATTTTGAAGCAAAGGACTAATCGTACTACAAAAATGGTATCGAAGTTGGAGGGTCGCTATAATCAGGGTATCACCCTTGAAGGGAATTATGTTGAATAAAAAAAAATAATTTTGGCAAAAAATTTGTTTTACTATGATAGGCCGGGGACTTTTCAATTGACTTGTTATGTGTATAGATTACTCCTTTTTTGTGTAACGTGTAACCTGTAACAAAACCTTGCACTCACAGCGAGTGGTGGTTTTTTCAGGAGGGGACTTTTCCTTTCTATACTGATCGAATCCTATAATACGATTCGTTTCATTCACTCAGTATACACAACACAAAATGTCAAAATTGTTTTAATTAACAAACCTTAAAGTAAATATTTAAAGTTGTATTAAACTGTAAGGTTAGTTGAGTATACAAATTAATATTGAGTTCAAGCCAAACGTCAGAATATTGATCCTTTCAACGTTTTTGATTTTAAAAAAATCAACAGGTTCTATATAATAGCTAATTATTTTGATGCAATTTAAAAATAACGACATATAGTTGAGTTCCAGTGAAGGCGTTCGTATATATTTTCAACATCAAAGCTGACGGGGGTAATAAGCGGAAACGTATCCCAAACGACAGAGAACGTCATTTCGATAGCTCTAACACAAAATAACCACTCGTAACGTTTGCTGACTTTTCCTGGTGTATCCGGATGACAGTTTACGTTGAAAGTTCGAAGATAAAACTTTGGGTTTTGATTGTGACGCTTTCGGAAGTTTTTCGGATCGTTTCGTTCGGTATGTTTTTGGTTATAGGTTGGAAAATATCTATCTAATGCCGAAAATATCAAAAGTCCGTTGATCGGTTTCCCAATCGGTTGACCCAATTTATGCTTACATAGATTTATATGTAATAAATATTTAAATGTATATAGTTTTATAATATTTTTGGTAGTTTGCTTGTAAATAACAATATATTGTATATAAGTATAGCGGCATTTTGGAACGATATTTTTCAAGATTGTTTATGTAATAGGGTAAAAAGATTAAAATTGTGAACGATAAATAGTAAAATACTTTTAACTGATTTTATGGCAATAATAGGTAATATTTCGATTACTCTCTTGATTTTTGTTAAAAAATATTTCCGTTCAGTAATAAATTAAGCATTTACTTTATTTAAAAAAGCTCTAGTATAGTAGCTCATGAATTAGTTTTTTTTATAATTAGGTAAATGTTTAATTTTTATTTAGTATTTATAGTTATTGTACATCTTTGGTTTTTTTAGTTAGTTAGTTAGTACGTGAAAGAATATGTACATCTCCGTCTCGCTCCAAGTAATTATCTCCGTCCTCTCTCACAATTTATACAGGAAAAGATTCATACATTTTCGTCTGACATCACGAATTGAAAAATACTGTCGAACCGTGCATTTGACTGAAAGTAGTAGATACTATTTTCAGTAGCTAGTTTTTTGACTATCGACTGTTTTCAGTCTATAGTCCTCAACACTAGTTAGGTTGTTTACATTGATACTTCGTATTTTAAACAAAATGTATCGATTATTAAAATACATGCAGTATTTTGAAAAATGATAGTTCATTATATATTTAATTAGATACATATTTAATTCTTAATTTTTTAGTGTAATGTTCTTGGCGTACGATTAAGTAAAAGCAACATTCATGGTATTATATTTTACAAGAAAATTATACTATATTACTAAGTATTTAAATCACCTTTGACGACATACTCGCAGTATTACTGCTCAACTAATAAATTATTCATGTTGCGTTTATGACGATGCTCCAGAACCAGTTACACACACGATCCAAAATCAGCGATTATAGTGGGCCAGTTTCAGTACATGTGTATTTATTCAGCACTTAGAATAAAAAGGGAGAAACTTCAGCGATAAAAATGTTTTGCGTGGTTGATAGCGGATTGGTAAAAATGTATGCCACATTTTAGTATGCAAATATTACTAAACTTGATGAATTCCAGAATGTGTGAAATCGATACAAACATGAGGGAACGATGGATATGTTAAAGTTATGACTGATCATGAAGAGGTGAATTTGGAAACAATAATGTGTACAGCTAGTATTTGTTCTGTAGATGTGAGAGTGATAGCAATCAAGACTGCCACGAATTATATAGAAATAGTGGATGATATTATGTACCGAATACTATAGAACTAATGGATGTCATGCCTGTACAAGATCAGTAGTAATTGATAAGCAAAAGTGCTTGGAAAATTGGCGATGACACAGTTGTTACAGCAAATGATATATGTGTGCCTAAAGCTGTAGAAAAAGTACGAGTGGCAGTTAATAATTTATTTATTTATTTATTATTTTAAAAGCCCATCAGCCTCTTGGGCTATTTAGTGTCGGGTTACAATATAGTATTTAAATAAAGTATATAATGACATATAGTAATTACATAACATCCGGTAAATTAGATAGTATTTGAGTATTTGATATTGATCACACAGTGGAGGGTCTCTTCATTTTAACAAATGCTCATGAGTGAGCCTGCTATGTCCTATTCGCAGCCGAGCAAGAATGCTCAGTTGGAACCTGCCAAAGTTATTAATATTAGGAGATTGATGAAAGACCCTCTTGATCAACTTGTTATTTTCCATAAGGAGATCCTAATTTATTTCATCCAGTTTTTTTTTATAGAGTCCCTATGTGTGTTTTAGTGTCTTCCTTACTAAATAGAATGCTTAGTTTAATTGAATCTTTCTTTCTGCTCGCGAGATAGTCAGCTCTTTCATTACCGGATATTCCCCTGTGAGAGGGAACCCATAGATAATTTACCCCCCTCCTCTCCAGTGCTGTATATGGCTCTCTGATAGCTATAACTATATATGTATTGATATTATATGTATTGGTGCACCTATTAATGACCTATCCAGGGCAGATAGGGCTTTGTAAATGGTCAAAAGCTCCGCAGAAAAATGATAGTAATAGTAGGAAGCCAAAAGTGCTCCTCTAATAGACTTGAAGCGTATTCGGCACCGATGAAATCTTCCCGTTTAGAACCATCCATGTAAATGGTGAGGTGATTTGGGTAATTCTCCTGGGCAAAGAGCTGTTTTACTATGGAGGAGCACTTATTTAGCACCTTCATGGATAGGTCTATGGATATATTGGCGTACTGCCAGGGTATTGCCGTAGTTCTGTTGACTGTGGCAGTTAACAAGATTCTGCCAATTCAAGTTCTATATGTTCAAGTTCTATGATTCAAGTCTATTAGAAAACAGACAAATCCGTCTCATATGTTCACAATTCAGATAGTATTAAAAAACAGATGGCCGGACTGTAAGGGCCGTATTACATAACAGATCCCTCCTAAAGAAACAGCCACAACATGTACCTAGTTGTTATTCCATCCAAACATCTTATAGTTGTTATAAAAATTATTTTTGAGCATCGCCCGTCAGTTTTCCTACGAAGATCTTTCTGGTTTACAAAATTTTGATGACTCCATAGTCCAATATTCTAAGACTAACAAACTAAACTACTGTAATCCACCTTTGGTGGCCGTTCACCCTGAACTGGAGGCTTCTGTCCAAATTCCAGTACGTGAATGACTATGTGAATTCACAGCAATCCCAGTCTGCCTTTGGTGGCCTTACACCTTGAACTGTGGTGCATATGCCGGGAATTTTTTACCCGAGCTCCACTTAATTACACCTACGCTTCAAGTAACTGCCATAATAACGTAAACAACACCAAGTAAACGATAGCCAATCCAATGTTAACCTTTCTTCTTTTCTTGATAATTAATTTATTTGGGTTAATTGAATAAATTTAAAAAGAAGCCTTATATTTTCCCTGGAATCCTACCAGGTCAATTATAAAATGTGAAAGGGTTTTAAACAAAAAACTATTATTTTACGTAAAAACTGTATTATTTTATAGAAAGAACATGGACATGAGCGGTCTATTAGAAAACAGACCAGGCAGTTTTTTAAACAGACGAATGTTTGTCCGAACCGGATAATCAGGGCTGTATTACATAACACTGATGTATCTAACCCACACTCGCATTGCTTATATATTGATGCAAGTACAACAGAACAGTAGTAATTAATTAATTTGTAAATTAAGATTGTGCTAATAATATTTAATGTAAGATGTAATTAATAAAAATAATTCATGACAAATTAATGCGGCCTAGGCCGACTGATGCATGTCACGCGAGTGCCAAAGAAATAAAGGTATTTCCTACAATATCCGTCGTCCGAATAAAAAATTCTAATTCATTAATTTACGAGTAGTGGTCACAATATTTTTCAAAATTAATATATTCTCATTTAAAAAGGAAAGAAATCACGACACAAGCCGTCTATTTTTTAGCGTCATCTGCTTAATCACGACTCCAATCTTCAAACGTTTCTGGTGTATAGAACAAATTTTCAGTAGACACGAACAAAATAAATCCTATTAAATAAAATAAACATAAAAGTATTTGCTTACTCTACGGAAACTCGGTCCGAAAATAAAACGTTCGGTCTGGCTCGGCCTCTGTTTATAAATCATAAATTCTCCAAAGCATTAATAATTTGTGGCCGGGAAGCTTGTTTTATTTTTTTCTATTTCCTGCCAACAGGAATTTCCGATTACTCGTCAGATAAACTGCTTTTGGTCCGTTGGCGCTTCGTATATTTCCTTCTCGACGGTTCAAGGTCGATTTCTCTTTAATATCGTTTACATCATGTTGTTGTCGGTGTTCGAATTACAAGAATCCTGTTGACATGCATGAATTATTAGGGTTATAAATTAATTTTGAGGGTAATTTTAAACTGTTTTATTTATGGAAAATACGTATTCCAACCGAATGATATAGAATCCACAATAGATAAAATCCTGTTTCTCAACCCGATGTCGCTGTAAATCTAATTGCTCCAGTGGAAGTGGCCTCATAAATTGATAACAATCTCGATCCTAAAATGGCTCCTGGAATTGATGATATTTCACCTGCGTTATTAAAAGAGCTGTCACGTGTGGCGACCGCCACGACCCTTTAGGCCACCACTAATTCACCATCAACAATTACAAAGGTTGGCAACGCCGGTGGATTGGTACTGTAGCGACCTTGAGCATGTCGAATTTTACATCGTGGAATAACGGTCTACAAAATACCCAGAAATATAATCCCAGATGTTGAACACGGGCGGGGTGCCAATTGGAACCCGACACCGAATAGCTGGCGGCAACCCCGAAACGTTTATCTGGGATATTACTGAAGGGTATTTCGGTCATTCAGTGCTCAACCCTCGTTTGGTTAAGACGTGCCACCATCGACTGCCCAAGCCTCGTCTTCAGGTAACTCCGCTGCCATCCGTTTTATTATTTGTATTTTCACATCTTTTTTATATTGCCAATAAATAACGGTCACATTATGTAAACACCACTGTTTTATTTCGTTTTACCCCCATTCACCGAGCCACAACATTTTACCATAAAGTGGTGACTCCGACGTGATCTTTCGCAAAATTGGGTTTGGACTCGTGAATGGAGGGTACGTAGAAAATGGTGTATTTTACGTGACCGTTATATTTTTTTTGTTTCAAAATTTTAAATATTTTTAATTCGATTCCTTTTCAATTTTACCTTCAAGATTCATTTTCATTTTATTCCGATTAATTTCATTATTTCCAATTAATTTTTTAAAATTTTTTTTGTCAAAATTTTTATTTCACAATCTTTTGGAATATTTTTACATCACTGCTTAATCATCAGCGTCTCGGCTAAACATTTCTTTCGGCGCTATGTTTAAATCATAATGTCTTCCTTCGCTCGCCGTCTCCGTCATAATGGCAGATATTTTGATTTAAAAGGCTTTGGGCAGCTTCGGTCGGATACCGTCGTTATTTGTTTTTTTTCTGAATTAACCTAACGTATGTGACTACGGATTAGTCACAGAGCAGCTCCAGAAGCTAGGTACCGATTGCAGTCACCGTAGACTCGTTATGTCTTCGCCGAAGTACCAGAATTGCTAACGTCTCGTCGTCGAAGAAAATAAGCTACCACGTCGTCGAACAGTCGATCCTCCCACAGCGTCGATTACGGGAGCCCTGTCTGAAGAATAGCTTGTTTTCAACGTCGTCGATGGACCACATTCAAGTGCCAAAGCGACGATGATGCAACGGTATCTGTAGGACCGGAAGATATCAACAGCCGTACCAGATCGCAACCGTACCAACCACAACCGTTTCAAACTATCATATTCTTCAAAGCCCATTTTACACAGCACATTTTGTTTGGTATATATTTTTTTGTATTGATATTTTTTTTTCAAACATTTTTGTATTTTTGTTACTTGAAATAATTTTATGTAAAATTCTGGCAGGGGAGTATTGTAGCGACCTTGAGCATGTCGAATTTTACATCGTGGAATAACGGTCTACAAAATACCCAGAAATATAATCCCAGATGTTGAACACGGGCGGGGTGCCAATTGGAACCCGACACCGAATAGCTGGCGGCAACCCCGAAACGTTTATCTGGGATATTACTGAAGGGTATTTCGGTCATTCAGTGCTCAACCCTCGTTTGGTTAAGACGTGCCACCATCGACTGCCCAAGCCTTGTCTTCAGGTAACTCCGCTGCCATCCGTTTTATTATTTGTATTTTCACATTTTTTTTATATTGCCAATAAATAACGGTCACATTATGTAAACACCATTGTTTTATTTCGTTTTACCTCCATTCACCGAGCCACAACATTTTACCATAGTACCATGCAGTTCCAGGGTATAAAAGGCCATCACGACGACGTCTCGCTCTCTTTTCTTTTCACCGTCCCCTTGTAACAGTACCACTTCCACAGCGCTACCGTACTTCCTCTACTTAACCTAATATCCTGTCAATTCTCCCATCGACCACATGTATCAATCGTAAGTTAAAATAAACAACTTTGATTCAACCAGTGTTTTTAGTTCCCGTGCAGATTCCTTCCAAAAATAGTAGTGAGTGTTCTGATAAATAATCGCAGCGGCAGCCACACATTTCGACCGATTGACCGACCCGACGAACATTCCTACACACGAAAAGCAATAATCATGTTGACATATATATTTAATGCCTCTTTGAGATTGAAGCATGTTCCGGAATGTTTTAAGGTTGTTAGAAAAATTATGCTTAAAAAACATGACAAACAGGCAGAACAAGTTCTATCTTACGTTGGACCAAATGCACAGAGTAATAGCGGTTCTTGAAAAGGGATTCGAAGAAAATAAATAGTACCCTGTAATATTCATGGACGTTTGACAAACTTTTGACTGGGTATAGCATTTGGGATTAAACTACAAAATGAGCAAATTACTACCGCGGAATTACTGTCGACTTCTGGAATCATATCAATTTAGAGTCCCGCATGAAGAGGCAAGCAAAGAAACAGTACAGTAGGAACATAAGAAACAGTACTTGGAATATTGGCCGACAACACAGTTATAATCGCAAAAGATGTATCTCTATCTAAGGCAGTAGAAAAAGTACAAGTAGCCGTTAACAAGATCTACAAATGGACTAGAGACTCTAAAATCCAGCTTAATAGCTCCAAATTTATCCATTTTAATTCTGCGTTGCTGCGAAATGATAAAAGTTGGATGACCGATTCCCCAAACAGAATTAGAATCAGCTAAATACTTCGGAATATAACTCGATGATAGGCTAAATTGGAGACATTATGCTGAGAAGATTACAGATTACATAAATAATAATTATTTGCCTGAATATACAAAAAGCTGAGAAGATTAGACACAAAGTCAGGCAACTGTACTGGTTAGTGGGAAGATCCTCTCAACTTGACCTAAATCAAAGAGATTGGTTTGGTTTCTTCGAATTTAGCTTTTTGCAATTTGGAATTATGAGAATCAAATATGGGGATACACTAAAACATTAAACCAACTAATAATCCAACGCATCCAAAATAAAGTTTTACGATTAATTACTAATGCTTATCGCCACGTAACTAAGAAGAGCTGCACGAAGACCTCGGAATCAAATGGATACATGAAGTGATCGAAGATTTCGCCTTAAACCATGAAATAAGATTGCTAAATCACAGAAACGTGGAAACAATACAGCTACTGGACAACACGCAGGAAATCAGTGAAGGGTGAAGAATACCAAACCACACGAACTTGTTTAGAGTATAAGTCTATTCTTAACTTTAGCTTAAGCATATTAGTTTTATTTTAATTTGGGAAATATATACTGATGTAAATCCCGTACTCGCATTGCTTCTGTATCAATTCAAGTACAACAGAACAGTAGTAATAAATTAATTTTTAAATAAAAATTGTACTAAGTATATCTAATGTAATCTGTAATTATTTAAAAAAAAATTAAAAATTGTACTTATTACTTTTCATAGTCCTATGAGGGTAAAAAGCTATGTAGCTATATTCAGCTATATTCTTAGATGTAGCACACGCCTTCGATACGGTATGGCATGAATGCATTGTTTCTAAACTACAAAAGATTTTCCCGAAACTACACGCTGAACTATTAAAATATTACATTATAGCCAAAACGTTTAAAGACAAACAAGAGGAAGCCTACTCTACAATAAAATCAGCTAAATCAGGTGTACCACAAGGAAGTGTATTGGGGCTAATTCTTTACCTTCTCTACACACGTGATATTGCAGTATACACACAAAAATTACAACAGGTAAGTGACAATATAAATAATTCGACTCAAACATGAAAAATAAAAATTGACAAAAATAAATCTGTGCATGTGCAGTTCACGTATAATCAGACCGCACAAGCACCACTCACAATAAATAATATCATTATTCCATATAGCAACAATACTAAGTATCTTGGATTTAATTTTGATGAAGTTAAAATATAGGAAAATGTATTACTTATATGGAAGAAAATCACATTTATGAGTACATAATAAATTGCTGTTATACAAGGAAATATTGAAAACCCGTGAAAAGTAATATAAATACAAGAGTTTCCCAGAACAAAGTCCTGAAAAGTATTGTAGCTGCACCCAGATACTACAGCACTGATTACATACACTGAGAGCTTCAGATATATTCAGATATTGCAAGGAGACATGAGGAGAGACTCCATCATCATGTTAATATCGTAGTAATTCAACACCAGAACAGGAGACAGACCCAAAAGAATCAAACTATTTGAGTTTGTGTAGCGTAGTGTAGTGAGGTGCATTTAATATAAAAATAGTAGTGTTAATATATATTATTGGACCGATGAGTCCTGCTACATATATACCTAGATGTAAGTTATTGTATAAAGACAAATTGCAATAAATAAATGTAAAAAAAATTATAATACTTTTTTACATTTTGTGACACTGTTTATAGGCCGTATCAAAATAAGAACTTGCCTTTTAATGATATCCATTGGAACCAAAGTAGAGTATTATACACAGATGTTAGGAAACACTGTAACCAAAACTACCGGATATCTATTTTGATCGATGTGAATATATATGTAGTGTTTTGATTGACGACCTTTTTCTGCTTAGTGGTAAAACCATAATTGCGTCACTGTTTTCTGGGCGAACAACTGAACCTGATGATTTACCACATTTTTCTCTTTCGATGTCAGGTGTGGAAGAGTGTACAGTAGATGCTTCAAACGTCCCAGGCAACCTCTCTCAATATTTACTGGGTCTATATACTAAAAAAAGACTAAAGACTATATACTTCAATAATCAGCGTTCCGATTATTATTTAATGAATTACACCAAGTAATTTAACAGAATCTGTGCTGCATTTTTTCTTTTTCCAAGATGTAGAACAAAATTTCAGGGAAATGGCCTTATGAAATCTGCATTTCCAAAGTGTAATGATTTTTATTAATTAATTAAGATTTAAGTTTAAATCGAGAGGCTCGTTTCCTAAAAAATACGCATGATTTAATCTTTAATTAGTTTATAGAAATGTTCATGAGACTCTCAGTCAATAACAATTATAAAACGGAAACAAACATGCAGTGAAAGTGTTTTTATCGCCCGAGTACCAGAAAGGTTACGGTGTCGACTTCGTCAAAGAATACTTTCACCAGGCAATGGAACAGTTGTTCAAGTTGTTTTTGTGATTCATTTGTCATGTTTGGATAAATACAATTGAGATTTCGCAATATTAAAGGTAATCTAATATTAAATGGGTTTATTTATTATTATTTTTTCTTACTTAATGTTCTGTGTTTTTCAATCCAATACATTGACGGCTTAGCTGTGATTAGACATAGGGTTGGTAGTTAAGGTGACAAGGAAAACTATCCCATAGCAAGAGTAAAACCTGACGTTTTCTGGGATAAGACAAAATGGTTCGGGATTCATATTAAACAACTCCATGGTAAAAAGCAGAGATATTTTTTTAACTGATGTGACATTAAAAATTTAATAATAAATTTAATCTAGATTTTATAACAAAGCTGCCAAATATTGTTATTTGTATTAATTATTTCATCTAGTGGGTTCAAAAGTATATTGTGTTCTATCATTGTGTTTTCACGACAATATTTTTAAACTATCAAGGTACTACCTAAATTTAAATATAATGGTTTAAAATCATCCAGTTCATTCAAACAAAGTTGCTATTTTATTGATTGAAAATGACAGTCCAAAAGAGCTCCAATACTATCCCTAGATATACAGTATTTATTTTTTATAGTAACCTTAACATTCGATCGACTGTTGAAACAGACACTATCTTATGAAAATAATATGAAATTACACTTACGCCAGGCGGGTTCAGCTTGTTTGTAGAATTTTGGCTGTATAAAAAGGAGTCAGTGAGCTTCAGGGGTGTGTGGTTATGGCCACATTATATCATATGGAAGGAATTGCTGGCCAATTTTTGGCTAGAACGGTATTCACAAATAATTTTATTACAACTTAAACCTTCCCAGCCGATATACAGCTTTAGCAGTTTGAAAAAGAAACGGTGCATTTATGTGAGAGATGCGTTGAGTAAAATGTTCAGAATTAAGGGTTTCGTATATTTCAAAAGAGAATTGGACTTAAAGTATTATATTGTTAACAAATGACACTTTTTTCCGTAAAATTATAATAGTTTTAAAATCAATTAAAAGTTTTCAACCCTACATGTTTCATACTTAATATATGAAAATGACATGCTTTTACAGATTAATTTACCAGAGCTTTTTGATGGTATTTATGTTGATAAAATGTTATTTATTTGTCCTCCTGTAGTTTAAAGATAATTATTTTAATAAATAAAATTTATTTTACACATAAGAATGGATATTCTTGTCAGCGTCCAAGCCTTTACCATAAAATACTGATGCAATAATATGTATTTATTTATAATTTGAGCCTTGGAAATATTGTTTCCAATTGTAAATTTAACCTTTATAATCATAACCTTCTTCAGTACGTTTCCTCATTTGTGCACAAATTGTATTGTTTACAATGACTTGAAAATATCGCCTTAGCGAAATTGTAGTGTTAACTCGTGAACATTTTTGTGTGATAAAATCATCACAATCACACACATTACGATAAGACTGGAATGGATCGATCAACTCACTTCGAGTTTTGGTGATAAAACCCCATCAAGCGTGAAGCATTGGTATAACAAAACAATATGGTATAACAGGAACAAAAGTCGTGAAAGAGTGAATGTTCAAAATCAGTTCTTATGCCAGAAAAACATTGATAGTGTACGCGAAATAATGTTGCAAGATCGTCATATAACCTATCGAAAATTAGTCACCTTTGGGCATTAGTATGACCAGTATCAATAAGATATTGTATGGACATATTCAAGCTCTGAAGAGACTTGTGCACGTTGGATTCTGTAAAATTTGAAAAAAGTTCCTCATGTCACTTGGTGCAAATAAATGGTCATAAATGGTCAAGAAATACAATCGCGGAGCATCAAAAGCCGTGAACAACGTTTGCACAGGTGACGGAATCTTGGATATATGTGTATGAGCCACAAACAAAATAACAGCAATTCACTGTATTGTAGCCAAGACTAGCCAAAACCGAACATAAATGATTCGTGCGCGACACACTGCGAAGCAAAAAAACACCTATTTCTTCGGAATAATTAGACATGTGGAAGACGTGTCGCTAGAGCTTCGTATAATAGAACACAACTATTGGTTTACCAGAACTGCTTCGTGGATTCGATATTCGAACAAAAAAGCGACACCGAAGGATCATCTTTCATTATGACAATGACTAGCTCTCATACACCGGCTGAGACAATCATTTATTTAACTGGCCAAAAGATCGAAGTGATGGGCCATCCGCCGTACAGCCCTGATTTGACACCAAATGATTTTTTTATTCTCGCATATCAAAAGTAAATTTGGTGGCCAACGTTTTTAGCCGCCTAAAAACGATGTGTCGATGTGTATTCAAAAACAATGTTTTGAGGTACCTGAACCTGGAATACTTTGAAAACCAATAAAACCATTTTCCTTAATAAATTACTATTTTTTATTATTAAACTAGATAAAAATAGCAACCTTCGTAAATAACAATATTTTTTACTATATCAACTATCAACATTAATAAGAAATACTTAATTTGTACTTATTTATATCCTTTGTAGCTTTATGTTATTTAGATTCAGTCCTGTCCTTTTTGCTAACTCACATAAAACTTTTTATAACAGCTCCGAAAATATGGATCACCTAAATAACAAGACCCTTCAGGAAAGTTTTCTCAACTTTTTAACGTACAATATATGGTTTATATGACCCGAATACGATCCGAAACATAACAAATAAGTACGAAACTTTGAAGAAAACTTTTTACAGCCGAACAATATACTTATATTAACACCGACCTTTAGTAGTAACTAAAATACATGATTTAAAACTGATGATAGAGTATTCGTCAATAAGAAAAATTTAAAAGAAACCGCAGTTCAACGTTGTCGCTTTTAAAACTGTATAAAAATCCCGACCGCGTCTAAACTAATTTAAACTTTTTAATAACTTTTTTCGAGTTCCGTGACTTCCAAAGTTGACTGGAAGTTGTATCGGGATTGTCAAGGTGGCGAGAGGACGAAACTTCCAACCAACTTCCCCTTTAGTCATCCGTGCTCGGAGGGTCTCCAAGTTTTCATATTAATGATCCGGGAGAAAGTTTAACCGGGTAATTGATAAAAAGAATCGAAGAAGGTTTAATTTAACTTTTCTTAAGAAAATTCATCGTAGATGGGTAAAAACATTAAGCTGAATGAAATAGGAATTGTTTATTATTCGAATATTTTATTAGCTCATAAAAGTGCTCATTTTATTAATCATTAAGGTTACCTTAAATAGTCATTAGGTGTGATAATTTATGAAAGAGAAAGTTTGATTACGCAATCGATAAAAAATCAAAGAAAATGTTTATATAAGAGTTGCAGTAATGTTTATAAGGTCACATTTTTAATTTACTTATTACATTTATTCGTATCATTTTGTCTGAGCGTTTTTTTAACTATATATTAGAATATTCTGCAACTTTTACAATTACAAAATGAGTTTAACAAATTGCTTGCTTAAAATTCGAACCTCAAATCATCCTCAGCATCACGTTAGACAAAAAGCCAAACACATTAGAACCAAAATAAAACTACTATACTGGTTAGTCGGAAGATACTCTCAACTTGATCTAAAATCAAAGAGGTTGATACAATTATAAAGCCAATTTGGACCTATGGGTTGCAAATATGGGGTTGCACTAAAAATTCAAATCAGTTAGTCATACAGCGCTGTCAAAACAAGGTTTTTCGATTGATTACCAATGCCTATCGCTATGTAACCAATGAAGAACTGCACGATGATCTGGAAATCAAATGGATTTGCGAAGTTGTGCAGGATTTCGCCTTGAAACACGAAAGAAGGTTACTAAATCATACTAACGTGGAAGCAATACAACTGCTTGACAGCGCGCAGGATGTCAGGAGATTGAAACGAACAAAACCATACGAACTTGTGTGAACATTTAGTGTGTACTATTAGTGTAAACTATGGCTATAGGTTAATAATTAATAAATAATTATAATTTTATAATTGAGGAATACATACTGATGTATTTTCTCGAACTCGTCTTGCTTGTTAATTAATCCAAGTACATAGGAAAGATAGTAATAAATTAATTGTAAATTAAGGTTGTACTAAGCGTATCTAATAAAGATGTTATAAAAAAAATCATCCTTAATCCTAAAATGACTCATGGAATTGATGATATTTCACCTAGGCAATAGGCAACCGTCAATATGATATTGAGATAAATCTTTTACGCCTGTTTTGAGATTGGAGAATATTCTGGGATGTTTTCAGGGGGATTCGGGATAAATCGGCAGAACAAATCGAATCTTGCGTTAAATAAAATATATAAATAAAATATTTAAACTTATATCGCCACTCAACAATCAACCAAGTGAATAGACTAATAGCAGTTATTGAGAACAACTTTGAAGAATAAAAATACCGCCCTGCTATATTCCTAGACGTCTTACAGGCATTTTTTACGTCATACAGACCGGGTTGGGCTGTCATATTAGATTAATCCACACTTGAGCAAATTATTACCGCGGAACCATTGACAATTTCTGGTGGTCTTCCTGTAATATTTTTAAAATAAAAATTCCCAATATTTAAAACTATTTCGGCAAGATCTGCATTATACTGCTGGTATTCCAATAACAAAAGAAATAGTAATTGGATCATTTGCTAACGGTAGTCATTATGGTAAAAGACGGGCGATAGAAAGGTGATGAAGTCAACTTACTATATATTAATGTTACTATAAAATGAGTTAAATCGATCGAGAGATGTCAATGTTGCGTTGCGATGAAATTACAAAAACATAATTATATCACATGAGGGATGCCCGATTCCTTAAGCAAATAAGCGCAGTATCAAAGATTTCGACTTAGAACATTAAATTGGGTTATTAAATCACAGCAAAGTGAAAGAAATGCAGCTATGCTATGGAAATTAGAAGACTGAAGCGAACCAAATGATAGTTGAAACACACCATATGGTTGAACCAACCACGTTGTTAGTAGATATGTGTCACTCTTAACTTTAACTCAAGTACTGTAATTTTATTTTAATATTGGACATACATAGTGATGTACATATTTATTCCGAACTTGTCTGACTTTTATAATGATGTAAGTACAACAGAACAACAGTTCTGCAAGTCGCTACTTCTTACTGTTAAAATAAAACAACTTTGAAGTAAACGTTTTCATAATAAACCCTACACATTTCTGGTTCAGTAAATAGCTAAAACGCTGTTCTCTATGGAATTGATTTAATTCATCAGAACCCAGTTACATATCAAGAACAAAAGATCCCGACGGTGGATTGGTAACGTTTCACAGCTACTGGAAATTATATTAAAGAAACATAGTTTAGCGGTGTTCGGGTAAAAGCATAGTATCATTCAAGCTGTAATATCACCAGAGGTGGTTTGAAGTTCCCTAACGATGAACTAGTAAGATTAGAAAATATCAATGCTTTGAAAAATACTCCTAGTTCATTCCGGCCACAAACATTGCAGTTCAGTGTTTATGATCACCAAGGGATTGTTATAGTTAAGCTTCTCAGATGTAGAATAAGATGAAGTTGAGAAAGTTAAAACGTGGGGGATCATTTCATACAGACTATACCATGAAAATGTGTATGAAAATCTCAGAAGATCATCACAAGAAAACTATCGGACAAAGATACTGTCCATACTCACAAATAATTTTACCATAACCGTAAGCTGCCATTTCCTTAGGGGATGTTATATAGCGCGATTAATATGATCCTGATTATTCGGAAAAATTGTGTGTTTACGCCTGGATGTGAGATGTAATGAGTGAAGTGTTTAGAATTAAGGGTTTCATGAATATTAAAATAGAATCGAATAATTAAATTAGAATAAAACAGTTAAAATATGATGCGTTTGAAACAAATATTATTGGCTAGTGTTAAAATAAAAACTAAATCCAATCCATTTAAACCCTTCCTATTCCGAAGCTTTCTACGATTCCGATATTTAGTCACTATTAAAATTTAGTTGAACACTGTTGCAGGTTTAAAGGCACCTTAATTGTGGTGGACTGAAAATTTAACTGACACAGATTCAAAAAAGTTAAAATTTAAAAATTCCAAGAGCATTCCGAGTTTTGGTTATGGATTGTTGAAGATAATGAGATTTTTATTATATTCAGTTGGCTTGCTAGCTTGTCTCCATCTTAATGTTTTTGTAAACAAATTCTATATACTGTGTCGATATATACTATATTCCATCCTAATTGTATGTAAACGACTGTAAAGAGTTGATTCATTGTCGTCAAACTGTTTGGTCCTCCTAGCTGTAGCTGTATAGTATTTGTTGAAATCAAATAAAGAAAAATATTAAAATCATGGAATGTAACAGTTACGTTGGGTTGTTTAACAAATGTTTATATTGGTAGTTCTCATATTTTGGAACAAATAATCATACATAGGCAAGCACCTAATAAAAGTGGTGATTTATATATATTTGACAGTAAAAATTCAGAAACATACAAAGCCCAGATCAACCGAAAATGTTCAAAGATGTACAATCATAATCATAACTAATGTGGCTAATTTGAGAATTAATACAAAAATGATTGCTGTACAAATAGAAGGGAAGATTACAAAGAAAGATTATTCAAAAATAAACTATCTCTCGCTACCAAGAAATGTTAACAATGGAGAATAATGACTTATATTATAAAAAAGGCCTGAATTTCAATTAATAATCTTTACAGAATAAATTAAATAAAAGTTTTAACAATTCTAGAACCATCAGCAGCCGCAAAACGTCTCAAACTTTTTCTACCGCGAAACAGTGACGTAAACAAAGACGAAAACTTTTCGAGTTTGGAATCCAAGAACCGAGCGTAAACTCGCAACCGTAAACCGAAAGTAAAACGAAAAAAAAAACTCATTTAAACGCCAGTTTAATAAGATTTTTAGTTCGCTACTTTCAAGTTGGTGGGTACGATGGAAGTTAATCGATATCAGCGAGGTGATGAATTGGACGCGAGTTGATGGCGGGCTTCCATAAAAAAGTTCCAAACTTTCGGAAGTATATTTAGGGCGTATGGGAGAAATAACAGAACGCGGAGCCAGAACTTTTGTATTAATGATTCAGCCGGAAAGTTCTAACTATGTAACTGGAAAGAAAACTGATTAAAGTTTGATCTGATTTATGTTTGGGACAAAGTTGGGGTAGATAATTAAGTGACAAAAGCGAAAAGAGAATATAATAATAAAATATTATAACTTTCGTACATGTGTTATGCCTTTTAATCGCAACATATAAAGGACTGAATGGCTTTAAACGTCACAAATAACAATGAAGACATTTTTATAAATGACTATCTCTTTTCCATTTTGTTATACTTTTCCATACGTTTCCATATTGCATTTTTTTTTTGGTTAAGGAAAAATTATATCTAATATTTTTTTTTTCTTTGTTGTCTATGCTTCATTAAACTGTGGATCCCCTTGTGATGGAACTATGGAGGGTCACAAATATATACAAAATTAATAGTGTTTTGACTTCTATTCTTCGCTATCTGCATAACTAACGTTTGACAGAACATGAAACAAGATAGAAAAATTAAAATATGTTTGTGTGTGTTCCTAAACCGTTGATCAGAATGGGATGAAACTTTAGTGAATTGATCTATATAATATTGCGAAGGTTCCTAACCTAAAAAATCCATATGACCAAAAAAAATTAAGCAGTATTTTAACTATGAAAGTATTATAACTATGAAGATATTAAAAGTGAATTTATTGTATAACCTAGATTATCTAGGATATTTTTTGTATGTGTCCGTGTGAATGCGTTGACGAATTTGTCAGATGGTTTCACGATGTGTGACGAAGCCACAAATAACTTGTCGAAATGTCAACAAGTTATCAGTTTTGTTAACAAAAACTAAAGAATGTGTATTCCAAAAACAAAATAAGGACAGAAAGGAAAAGTATCAACATTGCTGTATGCCTAATAGAGCCCTACAAAAAAATTACTATTCTGAGCATTTCAATAATACAATAATATTAAATTAGCAGTCAATTGTTGCCATATAGAATGAGACTTAATAATTCAACTTCCAACTTCAACCATCGTGAAAACTGCGAGTTAGAGACAATACATTATTTAAAACGTAAAAATCGAATTGAGGAGCTAATAATTAATCGAATAGTTTAAAGAAGGACTTTCCCAGAATAATTATGCCAGTCCAACAATGGAAAAATCTAATCAATAAAAATTTAATACCAATTGTCCCAATTATTGATCTTTTCTCAAAGATTTACAGAAAACTAACAAATGTGTTATATTTATTTACGTAAATGGGTAAAACTTATGTGTCAACGAATTTAGAAAACAAACTGTTTATAATGTATAATTTGGTTACACAACTAATAAATTATATAACCAACACTTTTTTATATACTGCCAAATGCAATTTGTAAATTCATTTTAAACTTGGAGCGGTTATCTCCTTCTCATTTTGCCATAAATAAAAAGACACGTAATAAAATAAGACATGTGAAATTCGATTCCTGTTGGTACTGGTCGACACTGTCAAGTTTCTATAAAATTTTTCCAAACATTAGTAATAATAATTAGAGGTTACCAACCAGTAAACGTTGTAAACCTAAATTCTAAGTTAATGCGGCAACCTGACGTACTGATGTGATAAATTTTAACGACGTGCATTTTGTTGTGTAGTTTTATTTGATGCACTATATATAATAGTTAAGTATATAAATATACGAGAGGAGATCTAAAATAAAAACCGAACTAAAAAGCCTGCCCGGTTATTCATTGTCACTGCCGATGATTTTCATTTTTAGATTTCAACTGAGGATTTATAAATTAGGGGCATTTCTGCTAAATTGGCTCCTTACCTTTTTGTTCATACGGGATGTTAGATTCTTCGATTAGACGCTAACACAGGATCAAGAAAATATTCAATTGATTTTAAGCAAGAACTTGAAAGGGGCCAACAAAGACGATGATCATAACCTTTTTTGAAGCTCGTAGATAACCGTTTTTGGCTTCTCAGGGGTCCTGTATTGTTCCATGCACTCTATGTTCGCTCGATTTAACTCTGTTCGATTTTTTCTTGTTTTCGATAATGAAACAAAATCTGAAACGGAAAGGTTTTGATCATGCGGAAGAAGGAAAAGTTATTCCGCAAAGGGACTGAACGTTATGAAAGTCCGTCATTTTTTTTTTTGAAAAGTTCTAAGAGCTTGTTCAACATAATGTATTTACAAGAGTATATAAAAGGTGATAGTGAGTGACCACCATGAAACCAAAAACCACCAGTAATCCAAAAACTGTATTTAAATTAAAACAAAACATTTTTCCAGAAATCAACTGTTTTACTTCAGCCTCATTTCGAAGAAAAAGATAAAGTTTAATTAACACAGGAAATTATCGTTATTTATTTTATTGTAACAATATTTTATTAAAATTTGACATATAGTGAGAAATCATGTTGGTTTGTCAATAGTCATTGTCTTATATACATTAGATTGGAGACTTATTGAGTTATGAGCTAAATAAGTGAAGTGATATTAGCCATCTTATGTAACTACTTGAAATGTACTCGGAGCTTTACTTTTATATTATACGAAAACAGAACAATGAAATATGTGGAAACCCTTTAGTTTCCTTTGCGTCCAAGCCTCCATATATTAATATTATAACTCAAAATCAACAACACAACCATTTAACCCTTACTAAGTCACCCCCGAACAAAAACTACGCCACCAGTAACCCGGTAACTTTACAACAACGTCAATCTCCCTCCAGCTCCAACAGCGTTCCCCAATTTAACCCGACCAGATATGAAGTTAGCGACGGAGAATCGTAATAGCGAGCGGAGGCCGTTACCGAACTTCAAAGCAAACTTTCGTCGTGTATATCCAGAAATTCGTACTGGAGCATGAGCCTTTTCTTGTCCGTTTTTTGTTTGCTCGACGCCCTATCTCGCTCTCGTTCTGACAGCGATCCTTGTCCTTAAAATCGAGCGTGATTATTCATGGCGATAACTTTGCGGGGGAAATTTCAACACTGAAAGTTAGTCAATTCTAATCACAGGATAGAACAAAGTTTCTGGTTAAATGTATGAACTGGCGTGCACGTGATAATGTGGTAATATTAGTAGAACACTAGTCTATGTATTCATATTATATTGCGCTACTAATGTAGGCAGACTACAGGAAAGTGAACAAGATATAGTATATGATTGGCAGTAGAACGCATTTAATTGGTAGTGTTTGATGTTTTTATTGTTTTTATGCTCATATTTCGTTGAAAAGTTAATTTAGCTAAGGATATTGTTTCTCTTTGAAAAACAATTAATCACAATTAATTAGTTCGAGGTAAAGCTACTAATGTTGTTTTAAAATATGTACACTCCATAACTGGCGTAGCAGGGCAGTGTTTTTGGCCCATTGTTATATCAATTGCATACAGCTGACCTATCGACCTCAAGAAACACTACTGCAACATATACTGAGGATACAGCGGTTTTATCATCACACGAGGAATCAACATCAGCCAAAAGAAACCTCCAACTTTATCTTAAGAAAGTCGAATTGTCAATATAATTAAAGGATCAATAAATACTTATTATGTTGCTCAAATTCACTAATAAGCGTGTTGATAAAATATTGCTTTTTGAAGGGAAAAAATGCAGTTGAACTCTAAAGATATCAAGTGAACGTGTACATCATATCATTCACGAATATTTGGGTATGAGAAAGCATTGTATAAAGTGGGTGCCGCGCCAGCTCACTTTTGACTAAAAACAACGACGAATTGATGATTCGGAGCAGTGTTTGAAGATGACCAAGCGTAATAAACCCGAGTTTTTGCGTCGATATGTGAAAACAGATGAAACATGGCTCCATTATTTCACTCCGAAATCCAATCGACAGTCATCCGAGTGGACTGCACACGATAAGCCCCCTTCAAAGCGTGGGAAAATGCAATAGTCGTCTAGCGTCAACAGTCATCAGCGTCTGTATTTTGGGATGCGCAAGGAATAATTTTCATTAACTACCTTGAAAAAGGAAGGACCATCAACAGCGACTATTACATAGCGCTATTGGACCGTTTGAAGGACGAAATCGCCGAAAAACGGTCGCATTTTAAGAAAAAGAAAGTGCTGCTTCACCAAGACAACGCACCGTGTCACAAGTCAGTGAAAATGATGACAAAAATCCATGAATTGAGCTTCGAATTGCTTCTTCATCCACCGTATTCTCCAGATCTGCCTCCCAGCGACTATTTCCTGTTCTCGGATCTTTCTCTTAGAAAGATTTTCTTTTTTTATTTATGCTCGCTGGGAAGAAATTTTCGTCGAATGAAGAAGATTGCCGAAACTGAAGACTATTTTGAAGAAAAGGACAAATCGTAATACAAAAATTTTATCGAAAAGTTGGAAGGTCGCTATAATCAGTATATCACCCTTAAAGGGAATTATGTTGAATAAAAAAACTAATTTTGGTAAAAAAATGTGTTTTACTATGGTAGGCCGGACACTTTTCAATTGACCTGTTAGATCACTTACTAAAGTGATCTACTACATGTCAGGATGGTTGTAATATATGACTGAAATCATATGATAATACTTATTTGCCACGGGCAGATTGTTGACGTTCTAGGAGATTAATAAAAAAAATTACTGGCGTAGTTGGTATAATTCCGGAGAAATAACAGGGTCGTTTTCTTTCATATTAATTCATTAAACCGGAATCATCTTACAATACTTAAAGGTCAGCTTATCAAGAAAAGAAGATCCGTGAAACTGAGAAAAATTAAAAGACGCAGGGATGTACTAATTATACTAAGTATAGTAGTATCAATTTAATTTTCAAAATATTTCAGTAAGAATTTATTTTAAATAAAAAATAGACAACAAATGTAATATATAATATATACATTACTCATTGTTTTCTATCAGCTGATCTAGCCTGATGAATATGTCGAGTTCCACAGAACTTTCCATTCTAAATCTTCTCAGTAATACGAATAATACGGGATCAAGCGTTGTCATGCTTAGGACTCATCTACAAATGGAAAATGTACGACTTTCCCGCTTCCTGGCTCAGTAAATGACCTTTTTTCATTTCATCATTTCAAGTTTCCCCATTGTTTAATATCCAGGAGTTTGTAAGATCTTACCCCTCCATGTCCCCTTCAAAACATACTGAAAAATGTTATTTAAGTGGATATCTTATAATAATGTTGATTTACTAGGTTATTCGGAATCTAGTCATAATTTTGGGATTCCCGAAAAAAAATTATTCTCATTATCTGGCACAATTTTCTGCAAAAGCTTTTTTTCATTGATCATTAAAAGGCAAATTTTTATATGTTAATATTAGTTGCGTTCGGTTACACGTTTAGGTATCCACCTTTCAGGTTTTGAATTATTTCCATTTGGTTCAAACGCTTCAAAATAACTGTTTCGATAAGTCTTGGCTGAGCTGTAAGCTCTTGTTGAATTTCCAATCTTCAATATTCAATCCGTCTTCAATCTTTTTAAATTTTCAATTTCCCATTCTGTTTATGGCGCAGTCGGTCACTATGGTAAAAATCACAATTTCAACAACGTTAGAGTCATTAATGAAATACAGCATCGGTAGTAAAGACACTAAAAATTAATTTTCAAGCTTGAAAAGAATGTTTTCCTTGCTGGTATTCGAATAGAATGCAGCAGTGAATGTGCCGCTTATCAGTTATCATCGTAAACTCTGTTATTCTGGGAAGTTATGTAACTCACGTAGACTTGTCGTTAGTGTTTAGAAACCTTGACACAAAAGATTACCGAAATATTTCTATTTTAAATATAATTTTAAGTTAAACAAATCTAAGCCATCATACACCTGACATATTATTGTTCATACCATTAAGGTTTTTATATTGTGGGTAACATTCACCAACAAATTATAGGTTTAATTAAATAAGCAATATAATTAATTAATAAATAACTAGTTTAATAATTTGTTGGAACAGTAATATTTTGTACAATTTAACATAACCGATTAGGAGTATTTATAATTCGAATTTATATATTCTAAATAAGAAAATATTTTTATATTTTTAATTAGCAATTATCCAATCAATTATTTTTCTCCATTTTTATGAACATGTTTCTTCGTTGTTGAAATCATTGTTAACAGGTTAATTGAAAAGTCCCCGGCCTGACACACAGATTGCCTAAGCCCCAAAAGATGCGTGTATAAATTGTAGATAATGTAGTAATGTGGATATGTCACAATGGATGAAACATGGCTCCAACATTTTACTCCGAAGTCCAATCGACAGTCGTCCGAGTGGACTGCACACGATGAACCCGCTCCAAAGCGTGGGAAAACGCAACAGTCGGCTGGCAAGGTTAAGGCGTCTGTATTTTGGGATGGGCATGGAATAATTTTTATTGATTACCTTGAAAAAGGAAGGATCATCAAGAGCGATTATTACATTGCGTTATTGGACCGTTTGAAGAACGAAATCACCGAAAAACGGCCGCATTTGAAGAAAAAGAAAGTGCTGCTTCACCAAGACAATGCACTGTGTCACAAGTCAGTGAAAACGATGACAAAATCCATTAATTGGACTTCGAATTGCTTCCTCATCCACTGTATTCTCTCAGATCTCAAAACAATGCTTGCTGGGAAGAAATTTTCGTCTAATGAAGAGGCGATCACCGAAACTGAGGCCTATTTTGAAGCAAGGGACAAATCGTACTACAAAAATGGTTTCGAAAAGTTTGAGGGTCGCTATAATCAGTTTATCAGCCTTGAAGGGAATTATGTTGAATAAAAAAAACTAATTTTGCCAAAAAAATATGTTTTACTATGGTAGGCCGGGGACTTTTCAATTGGCCTGTTACTTACTTAACTTAAACCGCAAATTTGTACCAGTTCTTAAACCGCAAAACCCTTTCCTTATACTAATATTTCAAACTTTACATGCCAAGGATACCAAGGATATTAAACCTTCCCACTAAAACAAGGATGATAAAAATATTGCAAAACTGCAAATCTGCAATATTTCTATAATTTTAATAATAAGTCTATCATATCTAAAGATGGTATAATAGTACCATACAAAAAAAATTATAGTCACAACATTTTTCTGAATTTCATAAATAAGGTACATGGTGTCCCAAATGCAACTGGGTTCCTTTTAATGTTAATTTTTTGGTTAAGTTTTGATTTCGAATAAATAGAATATCGGTTTTGTATGGAATAACAAGTTGGACTGTTTTTTTACTGCAATATACCCACTTGATGGTGCATCTGGTTTTTCTACACTCTTCCTAAATATAATTTTTATCTAACCTGATGGGCACTTTAACTACCATCGAGATATATACCGAGGTATTTTGCTGATTCTCCTTGAGATCTTGTTGTCTGTCATTTACACTTTTTCTATAGTTCTAGGTAGAGATATGTCTTTTTACATAATGTCTTTGTTGCCAGCAAATATTCCAAGTACCGCTTCATTTGTTGTTGGGATATTAACAGTATAGAATCGTGCATTGTAAATGGAAATATTAAATAATATTCCTATTATGATTTTTTATTGATCGTCATTTTTTATTCCATTATATTTCCTAATTATTTGTATATTACGTCGTATTGAAAAATTAATTTAATTTCGCAAAATTATGACGACATTAACTCAATAAATTTCCTTTCAACCGTCCAACATGCCATTAAACTATCCACGTGCTTCGTTTGTCCTGAAAGTTGGCTTCGAAGGTCGCAATTAAAAGTTCCCGGCTTGCTGCTTCACTGGAAATTCTCGAATAACGAAGTTATAACTGCTGAATAATCAAGTCGAAAGCAGGAGAGCGTTAAAATGCCGTGTCTCTTCGATTTGTTTCGGAACTTGTCGTGTTTGTATTTGAATTATTGTGTATTGTTTCATTTATTGATACATTTTTACATAAAATTGCGTCTAAAATAATAGCTGTTTTAATACAAATACTCTGAAATAATTTTAAGAAATAAATGGTGATACTCATATAGTATATTATACATTTCTTGTAGCTAATCGGAATAATTAGTTCTGTTAAAAAAACCTGGCAAATTTTTTTATAAATACTTCGGCGTACACATCCCGAAGGCTTGCGCATCTTCTTACAAATTTCGATTTACACAAATACACTGACATTTTGAGTTTGAGACAAGAAATGAAAAGCCCAATTGTTGAATGAATTTTTAAACACCAAGAACTGATGTGGATTTATAAAATGCCTATTTTCGAAAAAAAAAAATCATTTTCACCTAGATTTTTTCAATTAATCGTCGAATTTACCATATTTGGGTTTCAAAGATAGATGGATGGTGCGGATTTTACTTCTGGCCTTTGAAATCATTTCCTTTAAAATAAGGCTGGTCAAGCAGTGATTATCACATTAATTTGATATCGTGACATAATCACCGATTTATTAACAAGCCAATGTACACATTGGAGGATATTAATATTGACCACATGTGGATTCAACAAAACAATGCCTGTACATGCTGTACAGACCATGAAACCGCTTTTTTGGTGGTTACTGACATACCTTGGAGCATTCTCAACATATAATTTTAAAAAACTTTTTTATAAGTTTTTTATTTGGAATTGAGGAAATGACAAAATACCTCGGTATATATCTCGATGCTAGTTAAATTGCCCATCAGGTCAGATAAAAACTGAGCAAATCAGTCTAAAGATCAAAGAGATTGATTTACCATTCAATAATAAAACCTATTTGGACTTACAGAGTGTAATTATGGGATTACAAGACATCAAACCGACTAGCAATCCAACTCTGCCAAAGAAAAGTTATTCGATTAATAACAGATGTTTATAGCTACTAAATGTTTGATTATTTTGAAATAAAATGAAATTTGAACCAAAATATTAGTGTAAAAAGTTATGTAAAATTTGAATTTGTCATTATTTGTGCGATAAAGTAATGGCAACAGAAAAGAAAAACAGCTTTACAGCTGACAGTTTAGGGTTAGTTAAAATGAAAATTTGGCGGCTATAGCTTACAAAATACCTGATCCCGTCTGATTTTTATTGGACTAACTCAGCTAAACATTAAATAATGAAATTAACAAACAGAATAACCATCTTGGAGATACAACCTATTTTTCAATAAGCCACAAAATGCTGCTCTAGAAATTGTCATCTGGCTTCCAATTCTATAAACGTACTGGGATATTTAATATCAAAATTATTCAAGCATTTAAGAAAAAATCATTACCAAACACTGAAAACATATCTAACAGACATAGAAATCACGAGGTGGTATGAATCAGTGCCAAAGAACCAAAAATCAAGTTAAAATAGAAGAACATTCTACAACCACAATATGTAAACAGTCTATGTTACAATATTCCATTGTTTTGTTTCAAACATTATTAGCAAAAACCAACTCATAAACAACTGTCTTATTAACTAAGTAACACAGGATACAAGAATTCGTGAAAGAAGATAACCAAAGCCCAGAAGCTTTAAAGAAAAGCTCTCTTTCTGACACAAACCAGAAATGTGTAAACGTAAAAAAAAACCCTTGAAGTTCATAATTTTACCGTAACATAAGTCAAATGTTTATTCTAAACTACCTACGAGAGCTATTCAATTTCAATGTTCCCGTCGAAGTTGCTCCTTTTTTTCTAGTATGAGACGGCAGCACGCTCATACCGTCATCTGTTCCTCGCGTTAGTCACTTTTTTTCAACACCGCCTGTCACGTTGGAACGAGACTCTTTTTTTCTCATCCGTTGTTTCTCCATACCAGAATGTAAACTCCATTGACCTCTATCTGCGGGTGGTTCGGCTCTAAAATAATAATCGACGAAAAAAAGGCACAAAGCGAGTGAGAGAGAAAAAAACGCGATGAGAAAGAGGGAAACAGGTTCGCTATGCGTTGGTCCCTGTCTAGACAACGTTGCCAAATAGGAAATCTCGTCAATAAATAATCCATATAAAATGTTATTTAAAATTTATATAAAAACATGTATAAATATGGAATATAAATCACGATATATAAAATTAAATTTGACGTTTTTCAATGAACGAAGCTGTGTTTTTATTTGATAAATGGAAGTACATTTGAAAATATTTTTTTTAAATAATTACTTTCAACATGAAAGCATAAAACGCGATAAAGAAAAAAAAGAATTAAAATTATTTTGTGATATTAAAGAGCACTAAAGACTACAAATTGAACTAGTATTTAAAAAGGTCCAACAAGGTTCAAAAATATCAAGAAAAGTAGGAGTGAACATTTAATGAATTATTATAAATAAATGTATAGACTAATTTTACACATTTTCATATGGGAAAAGGTAAAAGGGGTAGTAAAAATGATCAAAAAATCAGGATATATCTTTAAGTTTTCTGGAGTTGTGCATATAAAAGACTGTTTTTGGCATTTCCAAACTTGGCTAAATAATGGATTAAATATATTTAAAAAATGCGCCTATTTTCTTTTGAAATGCTAATATATTTTGGATGCTGTAATAATCATATAGCAACAACAACATCTGAACCGGAATTACATACATACAAAGCTAAATAATCCTATTTGTCATATAAGAAATAAATAATGATATAAAACTGATAGAAATATAGAGAATATATAATATAAGAATTTACAAAATAGAAAAAAATGGTGATTTCAAACATAATTAATTAAAATAAGGTTACAAATTAGTGAAGAAGGATATAAAATTGAGCACACCAACTGGCTACTTGGCACTATACATGTTGTAAAAAACTATTTATATTAATTATTAATGGTATATAAATTTGGGATTACTCCATCAAAAGTACCTTCTAATTATACAGAGAACTTCAACATTGTGAATGCTCCTAAACATATTAAAAGTGATGATTTCATCAAGATCTTCGGATGGATTCTCTATACTAAATTATAGTATTTTCATAAAGCTACGAATACCGCCTTCAGCAACATATGGTGTTGATACAGTAATTAAGATAAGTCCTTGGCTTTTACCAAGCTCGGGTAAGTATTAGTTCAAAAACATATCGATAATATCGTTGAATTAAGGTTTTAGATTGTTTCAACAATCAGTTTATTCGCCAAATTTAGTTCCGCTTGACTTCTATCTCTTTTAACACCTCAACAAATTCTTAAATGGAAAACGAAAGCCTTCTGGAAAACCGGTCATGGGATCTTTACATTAGAGGATCATCGGAAGCGTTCGAAAATTGATACTATAAATTAAATGATTGCAATTAGCAAACTCTATATGGTTTAAGTTGAAAGAAAAATTTAAACAACATAAATCAGACAATAATCGATCTATTAAATACAACAAGAACTGATTATTCTATAATTATCCTCTCCTATTAAGTTTCAACGACACGAATAATCCTCCCCATCGGCTGTTATCGTTACGATACTTTTGTTCCGAAAATAGTTTCAATTTAATTGCAAATTCAGCTGAAGAGGGCTCGACGGAGAGACGGCAACGCCGCTATCAACCTGGGGGTGGGTTATTTACATGTAGCCGAGACCGGGGGAAACAGTTCGCCAGTGCTGGTGCAGATATTGCCGGCCATTATGGAAGATTTATTGGAATGGTATTGGAATTTCTAAGCAGTATACCTACAGAAACATTTATTCGAATATTATTTGGTTTAGGGATAGTTTATAGTTGTTTTTAGCTAGTCCGGAGATGAGTCGTCAATATTCGTAATATTATTGAAATTATTTTATATTTAACATAAATATATTGTTATGCATTAAAATATACGTTAAAAATATAAGAAGTATTCTAAGTTACAATATTAGAAACCTATAATTGTAATATCAAAGTTGTAATAATACCTCTAAACTACAAGAAAACTAACATATTTAAATGGGCTTCCGTGAAAGACAATAAATACAAAAGATAACAGTGTAAAACTATACACCACGATGAACTGAAGTAGTTTATATTACACAAAGAATATAACAAAATTTAAAGAAAAAACATTATTTTAAAAATCTTGTACATTTTGTACATTGACACTGTGTATTGAAAAAAAATATTAACTACACCAACGATATACTTTAAAAGGGCTGAATAACTTATAATAATTAAAAGTACAAAAAGAAGCTGTAGAGTAAGGATATGGTCAATATCTCAATAGGTGTAGATTTTGGAAGCTGTGAATGTATCCACAAAAACCATAAGCAATAATTTGCCACCTTAACCTTTCTCTTACTGAATTTACTGACAGATCAGATGGTTAGTTCAAATTTATCAAGATACTACGATAAGTTGCGACGTATCAAGTGTAGAAACCCCTCTACAAAGGAGACCAAGATAACTATCAATCTCATTTAAAATACTTGTATTTAAGATAATAGTATGTTCCTCAATACACGAATTCCCCCTTCAGGTTGTAAAAATATCTATATCTCTTGAAAAACTCCTATATTGGCGACCACTCAACTGCCATCAAATCGCCGGGAGAGCTTCTATGCTCTCATTGATGCCGCACAAGTAAAAAATATCTACAAGGCGACTAGTTTGGTTTGCGAGTCAAAAACTCGTCAATCAAATAGAAAACAACAAACACACAAAAGCACAGAAACATACAAATACACCGAGAAAAGCGGGTGCAATAAGTCTCTGAATTCAAAAACTCGATAATCGAAAAGTTCATAAAAGGAACTTCCAGTATCAAGGAGATGCTCATTCGTCTCATTCCGATTTTGCTACGGCAGTCATGTCTGAATGCTCCATAATATATCAGAAACAACCAGAAAAACGGGGGACCAGTAATAGTTTCTCAATTCATAAAACGAAACAATAATAGAAAAATTATGCACAATTTGTAGTGGGACACTGAATGGGTACTTAAGGAGGGTTTTCATATATTTCCCGAGTGATCTAAACTAGAATTTAATAAACGTCATTGATCTGTACTTTGGGCCACCTAGCGTAATTTTTCCGACACTCTAACATATTCTAACGGTTGAATTATACGTGTACAGTAAAAGTCTGGAAAACAAGCAGATTCCAGACAAATTCTAGCTAGCATCATGCCAAATGAAAATAATGATAATAATATTTTTAATAGTATTTAATTATGCTTATTTTATTCCAAATTGTAGTGAGTGGCGGAAGGAAAAACAATCCGAATGATATATTTTTTACTGTATTGCTAGCATTTTCCACGTTTTTTATTTTATTGTTCTACTTTTTTTTATACATTTTATCTTTTTGTTATAGTGTAAAAAGTTACGTTGGAACCAAAAGACCTATTTAAAACTTACCAAAAATAGTTTGTCACTAATACATTGTAGTTTTACCTGAAACAAATAAAATATATTATAATATGCTATTTTGGCGAAAAAGCGAAATAATAAACTCTTAAATAATGTAACCTAACTTTTACATTCGATGACTTCGATATTTCTCTATACAAAGTAAGAGTTTTCTATGCAGATGTTAATCATGGAACGCTCAAAATTGTTTAGTGGAAATTCATTGTTTTATTGCTTTATTTCCAGAAATCTGCTACCATTACATACCATTACGGTTTAATTTCGTCACATTCCAACTGTCAGTTTTGGTTTCAATGATTTAAAAGTAGTGATTTTAAAGTCACTAATAAACACCGGCCTGGAGGACTAAAAATTTTCGAAAAAAAATAAAACTCTCAAAGAACTTTCTGAATTGAATCAATAGTTTCCAGACATTTAGATGCTATGGGAAAGATCCAAAAACAGTGGAAACTTTTTAATTGCTTGAAATAAAAATAAGGTTTGTATCTATTATCATAATCACAAGCGTAAAAAGTCATAGGTTAGTTCAGGTTCATTCACACCGACACTGAAACCGAATATTATTCAAGGTCATACATTCTTGCGGTATATAATAGTAAAATCAACACCGAATAAAACTGCTACTGCAGATTGAACAATTCGAACGACGCATTTCTGCAAAAACGGTCGGCAATAGCGAGTAACAGATGCAAAGTTATTCTCTTTCATGATAACACTCAATCCAAAACGGTACCCCCATGTCGCCAGAATATAGGAAAAATGTGTAAAAACCATGGAAAATATATTGACTGATATATACTGAATCAAATTTTGCATATTACAGTAAAAAATAATCAGAATACATACAAACATCTAAATTAAATTATGTATTTAACTCAGAGAGACTGATTTCAACTACGATCAACATGATTGCAATTGTATACACGTAGATTTTAACCAAACTAATCTCTTAGGATTATGCTATATTGTTTTATTTGTATTTTTGTAATGTTTTTATTTATGCATACAATAAAAGCCAAATTGTACAATAAAATCTATGGTTGCACTACCAACTAGTACTAGTATAAAACAACTAGTAATCCAACAGTGCCAAAACAAAGTTCTTCGATTAATTACCAATACATATTACTACGTAACCAACGAAGAACTATACGATTATATCGAAATCAAATGTATTTACGTAGTTATCCAAGGTCTCGCCTTAAGGCATGAAATAAGGAAAAAATCTAGTGCTAGAATACATCTAGTGCCATACGAACTTGTATAGTGTATAAGTGTTATTCTCAACTTTAGGTTAAGTAGTTTAATTTTATTGTAATTTGGGAAATACATATTTATGTATTTATTCCATACTCTAACTAAGCACATCTAAAGTAAGATATAATTAATGAAAAAAATTATATATAATATATTTGCCCATTGATCAAATCTAATAATCTGATTGCAAAATTCTATTAAATATTTTTTAAAAAATTAAAGAACATAACGCATCTCAATTATTTCTTTCCAATTTTGAAAACAAAATTACCTCCATATCTGCAAAAGAAATCTAAAAATAGCATTCGGTAATTAAAAAAGTTCGTCTTCAAATAATCCCGAAGTCACTGGATTTATTCATCCAGTCCAGGCTTGCTTTGTAGGCATATTTTTTCTTTCGTCCACTTTCCGAACATCGCAAAATGTTTTCTTCCAATTCTCAGAAGAGTCAAACAAAGAAAAAAAAGAATAATCGACGCAAAACTCTCCAACTTTATCATTTCGGGAACTTTCAAAAGTTCACCGTTTAAGCAACGTGATTAGATTAGGCCAAGCAGAATCCGCTCCAGGAGGATAAGGCGGCGGGCCTCGGAGGAGGAGTCCGGGAGTTCGAATTGAATTCCACACAGTTACTCGACACTGGCAAAGTTCCTGCCACTCGTACTTTTTTCCTGTTCCGATCATCTGGGTTAGTTGGTTAGCAGGTCCCGATGCTTTCGATGGTCGAAGTTGGAAGTTCGCATTTAATGGCATTTAATTACAGACGAAAGCTCGGCGGTAGGGGGGAAGGGGAAGAAGACCAGATCGGAAGTTCTATGAACGTGACTGTTTCGAGAAAGTTTCCGCCGATATTATCGAGCAAAATTGAGGAAATGGTCGTGTTTGATAAGGATAATTAAGACTTTCTTGGAGAACGTTTCGGTAACCGACTTGGCGTCACCGAGCACTTACACAAGTTAAAGTTTCAAAGATATTTTAACGATTAAAAACGAATGGGGCCAATTTGACGAAAACAAACGAGGCTTGCTCTCAATGTATAATACAAGTAAGGAATTTCTATATGGAATATGGTAGAAGTTTTGATACCAAATTTAGCATCAAGAATATCTTTAATCATGGTATCCAGAAAAATGATAAAATGGGTTAAGGTTAAAGATTCAAACTTGTTGTTTTTCGAACAGCTTTATTAATTATCGTTATATGTTTTGGATATCAATAGTAAACGTATACGTATTTAAACAGGAGAATATCATAAAGTTAAGGAAGGAAATATATAGCCCACCCAATAAAACTGCCAATACATGTCATAGCTTCGCCACAGACTGCGAATATATTGCCATTAGCAGCTTGTAAAAAATTTAAATCCCTTAAACACACAGCGGATTTCTCCTTCTCATTCTATCCTAGATGAAAAGAGACAGAATGTTGACTGATTGATAAATTTAATAATTTATTGCTGATATATCATTATTCATGCAGAAAACAGGAACTGTTTTATTCCTGAATGAGAGTGACTGTTTTCTTTGAAATCGAAGGCTTACTACCATGGGGAAATGAGCGATAAAATGTATTTATTCTGATTTTAAAAATCAACTGTTAAAACATTTGAAAGAATCATCAAATATTATTATGGCTAATGCACCGTATTATAGCATATGCCCACAAAAGAGTGAACTATTGCAAATTGTTGCTCGGTAAATATGAATGAAATGTTTGATTTGATTCATATAATTTACTTTTTTAGAAATAAGCCAGACTACACCGATTAACACAGTATTAGGCCTTCCTACTTATCTCTGCAATTTTTTCTAGATAAATGTACACATGTAGTAACAGAAAAACATGGGGAATACAGTGAGACCAACATGACTTCATATCAATATGGGAGACATATAATGATATTAACATGGCTTAGCAAGAAAATCTAACATGGTGTGGAAAAGACTTTAATGAAAATATAATAAAACAACCCTAGACTATAAATTATTGTGGTTGTATAAATAACTATAGTTTAAATCCTTCGATGACATATGCATTAGACGTACTATAATTTTAAAATAAATTACAGCCGGCTTGGTGGCGCAGTGGTAAAGGCGATAGGACGGTCCTCCTACTTTTGCGATAGCCGAGGCTCCGAATCCTGTTAGAGCGTAAATTTATGTTTGTGATTGTTTAAAATTTGTGATTGTCCTAGGCAAGAGTGTAAAATCCGGCAAGGAAAGTGATCCCAGTCACGCCAGTAAAAAGGCTGAGTAAGACCGGATGTCTTCTGGGATGATTTCTAAAGTTGGTCACTCGCCAGTCGGTAGGCCTAATGCTGAGGATCGTGGTTCGGAGCCTACGTTAAACTGTAGGTCCAGTCCAGATAAACCACTAGTTGGTAAAAGGAGACTTTAAAATATACAAAAAAAATTAATTAAAGTCTATAATATTATTCATTTTTTTATTTACATTAATATTTTGTTATGTCGGAGTCAAAATAAAGAAAAAGTCAAATTTGACGTACTGACATAAATTTTGATGATATGTTTTGGAAATTTTACTGAAAGGGCTGTATCTAAAATATCAAACAAATATATCGGTTATGTTGATATAATGGTTATATTAAATGTCTGATGAACTAAATCAATTCGCATTCATTAAATAACGGAAATAAATATACCATTAAATATATTATACTTTGAAAGTATTACAGAAAAAGTATTTATACAATCAACTAACTAATAGCAGATTATCAAAGATCACTGATTTCTAAAAACTTACTTACTTGTGATTTAATTGTATTCATAGTTCATGTCTTCATATCAGCTAACATCAAGTAATCAACCAAATAGGGCATGTTTTTATTAATAATGATGATGCCTTTTGATGCCATATGATCTTTTAAACGTAAAAAGGTAATTTTTATATCAAACTGTACAAAAGAGATAATTTTCACAATTATTATAATTTACTGTTATATCGTGCAGTTGACGCGGCCAGGCATTCGGAAAGTTGTAATGAGTGAGGTGTAAGGACTTTATTTACATTAAAATAGGATCGAACTGGCGGTGTCATGTACGCAGTCGATTCAATAAGTGGTCACTTTTTTCCATTAACATAAAATAATTTCCTAATAAACTAGAAGCTTTTAGAAGCTTTTGTTTTTAAGCGCTGCACGTTTCATAAATGGCACAGCAGATAGCATCTTCAGTAGATCATCCTTTCGAATGTATTCATTTAGCTAGAATCACCTTAATTATCAAAAATAGGCAAAATATAACATATTATTAAATAAAATAGGTTGACATGAGCTTGGCAATTCACAGTTAATGACATAATCAAGTAGAGTTCAGGCAAAATTAGTGCAGTTTAAGCCTAAAGTCAACAAAGTTGGTTGGAAGGTGCTCAAAAGCCATCCAGCTACAAATTATTGAAATTAGCAAATACATATGATTTGAAAAACACTTTTAGTCCATGGATTACTTGATAATAATCTAAATTCAGGATGTAACGCTATCTAAGGTGCCAAAGGCAGATTGCAGTAGCTCAGTTGCTGAACCATATACTACTGAAATCTGGAAACACCAGATCATGGTAAACCATTGTTGACTGAACCTACAGTCACGGTCACATTTTCACATGAATTCGCTGAATTTTTCCATTGGAATCTGAAATTATGAATAATAAATTAAGAAACAGAAAAATCAAGAATTCAACTTTTTTTCTGAAAAACCTATTGCTATAATAATATTAATTAATAATTATATTAATATCTAATAGTTATAGATATTAAGCATCATTAACAATATATTGAAATCAAATAAGATCTTCTTCAACGTAATAAGTTTCAAAAAAATTATCTCATCCGAACATTTTCATATTAAATTGAAGGTATTTCAACGAGAACATGATACTCCGGCGAGTTCTGTTTTGTTATCGTGTCAATTTTTGCGGAATAATTCCGTCAGTCTGACGATGAATACATACGGTCGTCACTCGGCGATTCCCTGAGGGTGCAATGTAGCGTACATCAAGGCAAACACTCGAGTAAAACTACAGTCAAACACGCAATAGGAGCTTTATCCCTCGGGTGCTCTAACGCCCAGGCTCGAGAGAACAGCGCTGCAATGTCAAATGAAGGTCATACGAGCAAGTGCATACAAATGCCGTGTTGTCACGTTGACCTAAATATCAGTAGTAACATAATTTCTCCATTCCCTTATTTATTTAATAAATTGATGTGCTCGAGTATCCCGTTAGTTAAACTAACTTACTTTTCATTAAAGGGGATATTGATATTTACCACCTAATAGACAAAATAAGTATAAAATAAGGCCAAATAGTGCTCAATAGATAACAATATTTTCAGTGAAATTTTAGAAATATATAATCTAGTTTAAAAAATTGTGCTGAACTGATTGATTGGTTTTAAGAACAAAATAAATAAATATTTTTAAATTAATATGCTAGAGACTATATAAATAATATTGCAAGATAAAATGAAGTTCGTTAAAAATTAGCACTTACTAGTAGTAAATTGACCTACGACTTGTTCTTACAATAACTTAAAAATTTGATATACATCTAGGAAAACCCATCGGTCCTCACTTAGTTTCTATATTAACAATGCTCATGTATTAATTATCACTCCTGTTCTTTATCTGTTAAATACACTTCACTGTATTACAAGGTCAGCTCACAGTTGCAATACTGCTCATGTCATGTAGTCTATTTTCATGCCATTCTTTGCGATTCTATTAATATCCTATAGTAACCATTCCTTTAATATCTAGGCACATCTATAATACCTCTAATGGTATGATATTTGTATTATGATTACACAAATATCATACCATTAGAGGTGTTATAGATATGTGTATGATTTGTATATTTCAAATCTTACTCTTTTAATTTTAATGAGCTCCATCGCCAGTGATGGCTATGTTTTTCTTATATTGTTTGAAGTATTTCAAATTCAGGTAAGTCCTTGTATGACATCCGAGACTTTATTATACAACCGAGAGCCATTGAATGCAACAGAAACGGTAAAAAGTTGTACCAAAACACTTTAGTTTTATTCAGCAAAATGAAAAAAAATATTGAAGATGTTTTGAGTATTAGCTCGAACCTTGCCTTGTCCAAGTTCAATTCTTTCCGAGCTCTACAGAACTCTCTAAATGTTGCAAGAAGTTGGCTTCAAATGAGGTTTGTAAAAATAATTTATGGGAAATTTTTCACTCAAAAATCTTCGAAGTTTTATAATGACGGAATTATGGTGTCACCAGAAAAGTGGAAAATTCTTACCGATCAATTTTTTATAAAATTGAAGACTCATGTAGCGTTTTGAAAATATAGCATTTCTCTAACATGGAAAACGGCGAAATACAATGGTTAATTGTAGAAGATATTACTGATTCTCACGTGAAATTATCTAATGCGTTTCCAGACATGGTTTGTGAACTGTCAGATTCACTTGGCAGCATTAATTAAGTTAAGGCCTATATCTATTTATAGCGATTACGTCTGGTATTAACTCCCACTGGCCGTAGTGCTCTATAATTTAGTAATCATCAGATACCCTTTCAATTAGCCTCATCAAACATCAGCGGAATTCTTTAATTGCTGATCACTCATACTCAAATGGAGACAAATGAAGCTTGGCTCCTGTAAATACTGTCGGTAGGGAAGATACTTAAACGTTTTCAATTAAATATTTACACTTACATGGCCGATTCCCAAAACTCAAGGCACTAATTCCGAGTTTTCCCGAGATAAGTTTATCTTGCCTAAACTATACATCGCAAATTATAAAACAGGCTAACACATGTTATAAATTTTCATTTCAAAACAATCCAAAATGAAATTTAAGAAAATGTAAGGTCATAATTTTTGGCCACTCATTCAGTAATTTGGTCAATCACCATACATATTCAGAAAGCTTCTCGTAGGATTATATCGAATTGAGAGCTATTTTTGCCGTGTATGTAGATTAAGTAACTGTCCAGTTTCATCAAAATCCCTATATATTAGGCAATAATGCGTTTCGTATTTCTATATAAATCCAGAATATCGCCTTTGTCAAAGGTTCCTCCATCAAGTTACACAACCAAATACATCGAGAAAACGATGTGTTAGTTTCCAACAAATATAACCCCAGGGGAAGAAGAACAGAAGCCTCCAGAACATGTTTATAACTTACGGCATAACTAGCCTTAATTTAATCTATTCATACCAAGGATAGCAAAGATCAAAAGCCCTAGGATCAAGCTTTTGTGCTTCCAAACTCTACTCACAAGACTGGATAACAAGTTTTATACAAAAATTAACAGGTCAATTGAAAAGTCTCCGACCTGACAAATAGATGGCGCTACTAGAATAAAATCCATATGTTTTCCTAGGAGGACCCATCGGCCCTATCACAGTCTCTGGTGAAATAATGTTTATACATGCCACTGCTGTATTTTTTATTATATGCACCTCACTACACAACACTACACAAGATCAGATGGCTTGATTCTTTTGAGTCTATGTCCTGTTCTGGTGGTATCCAAAAGCTATAAAACTTCAATATTCTCATGACAATCAAGTCTTTCCTCATGCCCCCTTGCAATTCTCTTGATTTCTTGACCGACTCTGGGTATCTGAAGGTTTCGATATAGGTAATCAGACCTACAGAATTTGGGTGCGCCCACAATACTTCTCAGGACTTTGTTCTGAAAAATTTGAAATTTATTTATGTTACTCTTTGCAGAACGTCCCCGTATGTCCATATAGGTTTCAGTATTTCCTTATATAATAGTAATTTATTATGTACTGATAATTGTGATTTCTTCCAATTAGCCAGTACATTTTCCTATATTTGAATTCAGTTCTCTTCTTTTCTTCTTTATATGCCCCTTTCAGCGAAGTTTTGCATCAAGGTTCACTTCGAGATATTTAGCGTTGTTGCTATATGGAATGATAGTATTATATAACGTTACTGGTGCTTGTGCGGTCTGTTTATAGGTGAACTGCACATATACAGATTTTCTTTCATTTATTCTTATTTTTCAAGCTTGTGTCCAATTATTTATATTGTCACTTGCCTGTTGTAATTTTCGTGAGGCTTCTTGCAGCAAATCAGCAAATGTAGACATCGTAATATTCTCCATTTGTGGTATATCAGATAAGTGTAGAGTAGATAACGTATTGGTCCCAGTACACTTTCTTGTGGTACACCTACTTTAGCTTCTTTTATTGTAGAGTGAACTTCATGACTCTAAACATTCTAGTTGTAATGTACGATTTTAATAGTTTGGTGTGTTGTTTTGGTAACATCTTATGTAGTTTATGAACAAGGCCTTCGTGCCAAACCTTATTGCCTAATTCCAAGTAGTCAACCGCCTTAAAAAAAGTAGTCATATAGTAGATTTAAATTTTGAAGTTCTCTTAAGAGAATATTCTAAAGAGTCAAACTTTGAAAATATGAACAACGGAACAGTGTAGTTTACATTAACACTAACCACACTTGTCCAGATATCATATTTAAATAGCAATGACAAATTTTATACCTATAATAAAGTTTGTATATATAATAATGTATAATAATTTATTATGTCCATATGAATAATAACCCTAAAAAGCACCTATTACAACAACAATAATGGCGATCTGATAAAATATGATTAGATTAACTAAAAAAGCTTGAAAATTCAATATCACCCCTAATGGCATGCAAATATCATTACACATTAATGTAGGCCAAATAAAGATGGAATCGTTTCGGTAAAACTGGCAACTAAGCAAAAACGCTAGAGTAAGAAGGTCTCCTTTTACGATCTGCTTAATGGGGGCCTTGGGTTTTTGTAACACTGTGTGTTGTAAATGGATAGGTCTTCTTGTTTTTCCTTTTGCCGTCCTCTTCTTTCAGTCGTTGTTCCGTGACCTCTTCATTATTATTAGATCTGTCTGGCTGGTCGGTCGCTGTTAGGAAACAGACAACGAAATTAAGCTTTAAGTGTAACTGGTCGTATTTCAAGACAATTGCCCGATCCAGCTTCTTTTGATGTTTCGTTTCTTTCTTTATTCGGACGGGCACGTAAATAAAAGCCGAAAGAATTTGTTTGTTTTGTAATGGAGTCGACTACATACTTACATTGTTCTATTTAGTTAAAACAAAGGTCGTTTCACAACCTACTAGAAAAGAAATAGAAAAAGCTCCCTATGAAGGAATGCGATTACGATAATTGTGATTTATTATTTGATTGAATTGGCATATCTCATGTATTTGTTAATATTGATATTTATATTTCATAATCATTCCCAACATTCTTACTATGAACAAATATTTTTTCAGTAAATCTATTTCAATATGTTCTACTCAAATAAATATATAAATAACAAAATTATAGCACCAAAAAGAACATAGGTTGAATACGAAGATATTATTGAAAGAATTATTTCAAAGTCGTTGACGAGAACTGAGATGTTGAATATCATATGGATCAATCGTAATCATATCGCTTGGCAGAGAACTACAAACGGCCTAGAAACTGGAAAATACATCTCCAAAAATATACAATTTATAAGGCGCAGTGCAAGTTCCTATAATGAAATGAAACGATTACAAGAGCACGCTATCGAATTTATTTTAAGCGTTTAAGCCGAACTTTAATGTCGCTTCGGGTTCGGGATAGTGAGAGTTTTGCGGGTGAAAGAGACCCTGGGTTACGACTGGGATTGTCGTAGTTGGTTTACAACCGAGGTTTGTGGATGGGTAGGGATCAAGGTGTTGTCGTGTTCTAAAGCGCCTATGAAGACCCTCACACTGAGCATGTTCGGGAAATTCTTCACAAACGTGATGCCTGATTCGAGGTGAGTGTTGACGCTCCTCATGACTTTTTTGGATTGGAACCCTTGGAGTAGTTCAAGTGGTGCACAGTATTTCTTCGAGTAAATACATAGTAGTTTTTGTATAATAAAGTTTTAAAATAAATCTTAATTAATTAAGTTTTAGCAGCTTATGGTATACCACATCAAGATGATTTCACCAAATACAGAGCATTAACCTGGATATTCGGTTTTGCCGTTGATGATGATGCATGGTTTCAAGTGGTTTCCATGTTCTTTTGGCTTCGGATTATCGTAATAATGCACTTTTAATCATTAGATCCTATTTTGCCGCTAAAGCAGCACTTCACCCATGACCAAACGCCTTTTAATATAAAAAAAAACTAACACAAAATATCATAGCCCTTGGGTCATGTTCTTCAAGCGATTATAAATGGTTCCTTGTGTTAGTCCCAACAATTTTGCATATTCTCCTTGCGTTTTACATGGATAATCACCGAGTAATGCTTTCAAATCCTTGTTTTCAATTTTTTGGTTGTCCATAATGCTCTTTGTATTCGATGCCAAAATCACCACTCTTAAAACGTCTAAACCAGTATTCACATGTTGAAATCGAATGAGCGTGGTTGCCATAAGCTACACACAGCGTTCTATTCAAACCTTCAGCCGTCATTCTCTTCAAATTAATGTAAAGAAGTAAAACTTCCTGCAAATTCGATCTACTCGGTACAAATTCAGACATTTTCAACGCACTGAAAAAACTGTTCGTCCACATTTCGACGAAATGACATATACTGAAAAGTGAAGTATCTCAGTGAGGTTCACATGACACAATCTGTTTTCAATTCCTTAAAATTAATTTATAGCGTAATACGAAAAATTATTAATTAAGTATGCAGACATCTTATTATTAATTGTTTTTAAATTTTGTCGCCGACAATCACAAAGACTGAATCTTACTGACTAATATATCCCTTTTTAATCTAAATTTATATAAAGTATTATTATGTTATATTATATGGTTCCAAAAACAGTTAATGTGATTTTAAATAGTTATTTAATCGGCATAGTCGTCAAAAATAACATGAAATCCGACGATGTCAAAAAGATGACCCGCATCAAGCTCGTCGATATTGAGAATCGATTCTCGAAGTTGGCCTAATTGGGGAAGTTCCTAATTGGTTTTTCTTGGAGTTTTGTAATTTTCCCGCTCGAAAAGATTGCTTTATTAATCTTCTTCTTTTTTCCACCGTTTTGGATCGGCCTTAAATCCGTCCTGATTAAGTAAAGTTAAAGTTTAATGGATGAAACTAAACTTTCAGTCTACGATTATTTATCTGTCTGGATCATTAATTATGGATCCATGAAAACTCCAATTTGTTATTAATGATATCGGAGATTATTCTGAAATCAGATATCGAGTTCTATTGAAGTTGGTTATGGTTTCCGTTTTTAGTCTATTAAGAATACAACAGACATATTTTGTATATTAGGTGCTTGAATGAAAAACTGTTACAATATATCTTAGTTAAAACATTTTCTATCATTTTCTACAACATTTTTCCGTCTTTCTGGGAACATGACGATGTCGTATCGAAAAAACGATATTAATTTGGCAGTGATGCAAATAATCTATACATTTTCGCACTTCTTCAGCGCGGCACTTCAAAATCCTGTAGCAGTTAAGCTACATTGCATCGATCTGAATAACTGGTAATCACAAGGCGCTATATCTGGCGGGTACGCTGTGTGTGGCAAAACTTCCCATTCGAGCTGTAATAAGGCATCCTTATAGTGCACCCTTATTATAATAGGGCACTAATATGAAATGAGTGTATTAGCACCTGTTTTAAGATGTGACGGCTGTGACTAAGTGTTATAGTGAAGTGCTACACATTCATATGTGCCCCTTAATAATTCAATCAGATAAATTTACTTAAAAAAGTCGTATCTAACTATACAAACATGTAATAAAATTAATCCCTGCTTACAAAAATAAATTGACTAGTTCAGTAACACTCTCCGTAATGAACTTTGAACCTATCCACTTTAATAACAACGAAACACGTGAGCAATATTACCGAATTAACTACAATTACTCGCCTATCTGCGATCTAAATTTATTTTATTTACCTTTTTCTCGATGTTTACACTAGCTGGCACTTAATCTGGAACGCTTTTAATAACATCCATATCTTATCTATTCTAAAGAGAAACAGTGTTTCATTGTTTGGATCTACCCACGTTGGAAATGATTGATTAGGATTTACGAACGGATACACTTTCAAGGACCGACGTCGATTAAAAATCGCCATTACGAAATCAGGGTTGGCGTTGATGGTAGTTTTTGTTTTCGTTGGTTTTTTTGCGGTTTTGATTATAACGGGTACAATGATTTACCGTATCGAGATATACGAGAGAGCACGGAAAAGTTTAACAAAAACCCTATTAAGGTTATCTATATTCCTGTCTAAAAAGAATATAATGGGTTTTGCAATGTGTGCATTTAGGTTATTAGAGAGTGAGTTAAAATTGGCGAAAAAGGAAACAAACATGATTTGCAGTTATAAACATTACTTTATTTTTCAATATAAGTTTCCTGGCATTCAAGGCACTTATCTCAACGATTTGTGAACAATTTTTGTAAAGAAAGTAATCACAGCACTATCTTAAATTCTCTCTATCTCTCTATTGTAAACTGGTAAATTGCTACAAGGAGTTAATAAGTTAGCAAGTAAGCAAATAAAGAGTAGATCGAAGTGAAATTTTGGTTTATAAAAGCGGCAATATTAAAATGTTTTTGAATTTCTTTAAGTGTTGAGACCTTGGCTATCATAAGCGAAGCCTTTGGGAAAGAAGCAATGTCGCAAGCTAGCGTGCACGATATAAAAAAAATTCGAGAAGGCCCGGAATCTGCAGAATATGGTGATTCGTTCGACTGACTATGTGTCGAAAACGACGCGTCAAGGTCCGTTGTGTTCGAAAGAAGATCGCGAACACCTAAATCTTGCATCTTGCACAGTGTTTATTTTTAGGGAGAACCCTTACGCTAGGGAAAAATTGCTCTTCGACAGGCTTTCAAGGATGAATACATTCTACCAAATGAATAGTTTAGCTTCAGATACAAACATTTATCTTTACACCAAGCAGTTGGACCGGCCACAGATATTTACCACTCGGTCATAATCGTATAAATTAACTTGGAACTTGTAACAAACCCAAGCAATTATTTTTCATCGAAAACAGGACAGCCTAGTCTCGAAGCTAATAAGTGAAAAAAATTCCATCCCTTATTTGCAGAAGATCACGTATCTAAGTTTACACTTCGATCAATGATTCTAATGGCCCGTGCAGATTCAACAAGTTATATTCGAAAATAATGCATAGTGGTCATTGGTGCTTATCAAATCTATCCCCTAATTTGTGGGAGAAGTAGCCTTATCAAATATCATCTCAACTCTGGTATAGCTTCTTCTAACCAGTCAAATGCAAAATGTTTAGAGATGAGACAAAATATCATACTCCGGACGACCACCAAAGATGACCTGACGAACAAGTCGACAACATCATTTCATCAGTTCGCAAACTTCCTGCAAGATTTCCTCTAAACATCTAAACGTGCGTACGTAATATAATAATAAATACCTTTCCAATAAAACCATTTCCAATATTTATACAAATGATACTAAAACTTTATCGGGACTACAAGGAATTTTACATGTATAATTATTGATAATAAGTTATCCGAGATAAAATAATTCTAGAAATATTTGGGACAGACCCTGTATACAAATGATATTTTGTGACCTTAAAATGTGAATTCATTAAAATGAATATCCATTTACCGGGTAAAAGTTGCATATGTGTAAACCATTTTCACGTCTTCATAAATAATTCAGACCCGTTTATATAAAGCAAACAGTTCAAAATAGTCCTTCTATTTAGAAAAACAATAATTCCACCCCCGACTATTTTGTCTGCACAAGCTCCATCGCTACCCCGCCACTCCCCTCCCCTCCCGCACCGTCATCGCGCGCCAGCTCGCATCGACCTATACCACCTGATCGTCCCCTGCCACCTTCGCCGGTCTCCGTTCCCCGTCACCCCGTCGCCGCCCCGTCGTCCGCATGCCTGCAAACTAGGAAAACGCCACGCTCCAAACAAAACAAACCACCCACCCTCCCGGCGGCAGGATCGCTGTTCCGCCGCCCACGCCGTGCACGTGCTGGCGGAGGGAAATTCGGCCGAACGGGAATGGCCGACGTCACCCGAACCCACCTCGCCTCATCCCCCCGGCCAGGCTGACCTCGGAACGGTGCCAAAGCACTAACTGTTGCCCGGGAAACCTTTTTAGCTGATGTCTGGTCGGGACTCCGAAGCCGATCCGGGTTTGGAACCGGCGCTGGATATTTTTTGTTTCGATTCCCTGTGTTTTCGGTTCGATCTGGAGACGATGATCGACACTCCACGTACGGGAGGGTGGTAGAACGGAAAAGGGTATAAAAGTTATTAAAAATCGGAATGCATAAACGAGTAAAACAAATCCACCCACACAGTTTTTACATTCTAGAGATTCTCGTCAAAATTATGATTTTTGAAAGATAATTTCACAATTTCTCACAAACAGTCGTTTATTCTGTTATTCTCTAATACCAGGATGTCCTGAAATGCTTTGAATATTTTGGTGAGTTCTAGCTGAGTTTCAAACTCTATTGCTGTCTTTGCGTTGGATCTTTATTCTTCAATGACTGTAAGAAATAGCCTCAAAAATGTTTATTTATAAAAATTATATACTATGGAAAGATTATTAAAAATACACTTTTTTTAATATTAAAAGTGGGATAACTAAGATTTTACCAGAAATGCAAATACAAACATTGACGTCACTTACAGTTTCCTAACCACCATTTCCGCAATCCAACATTTAAACTTTTTAGCACACTTCTACTTTATTTGGATCATTTATCTTATATTTTACACTCAAAAAAATGGTGTCGTGCAACCAACGGAAAGAAAAGATAAATGAAAAAATTAAACAGGGATTTTCAAGCCTAGAGGCATTTAAATTTGTCTACAATAGATTCGTCGATCATTCCTGTACTATGTGACCGTAACTGAGATAGTAATTTTAAAAAGAATACTAGAAGTCTTAGATAATTGAATGAGTATTCCAGACATACTAACCATGGAATGTGATAGAATGTTGAAGAACATTATATCATATATAAAGCTCGGCAAGAAAATGAATAAGCGCAGGATAAAACTCTAAATGATACCCAATTAAAGCACAATCGTTGGTTGGAAACTGTGAGAATAGAATTATTGAAATCAAAGTTGTATCAATCAAATCTACTAAAAAAATTTATGATGATAATATCAAGATACAGATGCAAATGTATTTGACATGCCTAACAAAGTATTCATTATATGTACGTGATGGTAACTACAACATAAAGAAGGTAAAATAAACATGAAGGATTTTTGATTTTGATTTATACAAATTACCTTGTAAAATTTGTATAAATAAAATGCACAAATTTTAATTTTGAAGCCTTTTTTAATAATATCTCATGAAGTACTTTATAAAATCTGTGCTTGGACATGCTAGGTACAATACTAGGCCTTTGCTCTATCTCTTTGACATTACTTAACTTATATATATATATATATATATATATATATATTATTCATTCTAATCGATCATGTGATCATCGATTGTGTGAGGGTCCCTAACGTAATTATAAATAGGTAAAAATTCAAACAAGTTGTGTATCTTCGTTCTAAAACAGAAACTGTTATATTATTGTATCTACGCTTATTAATTTTCATGTCGAGTTTTATATTGATATTATTTTTACTTAATGTTGAATATTAAATTATATTGTAAAATAAATAAAATAAAAATAATATTGTTATAATATTATTCTGCGTTAAAAATCGTGATTCCAGAAGCTAATTTCCGTGATATTTCGTACTTTTTCACCTCTGAATACAGAAAAATGCAGCACTGTAAAAGAGATGTGATCACACATGTGATCCTTAAAAATTGTTTAATGTTTATGATGTTAAGTGCTTAAGTAAACGACAGTGTCTGAATTGGTTGTCCGTATTCGTTCTGGAAATCGCGATGTTAAGGGTGAACATTTCCCAATGACAGGTGAAATTCTTCAAAATATCGAGATAATTGGACATATTTCGGACATAATTCATCCATAGTAGGAACAAAGTATCGACCATAATATAAATTAGAACTATTTACATAAACTGGATATCAAAATCCAATTCCATATAAATTATCAATAAGCATTTTACACAAAATGTTTCAATTAATTCAATTCAATTATTTAACTCTGATATAAAAAAAAGAATACGAAAAGCAATGACAATTATATTGAGATAAAATTATTTTTATTATTACAAATTAGTTGTAATATTAATAAAAATATGACTAGTATTAGAATTACCGAAAAGAACAAAATTATTCGTAATTTGGAAACTTGGCAACGTCGCATACACTTCAATATAGTAGAGAAAACCCATGCGAAAAATTCCACCGACTCACCCACCTACACCCTTTCTATTCAGACGGGGGTTGTGGAGAAAGAGGGGCCTCGCAGCGAACGTGGGTCGAACACGAGGAAAGGGTAGAAGAACGAAAGCTCGATGATGTAACACATCCGCCTTTCAGAAACGACGTCCCTTTCGAGGCAGGTGTTTCACCAGGAGTGGCATTCTGTTCCGCTATGGGTTCAGACCGGTTTGTTAGTCGAACGAGACGAAAAAAGACCAAAAAAAACGAAGAGATATTTGATAAGAATGCATTTTTTTGGATCGAGTTATTTTGTTACATCGAACACGAGGAAGAAAGGAAAAAAATGGGGTTAGTTTTTAGTAGCGTGGGGAACTATCGAACGAAAACGACTATCACCAGTTTAGTAATTTTTATCGTCGACTGTTTATCGCGATTAGTTGACTATTTCAATCGACTGAAACGGTCGTAACAGTTTTATACTATTTTTTAACGTTCTGGTTTTGATGTTCTTACCTTAACCTTGAAAGTGATGTGCTGAATTTGTACTTATATGTAAATATATTTTGTATTTCTTTGTAATATGATAGCAAAAAATAATGTATGGGTAGTCTTTGGGAACTCCAATTTTTAATATTATTTATTTATGTAACAGGATAAGAAGAACAATATTTTGATTGATTAACAGTGACAAATACTTTTGACTGCAGTTATCTTATCTCGACACTTATTAGGTCTCTTTTTTTATTGATTTTTTCAATTTTCTAAGTCTCTCGATATTTATTCAGGTCTTTTGAATATTATAATTTCGTTTATAAACTTCAATAAACGAATCAACGAATAATAAATTAAAATATTTCTAATTAACGATAAATACCACTATTATTTTATTTAAAAAGGGTGCGATAGTTAAATAATTGGTAAAGATTGATAGAGAATGTACGATAAAATATTTAGGGGTAATATATGTTAAATATAGAAACAATTTTACATAACTCAAATTAAACAAATATTTGAAACATAACAGAATCAGTAATTATATCTTTCCTTTTCTTTCCCAAAATTATTACCGAGAATAATTTATTGAGAAGAAGTAGGTGTACCTATAAGTTATTAAAACAATATAAAAAAAGTGAGAACACATTCGAATGAAACACAACTAAAAAATTAGTAACTATGAAAAATAATACTATAAAGTTGTTGAAAGGTATAGAGTGGAAAATAATAATGGCAGAACAATAAAATTTAAAAACGTTCAGAAGAGATTTTACGTAATGGTATATAGTTGGAAAGGTATATTTAGAAAAATAGCAGAATGTTTATAATGTTGTTCGTCCAATTATTGTAAAATTACAGCTTTCTCGACAAATGAACTTCAATAAAAACTAAACAACAATGACGTTAATTTTGGAAATTATAGCGTTCGTATTTTTACGGTTCCTTGTATGATACATAAAGATGTGAGAACGTTAATTTCAAGAATGTTATCATAAAATTTGTGCTATCAGATCTTCACAGGTACATCGGGGATCGTTTGGGATTTCTTCTATTGAGACTATTCCTGGATTGGACATTTTACGATCATCATTAGAAAACCCTTAATAGAGGTTTCTTTTCCAGAACACTTTTATGACATTTTCATGTTTCAATCCTTATTTCAAGCTTTCATCTTTCCTTGTACATCCTCTCATTGGTCTCCTTATTTAAATCATCCAGTATCTCCTTCGTAGTTTGAGATTTCAGAGAAATCTAAGAACCATGTGACGCCCTTTAGCAAAACGCCATCAAATGTCGCATTGGTTCGACCCACGACGAAGAGCTACTCATAATTAATGGTTATAGCATGAAAATGATATCAGGAAAGAAACTTACAGGTAACGATACATAATATCATGGTTTAATAGATTTTTTCAAGCCGTATTGCCTTGAATTAAACAGGTGGTAATCGAATGAGGCCAGGTCTGACAAATATATCGCTTGCGGCATAGCTTCTCATGTCTCAAGTTTTCAAACATTTTGAGTCACGTAAGCAATATCAGGTCGAATGTTATCATGCAGCAGCATAATTTGGCTGCTTATTTGTCCAGTAAAAAGCAATTTTAATTTGTGCAAAACAAAACTTTAACTTTGATTTCATTTCACAAAATGTAAAATTAATTGCATATCTAAACAACACTATAAAATTCAATGAGGTATAATCATCCCAATCAGGACAGTAAACACGCTGGGTAAGACCGGATATCCTCTGAAATGGTCTCTAAGTAGGTTATTGGCCAATCAATTGGCTTAATATCGAGAATCGCACACCCCAGCTGATAAAAAGTCTTTAGAATATAAAGAAAAACGTTGATAACTTAAACGTGAATAATTTTTATTGATATTCAAACGGAGAGAAATTAATAACGATGGTCAAACAAAAATAACAATGTAAAGTTATTTTTAGAGAATCGGATATTTTAAGATGTTGAATGATATTAGAAGCAAGCCAGAGAACGGATCATCCTTATTTATGTCTCGTAAACAATGCAAGAAATATCTGGCAAAGTTCCCAAGAAAAAAAAAGGAATCAAATATTTCACGAAAAAAAAAACAATCCGGTTAGCAATAACTTCCAGTCTAGACTTGGCATCTTTTCCTCGATTATATTAATGCAAATATTTCCACCGAAACCATAATTTTGTAACATCACTCGGCAATTACAGGGTTCTCTCGATGAAGCCAAACATTCACGAATCGATTTTTTAATTACGGTCTATCAGAAATTGATCGATCAGATAATTCGACGAGATGAACGTGGCAAAAACTATCGGAATAAAAAGAATGAATCGCTCGGAATTCGAAGCTGTTAGCCTTTTAGTTCGGGCTCTTGGCTTTTTTGCATGAGTATCGCGAAATAATAATTATGCAAAGCCTTGAACTCGGCGCTGTCGGTAATAAAAATGTAAATTAGATCACAGTACCCATTATTCCGCGCTCGTAGAACCGTTCGACCTTCAAACGACCTTCTATAATAGGCAACTGAAAATCTTGGAACAATATTGACAAATATATTTCGTTCAAAATGTGCCCCAAATGAATTTATGTATTATTCAATACGCTTTGGGTTTAAATTGAAATAACTGGAAGTGGTTTAGATATGGCCTGATAACCTTCCATTTCGGTAAAATTGGTACTACATTTTTACGAACACGTATGAAGACTATTTCTACATATACAGCTGTACAAAGTTGCATGTCAACACACAACAATATATTTTCATTATATATTGTTGTGTGTCATTATTTGTACTAATATTTTTTATTAGGAAGATATATTAGATTCTTTCACGTAGTGAAATCATTTGTTACTTTAAATAAACAGTTATGGGGAAAATTGGTACAGTATATGTTCATCTCATTAATATAAATATCTTAATTATTATGATTTCTGGAACTTTCTTCCATCGTTGCTGATGATATTTTTTTTCTTCTTAAGCATTTGAAAATCGTGTGCGAGCCAAACCATTCTGCATCGTTTTGAAGAAGTGGTAATCAGAAGACGCTATGTCTAATGAGTACGCTGAGTGGGGCTGGAATTCACATGTATTATTTGCTACTGGCATGTGTTCTGATACATGGAGTAACAACACTGTTTGCTCACAGAGTTTCAAGTTGAGATATTTTTTGTAATACCATATTTCGGTATAGATAGATAGGTAGAGACAGATAGTTGGATATTTTAGGACCGGTTATATTTTCAAGTTAGGATATTATTTTATGAAAGTACATTTCGTGATAATTTTACCTCATCTTTCCTCGTACCCTTCCATTAGTCCTCTTTATATAGTACATCTCGTATTCCGTCATACATTTTTTCTGCCAACGATTTTTGTAGATAGATTTTAGTCATGTTAATATTATGGATCTATCAGTGACTTTACCTTGGGTTTAATGTGGACTTTAAATTATGGATCTCGGCCATTGTTTACCTCCAATCAACATCCCATAGGACACTAATATTTAACAGTTAAAAAAGTCTATGGACTAAAACTGGCCAGCTGTCTTTAATTAACAGGTCAATTGAAAAGTCGCCGGCCTACCATAGTAAAACACATTTTTTTGGCAAAATTCGTTATTTTTATTCAACATAATTCCCTTCAAGGGTGATGAACTAAGTATAGCGATACTCCAACTTTTCGATACCACTTTTGTAGTACGATTTGTCCTTTACTTCGATGAAAATTTCTTCCCAGTGAGCATTCTTTTGAGATCTGAGAATAGAAAATAGTCGCTGGGTGGCAGATCTGAAAAATTCATGGATTTTTGCCATGGTTTCCACTGACTTGTGACACGGTGCGTTGTCTTCAAACGGCCCAATAACCCTATGTAATAGTCGCTGTTGATGATCCTTCCTTTTTCAAGGTAGTCAATGAAAATTATTCCAACCTTGCCAGACGACTGTTGCGTTTTCCCACGCTTTGGAGCATGTACAGTCCACTCGGATGAGTGTCGATTGGACTTCGGAGTGAAATGATGGAACCATGTTTCATCCATTGTCACATATCAACGCTAAAACTCGGGTTTATTACGCTTGATGATCTTCAAACACTGTTTTTGGTCAAAAGTAAGCTCGCGCGGCACCCACTTTGCACACAGCTTTCTCATACCCAAATATTTGTGAATGATATGATGTACACGTTCAGTTGATATCTTTAAAGCCTCTAGTATTTCATTCAGTTTCAATTTACGGTCATTCGAAATCATTTTGTGAATTTTTTTAATGTTTTCGTCGATAACAACCTCTTCTGGGCGTTCACTGCGATCACCGTCTTCGGTGCCCATTTCACCACGTCTATACTTAGCATACCAATCCTTGATGGTTGATTTTCCTGGGGCAGTGTTGGGAAATTCGGCATCAAACCAAGTTTTTGCTTCAACTGTATTTTTTCCCTTCAAAAAGCAATATTTTATCAACACGCGAAATTCCTTTTTACCCATTTTTTTCACAATGACAAAAGTTGCTTCACTCAAAATGCTATAATTCAGAAACTAATAATCCGACAGCTGTCAAATTTATACACGCATCTTTTGAGGGTTAGGGCTAACTAAAAACATAATGATTTAATTCTGGTAGCGCCATCTATGTGTCAGGTCGGGAACTTTTCAATAGACTTGTTAGGTCACTAGCATGAATAACATGATTACTGTCGTGTTAGATTGAATCATTTTACTTTATTTAAAATCATTTTACTCTGGGTAAAGAGATGAACAGTGTAATCGCTTATTCCTGCTGCTATTACTCAATTTTATCAGTATTTAGTTGTTCGTTGTGGAAGGTCGACCATATCAATGCTTCCTAACTACCACATCTCGACTTTAATTTTAATAACATGTACAATTCCCATTCCAGCAAGACTTCGATGACGATTTAATTTGAAGCACAAAATATTTTATTCACAACTATCTACAAAATCAATTACTTGTTCAAATTATTTTTCGCGTTATACGATTCTTAACGTTATTTGATGCCCTGGACTCAGATCTTCAATTCTTGCGTCAAGATTGATTCTAGTTTATAAGTTCGCGCATGGGGACAGCACTGTCCTGTTATAACAGCTGTCAGCAGACGACGTTGCATTAAACGTCATTTGGAACTTGTTTTTGTGCAGTCATTTTGCTTCGGAACGTGTGAAAATGCAGAGTCAACGTTTCAAAATCGATCCAATGTGTTTTTGATATGTTTGTGGATTTTATATGCTTGGTAAATGTGAAAAACCCATGACAAATTTACTCAAATATGCATATTTGCAATACTTTGGTTTTGCTGTAATAAACTACAAGCTATGGGTATATTTGTGAAAATGTATAAATTTTTAACGAAATAATTATAATGATCGCTATTTTGCTCGATGAATGTCGGTATAAATGGAATTAAATGTTTTTAACATAAAAATTGAACCGACTTCAAAAAATAAATAAGGAGCTCAGTAAAAATTAAAAAATAATCAAACTCAGAATTTTAACACAAAAAAACATTTTAATATAAAATATGTACCTAATAATCGTTCTAATAACTATGTAAAAATAGTTATAAACCTTATTTCACCTATCTACTAAACATATTTTATATTCCACTATATACACACAATTCAGCTTAATATCTACCCAAACCTACTTATCAATTTACAATATTATTTTAACTACTACCAACCCACCAGTTTGAAGTCGGTGCCGAACCCACAACACGTTCGCTGCCAACAACGCGCTGGCGCGTAATGTGAAGCTCTCATTGGACGCCAATTACGTTCCAGTGCGTTGTATGTGCGGGGGTCTTTCTAAACCTTATATTTAGTTCGGCATTAGCAGTGCGCGCGTGTTGTTCTATCGGCATTATCTGAAGACTATAGGTGAGTCATTTACGTGCTTGGTTTCGAGTTTTCTTTTTTGATTTATATGTATTGCAGAATTGCATATGGCGCGAAAAAATATCGATACATCAGGGCCCTCTCGTTCTAAGAGAAGAAAAATAGATATGAAACGTGCCCTGACAGATGTTGAATTAATAGAAATCTCGGAGGACGATTTGTCGGACAACGTAGATGAGGATTTTGATTCTGGGACCGACGAGTTTGTGTCTAACGGAAGTTCGAGTGATGAAAATTCGGAGGCAGATCTCGATGAAAATACGGAGCGAGTGCAAGCAACATCTCAAGGGCAACCTGTTTTAGAAGATATATCCTGGGACAGTGATTCAGAGTCCATGAATTTTTTTCCTTTTACGAAGATTGAAAATTTTGTGACACCGGTTACTGGAAGTGATCCTGTTGATTATTTTATGCACATATTAACCGACGGTTTCCTTGATGAAATCGTTACGCAAACAAACAGGTATGCAGTTGAATTATTTTTTCGACCTAGTGTCACAGAAAAAGCTCGTATAACTTCATGGAATGATGTGACTAGGGATGAATTAGTAATTTTTTTGGGGTTATTACTTCACATGGGGAATATTCGATTGAACCGCATTCAAGATTACTGGAAGACTGATTATCTGTTTGACTTCCAAGTATTTGCTCATAATATGAGTAGAAACCGTTTTTTAATAATACTGAAAGCCTTACACTTTGCACAAAACCCTCAGGAAGGCGAGGCAGCATCACCGGACCGTCTATATAAAGTTAGAAGCATTGTAAACCTTTTCAATACAAGAATGGCGGAAATTTATTACCCAGGTCGTGAACTGACTATAGACAAATCGATGGTCTTATGGCGTGGTCGCCTAACTTTTCGCCAGTATATAAAGAACAAGAGACATAAAAACGGCAAAAACTTATATATGTTAACGACACCTGGAGGGATAGTTTTGAATGTTATGGTTTGTACTGGCATGTTAGACGATTGCGGAAGAAAAGGACATGCAGAAAAAGTTGTTTTGAAATTATTAGATGGGTATTTAGGGGTTGGACATAGCGTCTTTATGGATAAATACTATAATTCTTTTAAACTGGCAAAATCTCTTGCCGACAAACAAACTCACTGCACGGGACCAATAAAATCAAACAGAAAATCATTTCCGCAGGAAGTCAGGAATAAAAAACTTAAAAAAGGCGAAACAGTGGCAAAATATTCAAATGGTGTTATGATAGGAAAGTGGAAAGACAAACGAGAAGTCTGGTATATCTCAAATGAATATAAAAATGATCTGAGGCAAATTCAAACTAGAAGGAGAAGACAAGATGTTGAAATCAAGTCTAAACCTCTGCCTATTATAAATTATAACAAGTATATGAGTGGCATTGATACGCAAGACCAAATGCTTGCTTATCACCCTTGTGAAAGAAAAACAATCAGATGGCCCTCAAAAATTTTCGTACATATTTTACAGCTTATGATGATTAATGCCCATCAACTTTACAATAAATATTCAGGCAATCGTATTCCAATCTACGACTTTCGTTTGTCTGTCATAAAAAGGTTACTAAAGGTTCCGTCGAAACCTACTTCCAGAGCGGTTATCAGCGAACATATATTGAAAACACGAGAGGAGAAGAAAGCAGGAAAGGTAAAGAGAAAGCAATGTAAAAATTGTTATTTACAAAAAAAAAGAAAAGACACTATTTATGTATGCACTGCATGTCCTGGGAATCCTGGTTACTGTTTAGACTGCGCAAAAATTAGTCATGAGTGAGTCAAGGTTTTTATTTATGTTATAAAGTAAAAATCTGTATTAACGTATCGTCGTTCATTTATTTCTATTGACTTCTCAATTTACTTGAATAGATATTTTGTTTGTTTGTGGTAACATTTACTTAGTTTTTTTTTTCTTGTTTTTCTGCTGAATATTTTTTATCTTATTTTAGTAGTTGATTCATACTCATTATATATATAGTTTTGTTATGGTATATTAAATTACATCTTCTAATCAACAATGTATTTTTCTATTCCGTCCATTTTAATAGGCCACGCGCTCGCGCGTTTTACGGCCATCGGCAATAAAATTTGACCTCAGTGACGATCACGATATGGCCAGTGACATTAAAAAAAATAAATTTTTGTCAAGAAATATTTAAATCTAGACTGGACATATGTAAAAAAATATTAGAAATATTTTACTGTTGTAATCAGAAAAACCGTAGTCGGCTTCTAACGAAAGTATTTGATCCCAGATCGGCAGTGAAAGTGTTTATTAGTAAATTATTGGGAGTTGTCCCAGCAAGACGTAACAACACAAGAACCACAAGAATACCTATCGATATGACTATACATATAACGCTATAATTTCCAATTTTAATATTTAACCGGTCAGTCAGTACTGAGACAGTTTCGACTTTTATTTAAGAAGCATGCTCTTCTTGTTATTGCTTGTATTTTGTACATAACATTCTTTTATTTGAAAGCTTGTACTAATAACAAAGACACAAACATATTAATTTTCTATCAAAAAATATTTAAATCTAGACTGGACAGACATTAAAAAACGTTATTAGGAATATTTTACTGTTATAATCCGAAAAAAACGTAGTCGGTTTCTAGGGTAAGTATTTGTTTCCAGATCGGCAGTGAACGTGTTAACCCTGATGAAGCAGCATGCAGCAAGTGTTATTCACAACTTTCTCGGTAAGAACATATCACCAAATTACAAACAATTAATGCTCGAATGTCTCTCAAAATACGATTTCTTGATTTTTTTCCATCAAACTTGGGCGGCACGTGTGACAAGCTTGAGCGGCGACATCAAAATCTAGCGAAAATTGAAAGGGGATATTAAGGATTTTAGGACGAAGGCATTATGAGCGATTACTGTTGAGCTCTAATACATGAAATAGATACCAAGCAGTATAGAAGACTGGGTTCAAGTTCTGTTCATTTATGATGTATACTTTTTAATTCAATAAATGTCCGTTAATTGACAAAAATGGTAAAATAATTAATTTATTGAATATTTAGAAAACTAGAACCAATTTTGTAAAACGGTTCAAAAAACACTAATGAATCATATATTCTTTGTTATTGTCTTCATTGTCCTGTAGCATCTTCTATAAATACTCTCATGTATAGTAACAATTGAAAGCTAGTTTAACATTGATTATGTATTTGTATTTTAACTATGGATTTAATATCACAAGACTGAATGTCATCATTACACTTGGACATAGTATAAACTTATCCAAAGTAAAACAAATATTATATAAAGTTCAAACTGAGCCGCCTCGGTCTTACGAAAGAGAAAGAACAAGTGAACCTCGGCTCGAAACAGACCAGGAACAAGTCGAAAGTTACCGGAAAAATTCCACCGCGAGTAAAATAAAACAACAAACTTTTCCTCAACTCTCATTTCGTCCAAAACAAACCATTATTGCCCCCCTCGACCTATTTCGCTTAATTCAAAACACGCCTCCCCCACCCCTCTCAGCGAGAACTTTCCCGTCGCCGAGCCCCTTCTTTATTACGTAGCGCCACGGCGGCCTCCCCGCCCGCACCGAGCGCGATTAAAATTCGCAAAGGCGTCCGGGTGGGCGGACGGGACGGCAGGGAAACCGACGTCGATTCGGCAACACCGCCGTTATAACTTTTGCTAGGCCGACCTCGATCCTTTTCGACGACATGATTACATCAAAAGCTTCCCCCGAGAACAGCCGAAAAGCGCCAAACGGCTGGGGCTGACTGGCTGGAAGGCTGGCGGACGAGGAAGCGAGAGAACGAGCTAGCGAGAAGGGGGGGAACGGTTCCGAATTGGGGTGGGTGAGGGGAACGGAACGAAGCGTAGTTCGGTTTGGCGGGTGACGGGAAGGGGAAAAGGGGGTATTGGTGGCGGCGGCGGCGGCGACTGCTGCTGCTGCTGTTACCGCCCCTAAATGAATCCGTCTGCTGCATCGGGGTAAAGTTGCCGTAGAGACAAAACGATTAAAACAGGGACGTAACAAGATAATTTCTCCTGAAATAAATTGAAAATTACATCGCTTCCAGAGATATGTGGATGTAATAGTAATTTTTTGTGTGAAGTGTAATGTTTTATTTCACGCGTTTTAGAACAAAGAGGAGTTGATTACCCCATGGTTTTAAACATTTAAATGTATGACTTATTAAAAGGTAAATATATAAGGAATCACGTATTATTTTCAACAATTAAACAATTGTTTCAATATTAAAAACGGAAAAAGAAGTATCCACCACAATAAACCTTAAAAACATCTTGGGGAAAGTTAATCTAACTAAACTCGAGGAAGCCAATATCCACTTCCAATTTTCTGTTATATAGCATTACGTGCTGCTCTTAAATATTCCTGCTATGTAAATGAAAACATATTTCACAAAACACTCAACCACATTGATGACAACACCTTGTTGACAAAAATCTGTGAACATATATTGGCCTATAAATTATTTTTAAGGATTTACAATAGATGATGTTGTTGTGTATTAAATCGCGTCGGGTGTATTTGTAACCAACATCATGTCACTTTACAATATGTATCATTTCGTTGGAATTTAAACAAAAAAGTGCCTTCAATGTGTTGAAAATGTCGAATTTGTACCGAGTAAATCGCACTTACGGGAATATTTATTTTTACTTCATTCTGAAGAAAAAGACGACCGAAGGTAATGGCTCCATCGATTTCAACATGTGAATACTAGTTTTGACGGTTTAAAAATAGTAATTTTGATAGCAAAAACAAAGAGCGTTCTCGACAGACAAAAAATTGAGCATTTGAAGGCATTACTCAGTGATAAACGTTCCTCAATAAAATCCAAGAAGAATATACAAAATTATTAGGGATAACACAAGAAATCATTTTCATTCGATGAAGGATATGGGAATTATCCAAAAGCTTGTATATTTTATGTCATACGAATTTGATGCCAAGTGACATTGAAAGGCGTTTGGTCATACTGCTTCAACGCTAAAATCGGGAACATTTTTTCGTCGCATTGTTACTAGTGATGAAAATGATGATGTCCTCCTAGTCATGCATCACCATCAACGTCAAAACCGAATATCTATGGCTCCAAGCTAATTCTCTGTATTTGGTTGGATTAGGTCGATGTGGTATACTATAACCGGTTAAAACCTAATGAATAATAAAATTATCTATGGGAATGGTTATCAGCCACAATCAAAGCATTTGAGTCTAACACTGCGCGAAAAACGGCGTAATACGAGCAAAGACAAAGCAATGTTATATTTCAGCATGATACCGTTCGATCATATGTTGTAAAACCGGTGAAAACAAACTTCAAAACATTAAAATGGGAAGTGCTACCCCATCCGTCCTATTCTCTAGAATTTGCTCCTGCAATTTGCTGCTAAAGACCAAAAGGGAAAAGGTCAAACCAAATATAGCAATCTTTACAAATGAATGGAATTAAGTGGAGCATTGAAGGAAATAATCGTACTATACAAGGGAAAATGTATTTCAGACAACACTCAACCACAAACAAACGTCATTAGTTGACCAATGTTACATTGTCTAAAATAAATAGTCACGTATTGAAATTGTATATCTGCTAATATAATCTTCAAATATTAGCGATTCTGCATCAGAGTATGTTTTCTTTTTCTCCATTATAGCTTTGAACACAGTTAGCCTCATCCTAAGAGATAAACTTTATTAGAAAAATATTTTGTATTTTTAATTTAAAGAATTTTACATCGACTATTCTTGGCACATGATGACGTTGTCGTAATTTCAACAAGTTGTCGGGATTAATTTCAAGAAGTATAAAATAACAAGAAACCTAGCGCAACGTTGAAAAAAATGTATGCAGATGTGGAATTAAAGGTTTAAACGGAACCTAATTATCAATAGCGCTCCCTAAAAACTGAAAATGCGAATAAGCATATATATGAATAATTGGAATAATTTTAAACATGTGGAACGTTCACCTCACGAGGTGAAAAGTATTCACCTTAAAAGGTAGACAAAAGCCCCCGTAGATTATCATAGACAATAATTTGAATAAAATACATTCTACTAATTTTTCTGAATAAAGTTTCAAAATTGCAAAAAAATTACAAATTAATCCTTACACTCTATACTTGGAAACATTTAGTTTACTGGGAAGTCACACCCAGCGTATTCAACTACCATTGACCTTTTCGATTATTATTTGCTCCTAGCTCGATCGATGCGATTGTCCGACTAGATCATTCCTCCATTTTTATTAAAATGTTTAATGCATTTAAGACTACTTGAAAGGCATGTTTGTGTTTCTGAGATAGAATTGATGAAAAATATATACTTAATAAAGCCATCTCTTTAAATATAAAAAAACCTCCCAAGAAATAAATTAACAATGATTATATTAAAAGACAGAGATTATGCTGATTAATTTTTCATATTTAAATTGAATAACTTTATCCGATACTGATCTGAATCTCGCTGCCATTCAAATCAATCCTGATACCTACATCAAATACCAATTAATTAAAGATTCCTTCAGTATAAATTCCCGATGGGCTTAGACGACCGAAAATAAAAAACTCCCATTTACCCTCCAAAGAGCGGAGTTTCTCCCCAGGGACCTCGCACGCGTCGTCTTCTACTGGAAGGCCCGGAAATCTGCCCCCCTTCCGCTGCTCTCCCCTCAATGCCGTTCTCATTCGGTGTCGCTCTTTATCCCGCGTTATTCCTCCTGGCCTCCATTTTTCTCCCGTCCCCCCGCCTCGATTCCCCGCGTCCAAGCCGTCCACCCCTCCCAGTTCGCTCTGAAATTTTTCCGACCGAATTTCCACGTCCTTGGATTTTCTGACGACGACGTCAGAGTCAGGACCGGACTTTTTCGGTAATGGCAAAATTGAAAATAGTTAAAATATTTATTTTCTGTTTCTTGTTTCTTATTGTTGTAACTCTTTCTCATTTATTGATAAGTAATTTACGGGCTCATTAACGTCTCATTCTTTTATTTATTCTTCAGAAGTAAGGACAATGTATCTAGAGAAATAATTGTTTACATTATATCTGGTTGTTAAATTTTTTTGTTAGATCTTAAAGACTGTTTCTTACTAATTAGCGTTTATCTGATATGAACCTAATGCTCAACAAAGCCTTTACTACTAAATGACCAATGACCGATTTAGAGACCACTAATATGAAGAAAAAATCCACTTGCAGTCGTCTGATCTTATCCAACTTGATCTACCAAAAATATAAATTATATCTACACATTGGCATTAGAACTACCAGGACGACCTGGTCGCCGTGATCACTTCATTTCCTCAAACAACAAAACCATCAACACACTAATAATAAAAAGTCAGTAAACAAACAAATAAATACTATGTTTACTAAATGACTGTAAGGAATAAAATTTTAAATTGTTGTTAATTTGAAGTACTGAGATGGTAATGGTGTTAATTTCATTGTTTTCATCTCATTATTTTCGCATTGTATTTATTACCGGTAATTAATAATTTCTATAAAAATAATCTATAATCACTTTAATTTTCAGACATCTACTACAAAATAAGATGGGTATATTGCTGCACATTTGATTAAAGTATATCAATATAAAACTTTCGTAGATTTTTTTCATTTTGTTAATTCAAATTAAAAGTGAACTGAAAAAATATATTATCTTATTCGAAATAAGACAATGTAAAAAGGAGCCTCTTTCGACTTATTACTTTGGTAGACATTAGTAAAGTATTTTTAAAGGTAGTATTCAATGCAAGGAAAACCTACTGGTTAATCAGCATGAAAAGCATCATGCCATGTTTTTACAATAATAGCATAATCTTCCCAACAAATTGTGGAGAAAACTAAAATTAGATGTCACAAAACTTGCAGTATTTTCATTTTGCCTATTCTCTAAAACTATCATAAAAATGAATTTATTGGATAACATCACATTGTTTTATCCAATCTATTAGAAATACATTTTACAAGGAAATACATCTGGGGAATATAGTGACACTTACAACAATTCGCACTGAAGTACGAATTTCTGTACTGAAAAGCACTGATTTTTCTTGCGGTTTTTAGAACCCTGTATGAGTAACAATAATAATTTGAATTTATTGTTTTGGAAAAAAGAAGGGAAACTATCAAACTTCAGATCCAAACGATTTTTTGCTCTATGTCATTAAAAATTTTTTTTATCAAAGACAAAATGAATCAACGAATCAAATATACAGTTTTCTCCATGTTAACATTTTTGTATGAAAAACACAGATTCATGAATTAATGACAGAACTTAATTTACAAAATAATATAAGAAATGATAACTGTGAATCCATCAGTTATCCTGCATATTATTTAGATGGAAAATGACAAGTTTAACGCATATTTACATGCTTTATTTATATAAGCAGCTTATCTTATATGTACCATAGGCAAATCAAAATAAATACTAAGCGTTATATGTCGAAGCCACGCCTCCATACTCTTCGACCATTGTCTGCACACCAGCTGAATAGTCATAAATCATCCGCACGACTGATAGTAACCTATCTTCCCAATGAAATCAATAAACCCTATTTATACGACGTTATAAATCATAAATATCGCTAAAACCACCAGCTTTCTGCTGTTACCTATGTAAATCGCCACCCACATAGCTTACTTGCTTAGTAATATCTTTAGTTAATGTTTATCCATTATGAAGCTCTAGGGGCTTCTGTTGATTTCTTTTATTTTGATATTATTGGAATACCTCTAAATATTTTTAAATATTATTATTATATTTATTAATTATATTATTTATTTTATTTTTTATTATTTAATTATATTATATTTATTAATTATTTAAAATGCATATTGACAATTTTGCAATCAACAATGGATACAACTTCTGTTTGCCAACCGATGTAGCTATAAATCTGATTTCTCTTTCTATATATATATATATATATATATATATATATATATATATATATATATATATATATATATATATATGTATGTGAAAAAGCTGAATTATTTGAATTCCAACCGAATGAAATAGAATCAATGGATACAACTTCTGTTTATCAGCCGATATGGCTATAAATCTGATTTCTCTATCTGTATAAGCCTAAGTTGTAGAAAATTTTAGCTTAATTTTATTTTAATTTGGGAAATATACACATGCTGATGTATTTATCCTATACTTGTTTTGCTTCTGTAATGTGACAAATTTATTTTAACATCGAGAAAAACTAAAAAAAACTACATTAATGTTCCCCAGAGAGAGTTTAGCGACTCTGCCAATAATTGATATCTACCAGAGGATGTAGCAACCACCTTAGATGTAGTTTTTATTGATATTTATTCAGCTTTCGACTATATACACTAGCCGTAAAATTGGGCAGCTTTAGAAGCTAAAGATATTCTCCTAAAATTTCCGTTAGTTCCATTAGAGATGAATTTGAAACTTGTTTTATAGTTACGTAGTTTATACATAGTTGATGTAATAATTAGAAAAACCTTTGATGTTGATTATCGCTTATGACAGTATTACATTCGCTGAGACTGCGATGATTTTTATTAGTATTAATTCTCAAGCAAGGATTAAGACCAAATTATTGGCAACTGAAGCTGCTGTTGTAATGGGAGCCAGTTCAGCAAGTTCGGGGGGTTTCAAGTACCCCGGAAGAAATAGACAGAATACTGGAGAAGAAAGTGGAATACTGGAGAAGAAAGACATCTATTACTGGAAGTTATAAATCGAATCGTTCTAGCTGACAGTGCTTTGTTTATCTAAGATGGTACACAGGTTTCTAGACAGAAGAGCAGAAAAATCACAATTAAAATCCAGTTATCGAACATTTATTTTGCCAATTCTTCTGTACGGCTTTGGCATTTTACAGTAAGATACTGTTACAGTCTGGCATGTGTAAGCTTTAAATGCGATTTTTAAGGTAAATATTTAAAATAGTTTTAGTAATATATTTTAGAAAATATACTTCTATCTGAGATTATATTAGAAATGAAATAATTTGTTTAAGATGCGACAATCAGTCCACAGTTTAAAAACAATTCCAGAAACGCAAAATAAGGTAGGTTGAACATGTCTGTCGAATGAAAAGTGAACGAATTTCACACAAATGTTTAACGAAATATCGCTTTTGTATGAAAGATGAAGCAAGCAACTCTAAAAATGACATGGTTCACAGTTTTAAAAAATTGTACAATATTCGGTGAAGAATATTCGTTCTAAGTTCTATGGCGTAAAGTCTTAAAAAGGAATTAACGTCTGTTAAAGGGAGACGAAAATAACTATGTTACAAAAACGCCAAAATAATTCATCCAGTACCATGCTGTTATCCGGCTAGTACATTTAACATTGGCCACAACTCTCAATAATATAGTAAACACCACAAAACAACTAAAAAATTCCATAAATAATTTATATTTCTATCGTATTTTGCTCCCGAATAGAAAGCCATAAAGATACCTTAAAAAAGCGAGATAAAACTACAGTTGTTCGAAGTCAGACGTCTGGCGTTCTGAATAGTTTTTTACATTTTCTCTAGTAAATTTCCTTTAAATGGCAACATTATGTCGTTTAATGTTTTGTCGTTCAATCAGAATAACATAGTTGTTTAAGGTTGAAATACGTTTTTTATTTAATAAGATGAGATTATGATTTAATAATTAACGAGCGAATGAGAATATTCTCAGATTGATCCTTTAATTTAGTTCAAAATGTCATCAGTTTGTTATTTTACCAATTTCAAATGAAACTACAAACAAAATTCCTTTGTCATGCCAAAATATTTCCGGGCGATTTTTCAATTTCAACTCTCTAGAACTGAAATATTTACATCACTCTTTAAGCTTTAAGAAGAGTAAACCCAGACCTCTTGGGCTATTTAGGGTGAATTACAATACATTATATGAACATTAACAGCTTAAAATACTACACAGTAGAATATATACAATAAAATTTTTCAATTACACAATAATAAATGTATGTTACAGGTGTTGAAGTAGGTCTATGGTCCAGTGTTGTCGGCATCTCAAGTTGTCTCCTCAAATCATCTCATCATATTTTTGGCAGTCCAGTAGGATGTGTCTGACGCCAAGTTGAATCTGGCACAAATCACATAAGGGCGGGTTTTGTCCCTTCAACAAATATTCATGTGTCAGTTTACAGTGTTACATGTTATTATGGTCTATAGATTGATAAAAGATCCTCTTGACTTCCCATAATTTATTGTTTTTTATGAGAAGGTCCCATTCTAATTGGGTCAATTGCCTATTTAGGCCTTTCATATAGACTTTGGCATCTTTTTTGCTAAACAGTTCGTTTAACTTGATTGACTTCCCTACTTGCCAGATGGTCGGCTCTTTCGTTTCCAGATATTCCTTTATGGGAGAGGTATGTTATTCTTACACACCCCTAAATTGTAACTTTGTCTGTATCTCTCTGATGTATGTGACCAGAGGGTGGACTGTCCTTGCCGATCTTAATTCTCTAGGGAACTCATAGAATCCGATACTACTAGTATGGATTCGCTAATTTGTGATTCTTCCAAGGCAGATAGGGCCATATATATAGTCAGCAGGTCCGCGGTGAAAATGCTAGTCAATGATGGGAGCCAAAAGTGTCTCTCGAGTAGACTAGATGTATAAGCAGCCCCCCCCATAGTTCTCACGTTTTGAACCATCCGTGTAGATGATAAAATGATTTGAATAGTTCTCTTCAATAATCTGTCTAAAGAAGATTTTTATTGTAGAAGAGCTATTTGTTTCTTTATTCAGAACCTTCATAGAAAGGTATATGTGTATTCTTGAAAACTGCCATGGTTGTATATTAGTGATTCTACATAAAAATGTGGAACGCTTCACGATTTTGCGTATCATCCTTGCGCAGGAGCCATGCTAATCTTCTCTGTATCGTTCCAATTTTAGTATATGTACCGCCGAAGCGAGTACGAACGAATATATAATCCACAAGCAATAAAAATAGCTTAGAAAATGTATTCTTATAAACGACGTTCAAGTAGAACATTTGAAAGAGTTTTCAGTTTTCAACAGATAGAGTATCAGAAACTTTAAGCTACAGTCCAAAAAGTAATGAGTTTACTGACAGCTTAGATGCGAAATAGTTGATGAGTTTTCGATTAATTGCAAAGTTTGAGATGTGTAAATAATGTTTTAATATTTTTGACATACATACATGACTTTTTTTATTTGATACTGTGTGTGTTTTATTTATTACCAACATGTCATCACATAATGGCTGCGAATTCAAATTTTGCTTACATTTTGGAACACCTTTTATGTATTTCAGATACGAGTTAGTGTCAATCAAAAACATTAAAATCCAATGCAAGACAACTATAAACTTATCTGAACTATAAAGCGAATATTAAACCGTCCTCTTCAGCATTTAGTTCGTCTCTCTCTACAACCCCATTCGCCCATAAAACTGAAACTATTAAAACTTTGCGATGCAAAGTTGGTCTGGTCGAACTTTTCCCTTCCATAAATCCCAGTTATCTACACGAAACTTTCCCGTCAAGCAAACTTCTTCGAAACTAACTTTTCAGTCGATAAAATGGAACTTTTTAAACTTTCTGCCAGTCTGCTAGTTCGAAACGGGAGCAAACGTGAGGTGGTCCACTGTTATGACGTTCTGTATTATGCATTTACCGCTAACGTAAATGGTTAGTTTAAAGATCCCAACACAGGAAGAATAATGTATATATTAGAAGTTTTAATCGTACATCATAGCAAACAAACACATGAACAGAACTGACCTACCAGCTATAGTTCATTTCCGTTAAATAAAACACGTTGTTCGCAAGGGATAGTAAAATATATTTATTCGAAGTATTGGCCATTTCGCCTATCTCTCAGGCAATTTTGGATGCCAATGGAAAATAACAGCCATTGAACTAAAAAACATTCACAGATTCATACAATTATAGGGCCATTTTTTAATTTTTTAAAATTCCTGTCTGCGTGTGCGTGCCTCGATACAAAAAGGTGGTAGTTAGTTTTGGTATGGTAGCCAAGTCTGGACAATACGGCGGGTGTGATAAAATTTCCCATTCAGGTGATATCAATAATTCTTTTAGTAGTTTTACTGAATAAAATTATTATTTTGCTGCATAATCACCTTATCTGGTTTTTGACCTTATTGTGGACGTTTTTGATGAATACGTAGTTTAAATTGTTCATTTTTTGAGGATACATTGCTTAACAAATATCTCCAGCATATGCGCACTATCCTGCATAAAAATCACAGAAAAGAATAAACTATATTGTCTTCCTTTTACAACGGCGGTACATTATTTTCGAGTCGATTGGTGCAGTCGATTTAGAGAAATTAAAACAACAAAAAAATCTGAAATATTTAAATTTTGTGTTGCATTAATAATTCTATAGCAATAATAACTAAATTGTTGTGTTATTCTTGGTGGTTTAACTTACATTGGTTTTAAAATATGGAAGAACAAGGGTGAGTGCAGAATGTAAGATTAAATTTTTAAGTTATAAAATCTAAACGGCATCAATTTTATTTATAGTAGGAATGTTAGGTAATAGGAATAGGTATCAACATATGCCAAAATTTAATTGTAACAAGAACAGAGAAGAAAATGATTCTTGTTGTGTTGGAAGTAGTTGAGTCATTAATGAGGTTGGTCCATCAAGAATAGTAGCAAAAATTGTAGTAACTAGTAATATGTAAACATTTAATTTAAACATAATGTATTTTAGTAATGATTCAAATTTTAATTTATAGGTGAGATGTAGCTAGAATTTGTTGAGAGTGAAAGTCGAAGAATGTGAAATTCAGAGAAGAAGAAATTAAACAGCATTTTGCTAAGAACAGTGTACTCTGATACTATGAAACAATTAAATTTACTAACAAAAGTAGACCTGGATTAAATAAACAAACTATAAATCTATCAACGACATCCTAATGATCTAATGACAAAGAAAATACAATGCATTATTATATAAGTGTTCTTTCAGCCTAAAAATACGATCATCCATTCGTTTTAGGCTAGTAAATTTATATTATGGTCGAAACCTCCAGGTAGTCAATTCATTAATGGGGTTTCCGGATCAAGAATAGTAGCAAAAATTGCAGTAGCTATTATAGATATTTGGATATTTTTAGAATAATTTTACTGTTTTCATATATAATGGTGGCTTTTTCGTTTGTTTTTAACTATATTGGCTGAATATTATCTAAACGATTTTGGTCTTTTTTATGGTAATGTATATTTATATGGTTCTTGAGTTCATGTTAATTGTTCAAATATGTATATTAATTTAAATATGGTGCTTTTATAAAAATAGAAAGGCATATAGAAAGTATTTTTATTATTTCATTTTATTCAATAAATTTTTAAATAGAATGTGTTATTTAAAAAAAATCAATGTTTATTTCCCTCCTTATATATAGTTTCAACATTAAATCACTATTTTTCAAATTTGTGCATATCTATTTATAAAAAATAATCTATGTATAAAAAAGGGGTAAGTAAATGAAGCTGTATATAGACATACGCCAAACTTTAATTATTCTCTGTTGCAAAAATAAATGGAGCCCAGTAAGCGCATGCGCTAAATCCGGAGATATTTGTTGGTTAATGTATCCTCATTTGTTGTCAGTAACGTGTTAACTTTCTCCAGATTTCAATAGTGCAATTCAGCATCTTTTTCGGAAACGTTTTGGCCTACCAATTTATTTGCCTTGAATGATCATCGAAGCCTCTACCAGCAAACGATGGCTCTCAGCGACCTTTTTCTTTTGATGAAACAAGAAAACTAATGCACATGTTCGGGCATAAAATTAGACTTTTTCAAAAAAAATTACCAATATTATATCAATAACGTTGTTATTTTGGCAAAACGTAACTCATGTGTATTTTTAAATCATAACACTGCATACTTATGGCTAAAATTAAAAATAACTATTATGACAATAAATAAATTAATAAATTAATTATGTTCGATAATATAAAGCTATCATAATTCTAAATAAGTTAAAATTTCTCATTATCCATTTTTTTGTCTTTAGAGCTTTATATCCAAATAAGACAATTTCGATATATTATGTGTTTAGGTGCGTAAGAATATTCATCCGTAGTATTTATTTGTCGTATACTTACTACTACTTTTTTAATATATTTTACCTTTTACCAAATAGGGGTTTATCTGGAGTGGACCTACAGTTTAACGTGGGCTTCGAACCACGGTCCTCAGCATTAAGCCTACCGACTGGCCAGTGACAGTTGATCACTTAGAAATCATTTCAGAAGACACCCGGTCTTACCCAGCCTGGTTACTGGCGTGAATGGGATCATTTTCCTTCTCGAATTCTACACTCTTGCCTAGGATAATCACAAATTTTAAACAAATAACAAGCATACATTTACGACCATGCCCCAGCAGGATTCGAACCCGCGGCTATCGCAAGAGTAGGAGGATCACCTTTACCACTGCGCCACTAAACTTACTACTATTTGTTGGAAGGAAAATGGCCGTGAACAGAAACACTAGTTGACGTAAAACTTGTTTATTTGATGTTAAAATTACACTTGGTCGATGGGAGGATTGAACGGATAATTAGGTTAAGGTTGTCCCGGATATGATGGATATAGGGCATGGAAAGAAGAGAAAAGAGAGAGACGTAGGAGAGACTGATCTTTTATAGCCTAAGATAGTATGCTACCAATCATTGCACATTGCCAACGTATGCTACCAATCATTGCACATTGCCAACCATAGAATCATGTGTGGCTTTATATGTTGTGGCCTTAAAAGTGGCGATTTTAATGTTAATGGTAAATAACGGTCTGGAGGACTGGTTCTGGAGGAAAAGTTCGATACCTTAAGCCCTTAAAGAGCTGTGAAATGGCTTAGTAGTTATATCAACTGCATGTGGTGGTATCAGTATGGTGTAGTATAATATAATTAGTTGTCGATTAAACAAATTGAACGAGACGTATTATTGCAACAAAAACCCAGTAACTAATATCGTTCTTTCGACACGGTACCATCAAATTGTCAGAAAAATAGGAGCAAGTTATAGAAATTATAGAGAATGTCTTTACTAATTCATACTCTACCTATTTTTTTTAAATAAAAGTGAAAGCTCTCCCTAAAGTGAAAAACAAGATGAGAATACATGATGGTCTTATAGCCCTTGTCTTAGATTACCTTGGTATTTATAAATTTCCAAACCCTAATATGAAATATTATTTTATACAAATTTCATAACGTCCATACAAAAGAACCAACTTGAACTAATATAATTTTATCAAAATTATAGGATACTAAGCTAAAATATATTTTGAACAACTTTGGAGTTATTCAATCAGGTCAAGCTCTCTTCTTTATCTTGAAAAGTTCAATATCTATTAATTGAATATATTTGAAAAAGAGATAATCTTCCCGGAATAATCCTGTCGGTTCCGCCAGTTTTAATTTGTTTGAGAAAATCGCACGTTTAATAATAAGTAATAAAGAAATTAGTTTTAAAGATTTTTTAAAATTTGAGTCTTTATTATTAAAAATCCATACAATGTATTTCATTAAAAATCCATCAATATCCGCTATTCCCAACTTTCGGACAATTTACGGATTCTATCTTAAAAGAACGATGTATCTTTTGTAGTAACCAGAAGTAGCAAGGTCTGGAGAATACGCGGGTGGGATAGCACTACCCATAATATAGTTTTGCAACATGTAGTCCGGCCGTTTTTCGCGCAATGCTCGATTCAAACGCATCAATGGTAGTCGATAGCATTCTCCATTGCTGGTTTCATTAGATTTTATTAGCTCATAGTATACCACACCAAACAGATTTCATCAGAGACAGGTTTCGCCTGTGATGTTGATACATGATTAGGTGGTCCTCATGATTGTTTTCTCCTTAGATTATCGTAATGAACTTTTCATCACCAGTAACAATAAAATGCAAAACACTTTTCCGATTTTGCCGGTGAAGCAGCATTTCATACATCACCAAACACCTTTCAATATATCGGGTTCAATTCATATAGCACCAAATATCCTAGCTTTTGGAACATTCCCATGTTTTTCAAACAATTGGAAATAATTTCTTGTGTTATTCTCAACAATTCTGCACATTTTTATTGAGTTTTACATGGATCATCATTAATGAAGATTATCTTGAAATCCTCGTCTAAAATTGTTTTTGCTTGTTCCGAAAGCCACTTCAAAATCGCCCCTTTAAAAACGTTAAAACCAATTTTCACATATACCCGATGCGATTTAATACACAGTAACACCACTTGTTGTAAATTCTTTAAAATTAATTTATAGGTCTGATAAGTAAAAATAATTTGTTTTAAAAAACCTAACATATAATTTCTTATATTGACGAAATTTACCAAAGACTTGGTAAAAGGGCTCAAGGACACAATCAAAAAGCTTAAAAGTCCCCATAGAGTTCTGTCTGTCTCGCCGGCTCATTTTTATTGTTTCCGTCATCTTTACGGTACATCGTAAACCACCGAATATAAGTGCAGATGTAAAAACTCGATGGCGGAATCGCTTTACGAACACTTAACCTCGAGGTGTGCCGTTTTTACGACTCAGATCCGGCGTAATTTTTCTTTATAGTCGTTGGCGTAAAACTGTATCTGTTTATGCGACGAAAATTGACACAATGTTGTCGGGAATCCTTTCGGTTCGTCTACAAATCTTCAAATGTACCAACGACAATGACAAAAAAATGTGATATCATTATGGTGAATTAGTATTTATGTCTTCAATTAGTTGATTTAAATACATGAATTTTAAGAACAATTTAACAATTGTATATAGTACACTATATAAAACTAAAAATATTCGAAACAATCGATTTTAGAAAAACAGTGAATCTAGTCGATAGTCAAAAATAGCTTACTGTTTAAAAAAGGAATTGAATAATGATCCCAAATGTGTTTCATCGTAATATAATAGTTGGAATAATAGAAGTAATTGGTTTATTTTTATTTTACTGCAACGTATACTTATGGATGTTTTTTTAACCGTCTTGTAGGAATGTTCGTCGGGTCGGTCGGTCGGTCGAAACGTGTGGCTGCCGCTGCGGTTATCTATCAGAACACTCACTACTATTTTTGGAAGGAATTTGCACGGGAACTAAAAACACTGGTTGAATCAAAGTTGTTTATTCTAACTCACGATTGATACATGTGGTCGATGGGAGGATTGACAGGATATTAGGTTAAGGTGAAGGAAGTACGGTAGCGCTGTGGAAGTGGTACTGTTACAGGGGGACGGTGATAAGAAAAGAGAGCGAGACGTCGTCGTGATGGCCTTTTAAACTCCAGAACTGCATGGTACCCATCCATCGGCGTTGCCAACCTTTGTAGTTATTGATGGTGAATTGGTGGTGGCCTAAAGGGTCGTGGCGGTCGCCACATAACTCCCCTCCTAGTGGAACAGCCGTGGAACGTACCTATACGTGGTGCAAGTTCCGGAATGCACCCGCAATCACGCAAACAAACGCCCGGGGACTGCTGATGAGATGGGGATCCCAACCTGAGCGAGGAGTTTTACGGGATCAGCTGCCATCGGAGCTGTAGCAGGACGTCGTTCGTCTTGAGGCGTTTAGCTTTGTTTGAGGGTACCTGTAAATGTGTTACGTGTCCCGTTTCGTGATGCGAGGGTGCTCATGTGTTGCTGGTATACATGATGGGCTTCTGTGGTTTTCGTCCATCAGGCTAGTCTCGTGGGATGTCGTCGACCACGTGGTGTTGGTGAGTTCCGTTCCTCGTGCTATCCTTCCATGCACGTGTCAAGCACCTGTCGAGTGGCTTATGTTGAGTTGATTTACCTGTTAGGCACTTTGATCACGTCGGGGTCACCAATTGTAGGAATGTTCGTCGGGTCGGTCGGTCGGTCGAAACGTGTGGCTGCCGCTGCGGTTATCTATCAGAACACTCACTACTATTTTTGGAAGGAATTTGCACGGGAACTAAAAACACTGGTTGAATCAAAGTTGTTTATTCTAACTCACGATTGATACATGTGGTCGATGGGAGGATTGACAGGATATTAGGTTAAGGTGAAGGAAGTACGGTAGCGCTGTGGAAGTGGTACTGTTACAGGGGGACGGTGATAAGAAAAGAGAGCGAGACGTCGTCGTGATGGCCTTTTAAACTCCAGAACTGCATGGTACCCATCCACCGGCGTTGCCAACCTTTGTAGTTATTGATGGTGAATTGGTGGTGGCCTAAAGGGTCGTGGCGGTCGCCACAGTCTATTAAGTAATTGCTGAATTGTATTATGTTTAAAAGTTCAAACTGTTCATTTCGAATGATCTAAAATCATTTTTCATATTTTATATATTTGACTTGACTGTAGAAAGGAATGAATAACTAAATATTTGTATCATATTTTTTTAATAAATATTTATCAATTATTTAATTATTTAACTTTAAAAATTAAGCATCTCACAACATTTTCAAAATTGCGGTTAGAACGACAAAATTAGAACGTTAAAAAGCCGTGGCCGACAGTATCAAAAAATAGTTACTGAAAGTAGTCGACTAAAACGCTCGATAGTAAAAAGTAGTTAATTACCAAGCAGTCACCATTCATTTGACAGGGTTTGTTGATGTATAGGAAAGAAGTATAATCGTTTTAAATTAGCAGAATATATCTGTTCAGTAAAAAAATTATTCATGTCTGCTATTAAGAATGAACTGAAACTTAATTATATTAGATAAATTAGATGACCCATTCGCATTTTTAGCTTCCAAATTGGTGCCGCGTTTATTGACTAAAACTAGTACGAGGTTTCGCAATCGTTTCAGATTGCATCTTCAAGGAGGAATTTCGTATCCTCCTAATCAGACTATCTTATCTAAGCAAATGCTTGTCAAATAGGGCTGGTCTCAATGTTCTTATCGTTGTTAAGGTTATTTTGATGTTTATGAACCTAAAAACCTCTTTTTCTAAAACCTCGACTTTATTAACCTGAATGTTGTAGTCAGTATCTATCCAGTTTTTCAGTATTCAGCAAAGCTGACAATATTTTCCCACACTATCTCCTATGTCCACCTTCATACACTCACATCCCTTCAGGTAAGACATTTACCAATATGATTTGAAAATACGTTTAACCTTTTAACCTTTTTCTTACCTTCCTCTTTACCTTCTTGGTCTTATCTTTTTGCCTCCTCATCGAGCTAAAATTTCTTAAAAAGGAATTTCAACTTCACTGAATTACTGAAAAGTCATATGCAAAAAGAAGAGTTTATTTAAAAGTAATTTTAGATTAGATTAGATGTAAAGTTTTAGATAAGATATGGCTGGAGGTACTTAGTTTTAAATTAAGTTAGGCGTTATCCAGTCAGTTTGCAGAGTTGTTAAAATTTTGCATATTACATTACTGTTAAGGCAGACCAGCTTTCTAATGGTTCAGATAAGACAACTCAAGGGGATTAAGCCTTTTGAGCTGGTGTATTGTGATGTTAATATAAGATCAAAGCACAGTGCTAGTATACATATTATTATTAGAGCAAACAAGTTAATTTTTGTAGCAATTTAGTACTGCAAATATTCATTGAACAAGTATTCAGACCTGTTTTATTAATATACTAATATATTATTTCTTAGGCCTATAAATTAATTTCAAATGATTTATAATAGATGGTGTTACTGTATATTAAATCGCACCGAGTGCTCTTATAACCAACTTCATGTTGAAGCCTCACCTGAAGAGTGAACAAAACAAGAGTGAGTTGAAAATATCTGATTTATACCGAATAAACAGCATTTTCGGGAAGTTTTACTTTTTTTAATTCAATTTAAAGAAAAAGACGACTGAAGGTTATCGAACTCTATGTAAATCTTATGACAACCATACTCCATCGATTTCAACACCTTTTAAATGTAATGATTTTAATACCGAAGACAAGGAGCGTTCTGGACAACCAAAAAATTTGAAGAGGTTTTGAAGGCATTACTAGATAATGATCAGCGTAAAACACAAGAACAATATGCAGAACTGTTGGGAGTAACACAAGAAACAATTTCCAATCGCTTGAAGTTCATGGGAATGGCCCAAAAACTAAGATATTTTGTGTCGTATGAAATAAAGGCAAGAGGCATTCAAATGAACCTGTAAATATGAATGTATGAAATCAACTATTGCCGAAAAATCGGAATTTGTTATTGCATCGTGTGTTATTGGTGATAAATCGATCCGTTAACAATAATACAAAGCGAAAGAAATCATGAGGACCACCTGTTCATGCATCAACGTCAAAGCCGAATCGGTGAGCTCGCTATTTGGTGAGATCATTTTGATGTGGTATATTAAAAGCTACTGAAACCTAATGAAATCATTAATGGGGATTACTATCGACTAAAATCGATGCGTTTGAGACGAATGTTATTCTTCTTGTGACCACGCTCGAGAACATGTTTCAAAAATGGTGAAAACATACTTGGAAACGCTAAAATAATTTAGTTATTAATTTAATAGTCTTATTCTCCAGACCTTGCTCCTTCTGATTACTCCGCAAGTACCAAAAAGAGGGTCGATTCGTGGATAGCCTCAAAAGATATCGTTCTTTCGAGATGGAATCCATAAACTTACTAGGGAAAAGTAGCGATTATCCATGGACAATACTTTGAAAAATATATGTCGTACCGATTTTTCACAATAGAGCTTCAAATTAAAAAAAATCCTTTAAAACTAAGTTATAGACCAAATAATAAAAAAAAATAAAAAAGTATAAAAATATTTACAATTACGGTTTCGACACATACATCCAATCATATACATCTTTTACTCTCAATCTCTGTAATTTATAACTACAAACCTTGATATGATAAATTGTTCTTTATGGGAATATAGGCCTTAAAAGTTGACTATGGAAGTTTACTCGGTTTGAAATCAAACACTGGCGGTAATAATATAACGAAATGCCACAACAACGAACTAAACCGCCAGACGTTTGCTCCCGTTTCGTTCCGAACTAACAGACTACCAGAGAGTTTCTAGTTTAAAAAGTACCGTTTTATCGACTGTAAATTCAGTTAGTTTCGAATAGGAACTTTTCTGGTCGGGAAAGTTTGGTAGAGATAACCGGGATTTATGGAGAGGCAAAGTTCGGCCAGACCAACTTTGCATTGCCAAGTTTTAATAGTTCCAGTTTTATAGGCGAATGAGGTTAAAGAAAGATAGAATTAATTGCTGAAAAGGACCAGTTTAAGGTCCTTTTTATTGCCTGGATTGTTATTTAATATATAGTTTTAACGCTGAAGCATAATTTAGAAAATATTAAACTATATCTTAAGTTATTTGATCAGTTTTTTCGTTAATGTGTTAATAAGAAAACGAGGCTTTTCGGTTTAAAATACATTTTAAAAATCAATATATTCTCCTTGACTTCCATACATCTGTTTATATCCGCACAGATATTTCTGAAGTTGTATAATATGATCTATGTGTATCGAAAAACATGACAAATTACCAGAGTTAGAAATAAGAAGAATAGATTAGATGTGATGCACGTTTTTGATAACATATGGTATGAGGGATTTTTATTTTAAACTAAGCTAAGGCGTTACCGAGACAGTTTGCAAAGTTGTTAAAATTTTGCATATTATATTAATGTTGAGGCAGTCCAGATGTCTACGATCAGATAAAACAACTCAAGACAATTAAGCTTTTTGAGCTCGTGCAGTGTGCAATGTGCAAAATCAAAACACAATGTTAGTATACTTATTATTATTGCAGTAAACAAGCTAATTTTTGTAATAAGTTAGTACTGTATATTAAACAAGTTTTCAGATTGCAAGTTTCAATAATAATTTTAATAATCAATATGTTTTCCCTACATAAGACACTGTGAAAGAGAGAAATTGAGCGAGGAATATTTACAAGCCACCAGTGTAACTATTAAAGAAGTGCATGGGCAATTAACAATGAGTGCTATATATTATCCACCTAAACACAATAACAAGGCAGAATAATACCACGGTTTGTTTAACACGCAGGGTAATAAATTCATTGCCGAAGGAGACACAATGCAAAACATGTTATGTGGGGTTTTAGACATCAAAAGACAGAGAATTGGTCAAAGCAATGAAGGCACATCATTTACAGCATATTTCTACTGGTGAGCCAACAAAATATTGATACTAAAACATGCAAAGCTCAATCAAGCTCAAGAATCATGCTTCGATCTATCATCTGATCACTCACCAGTTATTATAACAGTGAACTCAAATATTCTCAATAAAACAAAATCACCTTCTCTGCATAATACTAAAACCAACAGGCTATTATTTAGAGAAAAATTAGACAGTTTGTTACCACTAAATTTACCTCTCAAAATAGAAAGAGATACAGAAATACCAGCAAAAAATATAACAAAAACTATACAAGAGGCCGCATGGTACGCAACACCTAATAGAGAGACATACCAAAGTTTAATTATACTTATATTTCATTCACAATTAAACAAAAAATTGCTGAAAAGATCATGAACAAGTCAGAACAGAAGAAAACAAGAGAAAATTCAACAAGGCCACAACAGAGCTGAAAGAGCTAATAAATAAGGAACAAAATCAATCAATTCAAAACTATTTAGAAAACTTAACGCCAACTGATGCAACGGAATATTCTCTGTGGAAAGTAACAAAAAAATTTAAAAACCTCAACAACATAATCCAGCCATTAAAATTGACAAAAATATCTGGGCTAGGAGTAATAAAGATAAAGCAGAAGTTTTCTCTAAACACTTAAAAATTGACTTTCTTAACACTCCGTTTCAAATAGATCTGCCACATAAGAAATTTACTGTTAAGGAAGTAAAACAAACAATACCTTAAGAAATCAATGATAAAAAAGCTCTTGGTTTTGACCTAATTACTGGAAGAATCTTGAATGAGCTCTCAGGAAAATGCATCAAATTAATAACATTCATATTTAATGCCATGCTAAGACTTAATTATTTTCCTAGCACTTGGAAAGTGGCTCAAATCATTATGATTCTTAAACCTGGGAAAAAATCAGAACAACGTCAAAATCAACGTCTCCTCTTATCGTCCTACAAGCCTGTTACCTGTGATCTCTAAACTATTCGAAAATATAAAATATATAAAAATATAAATATAAAATATAAACTATACATTAAGAGATTAAAATTAATCGCAGAGGAGAGAAATATTATTCCAGACCATCAATTTGGCTTCCGTAATAAACACGGAACAACAGAACAAATCCATAGGGTAGTCAACCGAATTAACAAAAATTGAAACGATAAAAAATATTGCTCCATTGCATTTCTCGATATTTCTCGATATTCCTTCGACAAGGTGTGGCACACTGGATTGCAAGTTAAATTGAAAAAGCTTTTGCCCCATACGCACTTTCAATTCCTGAATTCGTACCTCTCAAGCAGACATTTTATTGTCAAAGAGGGTGACGAATATACTGACTTACAACCCATATATTCGGGTTTTCCGCAGGGCAATGTTCTCCGCCCATTGTTATATGTTATGTATACAGCTGACGAAATCCGAAATACCGACCTCACGAAACAGTATTTTTGCAACATATGCTGACGATACAGCAATCATCATACATTTGATCATCACACGAGGATCCAATATCAGCCACAAAAACCTCCAACTTCATCTTAACAAAGTCGAATTGTAGTTGAAAACGTGGCGTATCAAAGCAAATGAGACAAAATCTACTCATATGACGGTCACCCTTTGCAGAAGAACATGTCCCTCAGAAAAAATGAATAATCATGAACTTCCGCAAGCAGACAGCGTTAAATATCTGGAAATACATTGTGATCGACGTCTGACTTCGTGAATCGAATATGAACCAAACTGATCGAACTAAACCAAATGTATTGGCCAATAGGACGTAAATTTAAATTATCATTAGATAACAAGGTTTTGTTATATAAGTCAATACTTAAACCCATCTGGACCTACTACTAGCAAATCTAACATAGATATCCTCCAGAGGTTCCAGAATAAAGTGTTGCGAGTCATCGTCGAACACTTTTAAAAACTTATAGTTCAAAGATCGGACAGTGGTAATTTTGATGCCAGTGATAATGAACAATGAATAAAGTCAAGACAAAAGGCCAGTTTAATTGCTTGTCTACCAAAAAATAATCCGTGTTTTGGGGAGTACTGTAACTGGCGATCAAAAATGTGTTTACTACGACAGTCCCAAGAGCAAAAAGCCCAGAAGAGGCATCCATATCAATACCGGAAATATTATGGGCTGATAAAATCAAATGAAGCTGATATCGGTCCTATATATAAATTGGTTGCTCCACAGTTTCAAAATGCCGAAGAAGTGCGAACATTCATCGATGACGCCAAACCAATATCGTTCCTTCCACACTGTACAGTCACTGAAAACGATGGAAAAATGATCCAAATACATGCAAACTCGTAATGATATATTTATACCAAAGAATGATTCAGTTATCAAAATTGCTATTTACGAAATTGACTTCAGTTCTGGCTAAAAATGTTTTTACGTTCTTACTATTGAAAAGGAGTGCCTCGAATTGACAATTTCAGTTTTATAAATATAAAATGTAAATAAATATCACACCAGGTGTATATGGCTGTTATTCGATAGTGATCGTTGACTTTTTACATAAAACAGATTGTTGACTTTTTACAACAGACAGCCACGAAATCGTTATTAATAACAACACATGCGAATAACACTTATTTCTGTCTTTTTAGTCATTATTTCCTTCAGTTTAGCACACCACTTAATTTTAGCTAAATGGCCGACCAGAGCAAATTTACACTACTTTTTAACTGCCTTTAAATGCACATGTTTTCCATATTTCGTAACGTTTTCAGCGAGATGGCACGCGAATTTCCACTCGCAATGCGAAATAATAGAAATGGTTTGGTGTATTGCAAAAAATCAAAACTGAGATGGACACACTTAAAATTAATTGAGAAAGTTACAGCCCTGTCGAAAATACTTTTAAGAGGGTTTTAATAATAAGATATTTTTCTATTTTGACAGAACCTATCACAAACATTCCCAGATTTCATAATAAAAGATTGAGAAATATTTTGATCAACATGTCCGTGTATGAGAAATATATCAATCTATCAAGAAGACTCAAGAAACCATTAATGGACTTGGTGAAATAATGAATATTATTGTTGTTATTATTATCGGGTGCATTTGTAACCAACCTCATGTTGAAGGCTTCAATTCTCAGTATCTTATTTCGTGTGAATAGTAAATTTCTTCAGTGCGTTGAACATGTCTGTATTAGTACCGAGTAAATCGCGTTTGCGGGAAGTTTAACATTTTTATTTCAATTAAATAAAAAAAGCGGCTGATTTAAACATGTGAATACTGGTTTCAACGTTTCAAAATTGGCGATATTTACACCGAAGACAAAGAGCGTTCTAGGCCTTAAAGCAGCTTTAAATATATATTGTTCTTTCGATATGCAATCCGTAAATTGTATGAAATATGAGAAAAGTGGCGTACCGATATACAATATAAAATTATTGATAATAATTATTGATAATAATTATTGATATAATATATAATTAAAATTATATAAATGAAAGAAAAGTATAGATGGACAATACTTAATATACATTGTATTGTTGCATATGTATGTTGTATACTGAATATGTATGAATTATAATGTGGAATTATTGAATAAAACGCATTTCAGTAAAGCCTTAAAGCCACATAATTTATTTAGGCCAATGTATACAAGTCATATATATAATTATCGTATGTATATATTTATGTATAGTATCGTATTTATTACCCAATGGATAGATTGTGAAATCACTAATAGTAATTTAGAAAATGTATGTAATGCCAATTTCTTCTTATTTTATGCTAAACTTTGACAAAATCCACGCATACTACAGGCCCAAATCAATAGCAAACAATACTAAGGACTCAATTGTTGACCTTAACCAGTTCGCAACGAACCTATTCAATTTCGACACGACACGAGTGAGGAAACGCACGAGTAAAAAATTCAAAGGAAAACGGAGACGAAAACAAAGCCACCAGCGAAAAGAAGAAGAAGAAGAGGAGAAAAAAGACGAAAGGATACAATGAATCGAGCGCTAGCTGACGGTCGACCATCGATTTTGCAATGCAAATGTCGGGTCTTACATAAATATGGTCACGGTACATTATTCATGACGTTTTGCGGCTGTGAGCCGTAGAAACCGGTTGGCCTATAACGGGCATGAAGTTGCCGACATCCTCGGTCTGGGTCTCGGCGGGAACGGCACGAAGGAGATTAAAAAAAGGAGCAAAAGAAACGACAACTCGCCGGACCGGTTCTCGATCGGACGGATCGGTTTGTATCGCATCGAAATTGGATTTTTTTTCTGGTTGCGTGCCAATTCCTAATCAATCGGGTCATGAATCGATTCATCAATACCATCTTGATTATCGGGATTATGATTATATTCTCGAGGTAGTGGCGTGAAAGTTCATATTCTAGTTATACCTAAAGAAGAAGTGTTATTTATGACCTTCTGTGGTTTTTCTAAAGACATACTTATTCTTTAGTAAAAAAATTCAATACTAATATCCATATGTTTTTGATTTATCTGATAATGACTCTCTTCAGCATCCAGATGTTGCCAGGGTACGATGAGCCAAGATTGAGCAGCATAATTCACTTGTAATTAAAATACATAAGTGAAGAACAAATATATATTTGGTATTTGTTATTCAATTAGTTCTTAAAACTGTATTTTGTAATTGGTATTTCAAATACCTGTAGCTTCAAAGTACATTGGAACAAAATATTCATTTATCGATCTTATTAAATGGTTCTCCACAAAATAACGCTCGTTATATTTCGTATGTAAAACGGCGACCGCTAAAAAAATACTATACGTCAAATTGTTAAGTATCTCATCAGTTCTCATTTTCATTATTAAATAATTATTATCACGAAACTTATTAATTAAGTTTATTATTACGAATGTCACTAAGGATGATCAAATTCACTCCACGTGTACGTGTACTGTAACAGACATAGTATAACAGGCCATGGAGTGAAGCAAGTGAATGTGGTGACATATCCGCTAATTTTTACTGCAGGAAAGTATATCACAGTGATCAACAGGATCCACGATAATGTCCAGCCAACTTGTGTTAAATGTAATGCCACCATCAAGGTAAACTGCTTGAAAGTTTTGTTAGTTTTTTAAACTGTAACCTAAAATAAATGGAGTCATATGCTGCCACACTAGATACAAAATGCATTGCTTGCCAGAAAACATTGCAACAGAGAAGCAAATATTACAATTCATACCTTAGAGGTAAATTATAAAAAAGAAAATTGCCTGGAAGAATCCTAATTAACAGTACTAGTAAAGTTTAAAATTACTTAAGTACTTATTCTACGATATATACTTTGGGCTTAACATCTATGTCACTATTTTTAATGTAATTTTCTTTAATTTCCTGACAAAGAAATCATTATATAGAAGCCGGAGCTGGAGAATCACAACATTGATATGCTGACGGCACTTCTGTTCATGTCTAGGCACAATCCTTGATAACGTTATCGGGAATTGCTACTTTCAGGTCCTTAAGTAGATTCTTGTTACGAATGAATCTCGCAGTACCTTGTTTTAGAATCTTTGTATGATTTTTTGAATTTCTACCCAATAACCAATACACTTTTTTTACTTTAACTTGAGTTATTGATATATCTTTTAAAGATGTGACTACTTGTTAATTTATAGGGCTTGTGCTTGATTTTATTGATCAAACCAATACGCACTCATTTATTTTTATTCATCAAGAAGAGTAGTGATCAATCACAAACATCAAAAATGTAGTTAGTGTTAGTCAGCTTCCTAAACGATAAAAACATAAAGCTTAACCATCTTGAACGTTACCTAAAACATGTATTTTGTTGAGAGGTTTCACTAGTTAATTAAAGGATTGCTTTTTTAATTTGATATTCGTAAATTAGTCTAATCATGGGACCCGATTTTAGTGATAAGCCCAAAGTTTAAGATGTTTCTGCCGTTGACAATGAGGGCTGTTTGTGAATTTGGAAAATTTCTGCCCGAAGAGAGATGGAGGGAGTTGATGTCTCTGCCGATAAGGTTGTAGTTTCTTTAGTCTCCTGAAGATACTATACTAAAGAATTGATATAACGTGGTTTGGTCTGTCAGTGAGCTTTGAAGTTGCTTCTAGACTGGTATGTCTTTGTCACGGGGGTCGAGTAATGTTTTATATTAATTTTGATGAGAATTATTGTACCTGGATCTGTAGAATAATCGTTCCGGTCGACTTTGTAATTATAAACTAAGAAGCGGATTGATAGCTTTATAAATGCTTCCTGTATGAGCACCATATCGATGTTGTCTAACATCAGTACGTGGATAAGTTTCTCCATCTTCAGGGAAGAATATCGGGATATGCTTCATCAGCAATATAAAAAAAATGCCTAATATTAATAACATTACAAACACACAAATGATCGATAAAATTTTGAAGGTCACCTTGAAAAAATATTTGAGGATTAACGATTTATTTGATAACAAACGATAATAAATAGAATCGTGTAATGAGTTCCAAATCAGAAATTACACATTCAGACTATATTCATTCATTTATTTATATGTTATCAAATATTCTATTTTACTATTAAACTTAATCAATACGTTACTTATTAATTACACCTAATCCTGGTGAAACTTTTAATCTTTAAAATAGAAATACCAAATTATAAACCGCTAGAACTTACCCTTTTCACTGAGCATTGTCTGAACAACTAGTTCTCTTACCTAAACAATAAAGAAAAACAAATGTCAATTATACATTATTCGTAATATATCAAGGTTATTACAAAATTATATTAGTACTCAGATTTAATTCAGTCAATGTTAACAATTTCAAAAAGCATCTTTCTATTACATAATGTTGAGTTAAAATTACCTTTTAATTACCATTATTTTTTCTCATTAGTGGGAGATACCCAAGAATTTGTGTAGAAAATCACTCATTTATGTTTTACTACTATATATTATATAGCTCATTTTCGCACATTTGCAGTATTTCGAAATTGTGTACCGGCTAAACCATGCTGTATCGATTAGAATAACTGATCATTAGAATACGCTATGTTTAATGAGTAAACCGGATGCAGCAGAATTCACAATGGCTGCGTCATGCAGAATGATGACGTTGCGTTTGTTACTCCTTATCTCTGGTCCTTTTTGCTAGAATACGTTACTCAATTTGTTGAACTGGCATCGGTTCATAAAATGAGGTAGCAATATCACCACTTTTAAATCGTTAAGGACAAAACCGGCCATTGGAATATAAATTCTAAAACTGCATGAAGCAACAAAAATAATAAATGTCGAAAATGTTCATCATTCAACATCAGGATATTTGAAATAAATTTCAGTTCAGTTTCAATTTTCAATCAGTCGGAAATAAGTGTAAAAAACTAGAAAACTTATAGAACATTTCCGCATCTTGACCACTTTCAAGAAATGCACGAATTTTCGGCCATGTTGTTACTTGAGTACTTCAGTGCATCCGAATACTTCAAGTTTCGCGTTAAAATGGAAACTCTTATCCAAATATTTAATGCTTGCTTTATAAAAACAGTCGCAGCAGTTTTATATATTAGGAATAAACAAAAAGTAACAGTTTTTGCAATTTTACCAGTACATTAAGTTAATCTCGCAGGCAATTAATTTCCTTCTCAAACTCCTTTTTCTAATATATGTGAATATTTAAAATACAACCATAATTCATAGCAGGGATTAGTCTAAGAGAAAAAATATCAATATACATTATTGAGATATAGTATTTTTTGTTAAATTCCTCTATCCTCGTTATACCCGATTATTGATCATAGTCACGATAGATTAAAGCCTCTGTATGAGACATGACCGGTAATAGAAAACAGTACAAACATGACAAAAAAACGACGAATAATTTTCGCATTAACTTTACATAACAATACGATAAAAAAAACAATATTAGCGCAATATTGTACTGAAATAATGACTCAAAATACTATATAAAACAGTAAACCCAGACTCGTATTCAGATTTCGCCGTGTCATCGTCGAAATCGAATAAATTCCTGGTCGAAATACAATCGCGGCAACGCGCGAGCACTCCCGAACCACGCGAAAACTCCCCAGTCCGACGTAATCGCGTATTACCGTGACTGTACCGAACAATAATTGGGTTTAAAGGGGAACGGTCGAGCCACGCGCTATCCGCTTTAAGCGCGCAATAGAAAGGTTTGACTTTCAAACGACCTTTATCGTGTGACTGCGTGGTCAGAACCCGTCGCGTATTGGGTTCTGCGGGCTAGTAATCGCTGAAAGGAAAGAGAGAGATATAAACCCCAGATAGGAACGTATGTATAATGGATGGGAAAATTAATATATTATGATGGTGCTGAGGGTATGACGTTTTTACGTAAGAAAAATGACTTGAATGTATAGGAATGAAGTCACAATAACACAAATCCGTAACAATGCTGTGATGATAGAACTTCATGACGCCTTTACTGGAAATCATATAGTTCCTTAGAGCCTCTCGAAGGGTACTTGTTGGCGTAGTTGATAGACGAATGTTATTGAAATCATCGTTGTAATAGCTTGTATATTATTAAGATAGTGACCAATATAATGTTTTGTTGAACATTTGTATTTTATTTACCAAGAAATAAAAGTATTTCTTACATTCATATGTTTCTTTGTAAATATATTTTATATAAATCATAGCTGTGGTCTTATATTAATCAGGTGACATTATTAATTTACTGTTTTTCGACCACACACTGTATTACAAATTAAGTTAAGCCGCGATTAAGATAATTTCTATGAATGGCACTGTTTTTCCCGTAATTTTCACAACATAGTCTGTGTGGAATTGTTTTCCACATTTTAGTATCCCCAATTTGCAATAGCCACGGTAGAGCAACTGAGCTATTGCAATGTGCCTTTGGATGGATGTTTCTCAGAGCATAGATACATTCTGTTTTAAACGTATTTGATAACATCATTATTATTACAAAAACTAAAACGTGGCAGAACGTAACAACATACCATTAATACACTAAATGTCATTTGAAGCCAAAAAACTTGAACAAGAAAACTTAATATATAGATATGAAGATAAGAAAACCTCTACGAAGGTGAAACAATACCAAATGGCAAGGGCGAAAACTTTATTTAGTCTTGGTATTCGGGATTGAAATGTGCAATTCATCGGTTGGAATCGACAAGGAATTGGAATGGATTAAGATATTTTTTATTTTCTGGATACGATAATTCAGGGATGGTATAAAGACATTTCTTAACTACAAATCGAATTAACCCATAAATATTAAAATTGAACGAATTACCGTATTATTCATGCTGATAGTTCCGTTGATGAAATGTTCGATGTTTGAGATTGCAAATCCTGAGATTAAATGATTCTCCTCTGAAAAATATACATTATATTTTTCTCGATGTATTTGGTTATTTCTAACATACCATGAGACGTTCATCAATATCTTATTTTGGACCACTTTGATGATTTGATTTTTGATCTAGTAGGTTTGAGGAATCGAACAACGCAACGTATCTGTCTGATACGAGCCTGATATACGACGACTTTAATTGAGACTTATAGTCTACTAGATATAAACAGGAGAGGGAATAGTTTTCGCCTTAATCCTTTACAGTGGAATGTTGGATTTTCCAACAGACTGATAAACAACAGATTTGTATCAACTAAATGAAAATCAGCTAATATATTTTTCGAACCGAGATTCTTCGAACGCAACAAAGTCACTAGTTCTTATATCAATTTTTGACATAAAATTATCAAGTGAAATATTTTCTTTAGGGAAATTATTGTTCTAGTGTAATGAAGCCCCATTTTATTATATTAAAAAGATTGTTGTCTTAATTGATAATCAAACAATTCTGATGTGTCAGGGGGACAATTCCAATTATTATCACCAACGCCATAGCATTGTTACAAATTGATGGAATTATCGAATAATTCATCCTTCACGCTTTAAATCCTAAATTGCGATAATAATTCCAGAAAGCTACACAACAAAAACTATCATGCGTTAAGTTAATTAACTTAGTCATCATGAAATAAGTAAATATCAGTGTTTGTAAAATAAAGTTGCTATTGGCAATCATCCAACGGCCCAAGGAATTAAAATTGAAATCATAACCTTCAATTTCAGAGAAAGCCAAATGACGAAGCCAATATTGCTTTCATTCTCGTTATTCAACTATTTTGAAAATTTTTTAATTAATTTGTTGTAGCCAAACTTTAGCGGGAACCGTTCAATAATATTTATATTAAGCCCACTAAAAAAACAATCAATTCTGGCGTGTTAATACTTAATATATAATCATCTCGGTTCAATTCCGTTAATTGAACAATAAAAACATCATTAGCATCAATAAATCGATGACTAAAAGGAAATCAAGGCTGACTGGTGTAGAGTCATAACAAAAACGGATCGCGACGATGAAAAAATCAATGGTTCGAATGCGTTATCGCCTGAACATAATGCAAACAAAGTACAAGCACACAAACCTAAACAAACAATATTTACAATCCGTTCGGGCGGTTATAACTCTCCCTTCGGTTGCCTGGCCCCTTCGCCATTGCGTCATTGAAGCTTATCGCTCAACATTTTAATTAAAACCTCTAACCAGATAACGTAAATAAATAGCGTTGTATTATCTACGACCGATTGGGCGAGTGAGTGAGCGAGCGGGAACGTCATCCGTATATTTTTTTATCGTTGTCATTGTTCACGGCGCCAAAATCAGCGTGATTAAAGTGTAAAAATAACTTCAACGTAGGGTTTCTAATCTATAAAAACAGTTTTAGAAATACTTTTTGCACTGATAATTATTTTCATTTAATTTTTAAATTATTGAAGTTAATCAACAAATTTTGTGTTTTATTTGTATGAGAAAAAAGTAATTTCATAGCTTGAAATTTTTTTTTATAATTTAACATAATCTTCCTGCCCTACAACATACTTTTTACAGGTTTCTTCTAATTTACATATCAACACTATATTATTAACTCTTCGTTGAATAAAAAATGTTTTTCAGGACATGATATTAGTTTTAAATCGAGCCAAATCTAATAAATAATGTGCATAAGTTTCTATACTTTCTTATACTGATTCAAGACAAAAGTCTTATCCATAGTAATAACTAAGGCAACAAACAAAATTATTCAGGTTTTTTTTATTACAAGGATTATTGTAAATAAGAAATGAAATGTTGAATTGCAACAAATGCCAACAAAACATCTTTTATCGGAAACACTGCATGCTTTTTATAACAGTACGAATTATTTCAATATCAGTAATCATTACGCCTTAGTATATTAATACTACATTAATATACACACTTAAGTTTTGACTTATCTATATATCTGACAGAAAAGGAATTAACTCACTTAGTTCCGAAGTTACTTATAGCATTCCTTAATATAGTTTAGTGGAGTTGGGGCAAAATTTAATATTAATATTTCAGTCTAAAGTCTAATGTCTAAGAAGGGGAATCAAAAGTGACCATTAGAATTAGGAAACGTCCATGCTTTAAATACACCTATAATTCCTAACACAAGTTTCACTATGCAGAGTCTACGACTACCAATGGTGAATTACAGTAGATCAGTGCCCAGCAATCGGAATTTGGTGGCAACAAAACCTGGGAAATCATATATGTTATTCCATGGATATTTTGGCAAAATAATTACAATTCAAAAGATCATCAAAGGTAAACTGGCAACAAAAGTAGGTAGACTTTTTGTAGTAGTAGTAGTAAGACTTTTGTACTGCTTTAGGAAGGAGGTATTATTAGCTCGACTGACCCAGGTTATTTGAAAGAACACAACGCCTTTATATCTATGTGTCTAATGAAGAGTTTAGAATTAAGTTTCGTTTATATTAAAATAGAATTGGTAAGTCTACATAGATGATACAACAAACAAAAGTAGGTTCTTTTTGTACTGATTTAGGAAGGAGGTATTATTAGCTCGACTGGCCCAGGTTATTCGGAAGAATACAACGCCTTTATATCTATGTGTCTAATGAAGAGTTTAGAATTAAGTTTCATTTATATTAAGATAGAATTGCTAAGTCTACATGGATGATACAATGGAATTATTTTATCAGTGTAGCGACCTTGGAGCATGTCGAATTTTACGTCGTGGAATTAAGGTCTACAAAATACCCAGAAATATAATCCCAGATGTTGAACACGGGCGGGGTGCCAGCAGCGCCAACTAGAACCCGACAACGAATAGCTGGCGGCAACCCCGAGACGTTTATCTGGGATGTTATTGAAGGGTATTTCGGTCATTCAGTGCTGAACCCTCGTTTGGTTTAGACGTGCCACCATCGACTGCCCAAGCCTCGTCTCCAGGTAACACCGCTGTCATCCGTTTTATTATTTGTATTTTTCACATCTTTTTATATTGCCAATAAATAACGGTCACATAATGTAAACACCACGGTTTTATTTCGTTTTATCTCCATTCACCGAACCACATCATTTACCCTAAATCAGTATTTCCTACACAGGCGTTACCTCTTTTCGTTAAAATAAAACAGTTTTAAAGTAAATTAAAAGTTTTAAATTTTATACGTTTCATAATTTATATATTTTAACAATACTTCAATTCTAACAAACAAACTTCTTAAATGAATGGTGGTACTGATAACACCTAACTAATAGTCTGATACAAATGACTATTTGCTACGATAATGGCATATCTGTTGTTTCTCTTTTGTATTTGCTGTAAGCCGTTTCTATTACACAAACGCCAATACAAAACGGAGGTATTTTTTCGAACGCTAATTTAAATTGAATGATATGAATGGTTTCGCTGTGACCACATCGTTGCCAATTACACGATATTTTCCATCCAAGGTCGTTATTCCGAGCGTAAAATGAATGACAATGATAAATAATGCGTTAAAGGTGAATAACAATGTATTATGTTAGCCATAACACGTTATAATTAAGCATACGTTCGCAATAATCGAATTGGCTCATATTTTAAACACTCAACGTGACAATGTAGAAATTATATTAAAAAACAAACAAGAAAAAGCTTTTTACTTTAAAAATTGAAGTGTTAGGATATTGATACTGTGTTACTGTGTTGTCAAACTTACAATTCTCCAACTCATTTAACAATATTTGTTTCTGTCTTTCGAGCTGATCACGTTCTCCAGTTCTTGTGAGTTTGAAGAAGTTTCTTCAAGAATCTAATTAATTTTACTAGCTGCATAAACTCATTGTTTTTCAATTCTAGTTTTATGGATTAGTTCGCTCAGTAGCTCTAAAAATTCGATGCCATATTAATAATTAATTGTACGTTCTTTCATAAGAAGCTTCAGATTATTAGTGAAATGATAAGTGCTAATGCTAATTATGAGTAAAATGCTAACAAAAATGAAGTGAGTGGCCAAAAAGATTACCTGCCAAGTTCATAGCAAATATTCTCCAACCTTACCCTGCGGACGGATGTAATAGATCGCCCTCATCCAAATAAAAGAAAAGATAGCGTTATAAATCGAATGACTCCAAGGAAATAGTTAACGAAATTCAGAAAAATGTTAGTATCAACAAGGGGTTCGGGATAAAAAAGTGGTTAAATACCTAAATAGTTGTCAAGAAAAGTTATAATAAAATGTTCACATCTATTCAACGCCAATACCCCAACAATAACAAGGTTAATTGAAAAGCATGACACATAGATGGCGCTACTAGAATTAAATCCATATGTTTTTTAGTTAGCCCTTACCCTCAAAAGATAAGTGTGTAATTTTGACAGCTGTCGGATCATTAGTTTGTGAATTATAGCATTATGAGTGATGCAACTTTAGTTATTGTGAAAAAATGGATAAAAATGAATTTCGCGTGTTGATAAAATATTGATTTTTGAAGGAAAAAATACAGTTGGAGCAAAAACTGCTAAAGTCTAAAAAATGCCGAGTTTGCGGGCACTGCCCCAGGAAAATCAACCATCAGGTATTGGTATGCTAAGTTCAGAGACGTTAAGACGTAGTGAAATGAGCACCAAAGACGGTGAACGCAGTGGATGCCTAAAAGAGGTTGTTACCGACAAAAACATTAAAAAAATCCACAAAATGATTTTGAATAACCGTAAATTGACTGAATGAAATAGTCGACACCCTAAACATATCAACTGAACGTATACATCATATCATTCATGAATATTTGGGTATGAAAAAGCTCTGTGCAAAGTGGGTGCCGCGATAGCTCACTTTTGACCAAAAACAACGACGAGTTGATGATTCGGAGCAGTGTTTGAAGATGATTAAGTGTAATAAACCATTGCACTCCGAAGTCCAATCGACAGTCATCCGAGTGGACTGCACACAATGAACCCGCTCCAAAGCGTGGGAAAACGCAACAGGCGGCTGACAAGGTTATGGCGTCTGTATTTTGATATGCACATGGAATAATTTTCATTGACTACCTTGAGAAAGGAAGGACCATCAACAGAGACTATTATATAGCGTTATTGGAGCGTTAGAAGGACCAAATCGCCGAAAACGACCGCATTTGAAGAAAAAGAAAGTGCTCCTTCAACAAGATAATGTTAAAAATCCATGAATTGGGCTTTGAATTGCTTCCTCATCCACCGTATTCTCCAGATCTGACCCCCAGCGGCTATTTCCTGTTCTCATATCTTAAAAGAATGCTCGTTGGGAAGAAATTTTGGTCGAATGAAGGGGCCTATTTTGAAGCAAATTACAAATCGTAGTACAAGAATGGTATCGAAAAGTTGGAGGGTCCCCATAATCAATGTATAACCCTTGAAGGGAATTATGCTGAATAAAAAAAGTGATTATGTCAAAAATGTGTTTTACTATGGTAATTAATGATTCGACAGCTCTCAAATTTATACACGCATCTTTTGAGGGCTAGGGCTAACTAAAAAACATATAGATTTAATTCCAATAGCGTCATCTATGTGTCAGGCCGGGGACTTTTCAATTAACCTGTTAAGAACAATATTAAGGACAACTTACAACATAGTGAATAATGAGTTGTAAGATATGTTCAAAGTGATTTTTATTTTAAAAACAAAAATCAATTTAATTATGTATATTCAACGATATACAACATAAAAACAAGTTACTATGAACAAACATTTCATCCTTATTTGTGTTATTTTTTCTTGCGAACGCGTCCGCTTCCTCCATCACAATTTCGCGCACCGTAAATATGAATCATCATACCGGCCGACCTTATATAACAATTTAGATCGTTAAAAATCTCACTGAACCGCTCGTTACATCACCCGTATCAAGATACAATCAAACGAACCGGCGAAAAAGAAGACACGAATAATAAGGAAAAAACGCACTGCAGCAACGGCCCATTCTTGCGAACCATGACGGTAGAGGCGAAACACAACACGTTCCTGAACCAGAAGACAACGCAAGCAAGAAGAATTGAATAGTACCGTATTAAGTCAATTGTATATAATAAAAAGGTTAACACAGTCAAGGCTGAGAATAACATGTAACTGTTCCTGCCAGTTAAACATATTTGAATTAATTATAACGACGTTTCGAAATATATATTCTGTGTAAGAAATAGCCGGAATTCTTAAACAACAATTTTTTTTAGACAGCTTGGTTGGCGCAGTGGCAAATGCGACAGGATGGTCCTCCTAGTGTTGTGATAGTCGCGGGTTCCAAGCTTGCTGGGAACGTCGTACATTTATGTTTGTGATAATTTATAATCGTGATTGTCCTTAAGGCATGTAACACATGGGCTGAAAAGTCTCGGGCCTAACACATAGATGGCGTTAATATTATTGCATTCACCGCTTTTTCAGTTAGTACTAACCTTTAAAAGAAATTTGCTAAAATTTCATGATATTCACTCACTTTAGATATTCAATCAGCCGCAGACAGAGCTACTAAAACAAGCAGCCCTGAACCTTTTCACTTTAACCTCCCTAGAGAAATAAAAGAACTAATTATGTAAAATAATCCATTAGCGAGAAGAGATCGCGTCATTCTGGATCCTGAAGATAAACGCGTGGCCTAATGAGTAATCAGGGAAGCCTGGAATGAAAAGAAATGGGAATCATTTCTTCAAAATCTAGGCAACCCCACTGCCCCACATGATCTCTTGCCCCAGCCCTATTCAACCTCTATATGGCAGATAATACTGCTTTTTATCACAACCGGTTATAGTCACGACGCTATTCGCAACAGACTTCAAGATCAGCTAAACCAGACGACTGCGTAGTTTTGTTTGCGAAATTCTAGCAGCTGTAGATAATCCCGAGCAAAACTCGGACTACTCTGCTTCACCGCAAGAAGGAGTTCCGCGCCTATCGCCTCCAAATTGATAAAATCCATATCCCTGGCTCCAGAAAGTCTCATGCCTCGGTCTCCAGTTCGACCGTAGATTCCCATGGTCAGCTCAAATACAGCACGCTATTTGCAAAGGCAATGGCGTGTACAGCCTACTATTTCCATTCCTTTGCGGAAAAAGTAAACTTCCAATCCCCCAGAAAGCGACCCTGTACAAAATGCTAGTCCATCCAGTCTGCTTCTACGGAGCACAGGTGTGGAACAGGTATGTCTCTGAGAGAAAACTTGAACTACTCCAAGTGTTTCAATCCAAAAAAGTCCGCGCGTTACTCGATGCTCCATGGTTTATGAGGAACGTGAACACTCACCTCGAATCAGGCATCCCGTTTGTGAATAATTTCACGAACATGCTTAGTGTAAGGTTCTCCATAGGCGGCTTAGAACACAACAACACCTTGATTAAATCCCTACTACGACAATCCCAGTCGTAACCCAGGGTCTCTGTCGCCCGCAAAACACCTGAACCAGAATCAACATCAGCAAAAGACAATTTGGTTCCAGCTGGTTATCGTGGAATAAGAAAAAAATCATCATATTCTATTCATAAGTTTGTTAGTTATTGTGCTAAGAATGACACTTGTTTTGTTATTTTTAAAACAATGGATCAAAAACAATTTTTCGTGTTCTAATTTTCTATTGTTTCTTGACAAAAAAGAATACCGTTTAAGCGACAACAATGAAACGTTGGTTTGCTGACAAACGTGGTCGTAGAGACACTGAGGATGCAGAATGCAGTGTCCATATAAGATGGAAACACCAGAAAACATTAATAAAATCCACAAAATTGTTTTGAATAATCAAAAAGTAAAGTTACGTGAGTTAGCAAAAATCGTAAAAATGTCAAAAGAATGTGCTGGTTTTATAATGCTTAAGCATTTGACTATGAGGAAGCTCTGTTCAGAGTGGGTGCCGCGTTTGCTCACTCTTGACCAGAAACAAGAACGTGTTAATGATTCTGAGCAGTGTTTGGCCATGTTTATACGCAACAAACAGGAATTTTTGCGTCGATATATGATAATGGATGAAATTTGAATCACTTCACTCTGGAATCAAAACGATCGTCATCGTCTCAAGATAAATCGCACTATAAAAGTGATATTGAAATGTTAGAGCGGCGCTGGAATGATTGTGTGGCTCTTGATGGAGATTACGTTGATGAATAAAACCAATTTTGAACAACAAAAAACGCTTTTTCTTTGTTACGCCCATGTGTGAGTTTTATTTCTTTATATTTCCTTGATTTTTTCTTTCTTAAAACACAAAGACATGTACTAGTCAAGAAAATCATAAGTCGTTCCGAATATCTATGGTAAAACGGATGGAGTTACCTGTTGATGAGGCTTGGGCAGTCGATGGTGGCATGTCTAAACCAAACGAGGGTTGAGCACTGAATGACCGAAATACCCTTCAATAACATCCCAGATAAACGTCTCGGGGTTGCTGCCAGCTATTCGTTGTCGGGTTCTAGTTGAAGCTGCTGGCACCCCGCCCGTGTTCAACATCTGGGATTATATTTCTGGGTATTTTTGAGACCGTTATTCCACGATGTAAAATTCGACATGCCTCAAGGTCGCTACAATGGTATTCTCCTTCTGGAGATTTCTATTCTGTGGTATTCTATATAGTTAGAACTCCATCTGGTAATTCGATATTTCAGACCTTTTAATTTTGGGTCGTTTATGTTTTTTAATGCTTGAGCGATAATATAAAGTGAACTAGGCGGGATTACCGCTTCTTCTTGTAGGAATGTTCGTTGGGTCGGCCAGTCGGTCGAAATGTGTGGCTACAGCTGCGATTATTTGTCAGAACACTCACTACTATTTTTGGAAGGAATTTGGACGAGAACTGAAAACACTGGTTGAAAAAATACTGGTTATTTTAATATTAAATTATACATGTGGTCGACGGGAGAATTGACAGGATATTAGGTTAGGTAGAGGAAGTACGGTAGCGCTGTGGAAGTGGTACTATTACAAGGGGATGGAGACAAGAAAAGAGAACGAGACGTCGTCGTGATGGTCTTTTATCGCCTGGAACTGCATGGTACCAATCCACCGGCGTTGCCAATCTTTGTACTTGCTGGTGGTGAATTCGTGGTGGCCTAAAGGGTCGTGGCGGTCGCCACATTCTTAATTGCGGAATTTGATGCCTTTGCTAATAATTAGCACAAGAAATAAGTACCATCAATGGCAACATTGTTGATGTTTTCATCGTGGGTTGTATTTGCTAGATGTGCTACATATAAAATTAAGTGCCCGAAGCAATTATCTCCATCCTTTCCTCTCTGACAATTTATACAGAAAGGGTTCGTACATCTTCGTCTGACATCACGAAATGAACAAAACAGTCGAACCGTGCATTTAAATAACTATTAAGTAGTTAATATTTTCAGTCGCTAGTTTATTGACTATCGACTGTTTAGACTGTTTTCAGTCGATAGTTCCCAACTAGTAGCGTTCTAGACCATTCGCTTAACAGTTAATGTAATAGAGATAATGTTGTTGCGACAACGAAACAAAAACAAGCTTTTGCTGAAACTACCAGTATTACAAGCCGTAAATATCATAAATCAAACATACAGTCCAACCAGATCGATATAGCTAACCTACTCTCATACATTGTTATACGATACGTGCCTAATGCCTGGACAATAAGCGAGTCCGGCGTTCTCTCTGATAAAACACGATATTAATTTTCTTAATGCATCGGTTGGTTATTTTTAAAAAAGCCCCCGCTATTTCTGTCGATGTGCTAAAATTACATCTCGCACGTTATGACGCAAATGTATACATATATCGGTCGGTCTCCTTGGACTGGTGACAATTAAATTTGCTTGTTTTCACACGTTTTATTTATTTTTCCTTGAATGAATATTCGCACAGCATATTTTAAATGTGAGAAAATAGTTGATAGCCGCTCGGTTATCAATCAACGGTGTTGCTTGGAAAATATGTTCTACGGATGAAACACATTTATATACATTATTTACTTATTATTTAATTAGCTAATGAAACAATGTACAATGTCGGTTGGGTAACCAATTAGTACTTTATAGTTGATACGGTTTACCCATTTAGTTTTCTACGAGAGTCGTCCAATATGTCTTCACAAAGAGTCTTACAAAAAACTATATGAAAGTTTAATTTATCTTAACACGAAAATATTGTACCGTAATAAACTATTTTTTGTTTCATCAGATTCTCCATGTGTCTATATATCATTGTGTTATGCTTCCACTCTATGCTAACTCTTTTTGTCGTGACTTTAGGATCTCAAACACATGTAATGTCATTTTGAAGCTTTTTCGCCAAGAAAAACGCCAATTTGAAATTGTTCGTTTGCTCAATGTTACTCAGTGCTCAATGCAATGACTCTTTCTCGCGCTATAGATCATTACAAAAAGTTTGGCCATGTAGACTTAGACACATCTGTAAGTTTGAGGAATTTCAAATGCGATGCCTAAGACAAAGTCTTCATGTTTCTCTCGATTAAGATACGACAATCACTGCAGAGTCGAGAGAGGGATCACTCCTCACCAGATGTGTATGGGTAAATTTGTAATGTAGTAGAATGAGTCGATTTGGGATGACCTGATGATGAAAGGCCTGGATAGGGAGAGGATAGTGGAGGAAAAGAAGTGGTGCTTTAATGTTCTTAATTTACTGCTTTAAATAGACCCCAGCTCATCTTGGTCATATGGTTTATTTTGTATTCAATGTAAACGAAGGAATGGCTTGGGATGGCGGAAGTAGAAGAAAGTGTACCACCAACACTGCTCCTAACTGTAAGAACATCAAGAAGTGAGTGCAGAAATTTGACAATCTCCATGAGAAAACTTGCCCGTGAGACAGTTATAAGCAAGTCGTCATTCATCGAATAGCCCAAAAGTAACTCAAGCTCAAGGCGTACAATCTTCAACAAGTTCAGCTTCTCACAGATGAGAACAAGCGGAAGGGCTGGAAAAATGTCGCCAAATCAAGTGTAGCACTGCCGCTCAGCGATGGGAGCGCATCCCCTTCACGGACGAGGACACCGCTGAAATCCGCAGTCCGTCATGGCCCGAGGCGGAATTTGTACTAGCGGCAAGACTCCCCTCGTTTTTGTAGATCAAGGGGTCCAAATCAATAAAGAAGTGTATCGTCGCGACATTTTCGAGGCTGTCGTACCTCCGTTGGCTCAACAGCACTTCGGCGATGTGATTTGGAAGGACCTACATGCCACAAAAGTTTGGAGCCGCTGAAGCAATTGCTACATCGAGAATGAGACTGATTGTCGTCCGAAGAATTGTGGCCGATTGGTGAAAATTTCAAGACACCTTTAAACCTGTGTACTGCCGCGAAAGTTATTGTTATTCATTGTTGTTTTGCAAAATTTATCTTGTTTAATGAAATGAATACTTGAAATATTTCATGCAGTTTTTTACGCAGTTGTTATAATGAATATGGTATCAACATTAATTTGTGATATATCAGTTATGAACTATGAAGAGTTTAAAATAATAAAACACTTTGTCTTGTTCTTTCGAATAACTAAGGTCGAATCAGTCACACGATATACAATAATAAATTTATCTTTTTGATCGATGAGTGTGTATCACTCTTCTGGTAACAGGTCAATTGAAAAGTCCCTGGCCCCAAAATCAGTTTTTTATTCAACATAATTCCCTTCAAGAGTGATACACTGATTATAGTGACCCTCCAACTTTTCGATACCATTTTTGTAGTACGATTTGTTCCTTGCTTCAAAATAGGCCTCAGTTTCGGCGATCACCTTTTCATTCGACGAAAATTTCTTCCCAGCAAGCATTCTTTTCAGATCTGAGAACAGGAAATAGTCGCTGGAAGCCAGATCTGGAGAATACGGTGGATTAGGAAGCAATTCGAAGCCCAATTTATGGATTTTTGCCATTGTTTTCATTGACTTGTTACACGGTGCATTGTCTTGATGAAGCAGTACTTTATTTTTCTTTAAATGCGGCCTTTTTCGGCGATTTGGTCCTTCAAACGGTCCAATAACGCTATGTAATAGTCGCTGTTGATGGTCCTTCCCTTTTCAAGGTAATCAATGAAAATTATTCCATGCGCATCCCAAAATATTATTCCATGCCAGCCGACTGTTGCATTTTCCCACGCTTTGGAGCGGCTTCATCGTGTGCAGTCCGCTCGTATCACTGTCGATTTTTCGGACATCGGAGTGAAATGATGGAACCATGCTTGATCATCTTCAAACACTGCTCCGAATCATCAACTCGTCGTTGGTTTTGGTCAAAAGTGAGCTCGCGCGGCATCCACTTTGCACAGAGCTTTCTCATACACAAATATCCGTGAATGATATGACGTACACGTTCAGTTGATATCTTTAGAGTGTCTGCTATTTTACTCAATTTCAAATTACGGTCATTCAAAATCATTTTGTGGATTTTTTAAATGTTTTCGTCGGTAACAACCTTTTTTGGCGTGCACTGCGTTCACCGTCTTCGGTGCTCATTTCACCACGTCTAAACTTAGCATACCAATCTTTGATAGTTGATTTTCCTGGGACAATATCCGGAAACTCGGCATCAATCCAAGTTTTTGCTTCAACTATATTTTTTCCCTTCAAAAAGCAACATTTTATCAACACGCAAAATTCCAAAAAATTTTTATCTATTTTTTTCACAATAACAAAAGTTGTTTCACTCAATATGCTATAATTCACAAATTAGTGATCCGACAGTTGTCAAATTTATACACGCATCTTTTGAGGGTTAGGGCTAACTAAAAAACATATGAATTTAATTCTAGTAGCGCCATATATGTGTCAGGTCGAGGTTTTCAATTGTACTGTTAATCTAGTTAAGTGTGTGAAACGTGTGCCGTAATTTAAAAGTTATGGTGTGCACCAATGGGAGTGCCTGTTAAAACGGTATCTTCCTCATTTTTTACCGTCACCAAAGATGATTCTGCTCTAGGGTTGTCATGATAGAAGAAGACGCTTTTCCAGCTGACCAATTGCGGACGCCTATTTCAGTCGCATTAGTTTTTAACAATGATCACTAGGTTTCGTTAGATTCAATCATCTTTTGACGAACAATTTTCCTCCAATACAACCAAATAATTAGAATCATCACTTTGCGTTAAGTAAAGCTTCTCCGGGCTTCGCCTTTAATATTTGTCACAATTTATAGTCCTATATCAGCCACTTTCCATCATAACAATCATATGTTTCATAAATGCGTTTTTGTTTCGTTTCAGCTGATTTTTTTTGAAATGAATGGAACCATATTGGCATCATATGTTACTACTGCCCTAGTTACAAAATGCGTTGGTTGCCACAAAGCATCACAACAGTTGAGAGGCAAAGACTTAAAATCTTATAATTCATACCTTAGAGGTAAATTACAAAACATGAAATAATGCCTGGGGGTAACAGGAGTAGCGATACTAATAGAGAAGATGGCGATTCTATTGTTTCTATGAACAGAAACAGTGACATAAAAATAGAGTTACAGTTAGTTTTCTAAAAAAAAGTTAACAAAGGCTGATTTTCTTTGATGGTACATTTAAAAATTTAGTATTCATGAAAGCAAAAATTTTCTTATAGTCCGCGGTGAATTAGTTCTATTCTCTTTACATAACACCTGATTATATTTTGTAATCTCGATTTTGTGTTTTATATTTCAAATAAACGACTTAAAAAAAGTCTCAAACTATCAAGGTGTAATTTAAGAAATCTGGCAGCGTCCTAAAGAAACTACAAGTTCGCAACAAAATCTATTATAAACGATGTAAGGTGAACAATATGATCTAACAATATATTCATATGCAAAAATTTCATCGTATAATTAAGATAATTAGAAAATAATAAAAATGAGCTATCCCTTCCTCTCACAGCTGAATAATTTTCGGCAAACATTTTTTTCAGACGTATACTATATATTTAAGAAATCTGGATAACATAGGACAGCAAAGAAAATGTACTATTATTATTGAAGAAATAATAGTAACCGAAATGGTTCTTTTTTATATTTGAAAGGCTCCTTTTTGCCAACCAGTGTTTATTACTGGACCTACTGTTTGGAACTTTCTAACGGCTGTTCGGCCCTTATATGTCATACCTTATATGTAAATTGGGTATTACAATAATATGCTTATATAATATGCTCTTAGGATAGGCGTTGCAGATAAAAGCATATGTGAATTCGTTATCGAGTATAGAAAAACTAAAATTAAAGTAAGCCTTGGTTCACTTCATTGTAAATAGTCTAAATAATTTAAGGAGTGCAGTGATTGTTTTATATACCGAGGTCTAATTGAAGTAGTCGGTTGTGAGCAGTCAGTTGCAATATGAATCCTGATTCATATTGCAACTGAGGCAAATGTTATAGGCAATTTTCTCTACGGAGCTATCAAGGAAGAGAACTGTTTATCGTGGGCTCTGAACGATGCTTCTCGGCATTAAACATACCCACTGGCCAATGACCAACTTAGACACCATTACAGAGACGGTTATTCCTTGTCGAATTTTACGCAATTGCCTAAAGACAAGAAAGAGAACGATTTACAATTACAATCGGTAAAATAAAGTGTCTCCATGCCCTGCGGGATTCGAACCCGCGACTATTATTTATGTAAAGGTTATTATTTACGATTTTTCTACGAAATAAATTCATAAGGTTTCATAAGTAAAGGCAATATATTAATCCAATTAAAGAACTACGCAAAAAAATAAAAATAACAGCTGTTAATTGTGCTTTTTCAATATATTCCTTAAATTTTTAAATTGATATCGGTATTACAGGAACTTAAGACAAACAACACAAGCTAACGATAAATTGGTAGTTTAGGGTAAATGATGTGGCTCGGTGAATGGAGGTAAAACGAAATGAAACAGTGGTGTTTACATTATGTGACCGTTATTTATTGGCTATATAAAAATGTGAAAAATACAAATGATAAAACGGATGGCAGCGGTGTTACCTGGAGACGAGGCTTGGGCAGTCGATGGTGGCACGTCTAAACCGAACGAGGGTTAAGCACTGAATGACCGAAATACCCTTGAATAACATCCCAGATAAACGTCTCGGGGTTGCCGCCAGCTATTTGTTGTCGGGTTCTAGTTGGCACTGCTGCCACCCCGGCCGTGTTCAACATCTGGGATTATATTTCTGGGTATTTTGTAGACTGTTATTCCACGATGTAAAATTCGACATGCCTCAAGGTCGCTACAGCAGGTACATGTTGGTTGTTCTAATCTTATATCAAAGTGTGCAGGCGATTTGGTTGAATCGCTGTGGTTTGCCATTTTTAGATTTTTAATATTTTATTTAATTTACTTCCAGAGGATAAAAAAATAAAATAAATACATTGTTTATTTCACGCACTTCATTTTTCACTTACGTTATTTTTTGCACCAGTTTTTGACCGAAAATACTATAAATGAATTTCAAAAGGACTGTTGTAAAATAAGGGGAAATAATTTTAAAACATTAATAAAAATGAGATGCAGTCTTTTTGTCTGGTCACGTAAACACGTATTCACTAAACCTTAGGTCTGCTGAGAGACGGATAGCCGCATCTGTTATGCGTTTTTAACACTCAATTAAATAACCGTAATAAAATACTGTTTTTTTTAAAGAAAGGTATCTTTCTAGAGGTTGGAGCGTATTGAAAATACGTCCTCACCCTACGAAGGTTGGAACTGAACTATATATAATTATAAGACATTTTTGAAAACTGATTCTAATAACCTGCAAGTATTCGAAAAATGACAGTAGGACCAAAATTACCAGGACTGATTAAGAACTGAATATGACGAACAAACCTTTACATCCAGTAATCATTGCTATAAGCCTCTAGAGACTCGTTTATATTGATTTTTCATTATGTTGTATCCGAAGAACGAACATCATCGGCACAAAGAATGCGATCGACGTGCGGGGTGTACAAAGGGTGTCGTTTCTACGATGGAATGTCAATTTTATTAGCTTGTCCAGTACGTAAAACGATACGCTTCAGCCTGATGGAATTTCCTCTGAGACTGAGCTTTCGCGATCGTCCTGGACCGAAGCCAAACGGTCTCTCGACGAATTTATCCTGCGAGCGCTAAATTTAGGGAGGAGAATTATAGTCTTGAAGTCGTTTATTTTCGTTGAAATGCAACGGTCTCGATCCTTTTCGTCGTTTTGATTTCGTGTGACGACGCTATTATTGGACAACGGTCCTGTTGTAGCGAACACAAGAAACAAGAAACAAGAGCGAGATATGAATCTTCCTAATGTATTTCGCATTTAAGATTGATTTAGGGGCTTATTCAGGGGACATTTAACACGGCACAAAGACACCGTTCGGCAAAATGAAATTAAAAGATTAAACAAATCACTTACATCGTTTTTGAATTAATTTTTTGAATACAAAAGCACATGGCATATGTACACAATTACAACTAGTGATTCACTATCTAGTGATTTTTCTTAATAGTGTTCTTCAAGTTCAGATCTAATATTTTAAACCCAAATTGATATAGCGTTGATTGATATACTCCCACTAATGTATTCCACATAAAAAATTAATTGGAGAAAAATTAATCTTGGTTTTCAATTTACAAAGCGAATTTATTCGTACTAATTTCAAATAGCTTTTGATGGTCTCTTGTACTTATTATGCTAAAGCCCTTCCTCACAATCCTCTCTTAAAGTTCAAAAATCGACCTTTTTCTCACACATGTCTTAACTATCTGAACTGAACTGAAATCGCGGGTGAGGAACCCCAATAAATAAATTCACGCAATCTCACTTGATGTTTTTCGCAAACCGTTTAATATTTCACTGACCGTATGTCCTCATTTCGAATATACCATGGAGCTTGGACGACTATATTGGTATTATATTGGCACTAGATTTCATTTCGTAGTATCATGACTTCACTATTTCCGCACCGGATTTAAAATATGTATATACAGTGATTATTTGCTGTGAAGTGGTAATTTGGATTGACATCCAAGTAACCACCAAAATGTTGTAATTCTAATACAAAGTGTTTGTCGTTTATTCTCAACATACTATTTCCACGTGAGCTTAGCATAAAGTGTCATAGCCAAGTATTCTGCTATGTTTGTATATGGAATGACTCTACAGTAAATCATCACTGGCAGATAACCTAATCCAAATATTTAGACTCCATAGCAATTATAGCGACCTTCAGATTTCTAATTTTCCCGCAATCCTCAGCAGCCCACAGATCTACTCGAGGCGTTGCACATACCTGAGGTTAGCACCCACCGTGAGGTGGCAAAGGTAGGGGATGACGCGACGCCTCGAGTTTCTTTCCGTTCCTGACTCTGAGAGTGATCAGACGTGTCGACTGTTCGTAGCACCTGAAGGTACCTGCCACGTGCATTTTTTTTTAATTCTTTAAGTATGATCTTGTTTAGTGTTTAATATCTTATTTATTGTTTAATATCTGTTCATATAAAAATAAATATTTCTTCTGCATATAATTAGATTCCATTTGTACCGAAATAAATCGTCGAATATTTTGTCTTTATCTAACCGCATCTGTACCCTAAATTGGCGACCACGATGTGTGACATCGTGTTATATTCCACATTTTGTTTTTTTTCTGGTTTATTTTCGTTTCCGGACTCTTGAAGGTTTAGTTATTTTTAGTGTGCGACGCCATTTTGTTGTTTTTTTATTTGTTGTAAAGCACCATGTCGGCTCCAAAGATCAGATTGCCTGCGTTCAATCCGAACGATCCAGAGATGTGGTTTCTGCAGGTCGAGTGGACCTTGAAACAAGCAGTGATAACCACAAGTGCCGAAAAGTTTAAAATCGTAGGGGCAGCACTGGACCCCATCTATACTCAGGAAGTGCGCGGCCTCTTGTTTAATCCACCACCGGAAGCAGAAGATCCATTCAGCAAATTAAAAGAGGCGCTCCGGGAATGCTTAGGGCTGTCAATCCAGAACCGGACACGGCAACTGCTCGAACGGGAAGAAATCGGTGACCGCACCCCGTCGCAGTTTCTCCGTCGGTTACAGTCATTAGCAGGGGACACAGCGAGCCAGGATATCATTAAAGTAATATGGATGAGCCAATTAGACCCCATTACCCGAGCTAGTATCGCGGCGCAGCAAGGGAGCACCAAGCTGGAAGACCTGGCAAAAATCGCTGACAACATTAAAGACTCCATAGGTCCGTGGCGGCCAGCAGGCGGTACGGCACCGTCGAATAATTCAGAGAGCCAATTGGCGGAGTTCGCGCAGTTGAGACTGCAGATTCACGGGCTGCAAGTCAAAGTTGACAAGATATCAGAGCACCACCACGTCATCGTCGCGCTCCTCATGTCGTGGCCGATCGTTATCGCGCTCTTCAAGTCGCAACCGGTCTCGTATTCGCGGTTGCGAGCTCTACGATGGTTTGTGCTGGTATCAGTACAATTACGCCGAAAGGGCACGGAGGTGCAGACCGGGGTGTCGTTACGATAGAAGCCCAAGCGCGAATGCGGGAAACCAGCCGGGCGGTCACTAATGGCGGCAAGTGACGGCCATCATATCACGCGTCGCCTGTTCGTCAAAGACCGGAACAGCAACCAGGAATTCCTGGTGGATACAGGAGCGGAGGATTTGTGCGTGTTTCCTCGGCGATTGGTGAACGGACATCGAAAAAAAAAACGAACTACGATCTGACTGCGGCGAACGGCAGTATCATAGAGACGTATGGCTTTAATACAATGACTTTAAACCCCGGTTTACGACGCAATTTTCCATGGAGTTTCGTTATATTCGCTGCCTATTATCGGGGTTGAATTTATTGTTCATTACGACGTCTTAGTTGATCTGCGAAACAGGAAATTGGTGGACCAGAATACGCGCATGAGTGTCAACGGGAGACAACCGCAGTACAAAAATATCACGAGTATAAAACTCATAAACAACAGTTCGCGATCTCACGACATACTGCAGAAGTTCCCGGAAATCACTCGACCCGATGGAGCGTGTAAAACGGCCCCCGTAAAACACGCGATGGTACACCATATAAACACGACACCCGGACCTTCACTAGCTGCCACACCACGACGCCTGGCTCCAGACCGACTAAGAGACGCCAAGGGGGAATTCGAGACCATGTTGAAGCTAGGATTATGCCGCCCGTCACAGAGTAGCTGGTCTTCTCCGTTACACATGGTCCCCAAAAAAGGCGACTATTGGCGTCCTTGCGGCGATTACAGAGCGCTCAACGCACGCACCATCCCAGACCGATACCCTGTAAAGCACATTGAAGACTTTACACAGACACTCCACTGGTAGAAGGTATTTTCAACCATCGACCTAGTCAGAGCATACCATCAAATGTGGCACCCGAAGATGTCCCGAAAATCGCCATTACAACTCCTTTCGGGTTGTACGAATTTACCGTTATGGGTTTCGGTCTGCGAAATGCAGCACAGACTTTTCAATGGTTCATCGACGAGGTACTTTTGGGACTTGATTTTTGCTATGCCTACATCGACGACATCCTGGTGGCATCAACAACAGAGGAGGAACATCGTCAACATCTTCAAACTCTGTTCGAGCGTCTGCAGCAATATGGCATGGTGGTCAATCCTAGTAAATACTGTTTCGGACTAACCGAAGTTCACTTCCTCGGATATCGGGTCTCAGAAAAAGGAACTGAGCGGCTCCCAGACAAGGTGGTTGCTATACGGGAGTTTGGACGGCCAGAAATGGCGAGAGGGTTAAGACAATTTCTGGGGATGATTATCGGAGATTTATACCCAGAGCAGCCAGAACCCAAGCACCGCTCAACGAACTACTGAAGAACAACATAAAAAGGAAGACGCCGATCAAGTGGGATGAGGCAATAGAAAAAGCCTTCGAGGAATGTAAAGATCAGCTTACCCGAGCAACTTTACTGGCACATCCGGAACCAGGGGCAGAAATATCACTGGTATGCGAAGCTTCAGACTACTGCATTGGAGCCGCCGTACAACAACGCGCAGGAGACCATTGGAAACCGCTTGGTTTCTTTTCAAGAAAACTTAACCAAGCGGAGTGCAAATACAGTGCGTATGATCGTGAATTACTAGCGATCTACAGAGTTGTGCAGCGATTCCGTCATATGATAGAGGGACGCCACTTCACGATACTAACAAATCACAAACCGCTGACATTCGCATTCTGTCAGAAGACCGACAAATGTTCTCCACGCCAGTTCCATCATCTCGATTTCATTAGTCAGTTCACCACAGATATTCGACATATCTCCGGGCAGGACAATATTGTAGCTGACGCACTTTCCCGCATCGATGAGATTACATCACCAGCAGTCAATTTCGAGGCCTTAGCAGCATCCCAGGAACGAGACGAGGAGTTACGGAGTTACTTGGAAAACGGCAACACGGGCTTGAACATGCGAAAAATTCTCATCCCTGGCTCAACGACAGCGGTATACTGCGATGTCAAGACACCAACCGCTAGACCATTTCTCACAAAAGTTTTCCGCAGGGCAGCCTTCAGCGCAATTGATGGGCTGTCACATCCTGGAGTCAGAGAATCAGTACGGCTAATGAAGGAACGGTACGTGTGGCCATCCACCGATAATGACTGTCGCACCTGGGCTTGTTCTGGTGTCCAGTGCCAGCAAGCTAAGATCACCAGACACGTCTCTTCTGCGATCGGCACCTTCCAAATGCCATCTCGGCGATTCGAACACGCGCGGTTCGGCGTTCCCCTTCGGATTACTACAGATCAGGGCAGACAATTCGAATCTCGACTCTTCCGTTGATTCAATCATCTTATGGGAACCATGCACCTGCGGACAATGGCCTACCACCCAGCTGCCAACGGTATGGTCGAACGCCTACACCGCCAATTAAAAACCGCGATCAAGTGCCTCCAACCTGACCGCTCGACGGAAGCCCTCCCAACCGCCTTGCTGGGCCTTCGTTCTGCGTGGAAGGAGGATCTACAATCGACTACAGCAGAGATGGTTTACGGCGAACCATTACGACTGCCAGGCGAATTCCTGGTAACCAACGCTAAGGAGGTAGACAAGTCCGTCGAGTTCGTGCGCAATTTACGAAGGCAATTCGAGATGTTGCGACCAGTTGAAGGAACAAGACACGGCAAGATTTTCGTTTTCAAAGACCTTGACACAGCTACGCACGTCTTCGTACGTCACGACAGCCCCAAAACGCCACTGCAGATGCCCTACGATCGTACGAAGTAATTTCTCGCAGTGAAAAAGTTTTCATACTTTTAATGCGAGGAAAACAAGTCCAGGTGTCGATCGACAGATCGAAGCCAGCATACCGTATCAACGACAACCTCAGACCACGAGAAAGCGATCTAGATGATGACGGAATCGTGGTCGTGGCGACGCAACAAAATCCAGACCCCCATCCCCCCACAACTGAGACGATCAGCAAGACGGGTTCAATTTCCCGATCGGTACCAGGCGGGATTTCCAAAATCAACCCAGGTAGAAATGAAGAATTATCGCTAGGATGTCATTCTTGTAATATTCCTTTTGTATTACGTAACATATACCGCTAATCCGTTAGATATAGATAGGTGTAAGTATAGATGATTTTGTTTTATTTGTATCGAAATTTATATTAGGGTAATATAGTATTACGTTGAATAGTATTTGAGAATCTGGATCTGGAACGATTTGCTAACTTGTATTCACAGCCCTCGTTCCATATTTTATCAAAGGCTTGGGCCACAGGTGAACATTTTTTCCATTTATCAAATACGATATCTGCTATTCGACAAATAATTCCTACGTATAAAAGGAAGGAATAGGCTCCCACTGAACTCAACTGTTCACTACTGAACGACCATACATTTTCACAATACAAAGAAATATTATTGAAAAAAAGAAAATATTAATTATATACAAGGTCTCAATAAGTGCCAATCGAACCCTGTCATGGTTAGATTACAAAATGCTAATATCAAGTATCTGGTATCTTATACATCAAATAGTTTGATCAGCTATGCTCAAGTAAGTTAAGAGTAACTGATACCTATTTGATTGAACAATATTTTTTTTTCACAATTTAGAATTCAAATATTTCGAACAATATTGATGTACAGATAATGAATGAAGGTAAAATATATCACTGAAGTCATGTAAAGTAAATTAAACTAAACAGAATTTTGTTTATAGTTCAATTGTTCTTATATCATCCCCATTTTGATTATAAATAGTAGGCAGTAACCGATACATTATCCGTTTGTAAGTAGTAATAAACATATTGTATAAAATTTCTAATCTGAAAAGACAGACAGATCTAAGACAATGACGACATTCCATCCAAATGCGTATCTATTCCATTTATATTTGGCAAAATAGATTTAATCCTACACCAAGTTAATTATATTTTACGCATAGGTGATCCTGCGACTGTAAAAGCACCGATAAATATGACTCGATGGCATTTATCTGAGCATACTTCATCAAACTCAAACGTTTTGGTTATAATCGATCAGAAATTCATAAGTGCATTCAAAACTCAAGGGAAGCGTTAATAGTTGATAGAAAGGAGAGAGGAATGTGAAATAGAATGCATTAAAACATATGTAGGACATAAAAATGACTTGGGTAAGATATTTCAATTAAAATCTAGCTACTAACAATCTAACTACTACAATCTAATTGTTAAAATTCTACCGGATGCTATATTGGATGAAATCCGAGATAATTTAAGCAGTGGCAATTTGGAAATACTAGATTTATATAAAGTTGCGCTACAAGTGTTGTAGCATGGGTAAATAAAGTAAAAAATACAAGATGTGTGTTGTTATATAAACCTCAATCTCAATTTTTGGATACATACATATTTCTAGATAGGAAGAAGACTTTAGGTTAATCATAATGAATGAAGGACAATATGAAATGTTAAAATAATATAGCCGTGATTGTATGTATATGAGTATAGCCTAAACAGGGGCTTAAAGCATATGGATTTGGATCGCATTTCTTGCTTGTATTGAATGATATGAGAGATGCTGTTTCTCTGAGGACATCTAGAATTTGCAATTACTTAGTGTTGGATATATTAATAATTGGGTGGATGCGCCTACATCTGACGTCCTCATGTATATATGGTTGCATAGGCAGATATTAAGCGGTTTCCTGTAAATTGTAATGAGCGCTATGGCGCATGCTCGTACTATTGCCACTCGGACAGGATGAAAATCTCGCTATCTTGATTCATTCTGTGTTGGGACTTTGACCGAGATGTTTGTCGATATAAATAGAGAGTGACTCAGTTGAATTCAGTGTTTTAATTGCCCAACACCTTCACCAAATTTTACAAAATCGGTTCTAACATTAGATATATTATTGTGTAATGATAAAAACAAATGGATGTTTGCGTTTTTAAATATTGATAAATAAATAAACTATATTTGTTATCTTATATATTATTTTATTTTCCCTTTTTACGCTTAAAGTTCAATATGTTTATAAAATATACTTCATATCTCATTTTATATATAGGAAATGAAAAATGTTTAAAAAAATTTTCACTTGAAATACAATAGAAATATTAGGTTAATTTGTGAATGCAATAATGTATTCTACTTACATTATATTCTTCAAATATACGTATAATTTGCAAGAACTGGCAACGTAGCAAATCCAAATCCTTGTGCCCATGCCATGATTCTTCAAAATTGACTCTTGAATTTTTTTAGTTTAAAAAAATAGTTTCTAAGTAATTTAAAAGTTTATTTCCTGCACGTTCCATAATTGTTATAGCATACTACTCTCAGTTGGTCTAACTATACCAACAAAATTTAAAAAAAAACTATAAATCGATAGTTTTTAAGATAAGTCGTTCAGCAGATGCCCAAACAAAGTGACCTACAACAACAACCAGACGTCCGTCGATCAAAATAATACCGAAAATTATCTTAAACATCCGACCTAAACAACCCATATCAGAATACCACGACCAAGCTCGTTTTATGTTACATCGTGGCAGACAATCGACGGCTGAAAAGACAGAGAACGGGCGACCGCGGAAAAATAACACCGACAAAGAAAAACGAAACAAATACACATTTTTAATACAACAACCAGATTGCCACAAATCAAGGCCGCCTTGGTTCGCCAATTTATCTTGTAAAATAAATGGCCACTGACGCAAGCCGACCCAGCTTTCGGCGAATGCGCGGGCGTCGAGCATTATTTCGGTCTCCGATTGCATTAAAATAAACACTCATACATATACACACACATAGACATAATGCTGACGAATGACAAATCGTGGTTATAATAGGGAATTAACGAAACGGGTGGAGGAACGAAATGCAATGCGTATCCACCATCCTATTGTTTTTGGAATATAATGATATTAGTGAAATTTATAATTTAATCTTTTTTTCGGAATACATTTTGATCAATAAAATGTTTTCTATTGTGTTTTAGTACTGTAAAAGCGAACGATTTCATCTGGTAATTCGATATTTTAGGGCATTTTAAATTTTGGGTGAGTTTCTTCACGGAATATTTCACTCCTATTAACTATTTATTAAATCTCAATTTTCAATTAATTTCAATAACAGTTTTCTATTTATTATTCTCTATTTACTATTTTCTTTTTATTATTCTCTATTTATTTATTTATCTACTCGATTTGTATATATTACGTCAATTGAAAAGTTACCGGCCTACCCTAGTAAAACACATCTTTTAGGAAAAATTATTTTTTTTTATTCAACATAATTCCCTTCAAGGGTGATACACTGATAATAGCGACCCTCCCACTTTTCGATACCATTTTTGTAGTACGATTTATCCTTTGCTTCAAAATAGGCCTCAATTTCGGCGATCACCTCTTCATTCGACGAAATTTTTTTTTCCACTGAGCATTCCTTTGAGATCTCAGAACGGGAAATAGTTGCTGGGGCCAGATCTGGAGAATACGGTGGATGGATGGATTTTTGCCATCGTTTTCACCAGCTTGTGACATGGTGCACATTGTCCATGCGCATGCCAAAATACAGAGGCCATAACCTTGCTAGCCGACTGTTGCGATTTTCCACGTTTTGGAATGGGTTCATCGTGTGCAGTCCACTCGGATCACTGTCGATTGGACTTCGGAGTGAAATGATGGAGCCATGTTTCATCCATTGTCACATATCAACGCAAAAACTCGGGTATATTACGCTTCATCATCTTCAAACACTGCTCCGAATCATCAACTTGTCGTTCTTTTTGGTCAAAAGTGAGCTCACGCGGCACCCACCTTGCACAGAGCTTTCTCATATCCAAATATTCGTGAATGATATGATATACACGTTCAGTTGATATCTTTAGAGTGTGTGCTATTTAATTCAATTTCAATTTACGGCCATTCAAAATCATTTTGTGGATTTTTTAAATGCTTTCGTCGGTAACAACCTCTTTTGGGCGTCCACTGCCAATTCTTGATGGTTGATTTTCCTGGGGCAGCGTCCGAAAACTCGGCATCAAGCCAAATTTTTGCTTCAATTGTATTTTTTTCCTTCAAAAAGCAATATTTTATTATTACGCGAAATTCCTGTTTATCCATTTTTTTTCACAATAACGACAGTTGCTTCACTCAAAATGCTATAGTTCACAAACTAATGTTCCGACAGCTGTCAAATTTATACACGCACTTTTTCAGGGTTAGGGTTAACTAAAAAACATATGGATTTAATTCGAGTAGCGCCACCTATGTGTCAGGCCAAGGACTTTTCAATTGATATGTTATTTTATTATTTTTTCGCAGTTTCGTACCTTTCCCATACGTCTTAAATTCCTAGAAAATAAAGATAATAGTTTTATGGTTGTAACTATAAAGTATAAATGATAACTTACAGCCAGAACCTAACGCTCAAATAGCCCAAAGTGCACGCTCATCACAGCATGGAGTTAGAGAAATGAGCGCACAATAGTAAGAGTATATTTATTTATTTATATGGACTTTTGGTTACTTATGGGAAAGATACGAAACTGCGAAAAAATAATAAAATAAAAGGTCAATTGAAAAGTCCCCGTCCTGACACATAGATGGCGCTATACTAAAATTAAATCCATATGTTTTATCGTTAGCCCTAACCCTCAAAAGATGCGTGTATATATTTGACAGCTGTCGGATCATTAGATTGTGAATTATAGCGTTTTGAGTAAAGCCACTTTTGTTATTGTGAGAAAAATGAATAAAATGGAATTTCGCGTGGTGATGAAATATTGCTTTTTGAAGGGAAAAAATACATTTGAAGCAAAAACTTGGCTTGATGCCGAGTTTCCGGACATTGCCCCAGGAAAATCAACCATCAAGGATAGGTAAGCTAAGTTTAGACGTGGTGAAATGAGCACCGAAGATGGTGAACGCAGTTGACACCCAAAAGAGCTTGTTACCGACGAAAATATTTAAAAAATCCATAAAATGATTTTGAATGACAGTAAATTGGAACTGAATGAAATAGCAAACACCATAAAGATATTAACCGAACGTAAACATCATATCATTCACGAATATTTGGGTGTGAGAAAGCTCTGTGCAAAGTGGGTGCCGCGCGAGCTCACTTTTAACCAAAAACAACGATCTGACCCCCAACGACTATTTCATATTCTCAGATTCCAAAAGAATATTCGCTGGGAATAAATTTTCGTCGAATGAAGAGATACCGAGGCCTATTTTGAAGCAAAGGACAAATCGTACTACAAAAAAGGTATCGAAAAGTCGGAGGGTTGCTATAATCAGTGTATCACCCTTGAAGGAAATTATGTTGAACAAAAAAAAACTAATTTTGGCTTAAAATGTGTTTTACTATGGTAGGCCGGGGACTTTTCAATTGACCTGTTACCTTGAAACTAATCTAATATTATGTCAAACAAAAGATAAAAATACACTTCAGATAATTTAGGTTGATTCGAGTTATATCTATGATATGACAAAAAATATCAATAATAAATTTATCTGAACAAATATCCACACGATTTATTTTGCGAGATTAGTTCCGGGAATATATAAAGTCAATCGTGGGTATTTAACCAGGTTATCTATATATTTGTTCTAGGAAGTACTGCGTGAGATTAGAGAGTTTAAAAAAATTAATTACATATTAAAATTGGTATCTTAAATCAAACATTAATTTATTCTTAACAATTATTAGTTTCTGTATAGTATAATGAAGCTTTTTTGCCAAACGTTGTCGAAAATTTCATCATTCTTATCATCATCTAGAAAAATGGTCAGTACAGTAGAAAATAAATGCAAAATACCATAAAACGTTAAGGGTTGAAAACTCAACATCTCAACCACTAATGCAGCGTAGAATAATTTGAAACATACAAATAACCGTATTATTCCAACAATACGTAAAAAAATATATGGAGAAGAACACTGCATAAAAAACGGATAAAATAGAAATATCGACATCAGGCGTATCACATATTACAGTTTTGAATCTAGAGAACACAACTAGAACCCAGAACGAACAGGCACTCTACAATGCGTGGACGAACGAAAAGTCCGCGCGGGAGAGTCCTGAAATTGCATTAGCCAATATGCAAAAATAAATAAATGCCCTCCAGCTACATTTAGATAAACAAAGCTCTGAGGGCAAGGACAAAACAACGATAAACCACCAAGCCAACAAAAGCAGTCCAATTGTTACATACGAAACAGATGAAGAAGAATTGCAAAAAGAAGTAGGTTGAGTAACGGTTAAAAGTAAAAAAAGAAAAGCAAATAATTCCCCAGGATCTTCACCATAGCAAATAAAAATAAAACAAATTAATGAACAAAATAAAGAAATTAGAATGCTCAGGCCACCCCCAATTATCGTAAGTAATGTTACCGACTTTGACTTGCTTTACGAAACACTGAGGTCCATCTATATAATATTCAAAGCAACGGTACCAAATAATGGACAAATAAAATTGAACGCCGAATGTCGTACAACATTCACAAAAATAATAGATTGCTTAGAGTTGCTGAAATTGCAATGGCACTCTTATGAAGACAAACAAACCAGAGACATCAAAGTTATGGCAAGAGGGCTTCCATCAACAGCTAAAAGTGAAAAAATTAATATTTAAAAAAAGAAAAGACCAAAAATAACAAAGGAGCCATTTTAGTCCACAAGAAGCTATTACCTCTATTTATGTTAGCCTTTAAACATGATACGAGCTCAAAAGCCGTTTTTGGTATTAAAAGAATTTTAGGGCTCGAAATAAAAATCGAAGTTCTAAAAAAAATCGGACTTAATACCGCAATGCAAAAGATGCCAATTGCATGGACACACACAGAAATTCTGCAGAAGAGAACCTAAATGTGTAAAATGTTCAAATAAACATATCAGCACAGAGTGTAGAAAACCGAAAGAAGCTAAGCCGAAATGTGCAAATTGTAATGAAGCGCATCCGGCAAGTTATAGAGGATGTGTAGTTGTTAAAACACTACAAGAGAGGAGAAATAGAGTAGCTTCTCAAGTTAAACCTCAAGAAGCAATGAGTGAAAAGAAACTACCCAAAAAATAAAACAAAGTTATTGGTGAAATGACTTATGCACAAAGTATCAGTCAAAATAACCAAAGAGACACAAGGGAAGATGAAGCAATCACCAACAAATTCCTACTTAAACTAATAGGAAAGCTGGACAGACAAGAAGAAAATGATCGAATATTTTTCCGAAAGGATTGAAAAACACGAAATGGCAAATAAAGATATCCGAATAGCAATTTGGAATGCTAATGGAATCCAGCAACCTACAAGTATTAATAGATATGCAAAAGATATGTATTTTCCTAATATCAGAAATTCATTTAACAAAAGAATCCTTTATTAAATTTAGAGGATATATATTTTATCATACTATACATCAAGCCAACACCGAAAGAGGAGGAAGTGCAATAATAATCAAAAAGAACATTTCTCACCATCAAGAACTCGGGCTCAGAACAACATAAAATCAGGTGACAGCAGTAACTATTAAATCAAGTAGATACAAGGTTACAATAGCCGGAATTTATTGTCCTCTAAGATACAATCAAAAAAAGGAAAATTATTTGAATATCCTAAGCAACCTCGGAGAAATATTTATAATTGGAGGTTATTTCAATGCAAAAAATACAAGATGGGGATCCAGAATGATAACAACTAAAGGCAATGAACTGCATAAAGCAGCTACTGAACTAAGATGTAGTTACATGTCAACTAGAAAACCAATTTATTGGCCGACTGATCAAGAGAAAGCCCCAGACCTGTTAGATTTCTTCATAGTAAGAAACGTAACATCCAACTATATAAAAGTCGAAGAAAATTTTGAGCTAAGTTCAGATCATACGCCAGTGATTCTGACGTTGAGCGAAAATATAATAAGAAAAGAAAGAAACCCAACGTTAACAAACAAAAGAACAGACTAGGAATGATTTGCTGAAGAATTGAACAAAAGAATTCAACTAAATGTACCCCTCAAGACAATTGAACAATTAAATTTTGAAGCAGAAAAATTCGTAGTAGATATTCAATAAGCTGCTTGGAATAATACTCCAGATAATAAGAGTACAACTAAAGGAATTAATTATCCAAAAGAAGTGAAGGAAATGGTAGCTCAAAAATATAAATTACGAAGAAAGTGGCAACAAAACAGAACACCTGAAAATAAAAATAGTTTAAACAATATAATCCAAAGACTGAAAAGGGAAATACTGGAAATTAAAAACAAAATGAGTATCTGATAAAGAAACTGATTACTCACTCTGCAAAGCCACAAAATATCTAAAGCGCTCATGTCTACACAGTCCACGTATAAGTCGCAGACATTTGGAAGATGGCGGAAATTATAATGATCCCAAAACCTGGGAAGTCACCAAACGAAATAAAAGCCTGTAGACCTATATCAGTGCTGCCAGCTACGCTAGGGTTTTTGAAAAACTCCTGTTGAAAAGAATAAAACCGATCATAGAGAGAAAACACTTAATACCAACACACCAGTTTGGGTTTATTAACAAGCACTCAACAGTTGACCAGGTCCACAGAATAACAGATGTTATTGAAAAAGCCTACGAAAGTAAAAAATTATGTTCAGCTATATTCTTAGATGTAGCACAAGCTTTCGATAAGGTTTGGCATGAAGGCCTTGTTCATAAACTACAAAAAATGTTACCACAAAAACAAACCGAACTATTAAAATCATACATTACAACCAGAATGTTTAGAGTCAAACAAGAAGAAGCTTACTCCACAATAAAAGAAGCTAAAGCAGGTGTACCACAAGGAAGTGTACTGGGACCAATGCTTTGTCTACTTTACACTGGTGATATACCACAAATGGAAACTGTCGGAGACAATAGTGAAGAAGCCCAATGAAAATTCAACAGGCAAGTGACAATATAAATAACTGGTCACAAGTCTGGAAAATCAGAATTAATGAAAGTAAATCTGTACATGTGCAGTTCACCTATAAGCAGACCGTATAAGCACCAATAACACTAAATAATACTATCATTCCATATAGCAACAATGCTAAATATCTCGGAATGAAGCTCGATGTAAAACTTCGCTGGAAGGAACATATGAAGAAGAAAAGAAAAGAACTGGAATTGATATATAGGAAAATGTATTGGCTAATTGGAAGAAAATCACAATTATCAGTACATAATAAATTGCTATTATATAAGCAAATATTGAAACCTATATGGACATACGGAGTTCAATTATGGGGATGTTCTGCAAAGAGTAACATATACAGCAGAGACATGTTTAAACATTATTTCACCAGAGACTGAGATAGGGCCGATGGGCCATCCTAGTTATATACCTAGTTTTAAGTTATCATAAAAATAAATTGTAGGTTAGACGGAAGCGACTAGTGACAATGTATTAATTAAATAATAAAAAAAATTCTCATCATTATCATCAGTACATATTTGGACTTATCAGAGTACATACAACTGAAGCTGACATCCGAAGTTATTCTAGCCCCAAATGATGTTAGTTTCCTATTTTTCAGATCACTTCTTATGATCTTGATCTAAGTCTTTTTTGAAGGCGTTCGTTACATCTTCCATTTAAAAGATCGATTTCGCAGCAGAGGTCTATGAGAAATTCCTTCACTATTCATTCAACAGACGTGCCTACACCATTGTACTCTGCGACTCTGAATGTGTTTCTCAACTGTGCACTTATTGTCCCATCTTAAATGAACTCATCACTTCATTTCGAATCTGATCTCGGAGAAAAACATGTAGAATTTGCCTTAAACATTTGAAATACTTCAGGTTTATAGATGTTAGACTATCAAATAAATAATAATGTTTGATTATTTTTTAAATTTTTAGTGAGTTCGTTCCTTATTTATTTTTTGAAGTCGGTTCAATTTTTTTGTTAAATTTTTTTTCTCTTATATTATTGATACTGTGGATCCCGTTGAGATTTACAATAGCAGACGATTCGTCAGTTGAGAAAGTCAAGTCCTTCTTCATTCATTCACAAGCCATATAGCCTTGCAGTGCGAATTATATCACGAATAATATTAAAATTAGTGAGTTAATAACATCATATTGTATATCATGTCTGTTTTTAAGCACATTACACCTAATTGTATTCCCTATTATGTATTATGAAATTATATATTATGTATTATTATGAAAATAAATAATTTTTTTCCGCTTGTCATGCCCTTTGGTGTTTCCAAAGGACAAAACTTAGCTAAGGCTTTTTATGTAAAATTCGTTTTATGTAAACTGGGAACAGATTCTTTGTTCTCACTTTATATTAGTTAAAAAGAGATGTCCGATGCATCGGGACATCATGTAACCGAACCAGTCTATAACGTTCGAGCTGTGTTGGTACTGACCAGCCCTGTTGTCAAATGTCTACAAAATTCTTCAAAACTTTAGTACTAATAATAAGAGCTTATAAAACGGCGTATCCAATCAGTAAGTCAGTTAATCAGTCCTGATTAAGTAGGAACGAGGCAAATTAAATATTAAGTTGTTGCGGTTTTTATATATTAATTTAATATTTTAAAATATTTTCTAGCGTGTTGCAACTGCACTGAATATTAATATATACTCTGTTTAGATTCTCTCAAAACGTGACAAACAGCATAATATTATTTTCTAGAAATATTCAGAAGATGATTAGAAGTATTTTGTATTTATTTTATTCTTGATTAGTAGAAAAGACTTGTTATTTAAATATCTCTACCTAGATGATATTCTGAAATAAAATATTGGACCATTCACGGTAAGATGCAAATAAAAAGAGTGTAAATAAAACAAAACTTGCTTAAAAAAGCTCAAGAATATTTGATTGGGTTTTGTTAATCAACAATTCAATGCAGATATATTATTACTTATGCAGGAAACAGGTTCCTGGAGCAGATTTGGTGTTTTCCATCAAGTCCAAGGGCAACAACTGTGGAGAAAAATTTTGCTATAGTTTGCAAATCATCTTTTAAAGAACCTGTGGGAGCTATTAGTTATTGTCATGGTCACCACTAGTGGAAAAGATACCAACAAATGGATCGATAAAGCATGTCATAAGGCAATGGCAAAACATAAATTAAATTTTGAAGATCTACTTACTGTAAATATAAATGAAATATTTTATGGAATTTACTTTTTTAGAAATAGGCCTGAAGATATACTGTAGATCAAATGGCTTAACAATATAGCCACAGAGTATCATGCCTATTTAACAATTTAATTCTTACTGATTGAATGAAACTTTTGGGATGTGTACTAACCCAGTACTGGTAATTAAGAAGATAGGACGATGAAAGCCGAAATAACTAAAGGTGAGTATATAATTAATATAGAATAACTGAAAAAAATCATATTACAGTGTGTAAGATTTGTATACAAAGATATGTGATTAATTCTTCAGAATATACATGAATATTTGGTTAGAATACATGCGACGAGAATGGAGGCTAAATCTTTTACAATATGGCAAATACATTAGGTAGAATGTAGCAGAATTTTATGAAGAAAAATATACTCAGGTAGTAACAGAAGGAAATAAGGAGAAATATATTCATATCGATACGACTTATAGGTGGCGAGGAAAAGAGATACAATAATAAAATATAATAAAATAACCCGGTACAGTACAAACTATTGTGGCTGTATAATTAACTGTACTTTAAGTCCTTTGATTTTGTTATATAATTTTGAAATAAAATATATATGACAACATTATTTTCGTTTCAATCAATTTTTCATAAATCTTTAAAAATCGTCTCAATGATTCTGAACGCAGAACTGTAATCGAGCTCTTTAAGTGCTTGCCCATAATGCAGTATTCAGACCTTCTAGTCTACTAAGCCTTACATTGAATATTTCTAATTTTTGCATAATTTGCAGGGCGAGTTGCATTACGGCTATTTCAGGTATAATTTGAATTTGAGTAAGTGACTTGCACGTATTGTAAGGTAATAAAGAACAGCGTTCTTTACGAATTACGTAGAGTGTACCTGGTATCAGGCGGACATGGTGATGAAAATACACTTTTTGGATATAGTGGCCGACGCCTTGACGGGAAATCATTAGTTTCTTAGAGCCTCTCTTAGAGAAGAGTATTAACTTGTTTATATATTAATGTTATTGTAATCACCATTGTAGTACCTTGTATAAATATTGTCAAGATAGTGACCATTATAATGTTTCGCTGAATGATTGTATTTTAGTTACCAAGAAATAAAGGTATTTCTAACAGTATATCACGTGATTTCTTACAGTCTTACAGATTATGCTTTTCGGTTGCGATTGAATTAAAGTTATTGTTAAAAAATGGCTTAGTGCAGTAATATTGCGTTACGGCGTCGCCTCGTTACGAAAACTCCTCCTTTCCAAATCGACCCCACATAATCAATACGCTAGTGGAAACCAGTTATTTCACATTTCACGATCGGCGTGTGTATGTGTGGGCTATTTTATGCGTTACTTGCTACAAAAAGCGGCGTGTTTCGCCTTGGGTGCGAATGGAAACAAAACGAATAGCGAAAAAAGCCGGACTATGTATACCGTACGTTTATAGGTATTTGGAGAACTGTATGAACATTGATCTTGAGTTTTGCAGTCTTTAATGTTAGAAACCATGAGTATTTTATAAACATATATAGACGTCCTAAAGTACCGAAGGTCATCTTCAAATAATTCCAATTCTTAGAATTCTTATTCTTCAATTTCTAAAACATGTAATAAATTTATTGTAATCACTGTATTTTATTTACCAGTATTTTTTACAAATCGGAAGTAGGATTATACTCAAAATACGCTCAGGATGGTTGTGCGATTACACAATGAGCCCCGAAAGAAGAAGCTGTTCAATGATGCTGATAGTGTTAGTTAATAATTGACGACTATGGAAATAAAGGGCTTTACCGCAAATACTTTACCAAGATACGGCGAATATAGTGAATTTGGCAAGCAGTGAAACTAGAGTTAGAGAATTATGTTCGACGATATAATAGACAAAATCGACGATATAACAAGAAAATAGTATCTGAAAGGGAAACTGTATCAGTGAAATAGAAATGACGTTATGATAAGAACAGGAAAGTGAAATTTCTTGTATATTCTAATGACGAGTATTGAATCTACAAAGGCAAGTGAAAATTGATGCAGAAGTTCGAAGGAGAATTAAGAAAGGTGAATGAAAGTTAAGTTTGGTGACGGAGATGAATTGATGTTTCAGATCAAGACGAAAAATTTTATAGTTGACGTGAACGCATTAGTGAAAGAACCTCAAAATTGGATTACCACGAAGGTTGAAGATATTTATGTCCTGAGGTACTGGATATATTGGCAAGGGTTGAAAGGCGTGTTTAGGCTAGGAAAAATAATAACCGAGACCGATACTGTCTGCTTGTTGTTTGAGACGAGACGTGTGACTTTGGTTACTGAGGTTTTGCATATGAAGACTTGGAGGGCAATCATTCAGACCGATGCTGTTTACTTGTTGCACAAGTTGAATCATAGTAAATCTTAGTACCCATAATGCCTGTTGGAAAACCACAAGACGTTGGAGAATGACAGCCGAGATTGCTTGTTATTTGAACCGAAACATGGTGATGTTGGTTATTAGAGTTTGGGAATGAAATAATTAAGAAGAATGAAAATTATGAAATGATATTCTTGTTCGTTTAATTTGTGATTCTCCGGATCGAGTTTCTAAAGAAAGATGTTATGATTTCTGTTGATTCTAACCCTGCGCTGACCATCCAGTTTGACGTTTACGAAAAGCCGGAGAAGGAGCGATACTTTCTATTTGTGAAGTTTGTAATCATTGTATTTTATTTACCAAGAAGCAAAAGTATTTCTTACATTATATGTAAAATATAAATATTAGATTAATAAATTAGTTTTGAAGGATTTTTTAAATTAATTTCAAACTTTATTGTGAAAAATCGGTACAGTGTATTTTATTTAAAGTATTGTCTATTGATAGCCATTACTTTTTCATATCTTTCAGGCAATTTATGGATTCCATCGCGAAAGAACGATAATCTTTTGCATGTATTCGATGGCAATCCCCATTGTTTTATTAGGTTTTAGCAGCTAACAGTATACCACACCAGGCTGATGAAATACAAAGACCCACGAAATACAGAGCATTAGCTTGGAGTCATGGATATTCGACTTTGCCATTGATGTTGATGCATGATCACATGGTCCCCATTATTTTTTAGCTTTAGATTATCCTAATTAGTACACTTTTCATCACCAGTAACAATACGATGTAACAAATCCTTTCCGATTTTACGGTTGAAGAAGCATTTTACACATGAACAAAAGCCTCTCAATGTCTCTTGGCTTCAATTCATACGGCAAAACATATCCAAGCTTTTGAATCATTCACATGCCCTTCAACAATTCTCTAACAAAGTATAAAATGCCGTTTGTCTTCGGTGTCAAAATCACAACTCTTAAAACGTCGAGTACAACAAGTATTCACATGTTCATTCACATGAAATCGATATAGTATGGGCGTCATAAGTTTCAAACAGCATTCGATGATGTTGATAATTCAGACACTTTCAACGCACTGAAAAAATGTATTGTTCACACATCGAAGAAATGGCACGTACAGAAAAGTGAAGCTTATTGGTGAGGCTTCAACATGAAGTTATGAACAAATGTACCTGATGCGATTTAATACACACTATCGTCTGTTGTAAATCCTCTAAAATTAATTTATAGGCCATATTTTTAAAGTAAATAAAATATTTGTATTCTAATCTCTACACGTTTCTTAACTTGATCATCAGAAGGCGCTATGTCTGGTATGCTACTTGTAGTTTAGTTTATTATTGTAGTAGTCAGTTATCGTTATTGTCTGTTGTTATTAATCATTACGGTTATTTCATCATTGTTACTGATTATCATTGCCCTGATCTGTTATTCATATTATCAGTAATAGTATCAGTACATTACCTGTTATTTGATTTATCAGTACCATGATCGGCTAGCATAATTAATTACCTGCACTTTATTGTATAAGTAGTTGTTATACCATTTATATTGATCTCTGTTTTTATGTATTTAATATGTTAAATTGTTTTACATTGTTTTATTAAAAGTAATTTTATTTTACGCCTTAGGTTTAAAATTAGCCCTACAATATTTCTTATTATATCATTCAAAATGGAATATAACAAGTCAATTGAAAAGTCCCCGACCTACCATACACACACATTTTGGTTTTACATATTTTTTGGCAAAATTAGTTTCTTTTATTCAACATAATTCCCTTCAAAGGTGATACACTGATTATAGCGACCCTCCAACTTTTCGATACCATTTTTGTAGCACGATTTGTCCTTTGCTTCAAAAAAACAGGCCTGAGTTTCGGCGATCACATCTTCATTTGACGAAATTTTCTTTCCAGCCGGCATTCCTTTAAGATATGATCAAAACAGGAAATAGTCGCTGAATGATAAGGAAGCAATTCGAAGTCCAATTCATGCATATTTGCCATCGTTTTCACTGACTTGTGACATGTTGCGTTGTCTTGGTGAAGTAGCACTTTGTTTTTCTTCAAATACGGCCGCTTTTCGGCAATTTCGTCCTTCAAACGGTCCAATAACGCTGTGTAATAGTCGCTGTTGATGGTCCCTCCTTTTTTAAGCTAGTCAATAAAATTATTGCATGCGCATCCCAAAATACAGACGCCATAACCTTACCAGCCGACTGCCACTCGGATGACTGTCGATTGGACTTCGGAGTGAGAACAGTGCTCCGAATCATCAACTCGTCGTTGTTTTTGGTCAAAAGTGAGCTCGCGCGGCACCCAGTCTGTACAGAGCTTTATCACACCCAAATATTCATGAATGATATGATATACGCGTTAAGTTGATATCTTTAGACGGTCATTTAAAATCATTCATCTTCGTCGGTAACAACCTCTTTTGACATCCACTGCGTTCACCGTCTTCGGTGCTCATTTCACCACGTCTAAACTTAGCTTACCAATCCTTGATGGTTGATTTTCCTGGGACAATGTCCGGAAACTCGGCATCAAGCCAATTTTTGCTTCAAACTGTATTTTTTCCCTTCAAAAAGCAATATTTTATCTATGTGTCAGGCCGGGGACTTTTCAATTGACCTGTTATACTACCTAAACCTTCGGGGGTTCGAATCCTGCTGGGACATGGTCGTAAATTTATGTTTGTAATTGTTCTAGGCAAGAATGCAAAATCCGACAAGGAAATTGATCCCAGTCACGTCAGTAACCAGGCTGGGTAAGACCGGATGTCTTCTGGGCTGATTTCTAAGTTGCTCACTCGCCAGTTGGTAGGCTTAATGCCGAGGACCGTGGTTCGGAGCCCACGTTAAAAAGTAGGTCCAGCCCAGATAAACCCACAGTTGGTAAGAGGAGACTTTAAAATATGCAAAGAAGCAGGTAAAGAAATGGAAATTGCTGTTATTCTGTTTGATATAGATACTTTTATTGAAACTAAATGACGAAAATAAAGTAGGTTTTTTTGTGTAATATTGTATAGTTTTAATTTGTATAAATTGTTGATTACCTACTTGTAATCCGGTCATACTGCTGCTTAGTCTGCCATTAAACTTTTTGTAAACTTTGAGTTCGCTGTTAGTTTTCGAATATCACGGCTAACAGTTATAACTTCGTTCATTTTTGCGTATGACAGTTGTAAAAACAACTCGTTTTAGTACAGAGAGCCGGTCCTTTGCGATTGAGCACTTTGACAATGTTTTTGAAAAGAGGTCACTTTGTCAATGTGAAGAGGTGGCACTGTGGGTTCACAAGTGGTACAAAGGAATTATTTTGTTGTCCTGGCTCCATACACAAAATATACATACAATTATACATTATATATACAGTTGATGTGTGGCTGTCCAGATTACATCCCAGCCAATAAACTAACATCTGTAATGAATTGGAACATCTTGGAACATCAACAATCTGCGTGTGAGCAATAAGTATTATTGTTTGATTTCCGTTATATAATATAATTATCCTAACATGTAGAAAATCACTTCAGTAAGTGATCTGCTGTACAACTTATAATCTAAATCTTATTCTAGATACTATTCTAACTTATTTTAAAGTCTATCTTAACGTATTCTAGAAATTATTAAAATTCGCTCTATCTATTAACGTTTATTAACCAGTTCGCATGGTAGTCATCGCGTACATTTAACTATTTGGCGAATGCATTAGGATGCACTAATAGTCTTTCAGAGTGATTCGCACTAGTACTTCGAATCACTCTCGTTATGGGTTTTATGTGGAAAATATGGGGCATCGACGATAACTCGCAACACTTTATTCTAGAACCTCTCGAGGATATCTATGTTAGATTTGCTAGTAGTACCCCACAGTTCAATACCATAGGTCCAGATGGGCTTAAGTATTGACTTATACAGCAAAACCTTGTTATCTAATGATAATTTAGATTTACGCTATATCAGCCAATACATTTGGTTTAGTTTAAGCCCAAGCTGTTTGCGTTTTGTCACTATATGTTTTTTTCCAAGTCAGACGTCGATCAAAATATATTCCCAGATATTTAACCGTGTCTGCTTGCGGAAGTTCATAATTATTCAATTTTACTGAGGGACATGTTCTTCTGCAAAGGGTGAATGACATATGGGTAGATTTTGTCTCATTTGCTTTGATACGCCACGTTTTCAACCACAATTCGACTTTGTTAAGATGAAGTTGGAATATTTCGAAATTAAGTGTAATTAATTTATTTTGAAGCTTTTAGATCGCCACAAATTTTTCATTAATACTCATTATATTTGATCTTGGATAAAATTGTACGAATTGTATCACAGCATTCCTTAGTTATACAATCGAAATGGATTTTCTTTACTTCTAATGTGGAGTAGAGACGCCTTCAAACTGTCTTTAGAACCATCTATGAGCAAACGCTTTCATTTCGGTCGGATCACATAAACCTGATATCATTGCAGAAACATATGTCATTTTCGTTTTTGAAAAACAGTAAAATCGTGTGATATTATCATGTATGTATCATTATATGATTGTCTATAATTTTTCCAAAATAATCATGATGGTTTTGACACGATTCATAGCAAAACGTATCTGTTGATTGCAGATATTACAGGTGTTGCTTGAATCAGTGCATTGATAGTTGATTTCTTGGGAATTGACAAGCAGGTACAAAAGCGGATTAGTTGCGATAAGTAACAGCTGCGACTGATTGTCCACAATGGCAAATTCTAGTGAGAAAATTCTGTAATACCAGTCTCCCTATAAACTCAAAAAGAAAAGAAAAATAGAATATATTTAAAAATCAGCAAAATCGACGTATGAAACCAATGAAACCATCTACATTCCGACATCAAAGATTCACAGTCTGAATTCGTATGGAACTCCGTACGGGTCCCTCCTCCCTTTGTATGGACTTGATTAATAACCATCGCCTGGCCTTTATTCCGCTGTACTTCTCATTTTAGCTCCTATATGTTACGGCTCGCCCCACCATCGGTTGTCAGTCGTCGATATTATCTACCTGTCGTTGCCCTGGTAACACTTGCAGCAAACGATGCTTCCTGAGGGAGATCGAGTGAACGACGATCGGTATAGGACTAATTATAAACGAAAATTATATATTTATTTTGGTCGAATTTTGCTATAGTAATTTAATAAAAATAGGACAACGGTTAAAATATACATTAAGAATATGTAAAAATCATACAGACCTAATAACTGTTACCTGTTTCATTAGAATTAATAATCGCTCAATGCTCAAAATTGGACTAAAGTAGCTTAACTCAAAATGCTATAATAAACTAATCTAAAGCTAAACAAACTAATGATCCAACAGCTGTCAAATTTATACACGCATCTTTTGAGGGTTAGAGCTAACTAAAAAACCTATGGAGTTAATTCTAGTAGCGCCATCTATGTGTCAGGCCGGGAATTTTTCAATTGTACTGTTAGTATAGTTAAGCTTTGTGTGAAACCTGTGCCGTAATTTAAAAGTTATGGTGTGCACCAATGGGAGTGCATCCATTAAACGCTAATTAAGTTTGGGTCTGAAATCTTAGATTTGGATTTAAAACTAATATTAAGAAAAATATTAGATAATGAATAACTGTAACGTTATCATGTCATGTGAATTTTAAAATAAATCAGGTTGTAAGCTGGCGGTGCAAATACTAAATCTAAAATAAAAAACTTAGTTCCGTACATTTTATTAGAAATAATTCTGAGATGTTGTAGTTTCTCCTGTAATAGATAGATTATCTCTATATCACAATATCAATAGCCGAACATATTAAATCGCCCGAAGATCCAACACGCATCTCGCTTAACGAACTGAAAAAATAGCATAGCTTGGCCCCGGTCCAAGTATCCGTTTAAGCATTCCATCCAGAATCTCCTGTGGAAAGTACAGCGGCTCAGCTGTTCACTGTCACGATTCTGGAGTTGCAATTTCCCATCCAGTATTTTCCATACCTGTTTGGCACAGGGCCAATTGGGAAATCTCTATCATTATTTTTACGAAATGTTACGTTGAGTAGCTAAAACACGACTGTTGATAATAAACAAACGTATTTTTCGCGTTGTGCCACCGTTTATTGCTCCAAATTTATTAGGCAGGGTATAAATACGTAGCGAGGTTAGCTTTTCGATAAAATTTCAAAAATTAATTTTCATTACGCATTGTTGATGGTTTTCAATTCCGGAAAATATTTTGTTCAGGATGTCGATAAGAAAACTTTCTTCAGTTTCAGAATTCAAGCTTACAAGCGGCGTTAGTTCTATTCGAACCACCGTCGAGTGCAGACGTACCTTTCAGAACGCTCTGTTGTAAAAAAAAACATCTGGGTTAATATTGGTGTCATAAGAGTGCCGGTTATAAAAAGTGAAAACCTAGTCTCAACCACTGCAGGGTGAGAACGTGACTTAAAACGTGAAATTTAAAATTTATTTTTATAAGCAAGGAATTCTCTGGGAACCTTCTAGTAATTTTCGTTCTTATTTTCGGACCGGTAAATCGAGCGAGTAAAATATGACGCGCGTAAAAAATTTAAATTAAACATTTAATAACTATTAAGTGATCTGTACGGTTAAACATAATTATATTTCATCTATAATTAAACAAAAAATTGCCGAAAAGAGAAAACTGCGAAAACCCTGACAACAAATCAGAACGCAAGAAAACAAGAGAAAATTCAACAAGGCCACAAAAGAGTTGAAAGAGCTAATAAATAAGGAACAAAATCAAGGAATTCAAAACTATTTAGAAAACTTAACGCCAACTGATGCAACGGAATATTCTCTCTGGAAAGTAACAAAAAAAATTAAAAAACCTCAACAACATAATCCACCCATTATAATTGACAACAATACCTGGGCTAGGAATTATAAAGATGAAGCGGAAGTTTTCTCTAAAGATTTAAAGACAGTAACACAAGAAAATAATATAGTTGACTTTCTTAACACTCCGTTTCAAATGGATCTGCCACATGAGAAATTTACTGTTAGGACAGTAAAACAAACAATACAAAGAGAAATCAATTTTAAAAAAGCTTCTGGTTTTCAGCTAATAACTGGAAGAATCTTAAAAGAGCTGTCAGGAAAGTGCATCAAATTAATAACATTCATATTTAATGCCAGACTAAGACTTAATTACTTTCCTAGCTCTTGGAAAGTGGCCCAAATCATTATAATTGGAAAAAATCAGAAGACGTCCCTCTTATCGTCCTATAAGCCTCTTACCTGTGATCTCTAAACTATTCGAAAAAGTATACATTAAGAGTCTTAAAATATTAATTGTAAGTAATAATAGTAATAAACACGGAACAATAGAACAAATACATAGATTAGTCAATCAAATTAACAAAAACTTAAACGATAAAAAATATTGCTCCGCTGCATTTCTCGATATTTCTCAGGCCTTCGACAAGGTGTGGCACACTGGACTGCATATTAAATTGAAAAAGCTTTTGCCCCATACGCACTTTCAACTGCTGAAATCGTACCTCACAGACAGACATTTTATTGTTAAACAGGGTGACGAATACACCGACCTACACCCAATATATTCGGGTGTTCCGCAGGGCAGTGTCCTTGGCCCATTGTTATATGTATTGTATACACCTGACCTACCGACCTCAAGAAACACGACTGTTGCAACATATGCTGACGATATAGCGGTTTTATCATCACACGAAGATCCAATATTAACTACAAGAAACCTCCAACTTCATCTTAACAAAGTCGAGTTATGGTTGAAAACGTGGCGTATCAAAGCAAATGAGACAAATCTACCCATGTGACATTCACCCTTTGTAGAAGAACATGTCCCTCAGTAAAATTGAATAATTATGAACATACAACGCAAACAGCTTGGGCTTAAACTAAACCTAAAGTACAGTTGATAGGGCGTAAATCTAAATTATCATTAGATAACAAGGTTTTGCTATATAAGTCAATACTTAGGCTCATCTGGACCTATGGTAATGAACTGTGCACTATAGCTGTACTACTAGCAAATCTCTCATTACTTACTGAAGTGATCTACTACATGTCAGGATAGTTATATTATATAACTGAAATCATAATATTACTTATTGCCCACGAGCAGATTGTTGACGTTCTAGGAGATTAATAAAAAAAACAAGCGGCGTTAGGAACTACCAACACAAAATAGTTGAAACAGTCGAACTAGTCGACAGTAAAGAAATTGGCGAGCGAAAACAGTAATGACTATTTTGGTCAAATGCTTTGATTTTCAATTGATTTTCTATTCCTGATTATAGACGGCGATGTACGAATTCCTTCCTGTACTAATTTTGAGAGAGGAAAGGACAGAGTTAATTGTTTGATTCTCTGAGCTGTACAGATCAGTTCGTTTTGAATAATTTTAAATTGGCAAGTGGCAGCGAAAAAAAGAAATACAATAATGATCCCAAAAATATTTAATCGTACGTTCCGAAAGTAACGATGGCGATGATAAAATAATAAAAGTGTTGAATTACTTGGTGTAATTCATTAAGTAATAATCGGAACACTGGTTCAATAGAGTCAATAAATAAGTAATAACCCGCGCATCCAGTTCGAAGGACCATAAATGCTCCTTTTGTCTGCCAATTCTATCGTACTTGAACAAGCAAGTTGAATTACTTTGTGTAATTCTTAAAATAATGATGAGACGCTGGTTCAATAGGGTTAATTAATAAGTCGTCCTGAAGGATATTAATGATTCATAAAACTGATATCAATTTGTTCTTTGTGTATTCACTATATAACTTGAAATAAAAGTAATTGTATCTTAGACAGGTACATTAAAATAACTATTCTTACAGTTACAATATAATATGAAGAATGAAATATCAGAACTATCTTTAATCATATGGATTGATCTAACTTGAATAATAAATTGGCATGTATAGTGAATATGAAAATATGAATAGGTGACGTGTATGTTACTCCGAAAGCATACTGAATCTGCCAATGATCTTCCCTTCTAACCAATAGCCAATTATTAGGGTTATTCCACGTTCCACATAAGCCAAAGACCAGGTAGCGGCAACAAAATGTGATCAAACACTGACTAACAATCTGCCAGAGAAACCAAAAATGCAGCCATAAAGCTATACAAATGCAGATAATATAAAAACAGTATTTTACATTATTAATAATTTTAGTGATTTATATCTATGAGATTCTGAAAAAAAAGGTAATTGGTTTATTTCTATTCCATTCCAACATGTATTTACCAACTAAAGAACTTGATGGATTTGTACACCATAATTTTGCTCTCATTGCTTGCTTATATGCTATGGGAGTCGCTATCTGATAATAATCAATGGACACTACGGAGTTGCTTATACTTGATCCAGATGTGTTTCTACCACGTTAACCTACGATCAAAGTATTATGCATGTTCCTCTTGTGGAATGCTTTCGTTATATAATTTTACTAATGGACAGGTTTCTCTTGTGAGAGTGTAAGTAACCTGAATGGAGTTGGTTTAGTTTGCTTTTATTCTCCATTAGTTAAACCATTTCTCTATTTTATTTAGTGGAACATTGGAGTTGGAACGAAGCAGTTTTGGGTCTGAATGCACTGACGGCAATGTCGTCAGTGTAGGTCGTACAACACCGGTACGCTGGTTTGTGGGACACCCGAGCATATTTTGTGCACGGCAGAATATTCATCATTACAGTTAATCATGAATTTCTTTCGATTGTGATAGAATGAGAGTATTGGTAATATGCATGTGGAAGTGTCCTTTTTAGTGTGTGGCCATCAAAGGATTGACGTATGTTTAAAAAGACAGCAGAGTAGTACAGTTCCTTTTCGAGGCATTTACTGATTTCTACAATCGACGTCTTCAATGAGATATACTTGGTGTTTGGGGATTATGTTGTTTAGGTGCTTCTTCATTTTGTTTAGAATGATTTTTTCATTAGTTTACCAATTACTGGTAGGAAGCTTATGGGTCTCTATGAGGGCCAGACATGTGGTGGTTTGGGCACAACACTTGGGAAAAATCCAGGTATTGAATACTTTAACTAAGCTCGTGATTCGCTTTTGTGGTAGGCGTTTCAAGACAGTTGTGTGGACAAGATCACTGGTGCTTTTTCTTCCTTGGCAATGCTTATTTTTCTCAGAAACTTTTTAGGATGCACGCTTTTCAACGGTGGGTATAGTTGCAAATGTGATTTAAGGTGTTCTTTTATTTCGGCTGTGTGTTCTTGGTCAGATTCCGAGAATGGTTGAAATATACTACTTAGATAGCGTAAACTACCTCAACTTATTTACTAATAAATCCTAATTCACTATCAGAAACATCAGTATATTAATGATAATACAAAAACGATTAGTAAAAGGCAGGACTATTAATAAAAATTATTAATAAAAAACTATAACTAATATTTTATTTCTACAAAATGTACTAAATAGACCACCATATCTAAGGCCAAATTAATAAAGATGAATAAAAATCTGTATAAAAAATGACATGCCACAAGTTCCTTAAAAACGTGTCAGAATCAGCAAAAATGTTTCCCGTAGTCCCACAAAACATGGTATTTTAAGAAATACTATTAAGAAAACTGAATGTTAAAAATACACGGAATCATTTTTTATCAAATATATTGTAGCGACCTTGAGGCATGTCGAATTTTACATCGTGGAATAACGGTCTACAAAATACCTAGAAATATAATCCCAGATGTTAAACACAGGCGGGGTGTCAGCAGCACTAACTGGAACACGATAACGAATAGCTGACAACCCCGAGACGTCTATCTGGGAGATTATTGAAGGGTACTTTGGATCATTCAGTAACCGAACATCGTTTGGTTTAGACGTGCCATCATCGACAGACCAAGCTTCGTCAACAGGTAAATCCAGCGCCGATCCTTTTTATCATTAGTATTTTCAATATCTTTATATTAAATCAATAAATAACGGTTACACAATGTAAATACCACTGTTTCATTTCGTTTTACTTCCATTCACTGAAACCCTAAAATATTTTTGACTACTTATTTATTTTATAATACAGTATCTTATTCGATAAATAACCTTGTAATTATTTTCGTGTGAAAATAATTCTGTGTAGATAATATCAGCTCTTGATAAATTTCTCATGTACCCAGAAAATACGACCAATGAATCAATAACTTTTTTGTATATTGGGGTTTCACACAGTAATAATTACATTAAGGATCGCAGGCTTTCAGTTAATTTATAAAATGCCTTAAAGCTCCCTACAGTATCGATAAACGACCAATTTAACTGACGTAAAACTAAATTGTTGAGTATCAAACTCGAAATGATCGAGTGAATCGTTGTTCGTTAGTCTCTTTAAAACTCGAGAACGGCTGGACCGACTTTGATAATTTTGGTCTTGAATTATTTGTGGAAGTCCAGGGGAGGTTTAAAAGCTCAATAAATATGAAAATCCTCGAAATTAAATAAAAATAACAATTTCGTTTTTTCTTTGATGTATCCCCCGTCGTTCAGAAATCAAATAGAAAGAATAGTTTAAAATGAATAATTTAAAATGAATAACTAATTAGAATTTTTATATCTTTATTCTCAGGAGGTAAAAAATAAACTTAATTTTAGCTTAGCTAGATAACAGTTAACTACAGTTGTTAATCATATTATGTTTATATAGATTGATAAATCTTAAGTTTTGTCACAAATTAAATTTCTGAACGCAACCATAATATTTGACATTTGACAACCAACTACAATTTTTTTTGGTCACAAATTAAATTTCTAACCGCTACATTTGACATTTGAAAACCAACTAATATGTCGATCCATCTTCTATGTCTATCGATACTTCAAACAAAGAGCGTACCCTTCTATCTTTTTGAGTGACGATTACCGCTACGTGCCCAAGAATTTTCTTAACTTCGGTGATCCTATGTGATAGTGACATTTCAAATTATGTGCTTTTTTTGGTTGATTTTTTGTGGTAGTGACACTTTACTGCTAAGTGAGCTAGAACTTTTCTCACTTTGATTAATTACAATTTACGGTACCGAGGATAAGAAGACCTGACTTAGGAATCAAATGTGCGAAGAGCTACCTCACGTGCTAACCGCACTGATGACCAGAGAGAGACCGATCAACAAAATAGTCGTATTGCTATGTCAGAATTGCGTTCTCTAGAAAGTGACAATGAAGTAGATAAGCTTAGAATGCAACGAGTTCGTGCACATCAAACACAACAACAACGAGCACGATGATTCCACAGACACAGTGCTCCTGTGATCCTGGAACGAGCTGCATTCCACTATGATGCGGCAATAGATTATTGTGCCAACAAATCGGTAACAATAGGGGAAATGACAATAAATTGTAAATATTGCAAGGCATTAAAATTCAGTGGTGAATCTACTGGATTATGTTGTGCTGGAGGCAAAGTAAAATTGCCACAATTGGTCCCACCACCAGATTCTTTACGCTCTTTAGTTTCTTGGGTTGGAAATGATCCTAAGCACTTCTTGGCCAACATTCAGAAATATAACAGCTGTTTCCAGATGACATCATTTGGCACTACACATATTCTACAGGACAATTTCAAGCCCACTTTCAAGGTATACCATAAAATTTTATCTTATTTACTATGTATCTTCATATCTTTGTTACTTTTAATGTACAATAAAGTATTATATTTTATAATACTTGATTGTATATATACTTATCTATAATATTCAAGTTTGTATTAAAATATATATCAGAAATAATTATTGGACAAATCTTTAAAAATTACTGATACAAGGAGAAATTTATCACTTACTGGGGGCACTGTTACCACTACCAGATGCAGATCAATTTTTACAAATTTACTTTATGGGCAATTCAGATGCGGAAGTTGATAAGCGTTGTGTTCTAATACAACGGTGAAGAGAACCATTGTCCAAGAATTACAAATATTTCTTCATCAGAACAATAATTTAGTAAAAATGTTCAAAATAGCATTGGATCCGATGCCATCTGACAGCCATAATATTCTCATTCGAGTTGATCGAGCACCTGCCGGTGAACACACAAGTATGTTTAATTCGCCCACCATTGACGAAGTGGCTGATGTCATTGTGGAAGAAAATTTACAATCTAGAGATATTGTGCTTCATAGTCGGAGTAATGATTGAAAACGTGTATCTGAAACACACAGGACTTATGATGCTTTACAATATCCTCTGATATTCTGGCAGGGGAAAGATGGATACCATTTTAATATAAAAATGGTAAATCAAGTAACAGGTAACTAGATTGAACAAGGTTAAATAATATTTTTATATTCAATTCATCTAGGTAACAACTAAAAAAATATTATTTTTCATTGCAGGTGCTGAAACCAACAAAAAAGTTAGTGTTATGAATTTCTATTCACACAGACTCATGATCCATGAAGGTGAAGTAAATCATATTTTGATGTGTCGACGACTTTTTCATCAGTTTGCAGTTGAGATGTCTGTTAAAATTGAGACTGAGCGATTGACATACATCCGTTTGAACCAACACCAGCTTCGATCAGAGGAATACATTCATCTCCGTGATGTTATAAATGCAGATGCCAATATGAATAATGTGGGAAGAATGACAATTTTGCCAGCCACTTACATAGGAAGCCCGCGACACATGCACGAATATGCTCAGGATGCTATGTCATTATGCTATGGCATTATGGCATTGTGTTCGTGCGTCGGTTAATAGCTTATCAGAAAGCTTTAAATTGAATAACAAACTGTATCATAACTGTGTGTGTCTGTAAATATCTAATTGAAACCTTATAAATAGCAGTATTTCAGGAAAACTCTGTTTTTAATCTGTTTATATATAAATATATAAATGTGCAAAACTATAAAACAATATAAACTAAAAAAATATATAGACGCCAGTTGCTAGATGATAACGTCGATTTAATAAATAATTTAGTCTAATTTTAACAAATGTTGGAAAAACTTACCTTTATCTGGAGGTTCTGGCGGATTTCCACTTTCTATTATAGTGGATCTCCCTTGGCGTGGTCTCCTGCTCACGTTACTTTGACAGTTATTCACCCCACTTAAACCTCGAATTAAACGATTCTGAAAGAATTAAAAAGACATTTTTAGATATTTGTTCTACGAATTGATATATTTTCAAGTCCACACTTTCCATATATATTCACTTATGAAAATATTGGGTTAGCTCTAATTATTGTTACTTTTATTTAAGTCGTCTTAAGTTGGCGTACATTTTCAAAGGTGATACACTGATTATGGCGACCCTCTAACTTTTCGATACCATTTTTGTAGTACGATTTGTCCTTTGTTTCAAAATAGGCCTCAGTTTTGGCGAACACCGCTTCATTCGACGAAAATTTCTTCCCAGCGAGCATTCTTTTGAAATCTGAGAACAGGCAATACTCTCTGGAGGCCAGATCTGGAGAATACGATGGATGAGGAACCAACTCGAAGCCCAATTCATGGATTTTTGCCATCGTTTTCACTGACTTGTGATACGGTGCATTGTCTTGATGAAGCAGCACTTTCTTTTTCTTCCACTGCAGACTTTTTTTAGCAATTTCGTCCTTCAAACAGTCCAATAACGCTATGTAATAGTCGCTGCTGGTGGTCCTTCCTTTTTCAAAGTAATCAATGAAAATCATTCCATGCGTATCTCAAAATACAGACGCCATAACCTTGCCAGCCGACTGTTGAGTTTTCCCACGCTTTAGGGCGGATTCATCGTGTGCAGTCCACTCGGATGACTGTCAATTGGACTTCGGAGTGAAATGATGGAACGATGTTTCATCCATTGTCACATATCGACGGAAAAACTCGAGTTTATTACGCATCTTCAACTCGTCGATGTTTTTGGTCAAAAGTGAGATCGTGCGGCTTCCACTTTGCGCAGAGCTTTCTCACACTCAAATATTCGTGAATTATATGATGTACACGTTCAGTTGATATCTTTAGAGTAGCTGCTATTTCAATGAATTTCAATTTACGGTCACTCAAAATCATTTTGTGGATTTTTGCTAATTTTTGATGTTTTCATCGCTAACAACCTCTTATGGGCGTCCACTGCGTTCACCGTCTTCGGTGCTCATTTCCCCATGTCTAAACTAAGCATACCTATCCTTGATGGTTGATTTTCCTGGGGCAGTGTCTGAAAACTCAGCATCAAGCCAAGTTTTTGCTTCAACTGTATTTTTTCCTTTTACGAAACAATATTTTATCAACACGCGAAATTCCTTTTTATCAATTTTTTTACAATAACAAAAGTTGCTTCAGTCAAAATGCTATAATTCATAAACTAATGATCCGTCAGCTACAGTGCAGAATATAAAGGTAAAAAATGTAAAGGTTTTTTAAAGGTGTTAATGTTAGCCGTCAAAATTTTAACAAATCATTTTCAACGACATTTCATTCTCAAATAGGAATCAAAATATGCCAAAATTTCACCCCGAAAAAACAGCAGATTTCAAAACAAACAATAATAGAGAAGAAAATTATTCTTGTTATGTTGTAAGTAGTCAATTGATTAATGAGCTTTGTCCATCCAGAATAGTATAGTAGCAAAAACTATAGTAACCGGTAATAATGAGTTATGTATTTTAATCATGATATGTTCTGGTAATGATTTAATTTTTATTTTATAGGTGAGATGTAGTTAGAATCTGTTGAGAGTGAAAGTTGAAGAACATGAAATTAGAATAGGAGTAGAAAAAATTAGACGGGATTGTGCTAGGAAGCAAGAATAGTGGAGACTGAAAAAATTAAATTTTAGACTAGTAAATGTACAATATGTCAGCCAAAAGGTCGGGGTAGTCAATTCGTTAATGGTGTTTGTCGATCATAACTAGCTAATAGCTAGATATTGGCTGGATTTGATCTAAACGATGTAAATAATTGTATACACACATACGCCAAACTCGAATTATTATCTGTTTCCCACGCACCAAATCCGAAATTATTTGCCAAGTCTACAATTTATGCTGCTTAAGTTAAATAGGCGCTCTGGGAGAATGTCAACCATTCATACCAATATGCTATCGTTGGTGCAGCAGGACCTCAAATTTTCATCTTTAACTCGATAGACATGCCCAAGCCATTGTAAACTGCATCGCTGAGAAACATGTAAAATTCGCCATAAGCACCGAATTTGAAATGCCTCAAGTTTTCAGATGTCAGACGGTAACAATGTCCAAGTCTCAAAAAAGGCGAATTTTAATCTTTATTGTAATACTTATCTTCGTCTTGTATTCCTATCTTCCACACGCACCATCATCTTAGAAAAACAAAAGCTCCCGCTCCTATAGCTTGTCCGATTCGGTTTGTTACTTCAGTTATAGATGCTACTTTCTTCTTCTGTATTGCTGATCCTAAGTAATTAAACTCCTGCACATACTCCAACTTAATATACTCATACAATATTTTCGCAGTTTCTTTATTCATTCGAAGAATACAAATACTAATCAATTGATCTTTATATCAGTATTTAAAATCTTTTGCATTATTGCATCCACTACTGTGTTGAAAAGCAGTAGAGAGACGACATATATTTATTTGGCGTTTTATTTTGTAGTCGCACACAGCAAATAAAACCGTTGCAAGATTCCTGAATACGTTTAATACTTTTTGGGGGAACATTTCCTGGTTTGAAAACTGTCAAAGTGACAAATAGTCTGTATACACTGGTCGAAAGTACTAAGGCTGTATAATCGAAAGCAGAGCGAAAATTGATAAAAAGATAATAGCACACTTTCCATATTCAATGGTTCGTCTATAAACTAGTAAAGTGCGAAAATCTTATCTACATAACTGAGATTCGGCTTAAATCCTCGATGCTCTTCTTGATTTGTCTCCTCACGAGCTCTCTGGAGCCTCATTCGTATGATTTTCGTAAATATTGTCCCGACAATTGATAGGATATCTCGATGGTTTTTACATGGTTTACTATTCCTTCTCGGTATGGTGCTCTTACGCTAATTTGGCGCTTGCGTAGCGAGAGCGAGACTGTACATATAGCCCTGATATATGTTTTAGTACTTGTGGTGTTTATATAACAATAACACCAGAACAGGGTGTAGACTCAAAATAATCAAACCATTTGATCTTGAGTTATGTAGTGCGGTGTATTTAACAGAAAAATGAGCGGTGTTAATAAATAAATATTATACTAGACTCTAAGTTGGGACCAATCAGTCCTCCTAGATACATCCTAAAATTAATTATTAGCTAATAATAGCTATCGTAAAGACAAATTGTAGGTTAGCCAGAAACGACTAAAATAATATAATAATTTAAATATATATATATATATATATATATATATATATATATATATATATATATATATATATATATATATATATATATATATATAATAAGCTAATAAGCGTTGCATGGTATAAATATCTATACACTGTATAAATCTGTAATACTAAATGCAAAGTCATTTAACAATTGATTACATTTACATATCTGATCAAAATACATGAAATACATAAGCGTTTAATATATTAAATTCTAGAAAGTACAGAATACCAGTGTCATAATTGAAAAATAGAAATCAAAACAGAAAGTTTTAACTATATGTAATACGACCCTGTTTACGTCGAGAGGTCGTCTGCAGGCAGATCGAAGTCCCCAGGGGCACTGAGAGATGTAGAATGAAAGGAGAATGACAAATGTCCAATAATAACATTCCTTTGAGGGTTGAGACGCTTGTCGGAATATCGTTGTCTTTTTCGACATTGTTCGACAGAAATGTTAAGGTAGTGTATTTTTAGCATAATGATGTAAATGTGCTGATGACAATATAACTCTCTTAAACAATTACTAATAGAAATTAACTTATATTAGATTCGCTTAGTATACTCTGAAGTTCCATATTAATTTATTACTACTGTTTTGTTTTACTCGAATCAATTCGCAAGCAAGATCAGGGCGGGATAAATTCTTCAGTGTGTATTCATCAAATTAAAATTAAATTAGATTACTTAAGTTAAGAGTTACACTTATACACTATGCAAGTTCGTGTAGTTGGACTAGTTTTAACCCTCGAATTTCCAGCGCGCTGTTTCTGCACGTTGCTGTGATTTAATAACATTTTTTCATGCTTCACGTAATAACTTCGTACATTTGTTAATTTCGATGAGTCTCATAGGTACAAATATGCTTGATTTTTGACTGTATCTTTATTGGTGGTTGAGAATATATTCCAACTAACCAACAAACTGTTTAATTTTGAGTATGATGTGTTTATCTTTTTGTCTAAATGGATGGAAACATTTAACCTACCATCAAAATAGATGCCGACATATTTCGCTTATTCTGCGTAAGGCATTGGACATGCAAATAGCCTTCCAACACACAATTCACATGGACAGATTTCGAGCTATTCCGGCTGTATTTTAGAGTTTCTAGTTCCATTTGAGTACCTGTACTTTTTATACACTTCTATGCAGAGATATGTCTTTTATCATACTTTGCAAAGTACTCTCTCTTTTTTTGTTACAGAAATTAAATGCTGACAATGTCCGTTCATGTTAAACGTAAAATTTTCTTTCAAAATTATACGACCCAATTGACGCCCAGAAATTTTGTAGGACAGTAATTTTTCTTCCTTTTCTTAAAGCGCTTATTTATAATGATATATTACGTTTTATAGGCGTTTAATGGCCTGTACTGATGATTTGATTTGGGGATTTCGACTGTACAACATCAAGTACCACAGCTTGCCGTGTCATCAATTACGAATTAAATTTAATCTAACCAAAAAATTTTGGTTATATTCTTTGAAAATATCGAAATATTGAAAGAGTGTTAAATTTTTGGCGTCTTTGTTTAATTTGGAGAATAATAGATTTAATTTTTAAATCATACGAAAATATGTCGATCAAAGAAAACAGTACTTTCTTTATAGTAAGGAAAAAAACAATTCTCCCAATATTGAAAAAAGAAGACAGTAAATATTGGAAAATCTATAGAGGAATAAGTGTCTTATTAATTGTCGGAAAATTGTTTATTTAAATTATTACAAATGTTACTGCAAAGAACAAACAAGTCGAGAAGAGCAGGAAGGATTTAAACCAAATCGCCGTTGTCTATGCAAAATTTTCAAACCCCGCTAGCTTACGGAGAAACGTTTTGTATATGGGCTGCGATTGTTATTTTTATTGGATTTCACTCTGCTTTCCACTGTATACACTATTAGCTAACCTGGGCAACTTCTTGATTCTTCTTAAGGCATCTGAGGATGGTTCTACCAGCTGCGAAAATATTTGTCAAATTCATTGATACAACCGGATGGTTAGCCACGGAGGTGGTCTTTCTCAACAACTTTTCAACATGGTATTTGATGCAATGATGTGTAAAGTCGGCTTGGTTGACGCAGTGGTAAAGGCGACAGGACAGTTATTGCTACTGCGATGGTCGCTAATTCGACCTGCTGGGGCATGGTCGTAAACTTATGTTTGTGATCATAGGTCTTTTTAGGTCATTTAGGTCTTGATGTAATGCTTAAGGTAAATCCCGCATGTTTCTCTCCAATATTACATTAGAAATGAAATCACCTTGTTAAGATGCGACAATCAGTGCATTATTGAGGGACAAATACGTAGGTAGCAGCTACTTAGGTTGCAATGGTTTTGGGCATGTCTGTAAAATGAAAGGTCAAACTTGTGAGGTGAAATTTACGTTCTATATGTAAGACTCCGAAAAAGACTGTCAGAAAATACTTAATGCATTATAATGAATATTTTCATTTTATTTGCTAAGAAATAAAAGTATGTCTTACAAGTAAGACATGGATCAAAATCACAGAACCTTAAGAATTGCAGAATCACAGAATTACGACCTGAAAAATAAGATACTAATATTGTCGCAAGCCAGAATGGTTGTGGCCAAATCGCTAACAAAGGCGAGATTTGGTGAAGAATAGTGAATGTTCGGCGGTACCAACGTGGTAAGCAGCGTGTTGGTTGAGAAGTAGACAAATAGCCCGAAGTGCCGGCTATGGATTGATGATCATTCTTAAATAGGGATATTATAGAGGTTAAATAGAGGATCGGCCCCAAATTAAAATTGACTATTTTTCTTTGCTTTTATAGACCAAACGTTTCCATTGAGATTCATTTGTTACAAAATAAATCAGTTTGGTATTCCCCGAATTTTAGGCAACAGTATAGCTATACTAAGGCATATTTGCTTAACAGTAAGGTCATATCTAAAAATAAACCCACTAACAAGTACATCAATATAATTTGAAAATATGATAACACATCTAAGTGTGCGATAACACGTGAAACAACTCTTGAACTTATCATAAAAAAACCAAAAGTACTAATAAATTCTAGAAAATCTAAAACGTATATTATTACCGTTTGTTCATCTTTACTGGCATTATTTAAACCACAGTGTGATTTAATTAATTTTGTAATTATTATGGTAAACCACAAATGAGTTCTGTTTGTTTATTCAATATTGCCTTACGTCTATCTTCAATATTAAATAGTCGGCCTCGGTTAATTAAGCAATGGTAGATCAATAATAATTATTATCAATTTATTCATTAAAAAAACGCGAAACTCTCATATATCCTCTAAAAATATTGAGCTCCTTCGAATCCAAATATAAAGAGACCAAATATAAGGAATATATAAGAACAGTAAGTACACAAACTATTTTATCGATATAAACATAATTTAATAAAATTATTTTAGAGAAAATTGTCTCTCTGGAAAGTATACATAAAAGAATTAGGGACATGCAGCTTTTTGAGGGATATAAGGCATCGTTTCATATACTCTTACAGGGCATAGGGTTTAAATAGTGTAAAGATAACCCTCATTGTGGTTTAATGGCACTTCCAGACATTACTTTAAAAAGAATTCAATTAAAGGCATAAAATAATATAAGAAATTTGAATATTTCAATATGGTTCATTGTGACACATTTGGCAGGACAGTAATAAAAAAAGTGTAAAGACAATAAAAATTGAAGGAAAAAGTTACAATACAAAAACTGTTTGGATATGTGGAAGAAAGCATTGTCAACCATAACACCTTTTACAGTTAAACATACTACTTCACACTACAGTTAAAGTGACTGAAGAAATCTTTCAGGATATGTGATAAAGCTGTACAATGCTAGAAATTCCTGAGACAGAGTGATGAGAGTGGTAATAACTAAAAGTATGCACATCATTAATTGAATATAATTATAGAAAAAGGTACTGTAGGGCGTGAATGACTTGTGTGCACAGATATGATTGTAATTGTTCAAAATTAAACATAAGCATTAGGTTAGAACATACATTAGTTAGAGGAGAGAATGAAATACTAACTGTTTTGTAGATATGGTAAGGCATTAGACAGAATTCAGTGATTAATTTTATCAAGAATGATGTACACAGGTAGTAGCAGAAGAAATAAAAATACAGTGATACACTCTACCTCATGGATATTGTGGAAAAGAGTTAAATGTAAACCAAACAAATCTAACCTTCAAACTATTATACCTGTGTCCTTAATTGTAGTTTTAAGCCCTTCGATAATATATGCATTAGATGTACTATAATGTTAAAATGAATTATATTTGATAACATTTTTGTTCAATTATTTTATTTAGATTAGAATTTTTTTACGTCAAAGCCAAACTGAAGTAAAAGCAGCGTTACTGTTCGCTTATTTCGGAAACACTGCAATATTTCGACGTCACAAATATCCATGATGCATTATTAAAAAAACTTCGAATCGACTATATAACAGTTCATACGCTTTGGAAAATTGAATAGAGAAGGCTATCTAAAAATAATTTAGAAAAATGGGATTCCATCTAAAGTGAGCTTAATTGGCTGAAGCTTTGTTTCTCAACAAGAGAATAACACTACATATTTGTGGGAATTATGTCAGGAGTTCCAGGAGCAAACACGTGACGAAGAAATTTATATCTTCTCTCCTATCGAATTAGCATGGGTTGAACTTGATCCGAAAATGAAGAATCAATGGCTATGGAACTCAGTACAGTTATGGGAATACAAACAAAGGGACGTTGGACTTCGGATACTTAAGTTATAAGGTATTGCCGAGGCTGAAATTTAACGAAAAATATATCATTTTTTAAAATTTGTACTATATATATTTAAATCATTTTAACAAAATGTTAGTCAGGGGTTTGATTAAGATTTGACCGGAACAAATCATAACATATCTGTTTTATGGAAATTTTTTGTATAATTAACTTATTGATTCCATATTTTTGAACGACAGTGTAGATATTCTCATAAGCTTAAAACTTTCCATTAAACTGTCATTTTGTCAACCATACTTAGTTTGAGCTGTAATCAGACTTGGTACTGCTTGTAAATAGGTGTTTAAAGAGACACGTTTCACATCGTTTATGTTCTGTTTATTATTTTAGTAATTGTTTATGTAAGTTATAAACGCACATTAATTTCTGTAGCTCTCAGAGGTTCCTTGGTAGTAAAAAATTGTTCAGCATATTTTTGAGCTGGAAACATATAATTTTATACAGTTTCTATACCAGAAAGGCATACCAGAAGGTCATTACCGGTTTTTCTAAGAGATATCGCTATCTACATGTGTCATTTTATTCTCCTGACATGTTATATTTTGCGAAAGTTATAGCGCCATAGACCCTGAAAAGGTGCATCTGCTGCACGCATTACTTTTCTTGTTAATCAAAAGAAACAAGCCGATGAAAGTCATCGTTTGCAGGTAGCAGGTTCCGGTGAGTATGCTCTAAACCTAAAAAACACGTGAGGTGTGATTTCGAAACTTCAAAAGTGGTGATTTTAATATGTAAGACAAAGAATGTTCTGGAAGACTGAAAAAATTTGAAGATGCGAAACTTCAAGAGTTCTTTGATGAAGATCCAACCCAAATTCAAAAACTATCGACAGAAGCGTAAAATATGGCCCAAGACACGATTAGTGACCGATTACCAGCAATGGGGTATATCCAAAAGAGAAGAAGATGCGTGTCACATAAATTGAATGGCAGGCAAATGAAAGAAAACACCAATAATGAATTTCCATCCATTTTATTTTTTATAAAAATGGTTCAATTATTATTTGCATAAATTGCATTGCATTAAATCTAAAGTCACATAAATTGAATGGCAGGCAAATGAAAGAAAAACCCGGTAATGAATTTCCATCCATTTTATTTTTCATAAAAATGGTTCAATTAATAATTTAATTTTGTTTTCGATTACAATGGTATTTAACATATTGTTAAGTTTCAATTTATGTGACTTTAGATTTCTTGATATTGTTAAATTATTGTATTATAACTCTGGACTTAAAATTAAAAAAAAAATAAAAAGCCACCAAATACCTAAAATGACCATGCCTACACAGTCCACCTATAAGAGAGAAACTGGACACGCAATAATCAATAAAAAGCGGTTCCATTTGCTAACCATCTAGAAAAATCTTCACACTATACGAACCTGATATTGACTATAATTTTCCGAACTTAGAATGTGAAAATTCACCCCTATAACCAACTTGATGAATGTAACATTTCGTCTAACACATGTCCCAGGTGTTTGGAAGATGGCTGAAATTCTCATGATCCTATATTCTCATATTCCTATAAATGTATTTCCCTGCTACCAGTAATATCTAAGGTATTTGAAAATCTCCTGTTGAAGAACGAAACCGACTATAATGAGAAAAAACCTAATACCTATACACCAGTTCAGGTATATTAACAAACATTCAACAAATGATTGGTTGATAAATGGTTGATGAAAGGTTGATAGAATAACAAATGTAGCTGAAAAATTCTGTGATGATAAAAAGGTATGTATAGTTATATTTTTAGTTGTTAGTTCTTTCTATTCTCATTCTTCATTCGAAGGTCTTCTTTATAAGCTACAGAAAATATTACCGAAATAACGCACTGAATTATCAAAATCTTGCATTATAACTAGAATTTTTAGAGTCAAACAAAAGGAAGCCTCCTCTACAATAAAAAAGCTAAAACAGATGTACTACATGGAAGTATAATAGACCCAATTCTTTAATTACTCTACAATGACATACCACAAATAGAAAATATCACAATGGCTACATTTGCTGATGACACTGCTATTCTTGCTGCCGGAGACAGGGAAGAAGCCATATGAAAATTACAACAGACAACGAAGTAAATCTGTGCATGTGCAGTTCACGTATAATCAGGACGCACAAGCACCAATAACAATAAAGAAGACGAATAACAATAATATACATATCATATCTATATGTCTCCTTAGAGACATAGAGATATGAAAAAGTACAGTGGCAGTCAACAAAATCTACAAATGAGCGAAAGATTGGAAAATTCAACTTAATAGCTCCAAATCTGTCCACGTTAATTTTGCATTGCGGCGAAATAATTAAAACTTAATTATATCACTCAATGGATACCCGATTCCTCAAGCACAATCAGCTAAATAGCTTGGAATCCATCTTGACGGTAGATTAAATAGGAAACATCATCTTGGACAAAAAGCAAAACACATTAGAACCAAAACAAAACAACTATACTGGTTAGTCGGAAGATACTCTCAACTTGATCTAAAATCAAAGAGGTTGATTTATAAGACAATCATAAAGTAAATTTGGACCTATGGGGTGCAAATATGCGGTTGCACTAAAAATTCAAATCAACTAGTCATACAACGCTGTGGAAACAAGATTCTTAGATTGATTACCAATACTTATCACTACGTAACCAACGAAGAATTGCACCATGACCCGGAAATCAAATGGATTTGCGAAGTTATACAAGATTTCGCCTTGAAACACGAAAGAAGATTACTAAATCATAGTAACGTGGAAGAACAACTGCTGGACAGCGCGCAGAATGTTAGAAGATTGAAGCGAACCAAACCATACGAACTTATATAAAGTGTAAACCTTTAGTGTAAACTATAGCTATAAGTTATTGTAATTTTATAATTGAGGAATACATATTGATGTATTTCCTCGCACTCGTCTTGCTTGTGAATTAATCCAAGTACAAATGAAAGGTAGTAATAAATTAATTTATAATTAAGATTGTACTAAGCATATCTAATAAAGAAGTTATATAAAAAATATCTATATGTATCATACATCTATATATATACAAGGAAAAAATTGGAGTGCAACTATAGGAAAAAATATTTTTTTAACCAATTAAACACAATTACTAGAACATAATAATTTACTATTATACAAACAACTGTTGAAACTCATATGGACATAAGGAATTCATTTATGGGGATGTTCTGCGAAAGTAGTATAAATACAAAACGAGTTTTCCAGAACAAAGTCCTGAGAGGTATTGTAGAGAACAGAACTGATTAGTTGACTGGTGTAGACCTTCAGATACCGACTGTCACTCAGGAATTCAATTTCAAAGTAATAAAATTCTTAGATAACACCACAACAGCTCAGACAGACTCAAAATAACTAAACCATTTGATCTTGGGTAGTGTAGTGAGGCGCATTTAATAGAAAACCAGCAGCGTTAATACATTAACTTTATTATTATTAAGATAGGGCCGATGGGTCCTCTTAGATATATACCTAGATTTAAGTTATTATAAAGATAAATTGTAGATTACTCGGCAACGACTAGTAGCAATGTAATAAATAAACTAATATGAACAGAAAATTATTTATTTCATCTTAACATTTGAATTTTCAGTTCATTTTAAGATTTATTTTTAAGCAGATATTTTCATAAGACTTTAAAAGTATCGGGGCCAATGCTGGTAGTAAGTAAGGTAAAAATTAAGCTGATTAAAATTGATTTTCTCTAATCTTGAACTGTTTTAAAACTCGATGATGGTCGATTCATCCACGAGGCACTGATGTTATTCACAGCTATTTGCTTTCTCCCTCCACGCAAACGATGGAGAAGGGGGAGAAATGACTCCAACAATACCCCCCCACCCTTCAACAAGACGTGAACGTCACTGACCAAATAAATTTGCTTAATAGTGACCTACCTTCCAGAGTCAACTGGTCGACGGGTATCAATCCTATGGATCACTACTATTAACACTGTGCTACGAATATACCAGATAGTCTTCGACACTGTCGAACCAGCGTTGTCCTGATTCATATTCACACTAGCCGCGAAATCGGGCAGCGTAATTTCAATAACGACGAAGGATACGCAAAGAGACCGTTCAATTTCGACCGCAACAACAGACCAAATTCCTGAAAAGCGCGAAGCAAAAGGCTCTCGCAATGGCGGCGACTAATAGAATAGGGAAACGCTGAAAATCCGTCGCTGCTGCTGGCTAGCTGCTGTCGTTGCAGAGAACCGGGAACGAGCAAGGCCTTGTTGCCGACAGGGGGAGAAGAGCGCAGGGGCGATGACGGAAAGTGGAACGACGCGAGGAGAGCGGGAGGGGAGGGACCTAACGTCGGAAAGCGTTAGTAAACTGGACCTGTAGTTTCGAGCGTGCGCAATTTTGATAGCGAAACTACTGATCACAAACGACCTCAGAGAAACAAAGAAGGCGTTGAAATTGTCCCCGACCAACCATAGTAAAATACATTTTTTTGGCAAAATTAGTTTTTCTTGTTTAACATAATTCCCTTCAAGGGTAATACACTAATTATTGCGATCCTCCGAATTTCCGATATCATTTTTGTAGTACGATTTGTTCTTTGCTTCAAAATAGGCTACAGTTTCAGCGATCACCTCTCCATTCACCGAAATTTTCTTCCCAGAGAACATTCTTTTGAGATCTGAGAACAGGAAATAGTCGCTGGGGGGCAGATCTGGATAATACGGTGGATGGAAACACAATTCGAAGCCCAATTCATGGATTCTTGCCATCGTTTTCACTGACTTGTGACACGATACATTGTCTTGGTGAAGCAGCACTTTCTTTTTCCCCTAATGCGCCCGGTTTTCGGCAATTTCGTCCTTCAAACGGTCCAATAACGATATGTAATAGTCGCTGTTGATGTCCGTCCTTTTCAAGGTAGTCAATGAAAATTATTCCATGTGCATCACAAAATACAGATACCATAATCTTGCCAGCCGCCTGTTGCGTTTTCCCACGCTGCAGAGCGGGTTCATCGTGTGCAGTCCACTCGGATGACTGTCGATTGGACTTCGGTGTGAAATGATGGAGCCCTATCATCCATTGTCACATTTCGATGCAAAAACTTGGGTTTATTACGCTTGATAATTTTCAAACACTGCTCCAAATCATTAACTCGTCGTCCTTTTTGGTCAAAAGTGAGCTCGCGCGGCACGCACTTTGCACAGAGCTTTCTCATGCCCAAATATTTGTGAATGATATGATGTACACGTTCAGTTGAGATCTTTAGAGTGTCTGCTATTTCATTCAATTTCAATTTTCGTCGGTAACAAACTCTTTTGGGTGTTCACCATCTTCGGTGCTCATTTCACCAAGTCTAAACTTAGCATACCAATACTTGATGATCGATTTTCCTGGAGCAGTGTTCGGAAGCTCGGCATCAAGCTAAGTTTTTGCTTCAACTGTATTTTTTCTCTTCAAAAAACAATATTTTATCAATACGCGAAATTCCTTTTTATCCATTTTTTTTTCACAAAAGTTGTCTCACTCAAAATGCTATAATTCACAAAATAATTATCCGATAGCTGTCAAATTTATACGCGCATCTTTTGAGGTTTAGGGCTAACTAAAAAAACTTATGAATTTAATTCTAGTAGCGCCATTTATATGTCAGGCCGGGGACTTTTCATTTGACCTGTTACATCTGGGTAGGTTTATTATTTGTTAATTGGTTATGGTTATGTTTCTGCTTGCTTGTTAATTTCTTATATATGGTTTTGAACAAGTGATCAAATTTAGAAATAATAATAAATATACCAGTAAGCATCTGTATACTAATTAATAATATATCATTTTCAAATTTATCAAAAACCTAACGAAAAATAAAATATAGATACCAGGATAGGGTCAAGCTCACGAAGAAATAGCGGGATAGCAAGATATTTGAAAAATCACTGAATCAAACGCTTATTTTAAGTGCTTGGAGAAACCCTATTATGTGAAAGGAAAAAACATTAGAAAAGATCCAGAGTAAATGTATCTACTTTAAATCTTATATTTATCAACCCGGATTTATGCAGATTGAACATATTGTACAGTTAATACCTGGCGACTGAATACTTTGAGTGGCGAGTGAAAATAGATACCATCTCAGAAGATCTTACTTAACTTATTTAGCATTTCGGCATGATGGCTATTGACAATTCTTTCGTGTCAATGTTGTCTCTGTCACAAACATAAATCGTGCCATAGATAATTGACCTTCTTTTATCGTCCTCTTATCTGCAATAATATCTTCAATTTTTTCAATTTGAAAAACATATTGAAAAGACTACCATGTTTAATAAACAACTAATTCAAGATTTTTCCAGTCTCAATACATCCACTGCGCTCTTTGGTTTTTATTTGTACTGTAGGTTACGTAAAACAAATTTTATACGCGACTTTAAGTAATCACCATATATATCAAATTTCATAAGACTTCTTAACCATTTGTAAAATTACTTAGAAGTTGATATAAAAAATGGTCAAATAATAATTTAATCCTGTTTTCGGTTATAATGGTATTTAATATATTGTTAAGTTTCAATTTATGTGATTTCTTGATATTTTTAAATATGTTATTATAACTGTAAAAATATACTTGTAGCGACCTTGAGGCATGTCGAATTTTACATCGTGGAATAACGGTCTAAAAATACCCAGAAATGTAATCCCATATGTTGAACACGGGCGGGGTGCTAGCAGCGCCAACTAGAACCCGATAACGAATAACTGGCAAACCCGAGACATTTATCTGGGATGTTATTGTAGGGTATTTCCATTCATTCAGTGCTCAACCATCCTGTGGTTTAGACGTGCCACCAACATCAAAGTTATGGCAAGAGGGCTTCCATCAACAGCTAAAAGTGAGAAAATTATAACAGAACTAAACCAAAATGGGCTTAAATAACAATAACAACGGATAACAAATAAAAATAACAACGGAGAAATTTTAGTCCACAAGACGCTATTACCTCTATTTATGTTAGCCTTTGAACATGATACGGACACAAAAACCATTTTTGTTATTAAAAGAAGTTTAGGGGTCGAAATAAAAATCGAACCTCTAAAAAAATCGAACTTAATACCGCAATGTAAAAGATGCCAATTATATGGACACACACAGAAATTCAGCTAAGATAACCTAGATGTGTAAAATGTTCAGGTAAAAATATCACCACAGAGTGTAGAAAACCCAAAGAAACTAAACCGAAATGTGCTAACTGCAATGAAGCGTTGCTAAAACACTACAAGAGAGGAGAAATAAAGTAGCTCAAGTTAAACCTCAAGAAACAATAAATGAAAAGAAACAACCAAAAAAATATAACAACGTTAATGGTGAAATGACTATGCACAAAGTATCAGTCAAAGTAACCAAGGAGACACCAAGGAAGATGAAGCAACCACCAACGAATTGCTACTTAAACTAATAGGAAAGCTTTACAGACAAAAAAAAATGATCCAACAAAGCAGAACACCGGAAAATAAAAATAGTTTAAACAATATAACCCAAAGACTGAAAAGAGAAATACTGGAAATAAAAAACAAAACCATAAATGACTATCTCAGAAATTTAACACATGATAAAGAAACTGATTACTCACTCTGGAAAGCCACAAAATATCTGAAGTACTCAAGTCTACACAGTCCACCCATAAGAGACCTATGTGGGAATTGGGCACGTGACAATCGGCAAAAAGCAGAAGCATTTGCTGAATATCTAGAAAAAACTTTCCAACCAAACGAAACTAATACTGAACATAAGTTGCCAGACATGGAAGCTGAAAATTCAATGATTGAATTAGTCACGCCGAAAGAGTTAACCAAAGCTATTAAAACTGACATTAAATCCAGGAAATTACCAGGCTACGATTTAGTAACAGGAGAATTACTGCAAAAACTACCAAGAAAGGGAATTATAAAACTCACCAACTTGATCAATACAACATTTAGATTAAAACATGTCCCAGACATTTGGAAGATGGCGGAAATTATAATGCTCTCAAAACCTGGGAAGTCACCAAACGAAATAAAATCCTATAGACCTATATCACTGCTGCCAGTAATATCGAAGGTTTTTGAAAAGCTCCTGTTGAGAAGAATAAAACCGATCATAGAGAGAAAAACCTCATACCAACACACCAGTTTGGGTTTATTAACAAACACTCAACAATTGACCAGGTCTACAGAATAACAGATGTTATTGAAAAAGCCTATGAAAGTCAAAAAGTATGCTCAGCTATATTCTTAGATGTAGCATAAGCCTTTGATAAGGTTTGACATGAAGGCCTTGTTCATAAACTATAGAAAATGCTACCAAAACAACACACCAAACTATTAAAATCATGCATTAAAACCAGAATGTTTAGAGTCAAGCAAGAAGCAGCTTACTCTACTATAAAAGAAGCTAAAGCAGGTGTACCACAAGGAACTGTAGTGTACTGGGACCAATGTTTATCTACTTTACACTTGATATACCACAAATGGAAAATATCACGATGGATATATTTGCTGATGATACTGCGATTATAGCAGTCGGAGACAAGAGCGAAGAAGCCTGACGATAATTACAACAGGTAAGTGACAATATAAATAATTGGACACAAGCCTGGAGAATAAGAATTAATGAAAGTAAATCTGTACATATGCAGTTCACCTATTAACAGACCGTACAAGCACCAATAACATTAAATAACACTATCATTCATATAACAACAAGAAACATATAAAGAAGAAAAGAAAAGAACTGGAATTGAAATATAGGAAAATGCACTGGCTAATTGGAAGGAAATTACATTTATCAGTACATAATAAATTGCTATTATATAAGTAAATATTGAAACCTATATGGACATACGAAGTTCAATTATGGGGATGTTCTGCAAAGAGTAACATTAATAAAATACAAATTTTTCAGAACAAAGTCCTGAGAGGTATTGTGGGTGCACCCAAATACTATAGGACTGATTACCTACATCGATACCTTCAGATATCCACAGTCAGTCAAGAAATCAAAAGAATTGCAAGGGGGCATGAGGAAAGACTCTTCTCATACTAATATTGAAATATTGCAACTTTTGGATACCACCAGAACAGGACATAGACTCAAAAGATTCAAACCATCTGATCTTGTGTAGTGTCGTGTAGTTAGGTGCATATATTGAAAAATTCAGCAATGAGATGTATAAACATTATTTCACCAGAGACTGAGATACGGCCGATGGATCCTCCTAGTTATATACCTAGATTAAGTTATCATAAAGGCAAATTGTAGGTTAAACGGAAACGACTAGTAACAATGTATTAATTAAATAATTAAAAAAAAAGTATACTCATTATTCTGTAATCATTATGCTCTAGTCATCTATTTATTTATCCATCCATCGTTATATACTTTATTCTATTCTATTTTATTATTTCTTCCAATCAAATATAATAGTTTTTTGGTTACAACTGTAAATATAAATTATAACTATTTCATAAGCTAGAAACCAATGTCGAATTGGCCAGAGTTACTGATGTTTAGTTATGATGTATGGATAACTTGAAGCATACATAAACGCCATCGAAAGTGGTTTCTATTGGCTCGGATGGCAGCTTATCTAGCGTGTTGCTATTAGTTTTCTCCCTTATACGCATTGCACGTGCATCATAGCTGGAGCTGGAGAAGTGAGTGCACTAATAACAGTACAGTTTAATTATTTAGTTATTTTGAGAATTTAGCTTAATCCTAGCGAGGCCTACTAACCATAGTGGCAGCAGATCTCGCGGGTTGCTTCCCTTGATTTCTTGCATGCCATTATTGTTAGTGTTAACGGGATATAAGCTGGAACGTGGTGCGTTAATTTCCCTTCGTACCGTGTGCACATGTCATACTTCATTCAAGCACAGTTCATCATTGCTCTCAATTATCGCTATTATCGTTATTATCTATTATATGTTATTTGTTGACAATATACATCCACTATATGTAGTTTATTGACTATCTAGCATGAAGCATACATAAACGCCACCAAATGTGGTTCCTGCCGGGCTCTTGGAGACAGCGTATCTAGCGTGTTTGCCTTTGGCTTTTTCCTTGTACGCATTGTACGTTTATCATAGTCGGAATTAAGAGAAGTGAGTGCATAATAGCAAAGAATTTATTGTGTAACTAGTTCTTATATCTTTTATTTTGATCTCTGTTTTTATTTATTTAATATGTTTGATTATTTTGTATTGTTTTAATAAATATAATTTTTATCTTACGCCCTGAGTTTAAAAATATGCAGTTGTATACAAATATGCAGAAGTTGGTATGGTTTTTATTGAACATATTTTCAACGTGTTGTAGTTACGCTCTTGGTATGGGCAGAGTTACTAAGATATCTAAAAAAAGAGAAATAATATAATCTCGTCCTTATGTGAAGCGGGTGACGAATCATGATCACCTTGATGCTAGCTCTAACGAAGATCAAATATGTGAAATGCACAAAACAGTAAACCAATAAAACAGTGAGTAGTTTTTTTTGTTTTGGGCTATAATGAGGAACATCGTGTTCAAAACAACAGGTTCAAACAATGGATAGAAATCGTAAAACGTTCACTAAAATAACAAATTGCTTAGAGTTTCTAGAACTTCAATGGCACTCATAAGAAGACAACCAAACCAGAGATATTAAAGTTATGGCTGCTGTGATTGTGGCGATTTGTCACTTTATTTTAGTGACATTAAGCTTCAAAGCTATATATGTTATATTTTGCGAAAGTAATACCATCATTGATTTATACCTCTTTGAAAATGTTATTTTTTTGGTCTGAAAAGAAAAAAGCCGCTATAAGTCATCGTTTGCTGGTAGAAACTTACGGCGAGCATGCTCTAACCATCAAAACATGGGAGGCGTTGGATGAAGATCTAACCTAAACTCAAAAACAATTACGAAACAAACAAGCGTTGAGCACTTTGATGTGACATATTATCGCACACACTCATGCTCTCCAGACCTTCAATCGACCGACTATTAACTTTTTGCATCAATGAGACATGTGCTTGCAGAACAACACGCCAATTTTGAAGAAGTTAGAAAATGGCTCGATCAATGGTTTTGCTAAAAGGACAAACAGTTTTTTTAGGGATCGTATCCAGAAATTGCCTGAAAGATGAGCAACATATATAGTATCAAATGGCCAATACATTGAATAAATAAATGTTTCAAATTTATTGAAAATTATGTAGCCTAAGCTTTTTCCGCATAAAAAACAGTAATGACTATCCGGTACATCTGATAAACGTGAGTATATCATTAATATAGGATGATTATAGAAAATCTTATTGTAGACTGTGAAAGATTTGTATACAGAGATATATGTATAATTGTTCAGAATATACCAGTTATGTAGTTAGAATGTATGAGGAGAGAATGAATACATCCTTATAGATATAATAAATGAATTAAGGAGAATGTATTGATTAAATCTAATTTTATTAAGAATACTGTTCACATGTGGTAACGGAAGAAAGTAAGAAGAAACACAATGATATCAAAATAAAAAAAAACAATAATAAATAAAAAATCAATAAAAAGCTAAATATCCTCTCTAATGAAAGTGAAATGTAGAAAGCAACGCAATAGCGTAACAACATATGCATTATGCAATGAAAAAGGACACCCTGCCAGCTATAAAGGGCGTGTGTACCAGTGTACCAGAAGAAAATAAAAGAACTTCAGCCATATCAAATTACAGCTGTACAACGATTGAGAAAACTGAACAAAGCCCAAAACTTTGCAAAGCCACCTGCTATTGAAAATAAATAAATTAAAGAAAGAGCAATTCCAATTGCAAAAAAAGCATATGCGACAAAAACTCGAATGATAAACAAGAACATAAACAACACATTAATGTGAAAAATCAAGAAATTGTACCAACAAGCCAACTATCGTCGACATGATGTAAATGCTCAGTGAATTTCAGATTGAAATGCGACAAAATTTAAGTCAGTTAGCATACGGTGTAATTAGAAAAACTCAAAACAAGTTAAAGAAAAACATAAATGAGCAATTCATTCTTAATAATTATAACATGGATTCCGGCGACTATTTCTGAGAATAAATAACATAGATATAGCTCTCATATCGGAGGCTCATTATTCTAAAACAATTACATTAAAATACGGCGTTATGATGCACACTGGACAGTACACCCCAGTGAATGTGCTCGGGGCGGAACAGCTCTAATAATAAAACAAAATATACAGTATTTCCAAGAAAACAAGATAAAACAAGGAGAAATACAAGCTACGATATTTATCACTGAGAAGAACGGCGCTGAAATAAACATAGGAGCTATATACTGTCCAACAGGATACAAAATAACACAACAATACAGAGATTTGTTTTTAAAATTAGGCCCAAGATTTATTATTGGAGGGGACTAGTGTTAAACAAATAGCTTAGTGTTTAAGATTAATAACACCTGGAAAAGGAAACGAATTACTCGCAGCAATAAATATTATTAATTATAACTATCATTCAGGGCGTGAACCCACTTACTGGCCCACCGATAGTAATAACGTGCCAGACCTACTGGAATTTTACATTTCGAAAGGCATCTCATCAAATCAAATACAAATCGAGGGCTCGTGCCTCCTGCGAACTGATCACATCATCTGATCACACTCCAGTATTATTAACACTAGGCGCGACAATTCTGAAAAAAAAAACAAAGAAGCCTAGTCTTACTAACAAATATAGACAACTTTAAAATACAAACCCGAAATATAATTGTACAAATTCGGTCTGCTGCAAAAGAGATACCCCGACCTCAAGAGGGTAATCAGAATATGAGGTAAATTACCCCCTTGAAATTAGGGAATTCTTTTTTTTTTAATTATAGTCACTTCAATACTGTTGTATTATTTGGTGACTTAAAAGTATATTTACTTTATTAGCACGATGACGTATATTAATAAGTATGTCTTGTTGATAAAATCAAAACAGAATAAACATGTATCAAATACATATACGATACAAACACAAATTGTATAAATAAAATAATAATCAACCAATATATAAAACGAGATAAAACATAAATAAATATTATACACTTAAAATATATCAAGGTAGATAGAATATAAAAATATATAAATAAATAAAATTAACTTAAAAACACATATAAAATAATAACAGTATAAAAAAATATACTAATAAACCAAAGCAGTATATAAAATATAATGTAAAGGTTATAAATATAAAATAGTTTGGTTTCTCTAAAATAAAATTAAATATGAGATAAGAAATTAGATAGAATACTGTAAATGAATATCATGTAAATAATCAAATATTTTATCGATGTGATTTGAAGTGAAAAGAGTTTTCAGATTTCTAGGTATGTTATGTCTAATTCGAATAGACCGTAGAGCCTCACATGATTGTAAAACATGTCGGAGTGTTTTTAATAGTCCACAATAATCACACAACGGAGGAATATCGCCAGTCGTAAGATATGAGTGTGAGAGATGACAATGCCCGATCATTAGCCTATTTAACAGGACCTGCTCATACCTATTAGTAGATAATGTCATAGAAGTAAAAAAATCTTGCTTAATATACCACAATTTATTATCGCCCTCCAGCAAGTCCCACTCCAATTGAACAAGACTATCGATTTTATTCGTAATAATGGGATATAGATGCTTATGTATTATATGTACCGCTTAGAGTGGCTTCTTTAGCTGCTTTGTCTGCTCCCTCATTACCATCTATGACCACATCTATGACTGGGGACCCAAATAATTGATATTAATCTTTTCCGTTCAACAAGATTGTGATAGATGTTATAGATACCAACGATAATAGGGTGTATAAAAGTTGCATTTTGCCAGGATAGAGCTCAGGGAATCAGTACAAATCAACCAATCGCCAGACTCAACCTCCAATACGATCTGCAAAGCTTTCCAGATGGCTGTTAATTCTGCCGATAATATGGATGAACGTTTATGAAGTCTGTAAGTTTCTATTCTAGAGGATCCAAAAACAGCTGCGCCTACTCCGTCGGGCGATTTGGAACCATCCATGTACAAAACTTTATAGCTTGGATACAGCGATAGAAGATGACCAAACAGGCCCTTGAAGATTCTAGGACCAAAATTATCCTTGCTGTGAATCATTAGAGATCTATCTGTGGGCAGCAATGGAAACATCCATGGCGGGAGTTTTGCGAAGCTGGAGACGTTAAATTTATCTGTATTAATGTTGATCATCTTTATAACCTTAAATAACTGATCTTTGAAAGATCGTGCCCTACATGACGGTGTAATGGGTCTCCTAATGGATAGATTTATTATTCTATTGCTTGTTGGTATGGAGCAAAATCTGTAGGCTGCTCTAAGAATTAGCTTCAACCATCTATATTTAAGCGGTTCAATACCGGCAAGACATTGTAAGCTAACAATTGGGCTAGATTTATATGCACCAAGAGCCATTCTCAGGATATGATTTTGAACCGTTTCAAGCATTCGTAGATAGGATGTATAAGACGTGTTGTACAGAAAGCTTCCATAACCAAGTTTGGGACGTATTATAGTTTTATAAACATGTGGAAAAACATTTTGGTTGAGTCCGTTTTTGCGATTAGAGATTAATTTAAGTATGTTTAAGTCCCTAATGGTTCTCTGTCCAAAATTGTATATATGCTCCTTCCAAGTAAGTGTTTGGTCGAAGTAAACACCAAGAAATCTTGCATTCTGTTTAACAGGAATTCGTTGGTTATTCAGAGTCAAGGAATGATGTTTAGTACAATGCCGTTTTCGGTAAAAATGCACTATTGAGGACTTTGTAGGGAATATTGTGAATCCAGTTGCTCGAGTCCACTGAGCCAGACCATTCAAATAATTTTGAATCATCTCAGAAGCTTCCCTGGGATCCGAAGAAGAACAGAATGCCATAATGTCGTCTGTAAAGAGACTCAAATGTGTATTGGCACTGGGAATATCAAATATAGACTTTATAGCTATATTAAACAGTGTGGAGCTAAGAACAGAACCCTGAGGAACTCCATTTCTAAGAGGATAAACAGCTGAATAATGGCGGTGTATTCGTAAACGAAATTTACGATCATGTAAAAAATTGGAGATATAGAACAATATATTGCCCCGGATGCCCCAAGAATGTAACTTTGTAACAATTAATTGTCTTCAGACAAGGTCAAAGGCTCTGTTAATGTTCAAAAAGGCTACGATTGTATGTTTACCTTTGCTGAAGCCATCGGTAATTACAGTTTCCAATCCTATTAAAGGTTCTTAAGCCTTTAGAGTGTAAATTCAGTCTCTCGCTAATCATCCGTTCAAGAAATTTAGACAGGTGGTCCGTAAGAGAGATTGGTCTCTAGCTAGGGAGGTTATTATGAGGTTTCTGGTTTTTATAAATAGGAATAATAATGCTTTGTCTCCATCTAGAGGGAAAAGAATGCTTAACCCACATGTTGTTATAAAATGAGCAAGTGTTGAATGGCAGGGGCAGGAAGATTTTTTAAAAGTGGAATGGATATACCATCCGGGCCGGGAGCAGTTGAGTGGCATTTGGAGACCGACCTTTTTTATTTCAAGTAAACTGAATGGTTTGTTAATAGGTAAGTTTTCAATCTCGTCAAAAGATATATTGGTCAGTGGGGCTCTAATAAAATCCTCGTTAAGATAACAGTCATTTGTTGCATTAGAGAAATGTAGGGCCAGTAAAGAGAAAATGCCATCGATATTCATCATCCATCTATTATCTGAAGCAATTCCCGAAATTTGTGAACTTGGAATTCCTTTCAGTCGCTTGATACCCTTACAAAAAGTGTCGGTAGTGGAGTTATATGAGAGGTTATTAATAAAGGTATTCCATGAAGTTCGTTTGGCTTCTTTAACCGTTCTTCTGGCAATAGCTTTTGCATGCTTATAGGCTTTTAATTTATCTGCGTAGGATTTACTCGAAAACTTTTTAGAGCCCGTTTACGCTTCTTAATTGCTTCTTTGCATTCTCTGGTCCACCATGGTACGGGAGGTGGATGACGATTTGAAGAACTGATTGGGATTGATTCTTCTGCTGCAGATGTAATAGCTATGATAAAACTATCTAAGTTTCCGTTAGTATCGCCTTCAATAAATGAAGGAATGATGAATGAAGATTCGTATCGATCCAGTCAGCTTCGGAATAAAGAAATTTAGGTGTATCTTGAGTTTTTGTTGAATCAGAAGAATAGCGCTGTCTTGAATGTGATTGGATTATTATCGGAAAATGATCACTTCCATATAAATCGTGAAAACAAGTCCACAATACTCTAGAAAATAAAGAGGGCGAACATAGGTTCAAATCAATAGAGGATTGGAAGCCTGAGGAAATAGTTATATGTATTAACTGCCCGGTGCGGCAGTTTAACTTTATTTGTTTTAGAGATTTTTAAGATAGATTATTAGGGAGGGTGAGTAAGAGGATAAGATGTGGATGGTTGTGGGGTATTATTAGAGGTTAGAATTTGTAGGAGAGAAGCTGTAGATATTTGGGAAGAGGAGTTACTGGATTTGGAAACAGGGCGAGGACCGGATGAATTGGATACGGGAGTGGTATTGGAAGATGGAGGGGGAGGATTGATAATTTTGCCTCCATTAACGGAGGAAATGTTCTTATGAGTTCTAAGTTCATTGTCTAAATTGCATTGAGTGGCGCAAGATACTGTACTCTTTTTTGTGACGCTAACAAATGACTTATATTCATTAGATATTGGAGTACTAACCTTCTTTTTTGCTGCAAAATAAGATATTTTCTCCAAGACCTTGATTTGATTTATTTTCAGCTCGAGTTGATAGCTTGGGCATCCTTTGTGTCTTGGAGAATGATTACCATTACAATTAGAGCATATCAGTGAGAGAGAGAGCAATTACCTTCATGTATATTGTGTCCACATGAAGGACAGATAGAATTATTATAACATGAAGCAGAGACATGTCCAAACTTTTGACATGAGAAGCATCTCAGTGGGTTAGGAATAAATCCTCGATCGAAGAGAGGTTTTACGAAATGTCAATATTAGGCTGGATGTATTAATAATTTCTCCATTCTTTTTTGTTATAATTCTTTTAATTGCTATAGGTTTCATATTTTCGAGTATTTCTTCAAGATCACAGTTCATGAATCTGAGCTGGTTATTACTCCTTTGCAAAAGTTAAGCGTGGAATGAGAAAAGACAACAACTCCAAAGTCATGAAAAGAAGTTAGTTGGATAATCTTTTTGGATTGTCTTCTTGTTTCTACCTGAACAAGCAGAGTACCATCTTTAAGTTTTTTATTTCAAGGTTTTCGCCCACTTGGGATGTTAGGACTTTGTTTATTAAAAAGGGAGATACTTTCGTGAAATTTTTCTAACCTTTCTTTCTCATTTTTCTCTTTTTGCTCTCTTTTCTTTCTTTCTTTCTTCTAACCTAATAAGGGGGGGGGGTATCTGAAAGTTTTATTGTGGCCATATTGTTCCCACGAGTATGGAAGAAATACAAGTCCGTCGCAATAGTGCTCCATGAGTAACCCTAAATACTACAGAGGGGCGGGAGGTACTCTGTAGGCTTCGTTATTGACAAGTGATAACACTCACTTGCCATTCAGCCATCGTCACGGGTCACATTACAACTTGGCTCAAGAGATGACTCAGGCCCCGAGGACGTCAATGCCCGAACTCAGATAAAGAATCTGAGCCTCGTGAGGGGAAACTAGGGAATTGATAAAAGAAAAACGAAAAGCTAGAAGATTATGGCACAGAACCAGAAATGCAGCAGACAAATCAATATTTAATAGAATTATTAATCAACCAAATCAAAAGATTAAATAACATAAACAGAGTTGCCTCGAAAAATATGTAAGTGATTTAAGCCGGGAACCAGACGAAAATTACGCGCTACGGAAGGCAATTAGGAGAATTAAAAGATCAATTATTGGAGTACCGCCTATTAAAAATGATCAAAATGAATGGGTTCGATGCAACGATAGAAAAGCTGAATTATTCGCAGAACATTTAGCTAACGTATTTCAACAGAATGAATGAATGTAGCTGTAAAACTGATTTCTTCAATGAAAGTTGCCTCGGAAATTTACAACAAACTCAATTTTAAAAACACTTCTGGAATTTTACCAGCATAATTAAAGGAGCTGCGACGAAAAGCAATAATCATGTTAACATATATATTCAATGCCTGTTTGAGACTGAACCATGTTCCAGAACGTCTTAAATTTGCTCAAATAACTATGCTTAAAAAAACCTAACAAACCGACAGAACAAGTTGGTCCATTTCGGTGCTACCTGCAATATATGAAAACTATTTGAGAAGCTGGTGTTAAAACTTATTAAACCATTTATAGAGATACTAGATTTCCAGTTTGGATTTCGGAATAACCATTCGACAATCGACCAAGTGTACAAAGTAACAACGGTTGTTGAAAAGGTAATCGAAGAAAAGAAATACTGCCCTGTAATATTCCTGGACGTCTCACGCTTTTGACCGGGTATGGCATTTGGAATTAATATACAAAATGAACAAATTGTTACCGCCGAATTACTCTCTACTGCTCTGGAATCATATCTTTTCGAAAGAAAATGTAGAGTCTCGCATGAAGGGACTTTCTCACACTTAAACCTATTTCGGCTGGACTTCCACAGGGTAGTATCTTGGACCCATTCCTATATCTTCTGTATACTGCTGATATTCCAACATCAAAAGAAACAATACTCTTGAAAAATTTGCCGAAGGCACAGTTATCATGGCAAAATATATATGTCTGCCTAAGACTGTAGAAAAAGTACAAATAGTGATCAACAAGATCTATGAATTGACTAGAGATTGAAATATACAGCTTAATCCGTACATGTTAATTTTGGTTTGCACAGTAATGAGTAAGCAGTACAGACTACTACTAATACTGCTGGATAACACGCCGGATATCAGAATATTGAAGTGAATCAAGCCACACGAACTTGTTTAGTGTTTAAGTCTATTCTGAAGTATATTTTAAGTAGATTAGTTTTATTTTAATTTGGGAAAAATGGCTAATGTATTAATTCCGTACACGCCTTGCTTGTGTATTAATACAAGTACAACATAACAGTAGTAATTAATTAATTTTTACATTTTTGATTTATTGATTTTAACAATTTTTTTATTAATTTGATTTAATGTAATAAAATATAAAATTGAATTGAATCTAATTGAATAATACTATTGAATAAAATCGAAATTGAAACTCTATAATAGAGTGAAAATAAAAATTATTTATTTTAAAAAATGTGCTAATTCTTATCTTATCAATATCAGAATGGTGTAGTTACATAACTACAGGTGAAATACGCGTCGTATATAAGTTTACATATTTCTTGTTTACCATAGCAATATATATATATATATATATATGTAAACTCCGCGTGTAAAATCCGACAAGGAAAATGATCCCAGTCACGACAGTCACCAGGCTGGTCCGGTCTTACGGTCTCTTTTATGTTTGGCTATGATACTGTTTACAATATGAACTAAATTGTAATGTGGTCACAGTGCTACGTAAAATATGCTGACAACAATTAATGCAAATGGGCTTATCGAATCGGTCAAAAAGTATAAATCCAATTAGTTATAAAAAATAATCTACCATAAAATAAAACAAATTTTTTTGGCAAAATTATTTTTTTTTATTCAACATAATTCCCTTCAAGGGTGATACACTGATTATCGTGCTTGTTAATTAATCCAAGCACATAGGAAAAGTAGTAATAAATTAATTGTAATAATAATAATAATTAAGATTTTACTAAGCATATCTAATAAAGATGTTATAAAAAAATATATTGATATATGGATATTTTTGTAAGCCGATATTTCGACATTTTCTCAAAAATAATAAAAAAACATTTAATTATTTTTAACAAACCTTTTAAATTGGTACTTAATTTTAAATATTTAGTATATTTAGGTACCTAATTGCAAAAAATATAAATATATATTGTCAATATAACAAATGTCTCCATATTTCGACATATCGAAATCTTTCTCGGTGGTCGACAACTCTAGTTTAATGTCGAAAATGCGTTAGGAACTTCTTCGAGTGTGCGCAGTTTCGATAGTAAAGCCACTGATATAAATGCTGTTCAGTCAGCATAACTCTATCACACGTTTGAGTGCAGGTTTAGGTTTTATTGCATCGGTAGACGAGGTATGTGAAATACGGTATTTATTATTATTATTTTAATACAATTTATTAAATATTATATATATTTTCAATTCATTGAATATAATAAATTATTATTATAGATTCAATTCAATTAAGTTAGATGTCATTAGAGATACTTCACTTTTTTTATTGTTCTTCTTGAGTCCACAATCTGCCCTATTGGCAATAAGTATTTCTTATGTCTATATTATATATACATGGCATGTAGAAAATCACTTCATTAAGCAATCTTCTGTGTAAAATATTATCTTAATTAATTAGTCTTCTTTTAAAGTCTACATATGTCCAGTAATCAGATCAGGTGGTGTTAAACGTTTTAGTCTACGCACTTCACTATCACGTCGCATATTTAGTTGATTAGCGAGTACATTGGGATGCACTGACACTCTTTCGAAGTACTTCACACAAACACGTTGAATTACACTCGTTGTAGGTTTTAGAGGAATATCGCGTTGTATCACTTTATTTGAAATATAGTACGGAGCATCAACAATGGCACGCAACACCTTATTTTGGAACCAATGAATGATGGATATATTAGATTTGCTAGCGGTACCCCATAGTTGGATACCATATGCCGAAATGGGCTTGAGTATAGACTCATACAGCAATACCTTGTTATCTAATGATAACTTGGATTTGCACCCGATGAGCCAATACACTTGATATAATTTTAGTCCCAGTTGTTTCCGTTTAGAGAGTATGTGATTCTTCCAGGTTAGGCGTCGATCCAAGTGCATACCAAGATATTTAACATGCTCTGCTTGGGGGAGTTGACGATGATTGATATTCACTGGTGGACATGTTCTTCTAGGCAGGGTAAACGTTATATGCGTATAGGTGGTGGGTTTGTAGGTTTATTGATGCTGTGACTGGATCTTCATGGGATGCTAAGATTGCTGTATCGTCTGCATATGTTGCCACAGTAGTTAATTTTGTGGTGGGTAGATCAGCCGTATATAGAAGACACAGTACTGGACCCAGTACTCTACCTTGCGGAACTCCTGAATATATGGGATTTAATTCGGTATGTTCATCGCCTTGATTTACAATAAAATGTCTATCAGTGAGATACGATTTTAGTAACTGATAGTCCGGATGAGGGAGAAGTTTCTTTAGTTTAACCTGCAAGCCCGTATGCCATACTTTGTCAAAAGCCTGAGATATGTCTAGAAAAGCAGCCGAACAATATCTTTTGGCATTTAGGTCAACGTTTATTTTGTTTACAAGTCTATGCACCTGTTCTATAGTCCCATGTTTATTGCGAAAGCCAAACTGATGTTCTGGAATAATTTTTCTTTTTTTTATTATATAGTTTAGCTTTTTTATGTATAATTTCTCGAAAACTTTCGAGATTATCGGTAATAAACTTATAGGTCGGTAGGAGGTTACATCTTCTTGTATTTTTCCTGGTTTAAGAATCATTAATATTTTAGCTACTTTCCAGATACTAGGAAAGTAATTAATTCGTAGCATAGCATAAAATATAAATGTTCATAGTTTTATACCCTTTCCTGATAGTTCTTTTAAAATTTTGCCAGTAATTAAGTCATAAACAGGAGCTTTTTTAATATTAATCTCTCGCATTATTGTTTGTTTAACTTTTTTGACCGTTAATTTCTCGTGCGGTAAATCCATTAGAAAGCTAGTAATTTTATTTTCCTCATCTGTATGTAGCTGAGACTGGAAAGGTTTAAAAACATTTTTTAAGTGTTTTGAGAAAATGTCGGCCTTCTCATTATTGCTTCTCGGCCAATTATTTTCGTTTGTTTTAATAGGTGGGTTATGCTGCTGGGATCTCCTAAGCTTTTTTGTTGCTTTCCACAACGAATAGTCTGTAGCCTCAGTTGATGTCAAGTTTTCTACGTATTCTTGAATGCCTTGATTTTGTTCAATTTGGATTAGTTCTTTCAGCTCTTTTATTGCCCTATTAAATTTTCTTTTATTCTCTTCAGTCCCTTGCTGATGCCAATTTCGTCGTAACTTTCTTTTTTCTGCTATCTTTTTCTGTATTGTACATGACATATGTGTATTTTTTCTTGGAAATGTTTCACTGTTAAGAGCCGCGGAATATGCTGCCTCCTGTATATTTTTTGTAAGATTTATTGCGGCTATTTCAATATCCATTTCAGTTTGTAACGGTAAGTTTAGAGAGATGATTCGGTCTAAGTTTTCTCTAAATATGGGCCAGTTAGTTTTATTACTGCACAGAGAAGGGGTTTATCTTTGATGGTAATTTTTGAAGAAATTGTTACTATTATTGGTGAATGATCAGAAGACAGGGCGAAACATGATTCTGCCTGACACTTTTTTGGATCAATATTTTTTGTAATACAGAAATCTATTGTATCTAGGTTTTTATTTATGTCTGAAGGCCAATATATTGGTTCACCAGTAGAGATATGTTGTAAGTTTCTGTCCTTATTGCTTTTAGCAGTTACCTTTTGAGGTTATTATTCTTGAACCCCACATTAAATGTTTTGCATTGTAATCTCCTCCGGCTATAAATCTATTACCTAGCATACTGAAGAATTCTTGAAATTGTTCTGCCTTGTTGTTATGTTTGGGTGGGCAATAAATCGCAGAAATTGTTAATGGTCCATGGACTTCCTCTATGGTTGTACTGGTGGCTTGCAGGTAGTCTTTGCGGACTTTTTCTTTTTCGAAATGCTTTATATCATCTCGAATTATTATGGCTGTACCTCCATGTGCTTTATCATCAGGGTGATTGTATGATAAAGTTTATATTTAGGAATTTTCAAATAATGTTACGAACATTTTTAGTTCCCTGGCGTGTTGTTGGAGCCCATTGGCATTCCAGACGGCGATTTTGTAGCTATTGGATTCAGGCATTAGGCAAGTTTGCTGATGACGGTTATGAGTAGACCAAGCATCGTACTCATTTGATCCATTAGTTTGGACATCATGTTTTCTAATTTAGAGATGTTGCTAGTGTCAGTAAGTTGAGATGTCTCTCGATTTTGTGCTGAACTATTTTCAACCATTTGGGCATAAGTTATGTCTGGTTGACTTGGTCTGGTGGATAGACTGGTAGGTGTGGATTGTTTTTGTTGCTGTTGATGCCTTTTTTCCCTTAAGGCAGGATAGAGTTTCTGTTGTAGTTGCTTGTGAACTGCGCAACCCTTGTAGTTCGCTGGATGATTTCCGTTACAGTTAGCACATTTCACTTTTTCATCGCGAACTTTTCGAGTACAATTATGTTTTGTGTTCTCCTGCATATTTTACGCATCTATATGATTTGCGACAGTAAGTCTTTGTGTGCCCGTGCGCTTGTCACCTTATGCATTGTGGTATAATTCTTTTTATATGTGGTGATTCGCATTTAATAATATTATTTTCCAATTTGGTGATTTCATACACCGCCTTATTATTTCCATTAGATTTTGTATCAATATAGAACATAGGCAGAGGTTTTTTTGTCGCGCGATGTCGTACATTGTGCACATTTACGACCTCGTGGCCTTTTTCAGCTAGTGCTACCTTGATGGTGTTAAAGTCCGTCCTGTGATGTAATCCTTTTAACATGAATTTAAATGTTCTCTCCGGTTTTTGGCCTGAATGTATGGTATTGGGTGTTTCTTTCATCTAATTCTTTTACAAGAACTTTAAAGTGATCCGCTTCGAACAATTGGATTTTAATTGTTTCATAGCTCACTGTTTTAATTGTGTAGTTCGTAGTAATAGTTTTCAGTAGGTCATGGATGTGTTTTATTACTCCTACCTTATAGACTGTTATTGGTGGTGGTTTCGGAACAACTTTTTCAGGGCTTGGTTGTATATTCTCTTCAATTTCTTCCGACAGATTGATAAAGCTGTTTTTAGTCTCTATTGGTTTCTGTATCCAATAGTCGCTGATTCTTGTTTGTTTCCTCCCGATTTTTTTTTCTGGACTTCTCAGTCGTTTTTTGTTAATGACTATAGTCCATTCTGATGATGGAGTTTGCGTTATTGCTGATTGTTCTAATCTTATATCAAAGTGTGCAGGTGATTTGGTTGAATCGCTGTGATTTGCCATTTTTAGATTTTTAATATTTTATTTTATTTATTTCCAGAGGATAACAAAATAAAATAAATACATTGTTTATTTCACGCACTTCATTTTTCACTTATGTTATTTTTTGCACTAGTTTTTGACCAAAAATACTATAAATGAATTTCAAAAGGACTGTTGTAAAATAAGGAGAAATAATTTTAAAACACTAATAAAGATGAGATGGTCTTTTTGTCTGGACACGTAAACACGTATTCACTACATTTTGGGTCTGCTGAGAGAAGGATAGCCGCATTTGTTATGCGTTTTTAACACTCAATTAAATAACCGTAATAAAATACTGTTTTTTTTTAAAGAAAGGTATTTTTCTAGAGCTTGGAGCGTATTGAAAATACGTCCTTCACCCTACGAAGGTTGGAACCGAACTAGATACTCCACATAAGTAAATATCCGTTTTAATTTTCTAATCTAATTTGAAGATAAAAGCATCGAACATTGTTCTAAACTAATGGTAAACAAACACTTAGGTTTCCGCCATTTAAAAATTGGCAATCTCCATAAAGCTGATAAAGATAAAGTGTGCTTTGAATTAGTAGAGGTTTAAATGTGAAAAATAAGAAGCTGAAGACAAGATGTGTCATTTTAATTGAACTGGTTAAACGTTGTCAAAATTCCATGATTTTCTGGAACTTTTCACCTCTTTTTTTTGCAACATGCCATCTTGTCGGAAGAACGATTCTAGTTTAGCAGCGATCCAATCATTGAGCCATTTTAAGAATTTCGAGACCGTGTGCCAACCACGCCACGCTGTATCGACCTGAATAAGTAGTAATCAGACGGTATTATGTCTAATGAGTACATCCAAGAGGAGGACCATGCTGAGCTTGCTGATCCAATAATATGCACAGCAAGATTTTATGTCCGTGAATATTCCCGCTTCGGTGTCGATGTGGATCACTATCCTGAACTATTCCATAACATTTTACCCTTGTAACTATAATAGATCCGTCTTTCAATGCTAATTCCCAAAGAAATTGATTGAAAATGATTTTCATTGATACTTCATATCAAAAATACTTTCATCGAAATACCAATTATTTAATTTTATAAAAAAAAACGACAATAAAAATGTTACGCAAGTACTGCACATTTTGATATGTGCTAATCTTTATCTTACGTATTTTGATCTAATTTGTGTATTTCAATATGATTAGAGGCGAGATATACGTCGTAAGCCTTACAATTATTACATGTTACTTTTAAATGTATTTGTATATTTCTTGTTGATCATAGCAACAATATATAGTCTGTGATGTAAACATCACTAATACCCACTACATCTTTGTATGTATAATTCTTCTGTCGAACGAACGAAAACGAAATGTTATTGAGTGTATTTATGTAGATTCGAGAATGGTTTATAGTAGGGGTATTGGCCACCGAAAGAAATATCGATATTTCGATATATCCATATTTAAAAAAATGTCGATATATCGCTTTCGATAATTTTTAAAAAATATCGAATATTTTACAAAAAATATCGAAAATGTCGGCTAAAAAAATACCGATATTTTTTTCATAAAATATCGATATATCAATATTTTTTCTGCATCCCTAGTTTATAATTACAATTAAACCCAGTAGGTAGCTGCGATGAGGTTATCTATGAAAGTAGCCCTTTCTTAGGTGTTATACAGTAATATATTGAATAATCAAAATAGCATTGTCAAAGGATGTAAAAGCGAATTTTATTTGATTCTTCTTTTCTCGATATTTGTTTTCATAAAACACAAACAAAGACATGCGCCATTCAAGAAAATCATAAAATCGTTCCGAATATCCATATGGTACTTCTGGTAGTTCGATATTTCAGACCATTCAATTTTGGGTCGTTTATGTTTCTTAAAAAACGTTTAAACACTAATGTAAAGTGATCTTGGCGGGATTGTCGCTTCTTTCTAATTATAGAATTTGTTGCTTTTGCGAATACTTAGAAACAGAAATAATTATCCTGAATGGTAACATTGTTAATGTTTCTTCGAAAGCTGCGTTTGCTAAATCTGAAATCTTAACACGCCCAAGAGACGATAGACTTCATAACGTGTGTGAACTTGGTATTTTGTAGCACCCAAGCTGAGTTTCATCAAATAGTGAGTTTGTTCACAGAGTATTCTTTTTAATTCCCATTTATTATTTATTAAATGTCCATTTATTATGTCCTATTTATTATTTTATATTTATTAGCCTTCATCAATTATATTCAATTTATTCTTTCCCATTTTGTATTATTTATTTAGTTTTTCTCTATTTATCATTTATTATTCTCTATTAATTACCTATTGTCTATTTATCGTCCTCTATTTTATTATTTTTTAATCGTCGTATGTTCCCCATAATTCTTAAATTATGGTAAATCAAAGTTAAAGAGTTTTATGGTTTATGGTTATAAATTATAACTATTTTATAAACCAAAAACTAACGCCAAATGGCCAAAATATTGATGTGTAGTTATAATCTGTGGATAATTTGAAGCATACATAAACGTCACCGAAAGCCTTTCACTTCATCATATTTGAAGCTGGAGAAGTTAGTGCACGATTCTAGCAGAGTAACTTATTTATTTTTTATTTACTACTTATACATATTTATTTATATACTCATTAATATAGTGAAGATTATTTTTCGTTTGTCTGCTTTCCTTGATCTTATTGCATGTTCAATATTGTTAGTGTTATGGTATAAGCTGGTACGCCGTGCGCTATCTTCCCTTCATACTGTGTGCACATGTTGTCATACTTCATCCTAGTTATCTTTATTATATGTTTTATAATTATTGTTTACCAATATTATTGACTACTATGGACAAAGATTGTTTTTAACCATCCTGGTTATTCTTCCATTGTTATTGCCTACCATTGTCATCGTCTTTTATTGAGATTATCAATACCATATCATTATCAGCATTTATCGATACTATTATTTATCAAGATTATGGTCCAGCATAATTTAACATTAATAGGTAGATTTTAATAATCACCGATGATAACCCTATTATATTTCAAGTATATTTGTAATTTCACCCATTTCATTGGAAATTGGTTGCTCAGGTACGTTTTCATTACATTTTCAGAACAATCACCCGACCACCAAGATCAAGACGATCAAGATCTCGTACGCTTATTTACTTTATTTTCCCACTTATTAAGTAGTTGTTATATCATTTGTATTTATTTGTTTGTGTTGAATTGTTTAGTTGATGTTCAATATATTTTTTTTGTACACCTGGGTGTAGCCCTACACATATGGTAAAATTTTGAAATATAGTCATTGTCGATATTATTCCCAATACATTTAGTTGTATTAATGAAATTTTGTCTACAAGCCTGTTAATTTTAACTTTTAAAAAAAGTTACTTATAGTTATGCTTATATGCTTTATATGATTATGTATGTATGGTTATGGAGGTTGTAAAAATTGACAATGAGACAATGAGGGTCACGTCACTAGACTATTCGTCAGATGTACAAGTCGTCATTGGCAAGTTGAAAAAAAGGCAAATATTGCCATGCATTTAAGTACAAAGGTAAACCGGTCTTCGCCACGCATAATTGCAGATGGATGATAGAAAAATTGTGGCAACTTTAACTTTTTTTTTGCAAAAACTACAACTACGTTTATCATTACACCAGACAAATTACTACACAGAGAGCACAAATAAACAATGTGCCAACCGTTAATGAAGTTGCAATTATTCACCCAAAGCAATCATCGTTCTTATGATGCTTTGTAATATCTATAATGGACATCATTTAAACATTAAATCAATAAATCAAATGGCCGGTGCAACATATACATTATATTAGTTTTTATTTTTGATACAAGTAATTCCTCTTTATCTTATTTATATCTTTATTGATCAGGAATTAACAAGAAACTTAATGCCATAATTGATGGCATCCATGGCAGTCAAGATAATAACAATCTTCTACGTCGTCAATTATTTTATCAATACTTTGTTGATATGCGTGCGAAAATTTCAGAGAGCAATTACGATACATTAAGTTTAATCAAGCATAGCTTCATTCTGAGGACTACGTACGTTTACCTAGTGCTACCATTAGTAACGTAGATGGAACAACTAATATTGACATCGTTACCGCATTATATTATTCCATTATCATATACTGGTTGTTCATATGCAAGATTATATCAGCACACCATGAGTTTTGAGGATACATACGGTCGTCCAGATCTCTTCATTAGATTTACGTGCAATCCAAACTGGGAAGAAATTATAGTTTTATGGTTACCAGGTCAAACATCAATGCATCGCCAAAATATCACGGTACGAGTGTTACAACAAAAATTAACATCGTTGATAAACTTGATTACATATCAGTCGGTATAAACAATGACGTTTGAGTAGGGCACGTCTGCATATATACTAGCACGTAATTTGTCTTGTGTCAAAACAACATTTGTCTTTCATTAATATGATAAAAATTATTTTAACAAATTCCACAATAAAAGTGAAAGTAGTGAACTATATTGATCCATCACAAACGTCTTGGTTTTCCTTGAGCATCAAAGGAGCACCCACCAACGAAACCAGCAAGTTTAAAATAAAGCTAATGTTGCATTCATTATAAATTACTTACACTGAGCCAAGCTTTCAAGAACGAATATTATTTGAGAATTATGCTTCATATTCGTCTCAGCAGACTGGAATAATGAAGCGAAACTATTCGTTCCGCATCACAATAATGCTCGGCTCTTTGTGACATTTTCATCAAAAAATCAACTCATATCATATAAAATATGTTTATATATATATATATATATATATATATATATATATATATATATATATATATATATATATATAAGAATCTGGGTCGTTTGATAGGGCCATCGCGCTTCATCCTTTGCATAACAGCAGTATTTTGTAAGTATTTTGTAACCATTCGGCAATTTATCTGGTAGTGAGTTTTGTAAATGATTTGAAAAAAGACCATTGCTAATTATTCGGATACATGGCGTCACCTTTTATGTTTCTCTCGCGGATTCTTAGTTGGTGGTTCATAATCTTGGATCTAACACACTTTCCTGCTATCCGGTTTGTGGAACTTGGAAGAATATAAGGGTCGTGATCAGGTGAAATGCCCCATTGCTATTTAAGTAAATCAAACAGATTAAGAATTTAAAAAACATTTTCTTTGCAGCGAGGCAACAGGTTTATTGGCACCAGAAAAAATAAACCAGAATGGCTGAATAGATATAATAATGCAGTAGAGATATACTTCTACAGATAAAACAATGCAAGAGATTATGTTGTTCAACTTGTTTGAAACATCATATTTGAGAAGGGAAAATCACCCTATTTTTCAAAATGCACATTGTTTTAAATTGTTTTAATTTTTTAGACAAACTGTGATCATCATTTGCATTAAATGTCCACCAAATATATCCACATATTAAAAAGAAATAAGCCAGCTTATTAATTATAGCTTTTAGCTAAGAATATAAAAGTATATAAAGGGTTTTGAAAAATCAAAACTAGACGGTGTTGAAAGTGCATTTTAAATTTTATGGACTCAAGTTGAAGATGTTCAAAATTTTTTGTTGAGAAATAACGCTCAATAACACGATTAACGTAGGCACTTTTTAGGCGTAGGCAAGTTTTGGTCATCAATCAATCGTTCATTCACAATCTGGGATCAGAAGGAGTTGTTTACTCGTACTTCACAACCAATAAGTTGCCGTTGGTGCTCCAGAACCTCGAATATTCTTCAATAAATATCGCCACAGTTGACGATCTGTCTTAACTGTTCTGGCCTCGAACAATGAGTTATGATTCGAGTTTTTTTCGGAATTATTCCCAAAATTATGATTTCGCAATACGAGCATATGAGGAATTCGTTCAGGTTTCATTCAACAGACATGTACAGGACATTGTAATCTGCCTCTCTAAATATGGTCCTCATATTTTTGCTCATTATCGAATCTTAAACTAATGACGTCATTTCAGACGCAACTTCGAAAAGAGACATGTAGAATTTCCCGTAATCATAGGATTTGAAAGAGCTTACAGTAATGCCCTATAGAGGGAATGAGAAAATAAGTTCAAAAGGGGTAGCTTTTGGCTTTCCAAACAGAACACTCTTCCACACAACACAGATTCGAAGTACTAGAACTATCGCACTCTAGAGCAGGCACTAGGCTCTAATTATTGATAAACTTTATGCTTCAGAAAACTGTGAAAACATATGATGTATATATTACTTACCGGTAGGGTGTGACTGTGGTTCTGTTGATTAAGCAATGCTGAAGATCTAGATCTTCGTGGTGTTATACCAACGTTTTCACCTCGCATAATGGATTCCACAACTGGAAAAAAGTATTATCAGTGGTTGTTTTTCCTAATCTTCACTAATGAGGTTCTCTTAAATTACATTTTACTTACCTCCATCACCAATAAGTCGCATTTGCACAAGAGCAGGGTCTTCATTGTGTTCTTCTAAAACTGTATCGTCTGTAACTGTCAGGTCCTGAAAAAGAGGAGAGTTATTTATAAATAACTATGAGACTTTGCAATTTTAGTCCCACTTTTTCATTCCAACTCTTTGATCTCATAAAAATTATTATCTTTGTATTAATTTTACCTATTACCGTTAAACATTCGTAATTCCTTTTAAGTTCCACGAAAAGAGAGTTTATATCAGAATTCAAAAATAAGCAATAATAACGGTTTATGGTTTCTTTGAGTAAATTGATATGAACATATGAAGAATTAAAATACTATAGATCATTCGTATCAAGTTTCTTTCCGTATCCCATTGGCATTGAAAAATACGTATGATAGGGAAATGGATAGGCGTTTTGCGGGGATGGCGATAGACGAATGTGTTTTGCAAGAAGAAATTATTTTAAGTGGGTGATTATTTATTATATTATTTTATTATTATTTATTCTTAATATTTATTTCCGTCTTCATGTTATACCGCGACGACACTGCCTAAGGACTGTGAATTGAGTGGTATGAGTGAATGGTCCATATAGGGGTTTTGTAATAGATAAAAACTAGCGTTGGAAACTACTGACTGAAAACGACTATCAACTGTTTAGTAATTCACTACTTTTTATTTAATTGATTGATTGATTTGACTAGTTTTACAATCGACTGTTTCGGTCAACCACTTTCAGTCGCTATTTTCAATTTGACTGATTTGACCTGTGTTGATTTTCAGACCTCCTAGTTTCATTCTAGTAATTTTTAACGTTCTGGATTATCCGTCCTAGCCGCGCCCTTGAAAATAATGTACCGAATTTATGCCATAGATTTATATATAATGTATATGGTTTTATGTATTATAACAGTATATTGCGCATTAATATAACAACATTTTAATGGATAAATAGGAAAATAATTTTGACTACATTTATGTTATCTTGGTAATTGACATCTTTTTTTAATTGACTTTTTCAATTTTTTAAGTCTATTTATGTTTGTTCAAATCTTTTGAATGTTAAAACTTCTTTTATTAAAAATTCAACGAATAATACTATTCTTAATAATAAATATTTTAGGAATATTTTCCTTATTAACGACAAATAAAAAAAAGGGTGCGATGGTTAAATAATTGATGAAGATTGATTGAGAAGATACGGTAGAAATATTTAGTGGCCTCTTTACTCCGTTAATATTTACAATCAAGCCAAATACATCTACTCTGTCTTACTTACGGCACGACTGAAAAAAAAGTACGCACCTGTTGGAATAAAATAGAAATAAACCAATTACTTCTATTATATTATCATTGCTACTTTACGAATTTCAAAATACAACTAAATATATTAGGTACCATTATTCCATTCCTTTTTTCATACTGCCACTTTAAAAATTGTCAGTTTGCCAGTTTAAAATTGACTGATTTGTACAGCACAGAGAATGAATTATATCCGTCCTTTCCTCTCTCAAACTTGGTACGGGGAGGCATTCGTACACTTTCGTCTACAATCACAAATAAAAAAATAGCCGAAGTGTGCATTTGATTGAAATAAAAATTACTATTTACTAGGTACCAAGCCTACCGACTGGCCAGTGACCCTCTTGTCTGACACTGGCATGACTGGGATCATTTTCCTTATTAGTTTTTACACTCTGACAATCACAAATATTAAACAATCACAAACATAAATTTACGGCCATGCCCCAGCAGGATTCAAACCCGCGACTATTCTTTAATTATAGGTCAAGTTGGGAGTATTTTGCGACTAATATCGTTGCTATTGTTGCTTGACTTTGAGTCTAATCTGCTCTGCATTTTGTCTTATATGATACTTCCAATGTCACCTACCATCGAGATGCATACCGAGGTATTTAGCTGATTCTGCTTTAGGAATCGGGCATCCGCCAAGTGAAATAATTAGATTTTTGTCATTTTGCTGTAAAATTAACAAAATTAACATGGACAGAGACCTGGTGCTATTAAGCTATATTTTCCAGTCTCTAGTCCTTTGTAGATCTTGTTAACTGCTAATGGTACTTTTTCTACAGGCTTAAGCAGAGATATATATTTTGTTGTTGTGTGTCGTTGGCAAATGATCCGACTGTTTATTTTGTTGTTGGAATATCAGTAGTATAAAGCAGATGTAGGAATAGTCCCAAGACAATCTAGTTCCAAATGTTGAGAATGCCTCTTCGTGTGAGACTCTTTAAATTTTCTTTCGAAACATATGATTCCAACATATGACAGTAATAGCGGCAGCAATTTGCTCATTTTGTAGATTAATACCAAATGTCATACATGATGGCACATTGACATGGCATTAAATAAAACATTATTAACTTGATACAGTTTTCTGAGAGCTCTTTTGGGATACTTCCGGTAATTAAGTCAAAGCAAGGAGCTTTTTTAGCATTGAGAGCATTATCGTTTGTTTTACATCCTTAACAGTAAATATCTCATATGGCAGATTGTATATTTCTCCACTCCACACTTGTATATTTTTGTTATACTTATTGCTGCTGTTTCTCTTTCAGTTGTGAGAGGTAAATTTAGAGATAATAAACTGTCTAGTTTCTCTCTAAATAATGGGCAGTTTGTTTTAGTTAGTTAGTTCTATGCATAACGAAGGTGGTTATATTTTGTGGACAATATTTGAGTTGTCTCTTATAATAACTGCTGAGTGATCAAATGATCGATCAAAGCATGGTTTAGCTTTGTACCTTTTGGTGTCAATATTTTTGTTACGTTGTTTTTGTTATGTTTTGTTTTGTTACACAAAATTTTATGGTATAATATGTTGGCTCACCAGTAGAGATATGCTGTTGATTAATTTGCTTTGACCAATTCTTTCTTTCGATATTCAAATTCAATTCTTCAACCTTCATTGCTTTAACTAATTCTCTACCTTTTGTTGTTATCAATCTATCCAGCGTGTTAAAGAAACCATGTTACTTGTCTGGCTTGTTTTGTTTAGGTGAACAATATATATATATATATATATATATATATATATATATATATATATATATATATATATATATATATATATATATATATATATATAGCAGTCATTGTTAATGGCCCGTGTACTATTTGGATAGTTACATTATAGGTGGCTTGTAAATAGTATTCGCCGAATTTTTCTCTTTCATAACGTTTTATGTTTTCACGGATATATTGTGTGCGTATGATATATATGTATGGTGGCTGTAAGTTTTTCTTTTCTTTCAGTGTCGGACAAAGATTTTGTTGCTCCTTATGGTTACAGTTGACGTATCTTGTGGATTTCACACATCGATATAACTTGCGACAGTATGGTTTGGTATGCCCATAGGCTTAGCATCTGGCGCATTGTGGGATGATTCTTTTTGTGAAGGGCGGTTCACATTTAATAACATTGTGGTCCAAATATTTAATCTCGTAGACATTTGTATTATTTTCTTTGGAATTTAAGTCAACATAAAACAATGACAATGGCTCTTTTGTAGCAGGATGTTTAATATTGTGGATATTTTCAACATAGTGGTCTTGTTTATCTAGGGCTGTTTTGACTGTGTTTGAGTCTGGGGTTGTTACTGGGGTGGTCTGGGATTTTTTTTAGCTGGTTTTCTGTATTTTTCTGGTTTTCTTCTGTCTCTTCTGTCAGGGCACTGAAACTGTTGTATATTTGGATGGGTTTTTGAAGCCAATAGTCGCTGATTTTCCTCTGCTTTCGGACCACTTATTTTTCTGGACTCCTCAAGCATTCTTATGTTTGTAACAATATACCATTCTTACATTTGAGGGGTTTTAGTTATTGGCAGTTGATCGTTTGAGACTGATTTTTATGACACTAATAATAACTCAGATGTTTGTTACTAGAGAGCGTTCTGCATGGTACGTCTGCACTCCGCGATGAAGAGAACTGGAAATAAACTGGATGCGAAATTCAAATATTCAGAAATAAAAGAACACGAAAAGTATTCTTAAAGTATTCCGACCAAGACCGATTTAGTTTTTGATATGGACATATGGTATAAAGTATATAGAAGTAACAGAGTTTTTGCATTTCCGCAAAATTGCTATAAAAATATGACGGCGTTTGTTATATGTGTCTTAATTTTCAAGATATCCTAGTATAAGAGGAATTGCACACACTTAAATGTATACAAAAAATAAAAATTTTGTGGCATTTTAATGACGTTTAATACTTTATTAAGTATATCGAATATCGAGCTTCATAATTCGTTAAAGTAATTGAAAAATTAAAAAGTTGTTGCATACCATTAATACAAAAATATATTTGTTTCAGATTATATTACCATACCATGTCTCTCCGAGATATTGATACTCCCGAATTAGAAGAAATTTTGAACACAATTAATAGAAAATACATATCAATCGATTCATGTAAAAAAACTGAAAATACTGATAAATTGAATTTCCTATTAAATCTGTTAACAGACAAAATGAAGAGTCTCGATCCACTTTTTAAAAAATTGTACGAACGTAATTATTTCGGCGGTAGTTATTATAATGGCTCGAAAGTAGGGAAGCCTGATGAATTTGATATCGATCTAGTTTTGGTACTTCCGAAACAGTGTAACACCTGCGGACGGAAAAGCTGTGGCTGCGTTGAGATAACGTCTGATGAATCACATATGGGATGGCTCAAGTTTAAAATTAAAGAAGGCTTTTGTACGGAATTAGATGAATTTATTTTTAACGATTGTTTGCAGCTGAACAAGATTGTAAGTTGGTGGGAAAAATTAGTAAGAAAGTCACTCAAAAGAATTCCAGAAATGGATAATGTAAAAATCTTAGAATTAGAACAGAGTCGTCCAGCTGTAACTCTTATTCTACCTCACAACAAAATACATGTGGACCTAGTTCCCTCTTTTCAGTTCGGTAATGCAGAATGGCCGAAGAACTTTAGAAGCAACCCATTCATTTCCAGCCCGCTCCAGAAACTAACTGAATTTCTATTAGTTCCTAAAGCTCCAAGCCCCGACATATATGGTCTGTGGAGGGCATCGTTTCAGGAACAGGAAAACGAAATCATTAAAGGAAAAGAAAAACTAAAACCTGCTCTAAAACTGTTAAAGAAAATGCGCTCTTCGATGAATCAAGTGAAAATCAGCAGTTACTATTTAAAAACAATTGTTATGGAGAACTTAAATGATATAAAAAGTAGTTCTGCGCTCACTCAAGCCTTTCTATTATGCCTTGATAAATATCAAGACTCTCTAGAAAACAAAAAAATACCTTATTATTGGTTTTCAAAAGGCAACTTGTTGAAAAATGTTGAACCTCATGTTATTGAACAGTATTATAAACAACTGTCAAAAAAGATTAATAAATTTAAGAGAGAATACAAATGTAATCCTCTTATAATAGCAAAAATAATCTTGAATAATTCAGAATATAAAGCTTTCGAAGAAGACTATAATAAATCAAAGCATTCTAATCAATCAAATTACGATCATGTTCAAAATACACAATCGTTAAACACTAATGTGTCCGGGTATTCAGAATTACAGGAAGATGACAGCAGCCAGGGTTATTGACAGGTTTAACAGCTTTGGGTATTGGTGTTATTGGAGGAATTGCATATGCAGCTACTACTAGGCGTCCAAGAAGTAAATAAAGAATTTAAATACTATAATGTATAACATACTGTTTTCAATATATAATCATATGTCTCCCGCATTTTTTTACCTATATTATCACCTATATTTTGAGGCACTTTATATTGAACTGTAGCGACCTTGAGGCATGTCGAATTTTACATCGTGGAATAACGGTCTACAAAATACCCAGAAACATAATCCCAGATGTTGAACACGGGCGGGGTGCCAGCAGCGCCAACTATGACCCGATAACGAATAGCTGGCGGCAACCCCGAGACGTTTATCGGGGATGTTATTGAAGGGTATTTCGATTCATTCAATGCTCAACCATCGTTTGGTTTAGATGTGCCACCATCGACTGCCCAAGCCTCGTCTCCAGGTAACACCGCTGCCATCCGTTTTATCTAATAGTATTTTTCACATTTTTTTATATAGCCAATAAATATCGGTCACATAATGTAAACACCACTGTTTCATTTCGTTTTACCTCCATTCACCGAGCCACATCATTTACCCTAAAGAACCAATTACAATTTTTCTCCTTTATTAAGATATTGGTATTAGTCATTGATTACTAACTAACAACTTATTTTATGACAACTTACTTATTCCTTACTAGGGATATCCGCCGCTCGATAAATCGAATAAAAAAGGGATTCTATATAATGTTGGATATATAAATAATTAGGTGGATGCGCCTACATGCAACGTCCTCATGTATATATATGGTTGCATAAGTCGATATTAAAGTAGTTTCCAGGATGAAGACCCCGCCATCTTGATTCATTCTGTGTTGGGGCTTTGACCGAGATGCTTGTCGAAATAAATAGAGAGCGACTCAGTTGAATCCAGTGTTTTAATTGCCCAAACACCTTCACCAAATCGATGATACAAAATCGATTCTAACAATATGTTAGGTCATGCCAGATACTAGCGCAAGCCCACGCATCGGCCGGCGTCGACCATCGCCCATATATCACATACTGTTGACATCTCACTTTTGGCTGCGTGTGAAATTTGTAAAAGAAATAGATTAGTTCCGAATTGATTGTACCGTCCCGTAGCGGTGTTAGCCACCGAAAAAATATCGATATATCGATATTTAAAAAATAAATAAATAGGTTTATTAAAAATTGTTTTAATTTATTCTGAAAAAATATCGATATATCGACCAAAAATATCGATATATCTTCTGCATCCCTACCGTTTCGCACGCGACACATACCTTTTGTAAGAAATACTTTTATTTCTTGGTAAATTAAATACGAATATTCAGCAAAACATTATATTGGTCACTATCTTGATAATATACTATACAAGGTATTACAACCGTGATTACAATAACATTCGGTTATCAATTACGTCAAAAACATACTTTTCCAGAGACTCTTAGAAATTATGTCATTTCTGGTCAAGGCGTCAACCTTTTATATCCAAAAGTGTACATCTCAGCATTCCCATCGCCCGGTCCCGATACCACGCCAGCCTCGGTTAGCGAATGAATGAATGAATATTTTCTTACATTTTGTCTCTTATTCAATTTTTAGTAAATTAAAATTTTAAACTGTAAGAAGTCTGTTTTTTAATCATACCCATCGCAAAACTTATATCGGCGAACAACAAAATTGGTACTTATTTTTATCGATATCGATATCTCTTCATTGTGCCACATAACATTGATTACTGACACCAGAATCGGAGGATTTTGATTAAAGAAAATGCCCTCCCCAATGAATCCAGTACAAATAGAGAGTTAATATTTAGAATTATGTTTGTTTCAGATTATATCACCATGTCACTACAGGACATTTATACCCCCGAATTAGAGGAAATTTTGAACGTAATTAATAGAAAATAAATATCAATCGATACAAGATATAAGAGACAAATAAGCATATTAAATCTGTTAATAAACACAATGAAGAGTCTCGATCCACTTTTTAAAAAATTATACAAACGTTTGTATATTTTTTTGGTGTTAGTTACTATAATGGGTTGAAACTAGAGAAGCCTGATGAATTTGATATCGATCTAGTCTTGGTATTTCCGAATCAGTGTGACACCTGCGGACGAAAAAACTGTGGCGAAAAAAAATTAGATTTGTCAGTCATTTCACCGTAACTAAACCTAACCTAAACTAAACCGTAATTAAACATGAACGTATTTGATGTTATTACTGGCTGATTTTCCAGTCTCTAGTCCCTTTGTAGATCTGGTTGACTGCTACTTGTACTTTTCTACAGTCTTAGGTAGAGATATATATTTTGCCATTATAACTGTGCCATTAGCAAATGTTCCAAATACTGTTTATTTTGTTGTTGAGATATTAGCAGTATAAAATAGATACAGGGGTGATCCCTCTAATCTAGAGAACACCAGCCGAAATAGAGCTGTGTTGAGTGAATGGCCTTTCGTGCGGGACTCTAAATGTTTTTTCCAAAAAATAAAGCAGAGTAGTCGAAGAAGTTTAGAAGCAACCCATTCCAGAGACTAACGGAATTTCTATTAGTCCCAAAGGCACCATGAATATGATATGTGGAGGGCGTCGTTTCAGGAACAGGAAAACGAACTTATTAAAGGGAAAGAAAAACTAAAACTTACTTTAAAGCTGTTAAAGAAAGTGAGAGTGCAAATAAAATATAAAAATCCTGTGGGACTGGACTCATTACTGTCGGCGGGCCAATAAGTGGGTTCGTGTCCTGAATGATTATAACAATTTTTAATATTAATTGCTGTGAGTAATTACTCTCCTTTTGCGGATGTTATTAACCATGAACCCCAAGCTGTATGTTTACCTAATTGGACCTAACTTTGAAAATAAATCTCTGTATTGTTGCTGTGCTATTTTGTCTCTTGGTAGGCCGTATAGTATATTCCTTCTTTTTTAATATCGTCTTGTTGATAATATTTTATTTTATAATTTCGCTGTTTCGAATCGAACACGTTCACTAGGGTGTAGTAACAGTAACGTCAATATCATTATTTGACAGAACTTTGAACTATACTTGGTTAGTGGCTACTCCTTTTAACTGTGTTCTGGATATATTAAAAATGTTAATAGGACTTTAAATAAAGCGTTTCTTTGATGTTTTCTTACTATCGGTTATGCCCTCTTCTTATCTATCCTCTTATCTCACTCTCTCCATTTTGGGTGTTCGTTCTTCTTGTTCTAGTTTGTCCTCGTCGTATATAGTTTACTCCTTTTCTTGGTATCTCCTCGATGCTGGTTAGTCAGTTCAAAAAGTGTTTACTTTAACTAATCTGATAATTGATTTAACTTTAACCGATTTTGTTTCTTTTAACTCATTGTTTTGTTCCACAAATGTAAAAGGATCGATTTTGTATGATATTTCTAATGCGTTTTCACAAAGGTTCTTGTTTTCACTGTCCGATTATCATAAAGGCGAAACTTAGAACGTTCCTTGTTTCGCAGTGTCACCGTAACCCGTACTGAACTCTTTGAAACCGTTAACTAAAAGTTCACCGTAATAAAAAAACAGATGTATTAAGAATCATTCACTCAATACTTAAACTGTTTCTACTGGAGTTCCCAAGGGTAGTGTCTTAAAACCGCTCTTGTATCTGCCCTATACTGCTAATATTCCAACAACAAAAGAAGAAACAGTAGTTTTTGTATTCTTGAAGACATAATAGGAAGGCACGAGTGAGAGTAAAAATAATTGTTATATCACTTAAGTTCTCCGGAGAAATTTCTTTTAAATAGTAACTGCTTAGTTCACCGTCCGATTATTATAAGGGAAAAACTTGGAACGTTCAATTTCGGTTCAACCACCGCAAACGTAACCCGTACTAAAATCTTTGAGACCCTTAACTAAAAGTTGACCGTAATAAAATACACATATATATTTGTAAAACTGGTAGAGCATTGATTTCGAGAAGGGGAAAACACGTCTTGACTCTATAAAGTTTGAGACCGAACTAAATTTTTAAAGTAAGCGAATATTCCGAACAAACTGATCATGAAATGTGGTCGAATGTTGAAGAATATTAAGTGAAAATACTATCAGTATAATACGTGGCAAGAAAAGTAACAAGTACAGGTAATAACTCTAAAGAGTACCCAATAATAGTACAATCGCCAGTTGGAAATTGTGAGTATTACTAAAATAAAGTGGCCTATATTTGATAGTAACTACAACAGAAAAAAGTCTAAATTACATACATTTAATGATGGATGTTTACTTTTCTTAAACTTTTAAAGTTTCTGTGGTACGAAAAAGTACATCCGATATTGTATCAAATTACCTTATAATATTTGGTAAATAAAATGTACAAATTGTATTTTTTTAGTTAACTTTAATAATAGCCTATAGTGTATATGGCTCGGTGTATGGGGTGATGTTTTAAAATATCATGAATATACAAATAGATGAAAGATAAAAGGGTGAGGCCCTGGTTTTACTTGGACAGTCGATGGACCTCTAAACTGAATGATGCTCAGTGACTGAATGATCGAAAATACCCTTCAACAAAATCCGAAATCAACGTCTCGTGGTTGCAATCTTTGTAATCGTGTACTAGTCAGCGCCGCTGGTACCACGCATACGCTCAATACTTGGGATAATATTTTCTGGATATATTGTAGGCCGCTGTACTAAAATGTTAAATTGTACATGCCTCAAGGTCGCTACAAGCTTTTAATAATATATCGGCTTATAATATGGCAGTTTTTTGGTAGCAATACACTAGTCTCTCAAAGTCTGAGAGGTAACAAATTTCACCGATCGCTATGTAAACTCAGCAATACCTACGCTTTCCATTTTACAAGGAACACGCAGTGTTGCCAACATTCAAGAAGATATACTATATTGCATGGTGTTTATATTATATTCTCGATCCTCTGTCCAGGAATGCTGATGAAAAATATATTTTGGCATTTAAACCTAAATTTACTTTTTTACCATTTTTTATAGCACCATGCTTACTAAGAAAGTCAAGTTAGTCAGTCTTTTTCTATTATATTGTTAAACCTTTACATATAATTTTGAAACTTGAACTTTGAAACTTTGGGAATTATCGATAATAAACCCGGCCGGTAGGAGATAACATCTGGTTTTTTCTTGGTTTGACAATCATGATTATTTGAGCAACATTTGAAAAGCTAGTCAATTTATTCATACGTAATATTAAATCATATCCAGAATCTTTTTTAGAATGAATCACTCTCATTATTTTAACTCCCCTCATTTTAGTCTCTTTTTCATGAGCCAGGTCCTTTTGAAATTGGCAGTTTAGGAAGTTAGTAATTTTATTTTATTCATATTTAAATCACTAAGACGGGAATGGCTTAAATACATTTGCGATTGTTATTAAAGATTTGCTGTGTCTGCCTTTTCTTTATTGTTTCTAGCCCAATTACTATCATTATCATTGGATCAATTCTTGGGTCAATTTTTTGCTGAACTGTACATGATGTACAGTTTTTTCTTGGAATCTCACTGTCAGAAATTGTGTATCATGCTGCCTCCTATAGCCTATTCAAAACAGTAGTGACACACGTGACCGGTCAAAACGTCGCAATGTTGTCGCAGCAAGTTTTAGTACATTTTGACTTTGACATATAACAAAATTCTAATCTAAATAAAATAATGAAACAAAAATGTTATGTATTATAATTTATTTTGACATTATAGCACATCTAATGCATATATTATGGAAGAACTTAAAACTACAATTAATTATACAGCCACAATAATTTATAGGTTAGAGCTGTTTTAATATCTATGCATTGAACTTTTTTCCACATTAGTATAGGTAGAGTTCTAGGCACATATTTTTAAGTAGTAGTGGTATCACCCGAAGGCCTTATCCACATAATTAACTATTGTATATCTGAGTAATGTATTTTACTTTCATTAGATAGCATATTTATATTTTAAGCTTAGTTCTTATTTCCTTTGATGCAATGTTTCCTTGTAAAGTCATTATGATATTATCATATTTCTCCTTAGTTTGTCCTGTTACTACCTGTATACTTCTTTATTGATAAAACTACATTTAATCACTGCATTATCCTTAAGGCATTTGCCATATCTGCCAAACAGTTAGTATTATTTCTCTGCTCGAACATTTTAACCAAACATTCATGTATATTCTGAACAATAACACACATGCTCATAAAGCTTTAACACTCTATAATACAACTTCCTACAATTAAAGTACATTAATTGTATACTGACTTTTAGTTGTTTCCTCTTTCATCATCCTGTCTTGGTAATTATCAGAATTCAATCATAAGCCAACATTCATAAAGTTTATTCAATCACTGTCGCTTTCAGAAACACTAATCAAGTTAATAACTAAGCTGTTTATTTCCAATCTATTAAAAACTTGCTCAAGATTCTACCATTTGTCAATTTCATCCTCAATGTGTCTGATCGAGCTCATCCAAACCGAAAGTGTTATTTTTAACAATGCCTCTTTTCATAAATCCAGAGTTCTGGTTTGAATATCCTCCTCGATCTGAATGTCGATTGTAATAATTCTTATTGCAGTGATAGGGAGGAAGACGTAATACTCTCTGGCCTTAACTTTCAGTAATCTGTTCTACATAAAATTACATAAAATGCAATTAAATAATGCATTTATATTTACCGAATAACAATTTGAAATAGTTCATTCTTTAGCATTGGTTTCCTTGAAACTTATTTTATGCACTTTAATTCATTAATTGCAGCCTTTGCTAATGCATTTGTTGGGATGTTCTCCACCAGTGTACTATATATATGGTAGATATGGTGCATTGTACATAACAATAACTGATGTTTCCTCCAAGTTCTTTAAAAACTGATTTTCAAACTACTGCAAAAACAAGTTATGGCTCATTTCTCCATGGTAGTCACCCTTGGACTTGGGAACACTAATTTGGAGAAAAACATTAATTCTTCACCAGAAATAAAACCATTGAAGTTTACAGCATGAAGAACTATATGTCTGGAATGAGTTATTAATAGATGTTATGACTAAGAAAACCTAATCGATAGTTATTCCAACATTTACCTTTTTCCATCAACTTTTGTTGAATTTACACTATACTTATTACCATCTTGCCATGAGCGACCTAATGTACCATTCTGAATTATTCATGTCTCATTTAAATATATAAAATGATATAATAGTTTTTCCTTAATTTTGTTATATGTTTTTTAAAATTATATTATTTTAAAAGCAATCTCTGGAAGTTCCATTAAACCCCTTCGTGGGTTATCTTGACATCACTTAAATCCTATATTACCCAATAGTGTATGAAGAGATGTTCTACATCCCTCAAATAGCTGTATATCTCTTGGCTTTTTGTGGATACTTTCCACACTAAAAATTTTCTCTGAAATAATTGTATTAAATTATGTTTCGTTTGTAGGAATGTTCGTCGGGTCGGTCAGTCGGTCGAAATGTGTGGCTGCCGCTGCGATTATTTGTAAGAACGCTCACTACTATTTTTGGAAGGAATTTGCACGAGAACTGAAAACACTGGTTGAAGAAATACTGTTTATTTCAATGTTAAATGATACATGTGGTCGACGGGAGAATTGAAAGGATATTAGGTTATGTAGAGGAAGTACGGTAGCGTTGTGGAAGTGGTACTATTACAAGGGGATGGAGAAAAGAAAAGAGAGCGAGACGTCGTCGTGATGGTCTTTTATAGCCCGGAACTGCATGGTACCACTGCAATCCACCGGCGTTGCCAACCTTTGTACTTGTTGATAAATTCGTGGTGGCCTAAAGGGTCGTGGCGGTCGCCATACGTTTTTATACATTTCGTATATGTGATCTCTAATACAGCTAACCTCAAGCTGATCTTGATCACACAGAGTCAGAGTTTTCGAATAAACACCCTTTCGTTTTGGTGAATTTAAGGTTATATTATTTTTTATTTTTTTAGATATTTTAGTGACCGTCCTCGTATTAATATTCAATAAAAACCGCAGTGATTTGAAATTTAAAGCGTTAAAACAATGTTTGCCTGTTTATAACCCGTAATTATAATATTATGAAGAATTTTACAGACGTTTCACACACGGACAGCTTTTGCAGGCTCGTTCGGTTACATGTTCGAACTTCTCTCTCTCAATTCTGTCTCCTTTTAAATAGAATAAATTGACAAGGAAAATATTGTCTGAGTGTAAAACGAATTTACAACTTTCGATAGATACATATTGATCACGTGTGTCAGTACTGTTTTGAAAGGGACTATATATTTATATTTGCTATTGTGCTTATTGCTGCTGTTTCTATATCAATTTGTGTTTTTTAAGGCAAGAAGAGAAATTATTTAGAGAAATTATTCTGTCTAGTTTTTGTCCAAATAGCGGTCAGCAAGTTAATAAGTGAAAATTATTGTTATTATGAAAATTCTCAATATTAATAATGACTTACCAAATCGTAATTCTACTCGAAATCTTTCTATAGTATCAGTTTGTTTCTCTCTAATGGGCAATATGTTGATTCGCCAGTAAAGATGCGTGGTAAATTATTTGTCTTCATTACTTTAAGTGATTCTTCTTCTTCTTGGTCTTCTACTTATCTACCCTTTGAATGTTATTAGTCTTAACCCCACGTTAAATGTTTACCAATGTAATCTTCCCGGTAATAAATCTATTGCCTAACGTACCAAAAAAGACTTGAAAACGATGTACGTTAATATTACGTTTAGATGAACAATATCAGGTGCACCGGAAAGTCATCACCGATATTTTTTCGGAAAAAAACTACATCACTTCCAAGAAAACGAACAAAGATCTTGGCCATCTTTCAGGTAATTTATGGATGCCATTCCAACAAAAAAACTGTTTAACTTTTGAGCAAAATAATTAATTGAGCCATTTTCTAACTACCTCGAAACGCGTTCACGCGATAATAGGTCAAATCCAAGTGATTTCAGCGTTCCATGTTAAATCCACTTTTCATTGTCCCTCACTAATCGAGGCAGAAATAACTCCCGATCATACCTTTGAAGAAGCATTTTACAAAGGAATTTTTGATTTTCCATTTGCCTATTATTCAATCGATATGGCATACATCTTCCCGTCATTTACCCCATTGCTCGTAACCGGCCGCCAGTCGCTTAATGTCTTCACGGAGGATTATGGTTATACCTTCATGCATCATATGGACGTTTTGTATAACAAAGCAGCAATGGTAAAAACAGGACAGGACAGTCTCCTACTGTTGCGTTAGTCATGGATTATAATACTGCTGAGGCATAGTCCTAAATTTATATTTGTGATTGTCTTTAGGCAAGAGTGCAAAATCCAACAAGGAAAATGATCCCAATCACGCCAGTAACCAGACTGGGTAAAAACGTATGTTTTTTTTAAATGATCTCCAAAGTTCACTCGCCAATTGGTAGGCTTAATGCCGAGGACCGTGGTTCTGGGCCGACGTTAAACAGTAGGTCCAGTCCATATAGACCCTTGCTAGTAACAATGAGACTTATTGAGACAACACCACTTATTGAAGCTGTTAGCAACACCAACATAGTGGAAGAAAGGATAAAAACAACTTAGAAACCATCCCAGAAGACACCCGGTCTTACCTAGCTTGGTTACTGGCGTAACTGGGATGGTTATTCTTTGTCGGATTTTCCACTGTTGCCTATAAAGACATTTACAATTACAATCACAAACATAAAATACATCCATGCCCCAGAAGGATTCGAACCCGACTATCGCAACAATAAAAGAACCGTGCTGTCGTCTTGACCACTGTGCCAACGAAACTGGCAAGTGATGGTGTTGTTTGTGTATTTTGAATTTGACTTTTACCTACATATACTATATGAGTATACGATATATCTGGTGGAGTTGCTGTTGATACCTTTTTTCCTTAACGCGCTATATACAGTTGTAGTCGATTACTCCTATTTTATATAGTTATTCTTTTCCCTGACATATAGAAAGGCAAAGCTAACCAAACTCAAAGTAACATCAGCTAGAAAAGGCTATGGAACAAGTTTAGCAACTAGGGACATTAGTATTATTCGAGGAATTGTAATTGTATTGAAACGATAGAATGCTGTAAGAGATGAAACGATGATCCTGACAATGCGCACCGAATACAAAGTATAGTTTTCGATTTATGCATCTCCGCAGTTATAATTCAAAACTAGCTATCTATCTCAGGTAACCCCTTGAATTTATTCTTATTTAGTTTCTTATAACTATCTAACTAAAATAATAGCAACTTATTATATACGAATAATTGAAATGATGTCCAACGAATTAATACATTTCCTATATTGTCAGTTCTAGCTCCCTTATTTCTTGTTTTTAGTGTTCGTATAAATTATTGATAAAACGTGATATATTGCAAAAGGGAATTAATATAAACGACCAAATACAATATATTCCTGGCTTTGTAGCATTATTGGTGTAATGGTAGAGTGATTTGAGGCTCTTGGGAAGTTTTTAGATATGCGAAATTGTTTTTTTCCTCCCTTCGTACACTTATTATACCGTTCAGTTGCCCTATGTAGACCTTTAGATAAATAAAAATGATAAAAAACTAATCTGTTCCTAAAGCGTTGCCGTGACGGAAACATTATGCTCAAAAGCATGAAACTGGCACAAGAAATGGAACGATCACAAAGAAAACAACCAGACGAAAACCGACCTCAAGAAAGTAGCTGTGCAAGACACCAGAAGAAACTTAGACTAAGCCAATTCAGTATTACTAAAACTATACATATAATTAACTCACACGCTACACCCATATATAAAAAATAGAACAAACCGTTGTTTGCTGGCTAATTTAAAATAAAGTTAGCTAAGTACGATATTTTTCTTGTGGAACTTATGCCAACATTTGAGACATAAACTTAGGTAAAAAAGATGTATATGGTCGTTTTCCATTTAAGATAGTTTATTATATATATTATAGTCAAACTTATATATATTATACACTAAAACATAATTACACATAACAAAAACATATTATACACTTAAACTTATATATAGTCTACCAGTTTGCCTTTGATGATCCTCTGAAAAGCACTGTCTTAATCCAAATTTAAAAGTTATACCCTACATGGTTTAGGGTACAGGTGCGGTTAGACAAAGACAATATATTCGGCGATTTATTTCGGTACAAATGGAATCTAATTATATGCAGAAGAAATATTTATTTTTACACGAACAGATATTCAACAATAACCAAGATATTAAACACCAAACAAGATCACACTATAAGAATATAAAAAGAAAGAAATGCACGTGGCAAGGTTACCTTCAGGTGTTACGAACAGTGGCACGTCTGATCCCTCTCAGAGTCGGGAACGGAAAGAACATCGAGGCGTCGCGTCATCCCCTAGCTTCACCACCCGAGGTTGCCACGTCGTACCCTCTGTCAGTACCACTTGTTGCTACCTCACCATGGGTGCTAACTTCAGGTATATGCAACGCCTCGAGTAGATCTGTGGGCTGCCGAGAATTGCGGGAAAATTCGAAACATCTGAAGGTCGCTACAATGGAATGGTTTCCCTAGTTTTGAGGACTACAAACTCCAATAGTCTGCGACTGACAAATTGAGCTAGGTCAATTCGCCTTTGGTAGCACTATAATCTGAACTGCAGCTTCTGTCCATAATCCAATAGGCTGTGTCAGTTCAAAGCAGCATCAGTCGGGATATGGTGCACCTACAGCTTCAATTGTGATGCTTATGTCAGGAATCCACAGTCTATGGGAGTTTTTCAAAACATAGGTGATAATAGTGTGTAGCATGGGTCTTTCAGCACCTTTAATCGACCTTTTGTAATCTTACAGCTTTAATTGCGATGCTTTTACCCGACCTCCACTTAACTATGAATGTAACTTAGGAGGAATGCTTGGAATAAGTGCGGAATGCCTACTAATCCAACGTCAACTTGTCTACTTTTCTTGATAAGTAACTCTGATTTCTCTGAAGTCTCTGAGTCTACTCTGAATTTAAAATATAAGAGTCTTATGATGTCTCCAAAATTTTATCAACTGTGCCATTTATGAGTGTTAGTGTTTAAAAACAGAAATTTTTATTTGACTATTTTACTTTAAAACGACTTTATTTACGACTTTTATTTTTTGAATAATCCAATCCATACCTGTATCAATCATGCGATATAGCATATATTATACCACTAAATACCTTCGGTATATTATGTTTGGTATCTTTTATTCCAGTGTTTCTCATTCTATCCATCTTTATAACTTTATCCTCACTATTATTGGTCAACATATTGTTTTATAAATTATATATTTCCTTTTTACTTTTATTTGATATTCCTTCTTATTAATGAATTTACTATTAATTGCAAAGTATAAATTAGTAGCCTTTCGTTTTCTTGCCATTAATTACTTTCAATTTCTTTTCCCGGTATTTGAACAAATTTACTTGTTTTATCATTACTTTTTATATTTGTATATTCATTTCTTGCAGATTTCTTATCACCAAAACTCTTGTTTTGTTTATAGTCAATATCATTCCGTATTCTCATGGTACCGTGATCTGCTTAGGAGTTTCTTAGTTCGGTATCCATCCACATTTTTATTTATTTCGCATTTTTGTGCTCTATGTGAAATATTGTATTATCGATCTAACTTCTTTATTATTTCAATCATAAATGTTATGAACAATGTTGGACTTAGACTTCTCTTTATTCTGTTTAGTTGTGAGAGTGTTTGCTTTTATCATAATTTTGTCCTCTTTGTTCTAATATAATCCATAACATGTTTCTTCTTACTTTATCAAACGCATTTCCCAAAACTATGGATACTCGATCTATCTGTTTTTAGTAGAGATTGTACTTTGGTCGCTTAATTGTCTAATGCTGAATAATATGGTAAGCTGTAAGCTCCTTCCCTTTCGAAATCAACTTTGGATTCTGTCAGTGCCTTATTTATTATTAATTTTCGATTATCTATTATCTGTTCGTAAGTTATCATAGAGGTGCATTGCAGAGGAATATCTCTATAATAATTGGATTCCCTTTGCCACCCTTGTAGTGTACTAAAACAACGTGTGTCATTTGTCAACTCTGGCATTCTAACACTTAAACCTATTTCGGCTAGAGTTCCATAAGGCAGTGTCTTGGGACCATTTCTATATCTGCTCGATACTGCTGATTTCCCAACAACAAAAAACACAGTACTTGGATCATTTGCTGACGACACAGTTATAAAGGCAAAAGATGTATCTCTGTCTAAGGCTATAGAACAAGTTTAAGTAGCGGCCAACAAGATCTGGAAACATCATGTGAGACAAAAAGCAGAGCAAATTAGACTCAAAGTCAAGCAACTGTACTGGTTGGTTAGTCGAAAGAGACTCTCAACTTGATCTAAAATCAAAGAAATTGGTTTATCAATCAATCCTAAAGCTTATTTGGACCTATGTGGTGCAAATATGGGGTTGCACTAAAACATCAAGCCAATTAGTAATCCAACATACCCAAAACAAAGTTCTACGATTAATTACCAATGCTTATCGCTATAAGTGGATATACGAGGTGATCCAACATTGCGCCCTAAAACATGAAACAAAGTTGCTAAATCACAGCGACGTAGAAGCAATACAGCTTCCGGACAACAGGCGAGAAATCAGAAAATTGAAGCGAAACAAACCACATGAACTATTTTAATAGATAAGTGTATTTTTAAGTTTAGCTTAAGTAGGTGTTATTCTAATTTGGGAAATACATACTGATGTATTAATCCCGTATACGCCTTGCTTGTATATTAATGCAAATACAATAGAACAGTAGTAATAAATTAATTTGTGAATTAATTTGTAATTAATACAAAAAATTGTCAATTCTGCGGGATTCGTTCTTCTTCACATACTATATTGTAAATATTCAGCTGTGTACCACTTTCTTATTGATGTCGGTTCCTGCGTACAAAAAAATTGCTGAAAGTATTCCTTCCATGTCTCTATTATTCTCGGCGCCACTTCTCTTATCTCTTATTTATATATAATTATAGGATTTTCACTTGTGTGCAATTTTACAAAAATTTCTGCATTTCCTTACTGTTTGCCTTCCTCCCCTCTCTCGTCATTAGACGGATTTCTTAAAATACCCCCCGTAGTATTAATAGCACTATATAACAGCCTCATCTACTAGGTTTGAATGTTAGCATTATTAGTAAAACTTAAAAATGAAAACGTTCGCCTACACATCGTTATAATATATAATTCATTTCAATTATATTTTAGTGAATTCAAATATTTCAGTTAACTGTGTCAAAAAGGAAATATACGATATTTCCTATTTATTTTTGTTTGGCACACTTTCCAGTATAAAAGATCATGTAAAAATCTATTAGTAGTAAAGATCTATCAAATGTGCATAATATTTAGCCTCCTAAATGTGTCAAAGGAATAAAAAAATTAAAACTTATTTTAGAACGGATATGAATAACGATAGGCTATTAACTAAAAGGTGTGTTTGTTTCAGATTATATCATCATGTCACTCCTGGATATTGATTAGAAGAAATCAGTTAGAAGAAATTTTAAAGATAATTAATAGAAAATACATATCAATCGACTCAAGTAAAAGAACGGAAAATACTGCCAAATTCAATGTCATATTAAATCTGTTAATAGACACAATGAACGGTCTATAAAATACGTTAGAGACGTTTATCTAGGATGTTATTGAAGGGTATTTCGATTCATTCAGTACTCGACCATCGCTTGGTTTAGACGTGACGCCATCGACTGCCCAAGCCCCATCCAGGTAACACCGATGCCATCCGTTTTATCATTTGTGTTTTTGACATTTTTTATATAGCCAATAAATAACGGTCACATAATGTAAACACCACAGTTTCATTTCGTTTTACCTCCATTCACCGAGCCACATCATTTACCCTAAAGTACGAACGTATTTATTCGGTGATAGTTACTGTAGTGGACTGAAAATAGAGAAGCCTGATGAATTTGATATCTATCTAGTTTTGGTACTTTCGAAGCAGTGACACGTCTGGCCGAAAAAACTGTTGCTGCGTTGAGATAACGCCTAATAAAACACGTAAGGGATGGCTCGAATTTAAAATTAAAAATGGCTTAAGGTAAGGAATTAGATAAATTTATTTTGAACGATTGTTTGAAGACGGACAAGATTCTATATTGGCTGAAGAGCTTAGTGACAAAATCGCTCAACGAAGTTAAAGAAACTGTTAATGTAAAAATGTCGGAATCGACAATTCCAGGAAATCCTAAAATACAAATTTTAAAATCTGATCCAGCTATAACTCTATTTCTGCATGAAGGATGTATACGTGTGAATTTAGTACCATCTTTTAAGCTGGGTAATGCACAATGGCCCGAAGAGTTTAGAATCAACCCATTCGCTTCTAGTCTTTTCCCAAAAGTAAAGGAATTTCTGTTAGTTCCTAAGTCGCTATACCCAAATAGATATCATCTGTGGATGCGATCGGTTCAAGGACAAGAAAATAAACTTATTAAAGGAAAAGAACATCTTAAACCTGCACTAAGACTGATAAAGAAAATACGTTCCTCCATGAATCGGGTACAAATTACTAGTTAAAAGTATAAAAACTGTCTATATAATGGAAATATTTCATATTATTGGTTTCCAAAAGCCAACTTATTAGAAAACGTTAAACCAGATGTTATTAAACAGCATCACAAGGAATTAACTACAAAGATTAACAAATTTATAAAAGACAATAAAACAAACCCTCTTATAACAGCAGAAATAATCTTGAATAACTTGGAGTATCACGATTTTTTGGAGGATTCTGGAGTATTAAAGTTTCTACCTGTTCCAGAGACATTAATTGCAGGTAATGGAAATCAAAATCAAAGTGTTACAGGATTATTCATGTTTGTATACCCTATGTGCTAAACATTATGGACAATGTTGGCCTTAAGCTTCCTTCGTTCCTTAATCCTGTTTAAGTTTTGAAGTCGTTTGTTTTGTACACGCGCAAAGTACTGACAGCAATGTCCAGTAAACGATAACGAAAATCTGGCATCCCCGAGACATTGATCTCGGATTTATCGAAGGGTATTTTCAATCATGAAGTCACTGACCATTGCTCAATTGAGACATGCCACTATCGACTACACACGCGTCTCTTCAGTTAACACCGTGCTGGTCATTTATTTTTCGTTTTGTATTTTCACCTTTCTATAACGTCAATAAATAACGGTAATATCATGTAACCATCAGAGTTTTATTTCATCCAATTTCATTCATTGAGCCATAAGCCCCTAAAGTACAATATATAGAATATTATTTTCAATATATAAATAATAGGCGTTGTCACATTTTTTTCTTTGAATCATTTTTTCCTCACAGTCTATACTTAATTATTGATTACATTTCCAAGTGTTATATTTAAGCAGTTTTAGCAAGTTATTTTAACAGCTCAATTGAAAACTCCCCGGCCTACCATAGTAAAACACATTTTTTTGGCAAAATTAGTTTTTTTTTATTTAACATAATTCCGTTCAAAAGTGATAGATACACTGATTATAGCGACCCTCCAACTTAAAATAGGCCTCAGTTTCGGCGATCATCTCTTCATTCGATGAAAATATCTTCCCAGCGAGCATTCTTTTAAGATATGAGAACAGGAAATAGTCGCCATGGTGCATTATCTTGGTAAAGTAGCACTTTCGTTTTCTTAAAATGCGGCCGTTTTCGACGATTTAGTCCTTCAAACGGTCCAATAACACTATGTAATCATCGCGGTTGATGGTCCTTCCTTTTTAAGGGTCTTCAATGAAAATTATTCCATGCGCATCCCAAAATACAGACGCCATAACCTTGCCAGCCGACTGTTGCGTTTTACCACGCTTTGGAGCGGATTCATCTTTTGCAGTCTACTCGAATGGCATTCGATTCTTCGGACTTCGGAGTGAAACGATAGAACCATGTTTCATCCATTGTCACATATCGATGCAAAAACTCGGGTTTATTACGCTTGATCATCTTGAAACATTGCTCCGAATCATCAACTCGTCGTTGTTTTTGGTCAAAAGTGAGTTCGTGTGGCACCCACTTTGCACAGAGCTTTCTCATACCCAAATATTCGTGAATTTTTTTTTATTTATTTAATTAATACATTGTTACTAGTCGTTTCCTACAATCTGTCTAACCTACAATTTGTCTTTATGCTAACTTAAATCTAGGTATATAACTAGGAGGACACATCGGCCCTAACTCAGTCTCTGGTGAAATAATGTTTATACATGTCACTGCTGAATTTTTTAATATATGCACCTCACTACACAACACTACACAAGGTCAGATGGTTTGATTCTTTTGAGTCTGTGTTCTGTTCTGGTGGTATGCAAAAGTGCAATATTTCAATATTCGTATGAGAGTGGAGTCTTTCCTCATGCCCCCTTGCAATTCTCTTGATTTCTGGACTGACTGTGGGTATCTGAAGGTCTCGATGTAGGTAATCAGTCCTATAGTATTTGGGAGCACCCACAATACCTCCCAGGACTTTTTTCTGAAAAATTTTATTTATGTTACTCTTTGCAGAACACCCCATAATTGAACTCCGTATGTTCATACAGGTTTCAATATTTGCTTATATAATAGCAATTTATTATGTACCGATAATTGTGATTTTCTTCCAATTAGCCAGTACATTTTCCTATATTTCAATTCCAGTTCTTTTATTTTCTTCTTTATATGTTCCATCCAGCGAAGTTTTGCATCGAGATTCATTCCGAGATATTTAGCGTTGTTGCTATATGGCATGATAGTGTTATTTAATGTTATTGGTGCTAGTACGGTCTGTTTATAGGTGAACAGCACATGTACAGATTTACTTTCATTAATTCTTATTTTCCAAGCTTGTGTCCAATTATTTATACTGTCACTTGACTGTTGTAATTTTCGTGAGGCTTCTTCACTATTGTCTCCGACAGCTATAATCGCAGTATCACTAGAAAATATAGCCATTGTGATATTTTCCATTTGTGGTATAACACAAGTGTAAAGTAGATAAAGCATTGGTCCCAGTACACTTCCTTGTGGTACACCTGCTTTAGATTCTTTTATTGTAGTGTAGGCTTCTTCTTGTTTGACTCTAAACATTCTGTTTGTAATATGTATGATTTTAATAGTTCGGTGTTTTGTTTTGGTAACATTTTCTGTAGTTTATGAATAAGGCCTTCATGCCAAACCTTATCGAAGGCTTGTGCTACATTGAAAGAATATAGCTGAGCATACTTTTTTACTTTCGGAGACTTATTCAATAACATCTGTTATTCTGTGGACCTGGTCAATTGTTGAGTGCTTGTTAATAAACCGAAACTGATGTGTTGGTATTAGGTTTTTTCTCTCTATGATCGGTTTTATTCTTTTCAACAGGAGTTTTTCAAAAACCTTAGATATTACTGGCAGCAATGATATAGGTCTATAGGATTTTATTTCGTTTGGTGACTTCCCAGGTTTTGGGATCATTATAATTTCCGCCATCTTCCAAATATCTGGGACATGTTTTAATCTAAATGCTGTATTGATCAAGTTGGTAAGTTTATAATTCCCTTTCTTAGTAGTTTTTGTACTAATTCTCCTGTTATTAAATCGTAGCCTGGTGATTTCCTGGGGTTAATGTCAGTTTTAATAACTTTGGATAACCCTTTCGGCGTGACTAATTCAATCATCGAATTTTCAGCTTCTATGTCCAGAAAATTATGTTCAATATTAGTTTTGTTTGGTTTGAAAGTTTTTTCTAGATATTCAGCAAATGCTTCTGCTTTTTGGCGATTGTCACGTGCCCAATTCCCACATAGGTCTCTTATAGATGGACTGTGTAGACATGAGCGCTTTAGATATTTTGTGGCTTTCCAAAGTGAGTAATCAGTTTCTTTATCATCTGTTAAATTTGTGAGATAGTCATTTATGGTTTTGTTTTTTATTTCCAGTATTTCTCTTTTCAGTCTTTGGGTTATATTGTTTAAACTATTTTAGCTTACTTAAGCAACTTGTTGAATATCTACTACGAAGTTTTCTGCTTCAAGATTTAATCAATTCATCAATGTTCAATTCTTCAGCAAATCCTTCCTAGTCTGTTCTCTTGTTTGTTAACGTTGGGTTTCTTTCTTTTCTTATTATATTTTTGCTCAGCGTCAGAATCACTGACGTATGATCTGAACTTAGCTCAAAATTTTCTTCGACTCTTATATAGTTGGATGTTATGTTCCTTACTATGAAGAAATCTAACAGGTCTGGGGTTTTATCTTGATCAGTCGGCCAATAAGCTGTTTTTCCAGTTGACATGTAACTACATCTTAGTTCAGTAGCTGCTTTATGCAGTTCATTGCCTTTAGTTGTTGTCCTACTTGGTGGATCCCTATCTTGTATTTTTTGCATTAAAATCACCTCCAATTATAAATTTCTCCCAGGTTGCTTAGGACATTCAAATAATTGTCCTTTTTTTGATTGTATCTTGGAGGACATTCTCCGGCATTCCTATTAGTTTAAGTAGCAATTTATTGGTGGTTGCTTCATCTTCCTTGGTGTCTCTTTGGCTACTTTGACTGATACTTTGGGCATAAGTCATTTCACAATTAACGTTGTTATATTTTTTCGGTTGTTTCTTTTCACTCATTGTTTCTTGAGGTTTAACTTGAGCTATTTTATTTCTCCTCTCTTGTAGTATTTTAGCAACTACACATCCTCTATAACTCAGTTCCGTGCTAGCTCTCGAAGAGAACGGTCGTGTCTGGTCCGCCGAACCTACCTGCGCTTCCGAGAATTACCCGAAACTTTCCCTAAGACGGTCGACCCGTTATCACGTTTCACCAGTGCCTACGTCAAAAAAAAAGCGTCTGTAAGCGCCGAAAAGGCGTTTTCACAGACAAGGCAATGGCGTCATGTACGTCAGAGCCGACGTCGCCTCCTGAACATAATCCCAGTGTTCCAAATTCAAATGGACCATCTTCAGAAGACAGCCGAGAAGTGCTCATAATAGAATTAAGAAAACAGAACGAAGACCTGGGAAAGCAGATAGCTGACCTTAAAACGTTCGCAAAAGCCCAAACAGACGCCCTGAACAAACAGACGGAAAAGCTGGAAAAGAGCGAAAAGGCTTCCGAAGAGCTCAAGGAAGAAATAAAAACTCTCACAGCTACGATAACACAATTCATGAAGCATCAAAAAGATGCCATGGCAGTAAAGATTCCCGCTGCCATAGAAATCTAGTCCCAGACACCAGCTAAACCGGCACAACACTTAGACCAAACTGAAGACTCAGACGACGGTTTCACCTTGGTGGGAAAAAGGAAAAGAGGGCCCGTCACTCCACCTCAGGAAAGCCAGCTGTCGAAGGCCGGCAACAAGGGAAAACAGGCTCCCAAATCACAACCCAATCCGGTAGCCAAGCCAGCCACTAAATCCACCCAATCGAAAGCCAAGGCTAACGTACAGCCTTCGAATACAAAATTTGCCACCAGACCAGTGCAAAACAAGCCGACCACCAAGACGGCCCCACAGCCAGTACCGAAACAAGTTACCACAAGACCAACCCAGCCTGCGCAGGTAAGTAGCCAGGCCACTAAACAAGTCTTAACCTCCACAGCAAAAACAGTGCCAACCGTTTCGGCGACGGTTTCTCAAAGTCCTCCAAAGGAAAAAATTCCGCCTATAGTGCTCCGTGACAAGAAGAGGTTCATGGAGCTCATTAGAATTACTAAGGCACAATCAATAGACATTATAACCCGAAACAAAAAGGAGGGCATTTTCTTATTCGTCGCCACAAGCGACAATTACCGTAAACTCACTACCCTGCTCGAGGAAAGGAATTACCCTTACCATTCCTTCTGTCATCCGGAGGAGAGAGCATTCCGGGTAATAATAAAAAACATCCCAGAATCACTCTGCATTGACGAAGTACGTGAACTTCTCTTTGATCAAGGCTTCCATCCCAAATTTGTGCAAAGATGGAAATTAAAATCCGGGATAGAACTACCAATTGTTCAGGTAGTTGTCCGTCGCGAAGAGCGACAGATCATATATATGACCAAACTCGGCGTCATCACAGTGAAGGTCGAGGTCCAGAGGGGAAACGGCCAGCCAGTGCAGTGTTTCAACTGCCAGCTTTTCGGGCACTCCAGCTCATATTGCCGAGCCCCCCCACGGTGCGTCAAATGTGCCGGGCATCTCGACACTAGATCCTGTACCAAAATCCCAGAAGCACCTCCAAAGTGCAGCAACTGCGGTGAAATTCATACCGCAAACTTCAGCGGTTGCAGCTGCCGTCCTGCTCCAAGAAAACCAAAAATTCCGACAGAAACCAGGCCTCCACAAGGTTCTGCATGGAGTAACCAAGGTGGCAGGAAGCTAGCCCAAAAACTAGCCAGCGCTACCCAGCCTGCTCCAACTCAAACTCCTGCTCCAACCAATACACCGGACCTTAACTCCACAATGCAGGCGTTTACTGACCCGCAGGCTTTCCTACAAGTGATCGCCCTGGCTCACCAACTTGCTCGTCTTTTTCCAAATGTCGCCGCCTAAGCGGCAACACTTACCTGTCTCTATAACTTTCAGCAGCCTTTAACTCTTCGAAATGGCTGCTCCGAAATCTCTTATACTGATGACATGGAATGCAAATAGCTTACGCGGAAAGCAAGCGGAATTGGAAGACGTCATGACATTCTATGACGTCGACATCGTGCTCATCCAGGAAACTTTCCTGAAACCTTCGCATCGTCTCTCTTTCGAACACTTTGTTGTGGACAGAAACGATAGAACTCCGGGTCGAGGCGGTGGAACCGCCATTCTCGTCAGAAAAGGAGTCAAACACGAGCTCCTTCCATCGTTATCAGTAAACAACTTCGAAACAACCTCCATTAAAATCGAGATCCAAGAACGTCCCTTCGTGATTACATCCCTGTACAGGAAATCTTCTGCATTCAACTATGCCGAATACCGATCACTCGTCGAAGGAAAATTTCCGAAAATAATAGCCAATAATAGCGACTTCAACGCCCACCACCCCACCTGGGGGTGTTCCGGAGCGAATCCCGCAGGTAACGCCATCGTAGCCCTAAGTGCAGATCTGGGCTACGGTCTTGCCTTGTCAGATGAACCCACCCATCACCCTAGTACAGTCTCTCAAGGCGCAGCAAGAATCCTTGATTTCTTTATTCTTCAAGACGTAAATCGCGATTCCGAAGTTCGAGTCCTTGACGAACTAGACTCTGATCATCGTCCGGTCCTTCTCAAACTCGGAAACTGCGCCACCACTCAACTCCCACTAACAAGATTCAGGAAAAAAACCGACTGGAAAAACTACCAATCTCTTCTCCTGAAATCCGATCCCATTCCGAAAATTAACACACCAGAACACTTCGAGGAAGCCGTACTCAAGCTAACTCGCGATATTCAGTCTGCTCACGAATCTTCCACAGTCAAAATTTCATCACAACCCCAGCCGTGGAAAAACAACCTTCCCGCTTCTCTTAAACGTGAAAATCTCTTAAACATCAAAAACGGTTTATGCAGATTAGCTCGATTCACCCTTGATGCTGCAGACAAAAGGGAGGCGAACAGAGCATGAAAGAGGGTAAGGGCGGCCGTCTCAACTTGGCGAGCAATGAAATGGAACTCATTTCTCGCGGACCAAAGGCTGGATGGCCCCCCTTCCTTCTGGCGTGTCTCCAAATGCCCCGTGGGGAAGACGCACAATGTCAACCCTCCCCTGAAGTCAGCGGTTACAGGAAATTTCGCAGTCACTGACCAAGAAAAAGTCGAGCTCCTTGCAGAGACCTACGAAGCTCAAATGAAATGCCTCCCACCCGCACAGAACACTAAAGCTAAAGACATTGACACTGTCATCAACGAATCCAACTCCGTCAAAAGACCAGTAACCCCCGCCTTTCTTCTCAACCATTTTGTGTCTCCAAAGTCTCTACAGACTATGATCGGCAAACTTCAAACCAAAAAATCTCCAGGTTTCGATGAAATATCGATTACCCAGTTAAAAAAGCTCCCGCATAAGCAGCTCGTAGAACTGGCAAACATCATTAACTCCATCATGAGACTGCAACACTTCCCGGCGTCTTGGAAACACGCACATATAGCGGTTATACACAAGAATGGAGCAAAATCATCTCCATCTGATTACAGGCCTATCAGCCTTCTCAGCGCCATTTCGAAGCTTGCCGAGAGGGCAATACTCTACGCTCTCAACTCTTTCACAAAGGAAAACAACATCATTCCAGATGAACAATTCGGCTTTCGCGCTCACCACTCATCCGTCCATCAAGCTTCCCGTCTGGCTGCACATATCCATCATGCTCTTGACCAACGTAAAAAGCTTGGAGCAGTTCTTCTGGACCTAACCAAAGCCTTCGACAAGGTCTGGCACGACGGATTGTTCGCAAAGTGCGTGCGGCTAGGCCTCCCAGGAGACCTAACCGCTCTCATCAAGTCCTCTCTCTCGGACAGATCTTTCCAGGTCAAGATCAGGGCGTCACTTTCCAGTCGTAAACAAATCGATGCTGGCGTACCTCAAGGTTCCCCGCTGGCCCCAGCCTTATTTAATCTCTTTATTTCAGATATGCCGAGAAAAGAGCATATTGACGTCGCCTTTTACGCTGACGATACTGCTTTCTTCACGGCCGCCAGGTTCGAAATTACAATTCATGAACGTTTACAGAAGCAGCTCGATCATGCGGTCAAGTGGTTCAAATTTTGGAGGTTGCAAATCAACCCCCTGAAAACCCAGGCCATCATTTTCCACAAGAAGCGTTACGCACTGCGCGTCTCGCAACTTAAGATCGACACCGCAATAATTCCATGGCTGGATAACGTCACGTACCTAGGTCTTCACTTCGACCGGCGGTTCGGTTGGCATTCCCAAATCCAGAAAGCAATCCAAAAAGGTTCGGGGATAGCAAACCTGCTATCTTCTCTGATCTGCCCCTCTAGCAGACTTCCCATCTCCATCAAATGCTTATTTTACAAGATGTTAATTCGGTCCGTACTCCTCTACGGATCTAATGTCTACTTCAAGTTTGTTACACCCAACCAGGTCAAACGGCTTCAAGTTTTCCAAAATAAGCTCCTCAGGGGAATATAAAACACTCCATGGTTTGTCAGAAATAATCAAATTCATAGGGAAACTGACACTCCAGAAATCAAGCACTTCATATCTCAATCATTCCACAAACAACAACTCAGCTCAAGTTCTTCTGAAAACGCGCTTGTTCGCGAGCTGGTCGACATGCTGGGAGCTTAGCACCGCGTCACCGCTAAGCTCTCCCACTTTTCCAGGCTGAAACGACCTCATCCGTCGCTACAGTCATAACTTTTGCCCCCATACAACAGTACCCAGTTGTGTGTTAACTCAGGTTGGCGAATCAATAGAATCGCCGGGCCCTCGTGCCCAATAACGGCTGCCCGATCAGCGGGTGCCATATCCCAAATTTAATGCAGTAGCAGTAGTGATCCACAGGGGTCAACTGTAAGGCGGTTTCGGTTTAGTGTATTGGTAAGCCCAGAGGCAGTCCCACATAACCCGGTCCAACTTGTCACTCCAGGGCATTCCACCGCCTGGTTTTTAGGCCAGAACAAAAAAAAATCCTCTATAACTTGCCGGATGTGCTTCATTGCAGTTTGCACATTTCGGCTTAGCTTCTTTGGGTTTTCTCCACTCTGTGGTGATATGTTTACCTGAACATTTTACACATCTAGGTTCTCTTCTGCAGAATTTCTGTGTGTGTCCATGCAATTGGCATCGTTTGCATTGCGGTATTAAGTTCGATTTTTTTAGAGGTTCGATTTTTATTTCGACGCCTAAAATTCTTTTAATACCAAAAATGATTTTTGTGTCCGTGTCATGTTCAAAGGCTAACATAAATAGAGGTAATAGCTTCTTGTGGACTAAAATTTCTCCTTCGTTATTTTTGGTCTTTTCTTTTTTTTAAATATTTATCGCATTTAAGCATTTAAGTCCATTTTGGTTTAGTTCTGCGATAATTTTTTCACTTTTAGCTGTTGATGGAAGCCCTCTTGCCATAACTTTGATGTCTCTGGTTTGTTTGTATTCATAAGAGTGCCATTGCAGTTTCAGCAACTCTCAACAATCTATTATTTTTGTGAATGTTGTACGACATTCGGCGTTCATTTTTATTTGTCCATTGCTTAGTACCGTTGCTTTCAATACTATATCGTTAGACCTCAGTGTTTCCTATAGCAAGTCAAAGTCGGTAACATTACTTACGATAATTTGGGTTGGCCTGGGCATTCTAATTTCTTTATTTTGTTCATTATTTTGTTTTATTTTTATTTGCTGTGGTGAAGACCCTGGAGAATTATTTGCTTTTCTTTTTTTATTTTTAACCGTTATCCAGCCTACTTCTTTCTGCAATTCTTCATCTGTTTCGTATGTAACAATTGAACTGCTTTTGTTGGCTTGGTGGTTTATCGTTGTTTTGTACTTGCCCTCAGAGCTTTGTTTATTTAGTTGTACCTGGAGGGTATTTATTTCTTTTTGCAGATTGGTTAATGCAATTTCAAGACTCTCCCGCGCCGACTTTTCGTTCATCCACGCATTGTAGAGTGCCTGTTCGTTCTGGGTTCTAGTTGTGTTCTCTACATCAAAACTGTAATTGTGACACAGATATTGCACTTTTGCTTCGTTTCACTGACCGTCTCTCCGCACACATCTTTACTCTGTGAAAGTCAAACGTCGACTATATTCGCGAATGATATGATGTACACGTTCAGGTGATACCTTTAGAGTATCTGCTATTTCATTCAATTTCAATTTACGGTCATTCAAAATCATTTTGTGAATTTTTTTAATATTTCCATCGTTAACAACCTCTTTTAGGCGCCCACTGCGTTCATTGTCGTCGGTGCTCATTTCACCACGTCTAAACTTAACATACCAATCCTTGGCAGTTGATTTTCTTGGGGCAGTGTCCGGAAACTCGGCATCAAGGCAAGTTTTTGCTTCAACTGTATTTTCTCCCTTCAAAAAGCAATATTTAATCATCACGCGAAATTCCCTTTTATCAATTTTTTTCACAATAACAAAAGTTGCTTCACTCAAAATGCTATAATTCACAAAATAATGATCCAGCAGCTGTCAAATTTATACACGCATCTTTTGAGGGTCAGGGCTAACTAAAAACCTATGGATTTAATTCTAGAAGCGTCATCTATGTGTCAGGCCGGGGACTTTTCAATTGACCTGTTAAACATGAGTTATTTATTTTATTATTGGTAAACTTGATGGGAACACATTTAAACCGTTTAGTTTCATTCGCAATTATATGGTCTGCTTGTTCTGTCTATTACTAATAGTATTGTATAATCGGCGAATGTTGATAATAGTGTTATAGATAATAGAGGTATAGTACTAGGATATTAGATATAAAGCCTAAGAAAAATAATTAAACTATAAATATTTGTTCACCTCACACAAAAAGGATCAATACACCAGATGGCGAGTCTATGGGTATATAAAAACCTAACGTCGCTAGTTATTTCTAGATGTGAAATCTACAGTGAATCATGTGATGAAATACTGTATACGCAACATAACATATATGATAACAAAGTGAAATGCATGAACTACAGCAATAAGCGGTGCTCGGTCCACAAACAGCAGCTACAAAATTGATACCCTGTTTAAGAGAAAAAAAGAAACTCGCTCATCTAGTTTACCTAATGTACCAATACAACATGCTCAGATACATATTCACAAGGAGTTAACACATATCAGATCCAAGCTTACACGCGAACAACGTAAATACCCACTGTACCTAAAACACATGAATGAGTAATATGAATAAACTATAAAATGTATTCAATACTAGCAAGCCAACCAGATGTTTGGGTATTTAAAATACTAATTAGACGTCTGAAATACTAGTGGACTCCAGCAACATTCCAGGGAACTTAAATGAAACAAAAAGAAGATATAAACAGATTATGTTATGCTGATTGCTTGTTCATGGCGCATAATTCTACTGAAGCCATATAATATAGTGATAACAAATATTACAAAACATATTTACAAATTGGTTTAGAAAATTAGACCCTTAAAGATATCTGAGGATAATATGTTTATGTAATTCAATATGCATATATAAGTTTACATGAAAATTTGAGCATTTGCAAATTGCTTTTCAAAAAGGCACCAGGTGTGTTTGGTGTAGATGTGATCAGACAACACCTACACCAAAGCAACATCGTACTGAAGAATCAAAGCACAATTTTGAGTGAAAAAAACTTTTTTTTTTTGCTAAGTGGATACAAAAACCTGCTTCTCTAGTGTTATGGTTTAATATTTTCAATGACGCTGTAGCTATTTCCTTTAATTTCCACGTTAAATCTACTATTCTTGTCTTGCTATAAGAATGCCACATCAGACGATTTCTTAATATTCGTTTTAAAGTCAGGCCATATTGCTTCCCATTTTATTCTAGTAAAAATAGACAATATTTTATTTTTCTTATATTAGTGTTAGATATTTACTCAATAAATTACGCAGTTATTTTATTTAATATTAAAATGGGCAGGCGAAGTAAAGGTGTAGCCCGTATGAGGCAAAATAGGAATAAAGAATCAATTGATTGAAAATAAGGAGCGCTTCAGGCCGACGGTTCCGCTACCTAATCAAGGTGATATGACAAATGTTCTAACTAAACAACGAAAAGTTATTGTACCTGCCGGGAAACGAAACCGCGACCTCCGTTAGGGAGCTAAACGCTTTAACCATTACACCATAGTAGCAGTAGTGTACAATATTTCTACGACGTTTTAGATGCTATAGTTTGTGCTTAAAAAAGCAAACTGAATGGCTTCAGCACTGAATGACCAATTTTCCGTCACATCAGCTCAGGAATAACATTATACACAAATACCTGATTATTATAGATAAAAAATATGTGAAAATATTTTACATGCCTTTGAAATTTGAGCGTTTCCCCACTTGTAAAGTAAGCTTAAGCTCCTGGTTTTGATCTAATTAGTGGAAGAATCTTAAAAGTGCTCTCATTCTTATTTAATGCCATGCTAAGACTTAATTATTTTCCTAGAACTTGGAAAGTGGTTCAAATCATTATGATTCCTAAACTTGGGAAAAATCTGTGATGCGTAAATTACTCGAAAAACTATACATTAAGAGACTTAAAATAATCGCAGAAGAGAGAAATATTATTCCAGACCATCAATTTGGCTTCCGTAATAAACACGGAATAATAGAACAAATACACAGATTAGTCAACCAAATTAACAAAAATTTAAACAATAAAAAATATTGCTCCGCTGCATTTCTCGATATTTCTCAGGCCCTCGACAAGGTGTGGCACACTGGACTGCATGTTAAATTGAAAAAGCTTTTACCCCATGCGCACTTTCAACTGTTGAAATCGTACCTCACAGACAGTCATTTTATTGTCAAACAGGGTGATGAATACATTGACCTACACCTAATATATTCGGGTGCTACGCAGGGCAGTGTTTTTGGCCCATTGTTATATCTATTGTATACAACTGACCTATCGGCCTCAAGAAACACTACTGTTGCAACATATGCTGACGATACAGCGGTTTTATAATCACGCGAGGATCCAATATCACCCACAAGAAACCTCCAACTTCATCTTAACAAAGTCGAATTGTGGTTGAAAACGTGGCGTATCAGAGCAAATGAGACAAAATCTACTCATGTGACATTCACCCACTGTAGAAGAACATGTTCCTCGGTAAAATTGAACAATCATGAACAACCACAAGCAGACAACGTTAAATATCTGGGAATGCATTTCGATCGACGTTTGACATGAAAAAAACATATAGTTACAAAACGCAAACAGCTTGAGCTTAAACAAAACCAAATGTACTGACTGATTCATCCCCATAGAGCCCGTAACGAGTGTGATTCAGAGTGTTAGTGCATAGTACTCTGAAAGGCTATTAGTGCATCTTAATGCACTCGCCAAACAGTTAAATGTGCGCGAGTGAAGTGCGTAGGCTCAAACGCAAACTGCCATACGAACTGATTAATAGACACATAGAGTGAGATTTAACAATCTCTAGAATAAGCTATAATAGTTTTCAGAATAAGTTAGGATAAACTTTAAAACAAGTTAGAATAGTAAAACTCTATTTCATAGGTGGTGTGGGAAAGAGTTTAATATAAATATAATAAAGCTGCCATACAACAGTGTAAGCCCTTTACCTTTAAGTAAAATGTACTATAATGTTAAAATATATATAAAATAAAATATTTTTATATTAATTTTTATATATTCAATTAATATATTGTTATATGTCAAAACCATGAGAGCATATATTTTGATTTGAATTTGAATTAAGTCGACGTACTTTTATTTTAGACGGACTGTAGAGATCATCAGTTGAGTGGACAACAACCGACGAAAGCTATCCATCATAACCAAAAATAAGTTATTCTATCAAAAGGGCACAGAAACATTGGATAAGCATCAGGATGAATGTAAAACTTTTGAAAAAAAAATAGAGAAGCTGATTTCATTTGATAAGAACTTGATATGAAACATTCCCACTTCCCAATTCAACGATAACAATCATGGGGCCTCAATTTCAAGAAGTTACTTAACGCGTTCATAGAAGCACTTCAGTTCTTAATCTAGTTAATTAAAATCATCAAAATAAAGATGAACTATTCGGATGACTTACCCTAGTAGCTTCATTGTATCCAATTATCACAGCTGTATACCACTGAGTAGTGCCCTCGGCCCGATACACCTCCACCCGAAATCCAACAAGAACACTGGGTGTCGTCAGCAAGATTCTTTGACCGTCCTGCAGTTCGGCCCAACGTTTCACAGCCAGCCGTAAATCGGGGTAATCTTTGACACCTCGAAGAGATGTATCCCATTCCTGCAAAAAAATACATAAACAATCAGATTTGAATAATATAAATCAAAAATGTAATTATTAAAATTACATTTTCCGACAAAAGTGGTGACTTCTGCTCATAGTATTTATATTTGTCTATTTATGTTTTGACGCTTAACAATGTAATCGCGATCTGAGAACCTGATTGAGGTATACATTAAAAATCATCGTGGCCGGAAATTCAGCTAGTTTCGGAACTATTCGTATACTCGTCGGAGCAATCTACTCGCCGCAAGCCGAAATGCTAAAAGTCGATGTTGCCAAATTTACAGCTAGGCTATTTGCTTTATGAATGTATTTTATTTTAGAAAAATAATATATTTAACAAGACTTTCTGACATTAACTTTTATATTTTGTATTGAAACAAAAAATAATAATAGATTAAATATGTTATGTTATGATTAAAAATGTTGCATATTTTAAGTTATATTGTGACGTTCCCTTTTACTTAAAAGGAAGGCCTATTAGTTTAACATTTCACTTTTCGCACACGCTTTTTAACAGGATTACAAATATGGAGACTCAAAGTTAAGTTTAGTTTCAGTAGTTTCAAATAGGATAAATTAAATAACTGACTGACTATGATTACATACTTAGTAGCAAGAGAAAGATTTAACCATGAGATTGCTGCACAACTAAAGCCAATGACCAGAAGGATCATCTGCCTTATCTGTGTTTCCAATTTAATGATTTTAGTATCCATACATACTGAATTTCGGCAACATCTTTGTCGGATCCATAATATAGATGTTAAACAATCTAATCTATATTTTAAGAATTTGTAAGGCTTTGAAAGTTGGAAGCCACAGGATGGAAAACAAAAAAAATATTGCTTAAAGAATTTCTCAAAAAACAAGAAGTTAAGAAGCTATATAAGTATCGTATAAGGAGCTATCATCAAGGTAATATTTTCCATAAAACTATCGATATTATTATCTTACGAATGAATTTTAAGTAGGGTACGATAAGTCATGAAGAGTTACAGGCAAAAAATTAATTTGAGTCTGTCTATATAAGTTTGATTATTGAGTTTTTAGGTACTTGAGTCCTTGATTTCAATTTTGGTGGTGTTTTTTTAGAGGGTAAGCCCTTTTTCCATGAAATATATTAACCTTGCCTTTATTTGGAAACATTTTCTATTGCAACCTTTATTGTATTGTAATTAATTAGTAATTAGTGAGTACAAAGAACTGTATCTACAAGAAAGTTGTTATAAAATTTTATTTATATATAATACATTTGTAGTATTGTATAATTAAATATGTGAAAATTTAGTAAATAGTTTATGGCATAGTTAAGGTTCATTGTTTTATATCATCTAATTTATAAGTTAAAATTAATATTAATTTTTAAAATATATAAATAAATATAATATAAAAATTTAGTATTATACTGAATTTTTCATTTTACCTCCTCTAAAATGTTTCGTAAGTTAATGTCACGTTCTTACTGTTTTTTTAAAGGTCATATTTACTATATGGTCTTTTAAGTTTATTTTAAGTTATTTTAGTTTAAAGGTTCTTTAGTAATACGTCGTGGATATTTGTGGATATCTGAATAAATTAATTGAACAAAAATGTTATCAGATATAATTTATTTTAACATTAATTTATTAGTACATCTAATACATATATTATCGAAGGACTTAAAATTACAATTAAGAACACATGTGTAATAGTTTGTAGGTTTGATTTGTTTTGTTTACATTGAACTCGTTTCCACACCATCCATGATGTAGAGTTTCTAGGCGCGTTCACAGAAAACTCACTACCCTGCCCGGGGAAAGGAATTATCCTTAGCACTCCTTCTGTCATCCGGAGGAGAGAGCATTCCGGGTAATAATAAGAAACATCCCAGAATCACTCTGCATTGACGAGGTACGTGAACTTCTCTTTGATCAAGGCTTCCATCCAAAATTTGTGCAAAGATGGAAATTAAAATCCGGGATAAAACTACCAATTGTTCAGATGGTTGTCCTTCGCGAAGAGCAACAGATCATATATATGACCAAACTCAGCGTCATCACAGTGAAGGTCGAGGTCCAGAGGGGAAACGGCCAGTCAGTGCAGTGCTTCAACTGCCAGCTTTTCGGGCATTCCAGCTCGTAATACCAAGCCCCCCATGATGCGTCAACTCAAACTCCTGCTCCAGCCACTATACCGGACCTTAACTTGCCAATGCAGTCGTTTACTGACCCGCAGGCTTTCTTGCAAATGATGGCACAGGTTCACCAACTTGCTCGTATTTTTCCAAATGTCGCCTGTGGCAACATTCCCGTTTCTTTAATTTCTAGCAGCCTTTTAAATCTTCAAAATCGCTGGTCCAAAATCTCTTATATTGCTGACACGGAATAAAAACAGCCTACGCGGAAAGCAAGCAGAATTTGAAAATGTCATGACATTCTATGACGTCGACATTGCTCTAATCCAGCAAACTTTCCTGAAACCTTCGCATCGTCTCTCTTTCGAACACTTTTTTGTCTACAAAAACGACAGAACCCCGGGTCGAGGCGGTAGAACCGCCATTCTCATTAGAAAAGGAATCAAAAAAGAGCTCCTACCCTCGTTATCAGCAAATAACTTCGAAACAACCTCCATTAGAATCGATATCCAAGAGCTTCCCTTCGTGATTACATCCCTGTACAGGAAATCTTCTGCATTCAACTGTACCGAATACCAATCACTCGTCGAAGGAAAATTTCCAAAAATAATAGGAGGCGATTTCAACGCCCACCACCCCACCTGGGGGTGTTCCAGAACGAATCCAGCAGGTAACGCCATCGTAGCTCTAAGTGCAGATCTGGACTACGGTCTTGCCCTGCCAGATGAACCCACTCATCACCCCAGTACAGTTTCTCAAGGCGCAGTAAGAGTCCTTGATTTCTTTATTCTTCAAGACGTAAATCGCCCTTCCGAAGTTCGAGTCCTTGACGAACTAGACTCTGATCATCGTTCGGTCTTTCTCAAACTCGGAAACTGCGCCACCACTCAAGTCCCGCTAACAAGATTCAGGAAAAAGACCGACTGGAAAAACTACCAATCTCTTCTCCTGAAATCCGATCCAATTCCGAAAATTAACACACCATTAATTAGTAAAGAATAGACCAAATTATTGACAATTGATGGATCGCATGTTATTGTAAATGTCAACAGAATGCAGTTAGAGCAAGTGCAGAAGTCCAACTATTTAGGACAACAGAAAAAAGTGATATCTAATAGCCGTGGTAATAAGTGTAATGGTAAGTACAGATATGAACGAATCGAATGATTAGAGCTCTGCACGAGACCTTGCGCGAACATTTGGAGAAGATTCAGCGAACAGCTCTCGATTCGCAGTATTTTCTGGTTATTGGAATGAACTTGTAGAAATGTTCGTCAGATCGGTCGGTCGGAATATGTAGCTTTTGATGCGATTGTTTGTCCGAATACTCGCTAATATTTTGTGGAAGGAATTCGCACGGGAACTGAAAACACTGGCTGAATAAAAACGTATTTATAGCGATATTAAATGATACATGTGGTCGACAGGAGAATGGACAGGATATTAGGTTATGTAAAGGAAGCAAGGTAGCGCTGTGGAAGTGGTACCGTTACAAGGGGGCAGAGAAAAGAAAACAGAGCGAGACGTGGTCGTGGTAGTCGTTTATAGCCGGGAATAGCATGGTACTAATCTACCAGCATTGACAATCTTAGAACTTAATGTAGGTGAATACGTGGAAGCCTAAATGGTCGTAGTGGTCGCTACAAGGTTCGTCCATCGATCGATGGACGAAACTCGTGGCGCGTTTAGTTCCTTTATGAAAGTCTCTCCCAATAACGATCTGGTAGTTTCCATCGTTTCGCTCGGAGACATGTATTGTTTTGTTTATAACTATACTTTTTACACCACTTTTTTTGTTAATAACTTTTCCACGATACGTGTACGGCGTTTTTTTCCTGTAAAACAACGTTTATTGCTAACACAATAAGTACTGTCTGGGCGTTTTTTTTTAAATATCAAATTGCTGTCAGAATGGCTAGTAACATAATAAAAGTTATAAGGAAAATATACTAATAAGATTGAAATAAAGCTCGTTTGAAAATTAGGGTAAGAATATCTCATAAAACTCTTATGCTAATACAACTTTAGTATTTTATTTGTAGTTTGCAGAAGAAATTTGAAATATTTACAGTTCTGTAATGACTACCAAATAATACAAAATCATCAGAAGGTATATTCAGCCGCACCAGTATGTACATATGTAGAAATTTCACTATGAGCTAGACATAATCATAAATCATAAATTAAAAAACTCTATTTGGTGGCATAAAATTATAAATGTAGTCATCAAATAATTCATCCATAAAGGATAGAAACAAGGATTATATAGACAGGTACGAATATATTGGATTACCCTTTGGAATGTATTGGAGTAGATTATCTTTTATATAATAAACCAAAAATAAACTTGCTAACAGCACATTGGGAGATATGTTGGAAAAAATGAAGTACTAACATCTTCATACTGCAGTGATATGATAACTGCTGTCTAACGTAAGAATAACATAAGTAAGTGACTCTTTTCTAAAAATTACTGTACTTAATGGGCTTTACTCTATATTTTAGGTAGAAAATATGGTAGTCTCAGGCACTTTTTTGACCGAATTGTAGACCTTTATAACTAGGAATAATGGAAAAGAAACCAAAAAAAAAAATTGTTGAGAATAATGTAGTTAATGGCTGGTTATTGTTACATGTTGATGTGTTTATACGTTTTATTGTATCAAATACAATGTTCTATATATTAAATAAAATTTGTAAGGAAAATATAACATTATTGTATTGTATGAATATTTTTTCAATTGTTATTTTTAGTATTTGTTTTTTTATATATGCCCCGAACAATTACACATTGAAAAATAATATACCAACAACCCTTGGTAAATTTTCAAAGATTTTAATAATTATTTTATATGATATTTTTTAAATACATTTCCCTCGTCATTTGTAAAATAGTTTTTCTATATTATTTAACAAGTTTTTTGCTATAAAGGGTATTAATAAGTATAAAGAATACAAAATAATTTTTATAAAAGTAATTCTCTTCAATATAATGAAAAAACAACGACAACTCATATTTTTGACAGGTTTAATTTTGTTGATAATTTGTAATAAAGAAATCTACTTATTTAAATATTATATCTTATTTCAGAAACGAGATTTTTGCCAGGAAAATACAAATATTATACTACGAATTTTTTGTTTTTTATAAAATGTTTATATAATTATACGTATTATTAATAATTATTAATAGATATTAAAATAGATTTATCATTCAAAAACATCTTTCTAGTAATAATTAAAGTACTAGGGAGAAACAGGGTTATTTTATTGAAAGCCAAACTTATTCATAATCCCGCTAGTTCTTCCAGGAATCCGCGCTGGAAATAACGCGTCGAACACTAGAACATAAGCAAACTGTTCGCCGAATTCAGTTCTGCTACTTTCTTCAATTTACGGTAATTCAAAATTATTTTGTAGATTTTTTTAATGTTTTCATCGGTAACAACCTCTTGGGGTGTCCACTGCGTTCACAATCTTCGGTGCTCTTTCACCACGTCCATTTGTAGATTTTGTTGACTGCCACTTGTTGCTACTGCCCTAGGCATATGTCGTTTGCCATAATAATTGTGTCGTCACAGAGGTTCCAAGTAGTGTTTCTTTTGTTGTTGGAACATCAGCAGCGTAGAGCAGATATAGAAGAGGTCCTAAGACGCTACCTTGTGGAACTCCAGCTGAAATAGTTTTAAATGTCGAGCTATTTCGTGCGATACACTAAATTTTCTTCCGAAAAGATATGAAAAGCAATTGACAACAGTTACGCGGTAACAATTTACTCATCTTACAGATTAATGCCAAACCCGATCAAAATCTTGTGAGACATCCAGGAATATTGCAGGGCAGTAAATATTTTCCTCAAATGCTATTTCAATAGCCGCAATTACTCTGTCAATAGCCGCAATTACTCTGTGCACTTGATCGATTGTTGAATGGTGATTTCGAAAACCACACGGGAAATCTGGTATTATTAAAAAAATCTTAACACGTTTAAATATTAGTTTCTCAAATAGTTTTGATATTACAGGTAGCGGCGAAATAGGCCTCTAAGATTCGACTTGTTCTGCAGGTTTGTCAGGTTTTTTGAGCATAATTAATTGTGCCACCTTAAAGCATTCTGGAACATGCTTCAGTCTTAAACAGGCATTAAATATATATGTCAACAAGATGATTGCTTTACGTGACAGTTCTTTCAATAATTCAGGTGAAATGTCATCTATGCCAGGTGCCTTTTTAGAATTGAGGTTATCAATTTCAGTGGCGATTTCCAATGGAGAAATTACATCTATCCATGGTAGATTCTATATCATTAGGTTAAAATATGTTAGCTAAGTATTGTGCGAACAATTCAACTTTTTCATCGTTGCGTCGAACCCATTCATTTCGATCATTTTTAATTGGCGGTACTCGAATAATTGGCCAAGTCAATCTTCAAGTTGCCTTCCATAACGAATAATATTTGTCTTCTTCTGGGCTTAATTCACTTACATATTTCTGAAACCAATTCTGTTTGTATTCATTGATCTTTTGATTCGTCCGATTACTAATTCTATTAAAAGTAGTTTTGTCTGCAGCATTTCTGGTTCTGTGCCATACTTTTCTAGCTTTTCGCCTTTCTTTTATCATTTCTCTAATTTCGAGGGGGTAAATTACTTCATATTATGATTTCTCTCTTGTAAATGGGGTAGCATCTTTTGCAGCTAACCGAATTTGTTCAATTATATTTTTGGTTTGTTGCTCATCAAGATCATCTATATTTTTAAGTCTTAGTTTTAAACTGATTTGTTCCTGCAGTATTACTCCGAATTTGTCCGAGTCAGTATATTTGTTGGTAGGATTAGGCTTATTGCTTTTTTAGGATTGTCACGCCCATTGTTAACAATACTGGACTGTGATCAGATGTTAGATCGCACAAATTTTCTGTACTAATTTTTGATTTAATGAGACACTTTTTGAATTTGAAGATCTCTCAGCTCTTTTATGGCCCTATTAAATTTTCTTTTATTCTCTTCAGTCCTTTGCTGTTGCCAATTTCGTCGTAACTTTCTTTTATCTGATATCTTTTTCTGTATTGTACATGATATATGTGTATTTTTTCTTGGAAATGTTTCACTGTTGGGAGTCGCGGAATATGCTGACTCCTGTATATTTTTTGTAAGATTTATTGCTGCTATTTCTATATCCATTTCAGTTTATAACGGTAAGTTTAGAGAGATATTTTGGTCTAAGTTTTCTCTAAATGAGGGACAGTTAGTTCTATTATTGCACAGAGATCTATTGTATCTGGTTTTTTATTTCTGTCTGAAGGCCAATATGTTGGTTCACCAGTAGAGATATGTTGTAAGTTATCTGTCCTTATGGCTTTGAGCAGTTCTCTACCTTTTGAGGTTATTATTCTTGAACCCCACATTAAATGTTTTGCATTATAATCTCCTCTTGCTATAAATCTATTATCTAGCGTACTGAAGAATTCTTGAAATTGTTCTGCCTTGTTGTTATGTTTGGGTGGGTAATAAATCGCAGAAATTGTTAATGGTCCATGGGCTTCCTCTATGGTTATACTGGTGGCTTGCAGGTAGTTTTTGCGGAATGTTTCTTTTTCGAAATGCTTTATATCATCTCGAATTATTATAGCTGTACCTCCATGTGCTTTATCATCAGGGTGATTTGTATGATAAAGTTTATATTTAGGAATTTTCAAATAATGTTTGTCCGTAAAGTGTGTTTCGGGAACCATCATAACGTCAATATTTTGTTCAGTTACGAACATTTTTAGTTCCCTGGCGTGTTGTTGGGGCCCATTGGCATTCCAGACGGCGATTTTGTAGCTATTGGTTTCAGGCATTAGGCAAGTTTGCTGACGACGGTTGTGAGTAGACCAAGCATCGTACTCATTTGATCCATTAGTTTGGCCATCATGTTTTCTAATCTTGAGATGTTACTGGTTTCAGTAGGTTGAGATGTCGTCTCTCGATTTTGTGCTGAACCATTTTCAACCATTTGGGCATAAGTTATGTCTGGTTGACTTGGTCTGGTTGGTAGTGGTAGATTGGTAGTAGTTGATTGTTTTTGTTGATGCCTTTTTTTCCCTTAAGGCAGGATAGAGTTTCTGTTGTAGTTGCTTGTGAACTGCGCAACCCTTGTAGTTCGCTGGATGATTTCCGTTACAGTTAGCACATTTCACTTTTTCATGGCGAACTTTACGAGTACAATCTCCTGTTTTATGTTCTCCTGCACATTTTGACGCATCTATATGATTTGCGACAGTAAGTTTTTGTGTGCCCGTGCGCTTGACACCTTGTGCATTGTGGTATAATTCTTTTTATTTGTGGTAGTTCGCATTTGAAAATATTATTTTCCAATTTGGTGATTTCATACACCGCCTTATTATTTCCATTAGGTTTTATATCTATATAAAACATAGGCAGAGGTTTTTTTGTCGTGTGATGTCGTATATTGTGAATATTTTTTTTCAGCTAGTGCTACCTTGATGGTGTTAAAGTCCGTCCCGTGATGTAATCCTTTTAACACGAATTTAAATGTTCTCTCGGATGTTGGCCTGAATGTATGGTATTGGGTGTTTCTTTCATCTAATTCTTTTACAAGAACTTTAAAGTGATCCGCTTCGAACAATTGGATTTTATTTGTTTCATAGCTCACTGTTTCAATTATGTAGTTCGTAGTAATGGTTCTCAACAGGTCATGGATGTATTTTATTATTCCTACATTATAGACTTTTATTGGTGGTGGTTTGGGAACAACTTTTTCAGGGCTTAGTTATATATTCTCTTCAATTTCTTCCGACAGATTGCTAAAGCTGTTTTTAGTCTCTATTGGTTTCTGTAACCAATAGTCACTGATTCTTGTTTGTTTCCTCGCGATTTCTTCTTCTGGACTTCTCAATCGTTTTTTGTTAATGACTGTAGTCCATTCTGATAGTGGAGTTTGCATTATTGCTTTTTGTTCTAATCTTATATCAAAGTGTGCAGGTGATTTGGTTGGATTTGGTTGAAAGACTGTTGTAAAATAAGGGGAAATAATTTTAAAACACTAATAAAAATGAGATGCAGTCCTTTTGTCTGGTCACGTAAACACGTATTCACTACACTTTAGGTCTGCTGAGAGACGGATAGCCGCATCTGTTATACGTTTTTTAACACTCAATTAAATAACCGTAATAAAATACTGGTTTTTTTTTAAAGAAAGGTATCTTTCTAGAGCTTGGAGCGTACTGAAAATACGTCTTCACCTTACGAAGGTTGGAACTGAACTAAGCTGTATATTTAACATTAAAGTCTCCGCCTAATTTTGAAAATATATCTTTATATTGTTGTTGTGTCATTTTATGTCTTGGTTGACAATAAAGGTACTAACTATCGTAGCTTGTATTTCTTAATTTTTAATCTTTTCGTGTTCAAAATGTTGTATATTTTGTTTAATTATTAAAGCTGTGCCGACTCGAGCCCGTTGGCTGGGGTGTAGTATCCAGTAAGCATGATAACCCCGTATTTTAATGTAGTTTTTTATAAAAATGTGTTTCCGATATGAAAGCTATATCTATGTTACTTGTTTTCAAGAATAATTCTAGTTCCCGGACACTTTGATTTAGTCCATTTGCGTTCCATGTTTCAATTATTAAGAACGAACTACTCATTTTTGTTTTTCTTTTGCTTTTTTTGGGTAGTTTCAACCCTGTCTGCTAACTGACTGAATTTCTGTCTCATTTCAGTCTCGAATTCTTTAAACAATTTCATTATGTCGTCGATAGTTGGCTCGTTTGCCTTCTTCTTGCGGTTTCGTATTTATTTATTTATCATTTGATAATTTGATGGCATTTATATTTTTGACCGATCCTCTTGCGATTTCTTGGTTTTTTTTTATTTTCAACGGCAAATGTCGTTTCAGAGTTTTGGGCTTTGTTAATTTATCTTAAGTGCTGTAATTTTCTTTGGCAGGATTTCTTTAATTTTTTTGATATACTGCACATCATTTCTAATTGGCAATTCCTCAAAATGTACAATATTTTTTCTTTCCTTTGTTTTCCGACTATAGAGCACACAATGTGCAACTGTCCATTTTAAATCTGCATTTCAAGATTTATTTCAAGCGCTTTCTTAAGACGGATCGAAAACTGAATATGTCTAAATTTAAAAACAAAGTTAGCCAGGAATTGATGATATGGTTGGATACAGGGCATCTTGCCTTTAAACTTTCTTAGCTTTTATATCTTGCTTGAGAAATTCAAAGTTTCTGAAACGTTTCTGCTTAAGATTTATTGACTCCACCATTATAAACTACGCTTACGTAATGAAATATACTGACCGATATTTTAAAGCCTTATTGGTTACATTTTCTTAACACTTCGATAACAGGCTGATTTATATAAACTACTATTTATGATATTTTTAAAAATAGCAGATATAACACAACGTTCTACAACTTTTTTACTACTTATGTTATCATTGATGAGCTCAATTTTTGTTGGTATTTTTTATCCATCTTTTTAATGTTCCAGTGAAAACATTGCTCTTCACTCACATCTGCCAATCCAGGTCACAATATGTTCATTTTTCTTGTCTTGGTTCACACAGGCCTTTGTTGAAAAGGTATTTACGCTTTTAAAACTGTAAAAGCATCAATGAAAGTATATTTATATGTATTCTAATTGAAAGTTACCTAAACTACCTTGTTTGCTATAATATTTCACATTTATCTGACACACTGAATTTTTTAGTATATAACATACTGGAAATCAGTTGGAAATAGCTCTTTTACTATAGATCTGTGTTATTGAATCGATTAGTCGGTAACACGTACCAACTAAAACAATGTAGGAAACTAAAGAAGAGGAAATCAATAGGTCATTTCTGTTAATATTGTTGAAACATCTCCCTACTGTCTTCATCTCACTCACTCATTTAGTTTTTACAAAATGATTTTTTACGCAAATTTTCCTTCATATAAACCTTGTCCTAACAATCACGACAAAAAGGGAATTAGCCATTCCTCCACAAGGCTCCCATCTGGCACCCGCTCTATTTAATATTTTTCTTACAGATATCCCTAGGAGTCCACAAGTTCAGGCAGCTTTTTGCGCAGATGACACTGCTTACTTTGTCTCTTCGAGAGTAGCACTGCACCGCGAAGAAGACTCCAAAAACAACTCGATGAGACGGTTCAGTGGTTACATTTCTGGAGGTTGCAGGTCAACCCACAGAAAACCATCTTCTTCTACAAGAAGCGTTTTGTACCCAGCATTTCGCGTCTTAAAATCGAGAACGCCGAAATCCCATGGTCAGAAGAAACCACCTATCTCGGTCTTGTCTTCGATCGCAAGTTTAGGTAGTATTCCCACATTCAAATGTCCCTCCATAAAGGTCAAGGTATTCTTAATTTGCTGTTTCCGCTTATCAACCGGGCCAGCAGGCTTCTTCTCTCTCTAAAATCTCTCCTGTAAAAGATGTTGGTTCGATCAGTCATTCTATATGGCCTCAGTGTCTATCTAAAATACGTCTTACCTAGCCAGGTTGAACGGCTTCAAGTCGTTCAAAACAAAATTCTCATCAGATCAAATCAATGCCCCCTGGTTCGTCAGGAACAATCAAATTCATAGAGAAACAGACGTCCCCCAAGTTCACGATTTGATATCTGAGGTTTACTCGAGATATTTATCCAGTCTTCGTCTCTTGGACAATAGATGTATTACCGAGCTGGCCCATATTTTAGGCCAATAACTGATTTGCCTCTTGGTGGCCTTATTCTATCACAGCCGACCATTCCCCGTCGTGGTCTAACTCCAAACTGTCTCGACCTTCTCCGGCGAGCGATAACACATGTACCGCAAACTGCGTGGTGTGATAAGGACGCCAGGTCCTTGCCTGGCCCTTGTGCCTCTTAACGGTGTTACCGGTTACGGGCACCGTCCTTACTAACAGTAAGAAGTATCAGTTAGCAGTTCCGTGCTAGCTCTCGAAGAGAACGGTCGTGTCCGGTCCGCCGAACCTACCTGCGCTTCCGAGAATTACCCGAAACTTTCCCTAAGACGGTCGACCCGTTATCACGTTTCACCAGTGCCTACGTAAAAAAAAAAAAAAAAGCGTCTGTAAGCGCCGAAAAGGCGTTTTTACAGACAAGGCAATGGCGTCATGTACGTCAGAGCCGACGTCGCCTCCTGAACATAATCCCAGTGTTTCAAATTCAAATGGACCATCTTCAGAAGACAGCCGAAAAGTGCTTATAACGGAATTGAGAAAACAGAACGAAGACCTGCGAAAGCAGATAGCTGACCTTAAAACGTTCGCAAAAGCCCAAACAGACGCCCTGAACAAACAGACGGAAAAGCTGGAAAAGAGCGAAAAGGCTTCCGAAGAGCTCAAGGAAGAAATAAAAACTCTCACAGCTACGATAACACAATTCATGAAGCATCAAAGAGATGCCATGGAAGTAAAGATTCCCGCTGCCATAGAAATTCAGTCCCAGACACCAGCTAAACCGACACAACACTTAGACCAAACTGAAGACTCAGAAGACGGTTTCACCTTGGTGGGAAAAAGGAAAAGAGGGCCCGTCACTCCACCTCAGGAAAGCCAGCTGCCGAAGGCCGGCAACAAGGGAAAACAGGCTCCCAAATCACAACCCAATCCGGTAGCCAAGCCAGCCACTAAATCTACCCAATCGAAAGCCAAGGCTAACGTACAGCCTTCGATTACAAAATTTGCCACCAGACCAGTGCAAAACAAGCCGACCACCAAGACGGCCCCACAGCCAGTACCGAAACAAGTTACCACAAGACCAACCCAAGACCAGCCTACGCAGGTAAGTAGCCAGGTCACTAAACAAGTCTTAACCTCCACAGCAAAAACAGTGCCAACCGTTTCGGCGACTGTTTCTCAAAGTCCCCCAAAGGAAAAAATTCCGCCTATAGTGCTCCGTGATAAGAAGAGGTTCATGGAGCTCATTAGAATTACTAAGGCACAATCAATAGACATTATAACCCGAAATAAGAAGGACGGCATTTTCTTATTCGTCGCCACAAGCGACAATTACCGTAAACTTACTACCCTGCTCGAGGAAAGGAATTACCCTTACCAGTCCTTCTGTCATCCGGAGGAGAGAGCATTCCGGGTAATAATAAAAAACATCCCAGAATCACTCTGCATTGACGAAGTACGTGAACTTCTCTTTGATCAAGGCTTCCATCCCAAATTTGTGCAAAGATGGAAATTAAAATCCGGGATAGAACTACCAATTGTTCAGGTAGTTGTCCCTCGCGAAGAGCGACAGATCATATATATGACCAAACTCGGCGTCATCACAGTGAAGGTCGAGGTCCAGAGAGGAAACGGCCAGCCAGTGCAGTGTTTCAACTGCCAGCTTTTCGGGCACTCCAGCTCATATTGCCGAGCCCCCCCACGGTGCGTCAAATGTGCCGGGCATCACGACACTAGATCCTGTACCAAAATCCCAGAAGCACCTCCAAAGTGCAGCAACTGCGGTGAAACTCATACCGCAAACTTCAGCGGTTGCACCTGCCGTCCTGCTCCAAGAAAACCAAAAATTCCGACCGAAACCAGACCTCCACAAGGTTCTGCATGGAGTAACCAAGGTGGCAGAAAGCTAGCCCAAAAATTAGCCAGCGCTACCCAGCCTGCTCCAACTCAAACTCCTGCTCCAACCAATACACCGGACCTTAACTCCACAATGCAGGCGTTTACTGACCCGCAGGCTTTCCTACAAGTGATCGCCCTGGCTCACCAACTTGCTCGTCTTTTTCCAAATGTCGCCGCCTAAGCGGCAACACTTACCTGTCTCTATAACTTTCAGCAGCCTTTAACTCTTCGAAATGGCTGTTCCGAAATCTCTTATACTGATGACATGGAATGCAAATAGCTTACGCGGAAAGCAAGCGGAATTGGAGGACGTCATAACATTCTATGACGTCGACATCGTGCTCATCCAGGAAACTTTCCTGAAACCTTACATTTTTTTGTCTACAGAAACGATAGAACTCCGGGTCGAGGCGGTGGAACCGCCATTCTCGTCAGAAAAGGAGTCAAACACGAGCTCCTTCCATCGTTATCAGTAAACATCTTCGAAACAACCTCCATTAAAATCGATATCAAAGAACGTCCCTTCGTGATTACATCCCTGTACAGGAAATCTTCTGCATTCAACTATGCCGAATACCGATCACTCGTCGAAGGAAAATTTCCAAAAATAATAGGTGGCGACTTCAACGCCCACCACCCCACCTGGGGGTGCTCCAGAGCGAATCCCGCAGGTAACGCCATCGTAGCTCTAAGTGCAGATCTGGGCTACGGTCTTGCCTTGCCAGATGAACCCACCCATCACCCTAGTACAGTCTCTCAAGGCGCAGCAAGAATCCTTGATTTCTTTATTCTTCAAGACGTAAATCGCGATTCCGAAGTTCGAGTCCTTGACGAACTAGACTCTGATCATCGTCCGATCCTTCTCAAACTCGGAAACTGCGCCACCACTCAAGTCCCACTAACAAGATTCAGGAAAAAAACCGACTGGAAAAACTACCAATCTCTTCTCCTGAAATCCGATCCAATTCCGAAAATTAACACACCAGAACACCTCGAGGAAGCCGTACTCAAGCTAACTCGCGATATTCAGTCTGCTCACGAATCTTCCACAGTCAAAATTTCATCACAACCCCAGCCGTGGAAAAACAATCTTCCCGCTTCTCTTAAACGTGAAATTCGCATCAAAAACGGTTTATGCAGATTAGCTCGATTCACCCTTGATGCTGCAGACAAAAGGGAGGCGAACAGAGCATGCAAGAGGGTAAGGGCGGCCGTCTCGACTTGGCGAGCAATGAAATGGAACTCATTTCTCGCGGACCAAAGGCTGGATGGCCCCCCTTCCTTCTGGCGTGTCTCCAAATGCCTCGTGGGGAAGACGCACAATGTCATCCCTCCCCTGAAGTCAGCGGTTACAGGAAATTTTGCAGTCACTGACCAAGAAAAAGTCGAGCTCCTTGCAGAGACCTACGAAGCTCAAATGAAATGCCTCCCACCCGCACAGAACACTAAAACTAAAGACATTGACACTGTCATCAACGAATCCAACTCCGTCAAAAGACCAGTAACCCCCGCCTTTCTTCTCAACCATTTTGTATCTCCAAAGTCTCTACAGACTATGATCGGCAAACTTCAAACCAAAAAATCTCCAGGTTTCGATGGAATATCGATTACCCAGTTAAAAAAGCTCCCGCATAAGCAACTCGCAGAACTGGCAAACATTATTAACTCCATCATGAGACTGCAACACTTCCCGGCGTCTTGGAAACACGCACATATAGCGGTTATACCCAAGAAAGGAGCAAAATCATCTCCATCTGATTACAGGCCTATCAGCCTTCTCAGCGCCATTTCGAAGCTTGCCGAGAGGGCAATACTCTACGCTCTCAACTCTTTCACAAAGGAAAACAACATCATTCCAGATGAACAATTCGGCTTTCGCGCTCACCACTCATCCGTCCATCAAGCTTCCCGTCTGGCTGCACACATCCATCATGCTCTTGACCAACGTAAAAAGCTTGGAGCAGTTCTTCTGGACCTAACCAAAGCCTTCGACAAGGTCTGGCACGACGGATTGTTCGCAAAGTGCGTGCGGTTAGGCCTCCCAGAAGACCTAACCGCTCTCATCAAGTCCTATCTCTCGGACAGATCTTTCCAGGTCAAGATCAGGGCGTCACTTTCCAGTCGTAAACAAATCGATGCTGGCGTACCTCAAGGTTCTCCGCTGGCCCCAGCCTTATTTAATCTCTTTATTTCAGATATGCCGAGAAAAGAGCATATTGACGTCGCCTTTTACGCTGACGACACTGCTTTCTTCACGGCCGCCAGGTTCGAAGTTACAATTCATGAGCGTTTACAGAAGCAGCTCGATCATGCGGTCAAGTGGTTCAAATTCTGGAGGTTGCAAATCAACCCCCTGAAAACCCAGGCCATCATTTTCCACAAGAAGCGTTACGCACTGCGCGTCTCGCAACTTAAGATCGGCACCGCAATAATTCCATGGCTGGATAACGTCACGTACCTAGGTTTTCACTTCGACCGGCGGTTCGGTTGGCATTCCCAAATCCAGAAAGCAATCCAAAAAGGTTCGGGGATAGCAAACCTGCTATCTCCTCTGATCTGCCCTTCTAGCAGGCTTCCCATCTCCATCAAATGCTTATTTTACAAGATGTTAATTCGGTCCGTACTCCTCTACGGATCTAATGTCTACTTCAAGTTTGTTACACCCAACCAGGTCAAACGGCTTCAAGTTTTCCAAAATAAGCTCCTCAGGAGAATATTAAACGCTCCATGGTTTGTCAGAAATAATCAAATCCATAGGGAAACTGACACTCCAGATATGAAGCACTTCATATCTCAATCATTCCATAAACAACAACTCAGCTCAAGTTCTTCTGAAAACGCGCTTGTTCGCGAGCTGGTCGACATGCTGGGAGCTTAGCACCGCGTCACCGCTAAGCTCTCCCCCTTTTCCAGGCTGAAACGACCTCATCCGTCGCTGCAGTCATAACTTTTGCCCCCATACAACAGTACCCAGTTGTGTGTTAACTCAGGTTCGCGAATCAATAGAATCGCCGGGCTCTCGTGCCCAATGACGGCTGCCCGATCAGCGGGTGCCATATCCCCAAATTTAATGCAGTAGCAGTAGCGATCCACAGGGGTCAACTGTGAGGCGGTTTCGGTTTAGTGTATTGGTAAGCCCAGAGGCAGTCCCACATAACCCGGTCCAACTTGTCACTCCAGGGCAAGTCTCCGCGACCAGGTATGCGTCATGCATTCCACCGCCTGGTTTTTAGGCCAGAACAAAAAAAAAAAAAAAGTATCAGTTAGGGTCATTGGATCAACTGATAGGGTGGGGTTTAGTGGGTAGCCCAGAGGCAGTCTCCACATAACCAGACCAACTCGTTTATTCCTGCGGATCCTCCCGACCAGGTATCCGTAACTGGATTCCCCTTCCCGGTTCCAGGCCAAAAAAAGGGGAATTAGCCATATAAGTGCAGTAGCCATTCTGAAGTGCTGCGCTTACTTACATTCTGCAATTTATTTTTATTTATATAGATAAATATATATTTAAAACACATGCCAGATCGAAATAACGTTATCACACTAATGTTATTGATTTATAATTCTCTAATATTTGGTCAAGGCTTATAAATAATTCAAAAACTGAGCTGACATTTTAATATTATTTTCCTCTGCGAGAACCTACAAGGAAAATTACAGCTGGGTTCTCAGGAGGTTTTTTAATTCAATATTAGATTCATGAAAACACATTTTTATTTATAGTTAATTATGGATTTTCTCGATGGTTACACGTGCCTAAAATAGTCCACACTTAATTCTTTAACTCTAGTATATTTGCTATATAAAGGTTTTTTTTTTTTTTTTTTATTACTCTTCGTGAGTCCACAATCTGCCCTATTGGCAATAAGTATTTCTTCTGTTTATATTATATATACATGGCATGTAGAAAATCACTTCATTAAGCAATCTTCTGTACAAAATATTATCTTAATTAATTAGACTTATTCTAATGCTTATTCTAAACTCTACATATGTCCAGTAATCAGATCAGGTGGTGTTAAACGTTTTAGTCTACGCACTTCACTATCACGTCGCATATTTAGCTGATTAGCGAGTACATTGGGATGCACTGACACTCTTTCGAAGTACTTCACACAAACACGTTGGATTACACTCGTTATATGTTCTAGAGGAATATCGCGTCGTATCACTACATTTGAAATATAGTACGGAGCATCAACAATGGCACGCAACACCTTATTTTGGAACCGTTGAATGATGGATATATTAGATTTGCTAGCGGTACCCCATAGTTGAATTCCATATGTCCAAATGGGCTTGAGTATAGACTCATACAGCAATACCTTGTTATCTAATGATAACTTGGATTTGCGCCCAATGAGCCAATACATTTGATATAATTTTAGTCCTAGTTGTTTCCGTTTAGAGAGTATGTGCTTCTTCCAGGTTAGGCGTCGATCTAAATGCATACCAAGATATTTAACATGCTCTGCTTGGGGGAGTTGACGATGATTGATATTTACTGGTGGACATGTTCTTCTACGCAGGGTAAACGTTATATGCGTGGATTTTGATTCATTGGCTTTAATGCGCCATGTCTTCAACCATAATTGTATTTGCTCCAGGTGGGTTTGTAGGTTTATTGATGCTGTGACTGGATCTTCATGGGATGCTAAGATTGCTGTATCATCTGCATATGTTGCCACAGTAGTTATTTTTGTGGTGGGCAGATCAGCCGTATACAGAAGATACAGTACTGGACCCAGTACACTACCTTGCGGAACTCCTGAATATATGGGATTTAATTCGGTATGTTCATCGCCTTGATTTACAATAAAATGTCTGTCAGTGAGATACGATTTCAGTAGCTGATAGTCCGGATGAGGGAGAAGTTTCTTTAGTTTAACCTGCAAGCCCGTATGCCATACTTTGTCAAAAGCCTGAGATATGTCTAGGAAAGCAGCCGAACAATATCTTTTGGCATTTAGGTCAGCGTTTATTTGGTTTACAAGTCTATGCACTTGTTCTATAGTCCCATGCTTATTGCGAAAGCCAAACTGCTGTTCTGGAATAATTTTCCTTTTTCCTATTATATAGTTTAGTTTTTTTATGTATAATTTCTCGAAAACTTTCGAGATTATTGGTAATAAACTTATAGGTCGGTAGGAGGTCACATCTTCTGGTATTTTTCCTGGTTTAAGTATCATTAATATTTTAGCTACTTTCCAGATGCTAGGGAAGTAATTAATTCGTAGCATAGCATTAAATATATATGTTAATAGTTTTATAGCCTTTTCTGATAATTCTTTTAAAATTTTGCCAGTAATTAAGTCATAACCAGGAGCTTTTTTAATATTAATCTCTCTAATTATTGTATGTTTAACTTTTTTGACCGTTAATTTCTCGTGCGGTAAATCCATTTGAAATGGCGAATCTAGAAAGCTAGTAATTTTATTTTCGTCATCTTTATGTAGCTGAGACTGGAAAGGTTTAAAAACATTTTTTAAGCGTTTTGAGAAAATGTCGGCCTTCTCTTTATTGCTTCTCGCCCAATTATTTTCGCTTGTTTTAATAGGTGGGTTATGCTGCTGGGATCTCCTAAGCTTTTTTGTTGCTTTCCACAACGAATAGTCTGTAGCCTCAGTTGATGTCAAGTTTTCTAGGTATTCTTGAATGCCTTGGTTTTGTTCAATTTGAATTAGATCTCTCAGCTCTTTTATAGCCCTATTAAATTTTCTTTTATTCTCTTCAGTCCTTTGCTGTTGCCAATTTCGTCGTAACTTTCTTTTTTCTGCTATCTTTTTCTGTATTGTACATGATATATGTGTATTTTTTCTTGGAAATGTTTCACTGTTGGGAGTCGCGGAATATGCTGCCTCCTGTATATTTTTTGTAAGATTTATTGCTGCTATTTCTATATCCATTTCAGTTTGTAACGGTAAGTTTAGAGAGATATTTTGGTCTAAGTTTTCTCTAAATGAGGGCCAGTTAGTTCTATTATTGCACAGAGAAGGGGGTTTATCTTTGATGGTAATTTTTGAAGAAATTGTTACTATTATTGGTGAATGATCAGAAGACAGGTCGAAACATGATTCTGCCTGACACTTTTTTGGATCAATATTTTTTGTAATACAGAAATCTATTGTATCTGGTTTTTTATTTCTGTCTGAAGGCCAATATGTTGGTTCACCAGTAGAGATATGTTGTAAGTTATCTTTCCTTATGGCTTTGAGCAGTTCTCTACCTTTTGAGGTTATTATTCTTGAACCCCACATTAAATGTTTTGCATTATAATCTCCTCCTGCTATAAATCTATTACCTAACGTACTGAAGAACTCTTGAAATTGTTCTGCCTTGTTGTTATGTTTGGGTGGGCAATAAATCGCAGAAATTGTTAATGGTCCATGGGCTTCCTCTATGGTTATACTGGTGGCTTGCAGGTAGTCTTTGCGGAATTTTTCTTTTTCGAAATGCTTTATATCATCTCGAATTATTATGGCTGTACCTCCATGTGCTTTATCATCAGGGTGATTTGTATGATAAAGCTTATATTTAGGAACTTTCAGATAATTCTTGTCCGTAAAGTGTGTTTCGGAAACCATCATAACGTCAATATTTTGTTCATTTACGAACATTTTTAGTTCCCTGGCGTGTTGTTGGAGCCCATTGGCATTCCAGACGGCGATTTTGTAACTATTGGTTTCAGGCATTAGGCAAGTTTGCTTACGACGGTTGTGAGTAGACCAAGCATCGTACTCATTTGATCCATTAGTTTGGCCATCATATTTTCTAATCTTGAGATGTTGCTAGTTTCAGTAGGTTGAGATATTGTCTCTCGTTTTTGTGCTGAACCATTTTCAACTATTTGGGCATAAGTTATGTCTGGTTGACTTGTTCTGGTAGGTAGTGGTAGATTGGTAGTAGTGGATTGTTTTTGTTGATGCCTTTTTTCCCTTAAGGCAGGATAGAGTTTCTGCTGTAGTTGCTTGTGAACTGCGCAACCCTTGTAGTTCGCTGGATGATTTCCGTTACAGTTAACACATTTCACTTTTTCATCGCGAACTTTACGAGTACAATCTCCTGTCTTATGTTCTCCTGCACATTTTACGCATCTATATGATTTGCGACAGTAAGTCTTTGTGTGCCCGTGCGCTTGACACCTTGTGCATTGTGGTATAATTCTTTTTATATGTGGTGGTTCGCATTTAATAATATTATTTTCCAGTTTGGTGATTTCATACACCGCCTTATTATTTCCATTAGGTTTTATGTCTATATAAAACATAGGCAGAGGTTTTTTTGTCGTGTGATGTCGTATATTGTGAATATTTACGACCTCGTGGCCTTTTTCAGCTAGTGCTACCTTGATGGTGTTAAAGTCCGTCCCGTGATGTAATCCTTTTAATACGAATTTAAATGTTCTCTCGGATTTTGGCCTGAATGTATGGTATTGGGTGTTTCTTTCATCTAATTCTTTTACAAGAACTTTAAAGTGATCCGCTTCGAACAATTGGATTTTAATTGTTTCATAGCTCACTGTTTTAATTGTGTAGTTCGTAGTAATGGTTTTCAATAAGTCATGGATGTTTTTTATTAATCCTACCTTATAGACTGTTATTGGTGGTGGTTTGGGAACAACTTTTTCAGGGCTTGGTTGTATGTTCTCTTCAATTTCTTCCGACAGGTTGCTAAAACTGTTTTTTGTCTCTATCGGTTTCTGCAACCAATAGTCACTGATTCTTGTTTGTTTCCTCGCGATTTCTTCTTCCGGACTTCTCAATCGTTTTTTGTTAATGACTGTAGACCATTCTGATGGTGGAGTTTGCGTTATTGCTGTTTGTTCTAATCTTATATCAAAGTGTGCAGGTGATTTGGTTGAATCGCTATGGTTTGCCATTTTTTAATATTTTAATATTTTATTTAATTTACTTCCAGAGGATAAAAAAAATAAAATAAATACATTGTTTATTTCACGCACTTCATTTTTCACTTACGTTATTTTAGCACTAGTTTTTTACTATAAATACAATAAATGAATTTCAAAAGGACTGTTGTAAAATAAGATGAAATAATTTTAAACACTAATAAAAATGAGATGCAGTCCTTTTGTCTGGTCACGTAAACACGTATTCACTACACTTTAGGTCCACTGAGAGACGGATAGCCGTATAACTATATAAAGGTAAGTAATTTTTGTTATTTTAGGTGACCTCGTCGCTTTCATATAATTATTGTGTAAATTCGATATTGTTACTATTCGACGCTAGTCTGAAATAATATATTGTTTTTGCCTAGTTTTGGCAATTTTCAAGTCACAGTTCTAATGATTTCATTCGTTTCATGGTCTATATTTTCAGATCTTTTTTTGAATACGTATATCCTGAGTTAACTTATTTATTTAGAACAGCAATAAAATCATTAAAGCATGGTAAGGACTATTTTCAAACCACCAGTGTAACAGCTGAGGAAGTACCACAGTTCAGTTTTAGGTTGTCCACCTAAACATAAGAACAAGGCTGAACATTTCTACGGTTTCTGTAATACATTAATTTTCATAAATTACGTTAATTTCATAAATTCATTGCCGGGGAATTACAATGCTAAACATTTAATGTGGGGCTCAAGATTGATCAGTGACATCAAAAGGTTAAGGAGAAATAGTTAAAGCAGTGAACGTAAATAATTTACAGCATATTTCCACTGGTAAGCCAACATATTGGACGTCAGATACATACCTAATTCCTGACATTATAAATTTCAGTGTCACAAAAATATTAATACTGAAATGTGTAAAGCTGAATAATGCTTCGATTTATCATCTGATCACTCGCCAGTAAACTTAACCGTTAATTTCAATATTATCAATAAAACTAAAGAACCGAACAACAATAGAAAAACTGGACAGTTTAGTGATACACTAAATTTGATCCTGAAAACTAAGATAGATACAGAAACAGCAGCAATGACTACACAAAAAACATATAAGATGCAGTATAGTACTTAACTCCCTGTACTAACTGTAAGAAAAGGGCTTCAGGTTAATAACATTTATTGTTAATGCCATGTTACTTGCCTAGCACTTGGAAAGTGCCCCAAATCATTCAAATCAGAAAAAGTCACAAGACGTTTCCTCCTATCGTCTTATAAGCCTGTAATATTCAAGGGTTTTGAGAAACTATACATACATACAGAAGAGGCTCAAAGTAATAACAGAAGAAGGAAATACATCAGAGCATTAATTTCGTTTCCGTAACAAACACGGAACAACAGAGCAGGAGGACAGATTTGTCAGGCAAATGAATAAAAACTTAAACGAAAAAAATTACTTAGCTGCTTTCCTCAATATATCTTAAGCTTTTAATGAAGTGTGGCATACGGACCTTTAAGTTTAATTGAAAAATTTTCTGCCCCATCCACACGTTCAATTATTAAAGTCATATGTTATTATATTGTCATTGTGAAATAAGGAGTTCGGTCCCGACATTCATAGAGTCAAGACGTGTTTTTTCCTTCCCGAAAACAAGTCTCTGTAAAAATGAAATAAAAATACATCTGTATTTTTTTTACGGTCAACTTCGTTAACGGTTTCATAGAACTCCCAGATACGGGATACGGTGAAACGGCCAACCCAAAGTGAAGAAAATACCTGCTCTCTAACAAAAGACGTCTCACATTTTCCAAAAAGGGAAAAAAATTAAAGTTAGCGAAAAAATATCTAATAATAACAATACAACATAATGGATTTAAATATATTACTGAAATAAAACGAAGAATTAAGAACGAATAACGAGCGTCTGAACCAACAACTGTTGCAATTAACTAAGGATATGGCTGTTATCCCTTTGCAACTGCAAGATCACACTACACTACACTGATGAAGACAAACTAGCATTACAGATAGGGGAGCAGTCCGATTGGATCGAAGTAAGAAACAACAAGGGTAAAAAGAGGAAGAAGTCAGAGATGACGCCTTCGCCAATTGCAAAAGGTGCTATAAACATTAAAAAAAAAGAAGCAAGAAAACAAAATCCCTCTGCCCCCTCCGATCAAGGTAAGCAATGTTGGCAATTTTAATTTATTTAGATCACAAGTAAAGGGAGTAGCCCTGACCGAGTGCAGTTTAAAGTTTTGTCTAACGATCATATTAACGTAACCCTTAGTAATGAAACGGATTACAGGAATGTAAAAAAGCATCTTATTGAAGTGAAGAAAAACAATTCATTCAATAAATTCGAATACCACACTTATCAGTTAAAAAGTTATAAGTGGTATAGAGTTGTCATTAGAGGATTACCGTACACAACAAATCAAGACGATATTAAATCGGAATTACGGGCTTGCGGACTCGAAGTGGTGACCGTATAGCGAAAAAGACAATTAATGTAAATGGTGAAAAACAAATTAAAACTTTCCCATTGTTCTACGTGGACGTGATACAAAACGAAAATAATAAAAATATATATGACATAAATTAGACTATAGGATAAAATTGGAACCTCGGAAGAAGAATAATAATATACCACAATGTACAAATGTCAACATCTTGGACACACTAAAAATTTTGCAGTAGGGAACCAAGATGATGAAATGTGCCGGTAAATATCACACGACTCAGTGCAGAAAACAACCCAATAGCGTAGCAACATGCGTGTTGTGCAACGAAAAAAATCACCTTGCCAATTATAAAGAATGTGCAATATATCAAGAAATAAATAAAAGAACTTCAACCAAAGAAAATTACAACAGAACAGCGCTTAAGACAAGTTTACAAAGCCAAAAACTCCGAAACAACATCTACCGTTGAAAACAAAAAAACCCAAGAAACCGCAACACCATCGGTCAAAAATATAAACGCCACCAAAATATCAAATGATAAACAAATAAATAAGAAACCGCAGGAAGCTGCGGCCAACGAGCCAACTATCGTCGACATGATGAAATTACTCAAAGAATTCCAGACTGAAATGAAACAGAAATTCAGTCAGTTAGCAACAATGTAGAAAAATTGGAGAAAACTACCCAAAACAAGCTAAAGAAAAACAAAAATGAGTAATTCGGCTTTAAGAATTATAACATTAAACGCAAACGGACTAAATCAGAGAGTACGGAAACTACAATTATTCTTGAAAACAAACAACATAGATATAGCTCTTATATCGGAAACACATTTTTCTACAAAAAAAAACTACGTTAAAATACTGGGTTATGATGCTTACTAGACACTAGCCACGAGCTCGAGGCGGAACGGCTTTAATAATTAAATAAAATATACGCCACCAAAATATTAAATGATAAATAAATAAATACGAAACCGCAAGAAGCTGCGGCCAACCAGCCAACTATCGTCGACATGATGAAATTGCTCAAAGAATCAATCAATAGGCGAAAAGCTAGAAGAGTATGGCACGGAACCAAAAATTTTAACTTTTAACAACTTTTAATAACATTAATAATCAGTCGAATCAAATGATCAAAGAATATAAACAAAATTGCTTTCAAAAATATGTAAGTGAGTTAAGCCCAGAAGCAGACATAGATTATTTGCTATGGAAAGCAACTCGAAGATTTAAAAGACCAATTATTCGAATACCGCCAATTAAAAATGACCGACCTAACATATTTCCACCTAATGATGTAGAATCTACAATGGATACATCTCCTATTTTTCAACCCGATGTAGATCTAAATCTAATTTCTCCATTGGAAGTTGCCACTGAAATCGATAACCTCAATTCTAAAAAGGCACCTGGCATATTTCACCTGAATTATTGAAAGAACTGCCACGAAAAGCAATCATTAAATTGACATATATATTTAATGCCTGTTTAAGACTGAAGCATGTTTTGGAATGCTTTCATGTGGCACAAACAATTATGCTCAAAAAACCTGACAAACCTGCAGAAAAAGTCGAATCTGACAGGCCTATTTCGCTGCTACCTGTAATATCAAAACTATTTGAGAAACTAATATTTAAACGTGTTAAAAAGTTTGTAATAATACCAGACTTCTATTTTGTTTTTCGAAATCACCACTCAACAACTGATCAAGTGCACAGAGTAACTGCGGCTACTGAAAAAGCGTTTGAGACAAAGAAATTACCTGCCTGCAATACCTGCAATATTCCCGAAGGCCTCAAAAGCTTTTGATCGGTTTTGGCATTTGGGATTAATCTGTAAGATGAGCAAACTGTTACCGTGTAACTATTGTCAATTGTTGGAGTCATATCTTTTCGGAAGAAAATTTACGAAATGGTGTTCTCGACATTTAAAACTATTTCGGCTGGAGTTCCACAAGGCAGCGTCTCCTAAGACGTCCTAACCTCTCCTGTATCTGATCTACACTCCTGACATCTCAACAACAAAAGAAAAACTACCTTTGCTGTCAACGCAATTATTATGGGCAAACGACATATCTCTGCCTAAGACAGTAAAAAGAGTACAAATTCCAGTCAACAAAATCTACGAAAGGACGAAAGATCAGAAAATTCAACTCAATAACTCCAAATCTGTTCATGTTAATTTTGCTTTACGGCGAAATAATAAAAACTTAATTATATCACTCAATGGATGCCTGATTCCTTAAGCAAAATCAGCTAAATACCTCGGCATCCATCTTGACGGTAGACTAAATTAGAAACATCATGTTAGACAAAAAGCAAAACACATTAGAAACAAAATAAAATAACTATACTGGTTAGTCGGAGGATACTTTGAACTTGATCTAAAATCAAACAGAATGATTTATCAGACAATCATAAAGCCAATTTGGACCTATGGGGAGCAAATATGGGGCTGCATTAAAAATTCTAATCTACTAGTCATCCAACCCTGTCAAAACAAAATTCTTCGATTAATTACCAATGTCTATCGCTACGTAAACAACAAAGAACTGCACTATGACCTGGAAATGAAATGGATTTGCGAAATTATCCCAGAGTTCAATCAGTACAATCAGTATCAAACCATACGAACTTATATAAAGTGTATACTTTTAGAGTAAACTATAGCTTAGGTTATTATAATTTTATAATTAAGAAATACATATTCATGATCTTCAAAACATTAGTGATATGAAACATAAGAGCATAAGAAAGCATATGAAACATAAGCCGGCAAGTGTCGTTTTGACGCTTTGCTTATTTTTGAAAATTTGAAATAGCTGCTTACTGTCTTAACAAATTACATCTCTAATAAAGAACTTCGAACAACTTCGGCTCCTACGAGTAAAATGCGTTAAAGAGGTAAGTATTGATAATATTTAGTATTAAATTACAATCTGGACTGGGCCTAAAGTTTAACGTGGGCTCCGAACCACAGTCCTCAGCATTAAGCCTACCGACTGGCGAGTGACCAACTTTAGAAATCACCCCATAATTGAATTCCGTATGCAATTTATTATGTACTGATAATTGTGATTTTCTTCCAATTAGCCAATACATTTTCCTATATTTCAATTCCAGTTCCTTTCTTTTCTTCTTCATATGTTCCCTCCAGCGAAGTTTTGCATCAAGATTCATTGCGAGATATTTAGCGTTGTTGCTATATGGAATGATAGTATTATTTATTGTTATTGGTTCTTGTACAGTCTGATTGTAGGTAAACTGCTCATGCACAGATTTACTTTCATTAATTTTTATTTTTCAAGCTTGTGTCCAATTATTTATATTGTCACTTGCCTGTTGTAATTTTCGTATGGCTTCTTCACTATTATCTCCGACAGCTATAATAGCAGTATCATCAGCAAATATAGCCATCGTAATATTCTCCATTTGTGGTATATCACAAGTGTAGAGCAGATAAAGCATTGGCCCCATTATACTTCCTTGTGATACACCTGCTTTAGCTTCTTTTATTGTAGAGTAAGCTTCTTCTTGTTTAACTCTAAACATTCTGGCTGTAATGTACGATTTTAGCAGTTCGGTGTGTTGTTTTACTAGCATAAGAATATAGCTGAGCATATTTTTTACTTTCGTAGAATTATTCAATAACATCAGTTATTCTGTGAATCTGGTCAATTGTTGAAAGCTTATTAATAAACCCAAACTGATTTGTTGGTATTAGATTTTTTCTCTTTATTATCGGTTTTATTCTTCTCAACACGAATTTTTCAAAATCCTTAGATATTACTGGCAGCAGTGATATTGTTCTATAGGCTTTTATTTCGTTTGGTGACTTTCCAGGACCTGGAACATGTTTTAATCTAAATGCTGTATTAATCAAGTTTTATAATTCCCTTTCTTGGAATTGACAGAGATAATAACATTAATATAAACTAGAGCGGCAAAAGTGACAACTCAACACTCACTTGTGTGTAGTATAGTTTCCACCAAATTCAAGGTACACATGTGGGAGGTTCCGTTATGATTTGGGCGACAATATTGTGTTATTGCCCAATCACTGGCCGGATTATGCGAATGAATATCTAGCATCCTCAGTGAAGTTCTTACATCATTCTGTTATAAATTATTCCACAAAGAATTGCAGCTGTTTTAAAAGCAAATGGTAGCCCAACAACTAATGAATAATTATGGTGTATTGTCAGTTGTCTATACTATTTTTTCCATACCAAAATTCACCGTTAAATTAAAACACGGTTTTTGAAATTCTAAAATGAAATTAAACCTTAACTTAGTTATATTTTTAAAAAGTGTATGGTACTCTGTGAACTTATTGAACATAATAGTATTGCTATATATATTATATAGATAGCAGGCCTGGAATGTGGTATCGGCGGTACCAAAATATGGTGGTAATGCGAGATCTCAAAGTGGTGCCCTTCTCTTAAGTGTTTGGCTCAATTTTGATAATTATTTGACTTTAAAAAGACATCAGAAATATTATATTAGCACCAGCAGGCTAAGCTATACGTTAAATTATGTGGTAAACTATTCAATACACCGAAATATGATTTACGAACAAAGACCAAAACGTTATAGCCGGTATTAAAATCCACAGGATTGAGATTTGAACTTGAGGTCAAAATTAGTAAACGATTGATAAAAATGTTTCTGAATAAATAAACTGTTGAATTTTATTAATCTTATGTTCAAGTTTGAAACAAATAAGTAAATTACAAAGTTGTTAGTTGATAACATTACATTTTAAATACCATAATAACATAATATTTTTAAATTTAGTTTTATAAATGTGGTAGGTAGGGTAGATAATTCTTTATTTATAACAATAATATTTATCTTTTTTAGTTATTTTCAATTTTAATTTAATTGAGCACTAATCGATGCACAGTATTCTTGGTTAACCTGTCTCCAGCTAACACAAATTGATTTGATGGTATTCCCCAACGTGAGTATGCAACATATAGTTGCCATTGACATGGATTTTGAATCGAATCTCAATTTCCACCAAGAAACGATAGTAAAGGTTCCGGCGCAATCGTTAGAGATGACAGCACAACTTTTCCATGTATTGTATCGCCGATACTCGAACCCACAACCTCCGCATGTGAGGCAAACACTCTAATCACTACACCATAGAAGCAGCTGCCTGCAATATTTCTACGGCTTCTCATATGATATGGTTAGAGTTTAGAACGCAAACTGATCGGCTTTTGCACGGAACGACTTCCGGATTTCCGTCATATTAGTTCAAAAAAAACATTATACACAAATATCTGATTATTTTAGATACAAAAATATGTGAAAACTTTGTACGTGCCTTTGAAATTTGGGGTTTTCCCTGGATTTCCCCGGATTCCGCCTGACTTGGTTCCAATGGAACCACCTCGGAAGTGTACTCTTTCGAATAAAAAAAGAATTTCGAAAATCGGTCCACAATTGACGGAGAAATCGGCATTAAAAAAATTTAAAAAATATGTATAGTTGAATATAGAACCTCCTCCTTTTTGAAATCGGTTAAAAATTTAATTAATAAAATGATAAGCAAGCAAATAATAATTACACGTATTTAATTTAAGGGCACTAACTAACAATAAAGCACTAAAAATTGGAAAAGCAATAATAATCTCACTGTATTTAATAGTTCATTGTAATTCAAGAATTTAACGTATACCTTAGCCACAGCAACGAGCAGCCTGGTCTGCTAATGTAAAAAAATTTTGACGCGTGTGACGTGACATAAATTGTAGCATAAATGAAACGCTTAGACTCCAGGAATGTTTAAATGTGTGTATTGATTTGTTTGTTTGTTCGAATACTCACTACTAATTTTGTTATCACTATCAATTTGCACGGGAACAGAAAACACTAATGGAATAAAACTTGTTTATTTCCATTTTAGACTACATGTGGACGACGGGAGAATAGACAGGAAAAAAAAGGCGTCGTTGTGTTGGTCCTTTATACCCGGAAACCGCATGGTACCGATCCTCTAGATCTCAACCTTTGAATCCATCGTAGATGTATTTGTGGCGACCTAAAGGGTTGTAGCGGTCAATCTCTTGGATACTTATTCAATCCAGCCAATAAATTACCTTACACCGCCATCTGTTAGAATCATATGGAACTCATAGATAATTATGACTTTTTGTCATATAGTAAACAAATTATTTGTACAAGAAATAATATTGCGACTATAAATTGAGATACAAACTATCCTCAAATTGCATCAAGCTGCACACAGTGTGCAAAATTTGATTCAAATCGGTTCAGTGGTTTTGGAGCTCATCGCTGACAAACAACGTGAAATGAATTTTTTATATATAAGGATATATCGATATATGTTAATCAAGATATTTTAATATTTTCCAAAAAGAGTACTACAAAATCTATTTTCCCATCTTTCTCGCAACATAATAATACTTGTATAAAAATTGCCGCACTTTTTCTGATAAGTGAACTGATCTCAAATAGTAATCAGAAAGCGTTATATCTAGTGAGTATACTGGATAGGATTGAACTTGCCACTTTCCACGAGTTGTCAGGGTCTCAAAAACAGTTTCCTTTACTCAAATTAGACAAACCCCTAACTTTTTCCACGTAAAATTATCGTACTACGTCCACTTTTCATTCACAGAACACAATGAAAGAAAGCGATGAAACATTCATGTGTTTAATTCATTTTACTCCTTTTGAATCTTTCCCATATAATGTAAACGTCTATAATTAGATGATCCATCAACTGCTAAGCTCTTCGGGGGTGTAAAAATGTATTCATTGACGCAAAAATTACCACTTTTAAGATAATGAATGAATTTTAGTTACTGGACAATCTCTAGTTCTGACAGATTTGATAAACAAAAATAATTACTTTGTCCCAAAGCCAAAAAATTACTCATCTACTTTTACTTCTAAAAACATCTACTTACATGATATGGTTTGAGAGATTTGTATTCTTTGAATGTAAGCTCTCGATCTAACAAGAATTCCACTGGTTGAAGGTTGCTCGGTATATCAACGTTGGACACCATTGGCATGAATGTCTGAAAAATAAAATTACAAAATTTCAAATAACCCTTAAGTACCACTGTTATTGTTCTATATCTTAATGATATAATTATTAGGTGCGTTATTATTAGGTAACGTATTGAATTATGCAAAAAGTTAATTAAACTGATCCGAGGATAAAAGTAATAGGCATGATAACTATAATATTAAGACTTATTCTAAAAAAAGACTTATTTTTAAACAGATGCAAATAATTTAAAAATTCGCCATATTAACACCGCATTCCCGTTTCCCAACGTTTTAACAGGCTTCGATTTTATTTAGATTATTAATCTTATATTTCGCAGTTAAAAAGTGGGTTTTGTGCTACCCACGAGAAAAGAAGATAAACGAAAAAAACTGAACTAGGATTTATGAAGGCAAACAATCCGAATTTGATGATGAATCAAAATGTAACCGAAACAATATATTTAGAAAGAATATTATAACTTTTATAGAATCAAAGTGAATGAGTATTCCAAACGCATTAGCCATGAAACTTGGTAGAATATTTAAGAAAATTGAGTAAAAATACCATATAGTATAACACTTGACAAGAAAATTAACAAATGCAGCTGCTAACTATAAAGAATACCCAATAACAGCACAGTCGTCAGTAGGGAACTAACAGGTCAATTGAAAAGTCCCCGGCCTACCATAGTAAAACACATTTTTTGGCAAAATTAGTTTTTTTATTCAACATAATTCCCTTCAAGGGTGATACACTGATTATAGCGACCCTCTAACTTTTTGATACCATTTTTATAGTACGATTTGTCCTTTGCTTCAAAATAGGCCTCAGTTTCGGCGATCACCTCTTTATTCGACGAAAATTTCTTCCCAGCAGCATTCTTTTGAAATCTGAGAACAGGAAATAGTCTCTGGGGGCCAGATCTGGAGAACTCGGTGGATGAGGAAGCAATTCATGGATTTTTGCCATCGTTTTCACTGACTTGTGATACGGCGCATTGTCTTGGTGAAGCAGCACTTTCTTTTTCTTCAAATGCGGCCGTTTTTCGGCGATTTCGTCCTTCAAACAGTCCAATAACGCTATGTAATAGTCGCTGTTGATGGTTTTTCAAGGTAGTCAATGAAAATTATTCCATGCGTATCCCAAAATACAGACGCCATAAACTTGCCAGTCGACTGTTGCGTTTTCCCACGCTTTGGAGCAGATTCATCGTATGCAGTACACTCCGATAACTGTCGGTTGGACTTCGGAGTGAAACGATGGAGCCATGTTTCATCCATTGTCACATACCGATGCAAAAACTCGGGTTTTACGCTTGATCATCTTCAAACACTGCTCCGAGTTATCAACTCGTCATTGTTTTTGATCAAGTGAGCTCCCACTTCAAGTCGTCAAGTCGTCATCCACTTTGCACAGAGCTTCATCATACCCAAATATTCGTTAATGATATGATGTACACGCTCAGTTGATATCTTTAAAGTGTCTGCTATTTCATTCAGTTTCAATTTACGGTCATTCAAAATCATTTTGTGGATTTTCTAAATGTTTTCGTCGGTAACAACCTCTTTTGGGCGTCCACTGCGTTCACCGTCTTCGGTGCTCATTTCACTGCGTCTAAACTTAGCATACCAACCCTTAATGGTTGATTTTCCTGGGGAGGTATCCGGAAACTCGGCATCAAGCCAAGGTTTGTTTCAACTGTATTTCTTCCCTTCAAGAAGCAATATTTTATCAATACGCGAAATTCCTTTTTATCCATTTTTTTCACGATAACAAAAGTTGCTTCACTCAAAATGCTATAGTTCACAAACTAATGATCCGACAGCTGCCAAATTTATACACGCATCTTTTGAGGGCTATGGATAACTAAAAAACATATGGATTTAATTCTAGTAGCGCCATCTATGTGTCAAGCCGGGGACTTTTCAATTGACCTGTTATAAGAAGAGCATTATAGAAATCAAATGCCCCGTATTTGCCAAACAAATTTATATCAAAAATTTTATGATTATAATTGTAAGATACAGATGTTTAAATACAAAGGTTTGAATTATAAACATTTGATGATTATCTTAAATTTTTAGCCGTTTTGTAGAACGAACAAGTGTATTCGGTATTATATCAAATCACCTTGTAACATACGGGTAAATAAAATAGACAAAGTGTAATTTTGAAATATATTTTAATAATAGCATTGAAACTTATAACCATATGCAACTGCAATACTTTATTTAAACTAAAGCATATATTAGATATCAAGTTCTCCTACTTCACTTGACTGCAGTGACATTTGGGTTCTTATATGGCCTATACGTCAGTATTGTTTGAAATATTTTGTTTGCTTCTTCTGTTTGCCATAGCGCATACGTATCAAGCTGTAAACAGTTTGTACAAAACTTTCTTAAATTGGCTTTTTATAATCTAACCCTGAAGAGATTTCATTGACACTTGTTGAAGGCTTGAATTTAAATAATTTTTTCTTCGTATTTTCAGAATATATGGTCGTTCAGTAGTGAACAGCAATGAATGTTCACCGAGTTCAGTTAGAGGCCCATTTTATTCTGTCTGATTGGCATTCGAATCTTGTACGAATATTTCGAATTCATGCACACTTGTACGACTAAACCCATCACATTATATTAAACATAATTTCCACATTATTTGACTGAAAAAAGAACACAATTATTATTATTCATAAACACAACAAATAAAACAAATGAGGTTTAACGTTAAATGTTATCGATAGTGTTACCTCGATTTTATGCTATTAAACTTTAGACAAAACTTTTTTTTTAAACATAAGGTAGTTAAAATAGTAAATACTTACATTAAAATGGTCTTATTGCTGTGAATGAATTACTGATGTTCAAACTATACCGGCTGACTGGTTCACGCATTGTAAAATTTAACCAGTTTTCTCACTTTTTCAACTTTTTTCATCCTTGGAAGGATATTACACAATTTGGAGTTTTTATCTATAGTCAATTCAAAACAGTAGTGCCAATATGTGTCTGTCTAAAGTTGTAAATTCGTTTTAAGGTCAGACATAGTATCCTCATTTTATTCTATTTAAACAGAGATAGAATGCTGTTAGAGAAGTTCGATCATGCAACCGAAAGAGCCTGCAAAGCTCTCCGTTTGTCAAACATCTGCAAAATTCTTCAAAATATTATAATTAAAGGTTATAAACCGGCAAACGTTGTTTTAACGCATTGCCTTAATAAATTGCAAATCGTCGGGGTTTTTATCGAAAATATGTTTTTGCACGTTACAGCTGCACTGAATATTAGTACGGGCACCGTCACTAAAATATCTCAAAAAATAAAAACAATATAATCTTAAATTCACCAAAAAGAAACCGTGTTTATGTGAAACAGATGATGAATCAAGCTCAGCTTGTTGTTAGCTGTATCAGAGATCAAATACACGAAATGTTAAAACCAGTAAGTAGTTTTTTCAATCGAAACCTAATTTAATACAATTATTTCAGAAAAAACTGTTAGTCTGGAAAGTATCCATAAAAAGCCAAACGATATAGAGCTATTTGAGGAATGCAGAACATCTCTTCATACACTGTTGGGTAATATAGGATTTAAGTGATGTCAAGATAACCCACGAAGGGGTTTAATGGAACTTTCAGAGATTGCTTTTAAAAGAATACAATTTTTAAATACATAAAACAAAATCAAGGAAGAATTATTATATCAATTTATATATTTAAATGAAACATAAATAGTTCAGAATGATACATTGGGTCCCTCATGGCAAGATGATAATAAATATAGTGCAAAGACAACAAAAAGGTAAAGACAATGGAAAAAGGTAAACGTTGGAATAACTATCGATTAGGTTTTGTTAGTCATAACATTTATTAATAATTCATTGCAGACATAGTTCTTCATGCTAGAAACAGGAATGCTTTTATTCCTGGTGCAGAATTGGTGTTGTCCTCTAAGTCCAAGGGTAACTACCATGGAGAAATGAGGCATAACTTGTTGTTGGTACATTTTTGGTTACTGAATGTTATAGCTACTTAGTATTCCTCCCTATCAATACATATTTTGATCTAATTGAGTTGATATGGAGTATTGCAATAGACATTTAGGTCGAGAAGGATATTCAATCCAGAACTGTATGAATTTATGGAAAGAGGCATTGTCGAAAATAACACCTTCAGGTTGTGTGAGCTCGATCAGACACATTGACGAAGAAATTGACAAATAGTAGAATATTGAGCAAAATTTCGATAGATGATGGAAATAAACAGCTTAGTTATTAACGTGATTAGTATTTTTGAAAATGACAGTGATTGAATAAAATTTAATGAATGTTGGTTTATGATTCAATGCTGACAATTACCAAGACAGGGTGATGAAAAAGGAAACAACTACTAAAGGTCACTATACAATTAATATACTGTAATTGTAGAAAATTGTATTACAGAGTGTGAAAGCTTTATGAGCATGTACGTTATTGTTCAGAATATACATGAACATTTGGTTAACATGTACGAGGAAAGAAATAATACTGTTTTGCAGATAGGGCAAATGCAGTAAGAAGAAGGCAGTGATTAAATGTAGTTTTATCAAGAAAGATATATACAGGTAGTAACAGAACAAACTAAAGAGAAATATAGTAATATCATAATGACTTTACAAGGATATATTGTATCGAAAGAAACAAGAACAAAGCGTAAAACATAAATATGCTGTCTAATGAGAGTAAAATACATTACTCAGATATACAATTGTTAATTAGGTGGATTAGGACTTCGGGGGATACCACTACATAAAAAAACGCCTCTAGAACCCTACCTATACTAGTGTGGAAAAAATTTAATTGTATATATAATAAAACAACTCTAACCTATAAATTATTATGTCTGTATAATTAATTGTAGTTTTAAGTTATTCGATAATATATGTATTACATAACATTTTTGTTTTATTATTTTATTTATATTAAAATTTTGTTATATGTCAGAGCCAAAATGTACTAAAACTCAGAGTTGCTGCGGCAATATTGTGACGTTTGGACAAGTCACCCGTGTCACTACTATTTTGAATAGACTATATCTATATTTACATTAGGAAATTTCACAGCATCGATACATATTAGAAAGTGTGAATAGAACAAAAAATTATTAAAATAATGTAAATACAAGATCTTTAAAATGTTTTTCAAAAGTAGTCATGTCTATTTACACATTGAACTGCAAGAAAAGATATGCAAAATAGCATATCTTTTCTTGTAATTTTGTTGAAAAATAGAATCAAGAGCCATTGACATGTAGAAAAGCATATTGTTTTTATAAATCAAGTGATACTCAGTTCAGTCTCGAAGTGAAAAGTCCAACAATGAGGAGTAAACAGAAATAATAGAAGGTCATAATGAAAAATGATTATTTTAAAATTGTTCTTTATTTTATCCATACATAAAAGCACTAGCTATAATAATTAATCAAGAGGACTTACCAGAGCTGGCCAAACGGCTGTTCCGGGATTGAAAGGATCCCTGCGATCAGCCCACACAAGAGCCTGTTCTACCAGGAAAAGGTGGAAAAGATTGTCCCTGTAAATGTTTATCCATTCACGACGTTGCCACTCGACGTCGTCATATTCCACCAGAACCTGCAAATAAATAAATCAGTTAGCAGAAGTTTATGTTAATTGCAATATATCTCGAAATATGTTAACTAGTAAGATAATGTTCACCAGGTGTCAATGCATTCTCAAAAAGTTCATTTTTAGTGTGGGTTTTAGATGTTTTCGAAATTATGGCATATATGTTATATAGGGCAATTAACACTTGCCGGGTTGTTTCGAAAAAAAGTGCATTAATGACTATAACCACCAAATAAAGTTAAATATTATCGACTAATGTCACTACAACCAGTAACATCCAAAGTATTTGAAAAGTCTCATTAAAACATTAAAACCAATTATATATACAAAAAATCTAATACACATCAGATTGATTTTATATGAACAAACATTAAACAATTAACCATCAACACAGAACCACAGAACCAGTTATCTGATATAATTCACTAAATAATTTTCAGAACGCTGGTGCAAGTCAATAAGTAGTTTTTGAAGATGTCAGTGATTTACGAAACGGATATCCATTAGTTACTGGGTATTCTTTTTTTTAAGTAAAAGTGAACTTTTTATTAATTACTTATGTTATACAACAGTATAAAATACAATACTATATCTTAATTATCTTATCTTATCGATCTTATTTTATAAACTGAACTTGACTAATAACTAGCCGTGAATATAAACTTATCGTGAATGCCTTGAATCGTGAATATCGTGCGAACATTTTTTTCTTTTTCCAGGATGACCAAAGGTTCGGAATAGAAATATTTTGCGGGTGACAGAAACCCTGAGTTATGACTGGGATTGTGGTATTTGGTTTAACTACCGGGGTTTCTGGATGAGTATGGATTTGATCAGAATGCTTTCGTGTTCTAAGACGCCAAGGGAGAACCCACATTCACGTTCCTCACACACCATGGGGCATTGAGTAACGTGCGGGCATTTTTGGACTGGAACACTTGGAGTAATGCAAGTTGTCTCTCAGAGACGTAACTTATACCACACCTGTGCTCCGTAGGGGCAGACTAGACGGACTAGCATTTTATACAAAGTCGCTTTTGGAGGATTGAGAATTTGCTTTTTATGTGAAGGAGTTGGAATAGTAGGCTGTACACGTCATTGCATTTTCAAATAGCGTGCTGGATTTGAGCTGACCATTGAAACCTACGGTCGAATTGGAGACTGAGGTACGATATCTTCTGGAGCCAGGGGGTAGGAACTTTTTCAATTTGGAGGCGATATGCACGGAACTCCTTCTTGCAATGGAACAGAATAGCTTGAGTTATGCTCGGGTTAATCTGCAGCCGCCAGAATTTGTAACACGCAATCGCTTAGTTGAGTTGGACATGAAGTCTGTCGCGGATGGCGACGGGTCTGTAACCGGTGGTGAAGGAAGCTGTATCATCTGCATAAAATGGTGAGTGTGATTGTTTATTAAGTGAGAAATCAGCCATGTAAAGGTTGAGCAGAGCTAGTGAAGCACCTTGCGAGACTCGAACGGATATTTGTTGTAGAGAGTAGACTTCATTGCCGATCTTTAGTTGAAAGGATCTAGCTTCCAAGTATAAGTTGATCAGGGAAATTAGGTCATTCGAGAGACCTAGTTGGTTCGTTTTAAATATTAGACCGTTGTGCCGTACTTGATCGAAAACTCTGAATACATCTTGTATATGTGCCTGATGGATGATGGCTGCGACGCGAGCAGCTTGGTGCAGGCTTGAGTGTTTGGCACGGAAACCGAATTGTTCGTCAGGGATTATGTGGTACCCGTCAGTGAAACTATTTAGAGCGTGTAATATCGCTTTTTCGGAAAGTTTGGAAAGTGAACTAATCCGACTGATGGGCCTATAGTTAGAAGGATTTGACTTCGCTTTCTTCTTGGGGATAACAGCGACAAGCGCATATTTCCATTTTTTTGGGAAATGATTTAATCTCAGGATGAAGTCATCTACAATCAAACTGTTCATATGTTATATCAATAAGTATGAATAATACTATTATCCCATATAGTAACTTATCTAATAGTAATTGCTATCCCATAACTAATAGCAATGTACCTTGGGATTAATCTTCGATGTCGATGTATAATTTCGTTGTAAAAAGCATCTCCAATAAAAAACAAAAATGTATTGGTTATTCGGAAAAGAATCTAAATTTTCCGGGCATTATAATTTGCTGCTATATAAACAAATACTAAAACCTGTATGGACCTATATGAGACTGAGAAATAATGTTAACAAGTATTTCAGAATAAACTGCTAGGCTTACTAATAGGAATACTTCTTATTAGGGTTGTACACAGATATTATAGGTGCAAACCAACCGGATTCCAACTGTCATAAAGGAAATTAAGAAATTCGCAACAAGACGTGAGGACTCCACTCCCATCTTTACACCGAAGTACTGCAACTCTTGTATAACACTAAACTAAGACGCAGAATAAAGAGAACCAAACCGTGTGACCTGGTGTAGTGACGAATACTAAATGTAAAAGAAAACGCGCAATTAATACCATTGAAAAGTGCTATTAACTTTTATTTTATTAGAAACTTGTAAGAGCCAATGGGTCTTCCAAGATAAGTACCTAGTTTTAAGTCACTGTTGATACAAAAGATAAGTTAGTTGACAACGACAGTAATAAAATATTAACTTAAAAAACATTATGTCTCTAAGAAGAGTGATGTTTCTAGTGATTGGAGCGTCAGTATTGTCTGTACAATGATTCCAACAAATCGCCAATCATTTCTGTTAAAATAAAATAGTGTTGAAGTAAAATAAAACTTGTTATTTTGAACATTTTATATTTTATAACTGGCGCAGTCGGTACTGACTGTTACATAATACTGTTATCTTCTGAATTCATTCACAAGCACATATTTCATAGACAAAAACTACTTGGTGTTAAAATATATCAAAAATATGGGCTCATCGGGCGCAAATGCTGGTTATCATTAGATAACAAGATACTGCTGTTCGAATCAGTACTTAGTCTTATTTCATATACTATCCAACTATGGGGTATTGATAGCAAGTCTAATTTAGCCATTCACCGGCACCAAAATAAAGTGATACCATTGTCGATACTCTATATTATGTCTCTAATGATATGATATCCCTTTAGAACTCGTAAGGTCTTTAAAATTCAAAGTGTTTCATCCCAATATGCTTGCTAATTAGTTAAATTGCAACACGATAATGAAGTGTGTAGATTAAAAGTCTTAATGCCAACCAATCTGAACCTATATAAACTTATAGTTTTATTACCCAGTGAACAAATTGTTGAACCATTAACGGTAATAATTCAAAAAATCTTGTAAAAGCAAGTTTTATTTATATATATTTTCTCCATATCTTTTTTTAAAAAACGTAAAGAGGTGTGACGTTCAAGGAAATGATAAATCATTCCTAATATTTATGGTACTTGAAAACTGAACTAACTAGCCGGCCTTTTGCAGCTTTTTGTAATTGCAGGATTTATCGCCTTTGCGGATATACAGCAACAGAAATAATTATTATGCATAACGTATTAACTTCATAAGAGTTCATTTGTGAAAATGCTACGCTCAGATATATTTCCTCTTTTTATTCTGTTGATTCTACGTGTCCTGTGCTGGCCAACCTAAGTTGCAACAAATCATAGTGAGTATGTTCACAGATTATACCAGGTTTCTCCGTTTAATTTCATTCTATTCTATTTATTCAATTTGTTGTTTTCTATCTCTTTACTTATTTATCTACCTATTTATCCTTTTAACTTTATATATTTTTTAATTTATTCGTATCTTTCCCATAATTCTTAAATTACTGGAATTTGTTTTTGTTGAAACTATAAAGTATAAAGTATAACTATTTGATAAGTCAAAATTGATAGTGGCCAAATGGGTATTATTTTTAAAGTAGTTCCTGTCGGCTCTTGGTGGCAGTCCACCTAGCATATTTGCCTTTAGCATTTTTCCTTTAAGTGCATTGCACACTCATCATAGTCGGCGTTAGCAGAAATGAGTGCCCAACAGCAAGAGTGTTGCTTATTTATTTATTTGAGATTTTAACTTTGCCCTAGTGAGGCCTACTAACTCTATTGGCAGGATCTCAAGTGTCTGGTTCCTTTGATCTCATTGCACGTCCATTATTGTTAGTATTAGGATAGAAGTTCGTATGTCGCGCGTTACATTCCCTTCGTACCGTTAAATGTTACATTACGTCTTCGTCCTAGCATGTTTATCATTGCTATCAATTATCGCTATTATCCATTAACTGTTATGATTGTCCTTCATTGTTATTAATTACTATGGACTAAGATTGTTGCTAGCCGTTATAATTATTCCGCCATTGCTATTGACTATCACTGTCGTTGTCTGCTATTATCAACATCATACTCCATTACTACCATTACCAGTCGGTACCATTATTTATCGATATTAAGACGTTAAATTACTTTGTTTAAATATTTAATATAACTTTACGCTCTGGGTTTAAAAAAAGAGCCCTACATTCTTTGTATTTATAGATATAGATATTATTACTACTGAAGTGTACCCATTTACTTTTACGACTGTCCAAATAAAACAAAGAAAAACAATCAACCAATCAAATCAAAAGAAATATTATCCTGTCGTGATCGTAAACAAGATCCCGTCTACGGTCAAATAAAATGCTTCCTTCCGAGCGTCACGTCTATGAACTGTTCGCATTCCGAATCGAAAAAATGCCCGCCTCATCCTAACTGTATACGGACGCCGAACGTAAACTTTTACTGGTCTGCACAAGCCAAGGCGGTCATTATCGTCGACATGCGGGCAGGCCATTAAAAATGAACAGGCAGCAGAAGAGAAAAACCCATCAATAATGGCCAGAGAACAAATTACAGGGTAAGCCGCATAAGGAAGACACGAACGGTAGGAGAGAGAGAGAGAGAGAGAGCGACGACAAACCAGCAGCGGTAAAAAAAAACAAAAACAAGCAGCGATAGGCGACCGGATTGCTAGCTGAGAATCGCGCCATCTGACGGTGATTAGATCAGGCGGATATCGTATGGAATAATGTAACATTAAATAGAATAGCATATTTGTGATTTTTTTCAATAATTAGAAAAAACAAAACACACTGATGATCACCCATACTTTGTTGTTAAGTACTTTTCACAATAAGTTTTATTTCAGTGCTGTCCTTAAATGTAAATTTATTTTCACTAAAAAGAACATAATTTTTTAACTCTTACGGTGCGAAATTAATGAATCGGAATCAGGATAGACTCATGAATGTGCCATCATGACTTTCTGGTTAAAATGTCGAAAAAAAAACAAAATAAAACACATATTAGCCATCTGGCTTGGTAGAAACAGTTTAACGGGCTTTTTTGAAATTGACCTTATTATTTAACATTATTTAATGTTAACTATATGCTCGATATTTATTTTTGCAACGATGCAACAAACCCAACATAACTTATGTTACAACGTCATAATTTGACCCCTCATCGTCCGGTAACCTTAGTTACCGACACAAAACTATAAGTTGAGCACCAACTTAATCTCTAAGAAAGAACCTAGAACAGGGACAAGGTAATGGGCTCTTACTAGTAAAATGGGTTAGAGAGGTAAGTATCACTACATAGTATAAAACAAAGTCGCCTTTTCTGTCCCTATATCCCTATGTGCGCTTAAATCTTTAAAACTACGCAACGGATTTTGATGCGGTTTTTTTCAATAGATAGAGTGATTCAAGAGGAAGGTTTATATGTATAATACATGCATAATATACTAAGGCAACATTGCTAATTTTAGAGGTTTCTAACGTGATGTCGTAAATTAACCTATTTTTTAGGCTTATTTAGCAATTAGCAAAAACGCTGCCTAACCCTACGAGTTAGATCAAATTAATGTACTACAGTATTGTACACCATAAAAAGGTCTACAAAAAAGTCCGCGATGGTATATGTTTATCTTTTAGGGATAACCCACATTAACCATTTTTATTGTTTACTTTTTACGTGAGAAAATGGCTTATTTACGAAGCTATTTTAAGCAATACGGCATTAATCCTTATCGAATTAAGTACCTTAAATACAGTGTGCAATTAATATAGATCAATATGGTTCCTTACAGCAGTTCCTTTAGCATGTAAATTAAACAAATTTTCGGAGATATTACAAATTTAAAATTTGCGTTTAAAAATGTGTAATGTAATAAAAATTGTATGAATTTAGATATTCCAAAGATAGCAGGAAATCTTCATAGTAAGTATAGGGGAAGAGGAATTGTTTTACTCCAAATTTAATGCGTGCAGGCCAAGGGCAGTAATGAATGAACCAAAAATACTGGATCGATTTTAATCATGTTTTCATTGAGTGACATAGGCATATATATTTTATGCCCGTGCAAAGTCGGAGCGGGCCGCTATGTTTTTATATACAACGTTCATATTTTTTCTGTAGTGTATTTAATTTAGTATCAGCATTGCACCCGTGCGAAGCCGGGGCGGGTCGCTAGTTGATAATATTTAGTATTAAATTCTTGGGGTTTTATTGGACATATATTTTTTTATATATATTTTAAAGTCTCCTTTTACCAACTATGGATTTATCTGGACTGAGCCTAAAGTTTAACGTGGGCTCCGAACCCACCACGGTGGTTCTCAGCATTAAGCCTACCGACTGACGAGTGACCAACTTTAGAAATCATCCCGGAAGACATCCGCCCTTACCCAGCCTGGTTACTGGCGTGACTGGGATCATTTCTGGGATCAATCCTTGTCGGATTTTACACTGTTACCTAGAACATTCACAAATTTTAAACAATCACAAACATAAATTTACGACCATGCCCCAGCAGGATTCGAACCCGCGGCTATTGCAACAGTAGGGGGACCGTCCATCGCCTTTACCACTGCGCCACCAAGCCGGCAAATGTATTTTTACAAAACAGTAAATACATTAGAATATTACAGAATCGTTTTTCAATATTAATCATCATCATACAAAGTAATATAACAAGATGGTCAATTAATTTTAACAGATTTTGAAGTAAATGGGTTCATTTATGTCAATAACATCCGAATATAACGTTCTACGTAACATAAATTTTATAAAAGTTCTGCCAACAAGCTAAAACTAATTCAATAAAAACGGGTGGGTGTTAATGTTGATGTTCAAGATTTCGATACAGTTAATAAAGAATTTCCTGATCACTCGAAATCATCATGACAAATCCCCATCAAAAAAAAGTTGTAAATCATGCGTTTGTTTGTGGAGCACAAAATACATGAAAAAATGAAATATTAAAAGTTTCCATAGGATACATCAAATATATTGCTTTTTTTCAATAAATGCCATGTAGTTTGAATAACACACAAAAGCAACATAGAGAATTAATCAAGGAACGTAGAGGATCAAATAAAAAACAATTAGTTTTCCAAGACAAATAAATACAATAAATCCCCATTATATTGACCCGCCACTGCGTTCTAAATTCGGGAATTGTCCGCCAGAGCGCAGCACCACACTATAACAAGCAGTCAAAATGGCCGCCGATCGCTCCGCCCCCAACACCAACTCCGCCCAATTGCTCGCCACGTGAAAGATGCCAGAAACAATCAGTCATTTTTGAACGAGTCGTTGCTATAGAGATCCTGTGGCAGACGCCATGTTTTCAATAGTGCCTGGCCTTTCAAGTCGACCGGTGACAGATAACGACATAGAAAATACCGCTGCATGAGGATTCGAATCGAGAGAATGAGGAAAAAAGGGTAAACGACCAGACTTTGGTTTGGTTTTTTCTTGCTGGTGACGGTGTGCGCGCGTGCCAGTGGTGCGATTTTCAGTGTCTGTTTCAGTGAAATAGGGACGTTGTTTCAGTGAGGAAGTTCCAGAAAGAACCAATTTCAATCTCCGTGCAGGTGTACCGCTCCTTTTGGGTTTTTCTTGTAACAGAACCCGCCGAAAAACAAAAATCCTTCACGGCATTACTGGTATGAAAATGACGTATGTTCGGTTGCCTAATGCCACGTAACGTTTTCTTGATAATTTTAGTTATACGACACATACCATTTATAATAAATAATCTACAAAAATTGTTTCATGGAAACTCTGATCAAAATATTACAATAGGTAGAAATAAATAATTATAATTTTTGTCCCAAATTTTATGATTTAAATGTTAGTTCAAAACTATCGACTAGATGGCAGCAGCTGTTATATAAAAACATTTTAATATCACTGACGCAGCCCAATATATTAGAATAATATCTTACACCTTGGTTTTATTTATTTGATTTTCTTCTGATATTTATTTTATATATGTTACAATAATTTATTTATTTACATTAATAGAAAAACACAATTAAACAGTAGATATTTCTTATATTATCTTAATTGATTTAACAATTAACGTCGTGATAATGAAGTTATAATATTGCAACAATTCTTTATTTTTTATCATAATGGTAACAAATGTGCCGTTAACCTCAAAGACGTATAATAATATTTAGATATTTTAAAATGCTACATGTTTAAAATATTGCAGTTAGTATAAGGTTTTCAATTTCATTTAGAGTAAAGTAACATAGTGAATAACAAGCAACAATTTTAAAACAAGACTAAAATAAAAACTATTGAAATGGATGAATTAATAATATAACAAAATTAGACATATGGTTATCTCATTAACATCTTATATAAGTCATGGTTCGTTTTTTTGTTAAAAGTTTTGTTCAAGCTATTATTTTTTCTCTCTAAGGCAATATTTTAAAATTATCCAAGAGTTGTCACCTTTTCGATTATCATCTGAAGAACTGCTGCTCAGTAATTATGCAAATAAACTATGAATATAGTAAAATAATCATCTCAAATACTACATATTTTTGAAAGAAAACAATATATTTAAAATTATAAAAAGATATAAAATATATGTAAATATTCATTATTTAATTTAAAAATGCCTGTACAAAATCGAAAGCCTGTTAATAATATTTTATATCATGTGTGTAATCTGTGTAATTTTTTTTTCTTATACTTTAGAGTATCACTATTACCAAATAAGGATTTATCTAAACTAGACTGACAGCTTAATGAGGGTTCATTTAAAAACATTTATTTCCTTTAGAAATAATGTATTTTTAGAAAACAGTAAATACTTTAGAATATTATGGAACCGTTTTTCAATTTTAATCGTCATATAAAGAGTACGACAAAGTAATATACCAAGATTGTCAACTAATTTTGATAGATTTTCAAGTAAATGGGGTAATAATATTTAATTAATGCTATAAAAAGATATAAAACATATATAAATATTAATTATTTAATTAAAAAATGCCAGTACAATATCAAAAACGCGTTTTAACGTAAAAGATCACATATTAAAACCTTCTTTTATAACCCTCTTACATGTTTCGGTCGATAATGCATCAGGCTGAGTAAAAATGAGGTAAATGGAGTACATCTGCACTTTCCTGCTGCGATTGGGATACCGCGTGGGAGTCCTGGAAACAACGCTTTAAGAATACAGACCGATATGGTTCCGTAACTTTGAACGGTGACGTTTCTGAACAATCCGAGCATGGTATTTAGGTCAAGTAGGCCGTTAGGAACTTACTATTTCAACCGAATAGTCGTGTAGTAGAATAGTGGTTACGAAACCATCGAGCTATCGAAGAAACAACCTTGATAGAGTTGAGAAAAAATTGATTAATATAATTGTTACTTTGAATCATTTTTTTGAAAGGATTTTTCTCATTTTAATGTCAGCTCTTCTCTTATGAACAAAATTATTTACAGAAACGTGCTCTTCAGATATTAAAAAATAAAGCAAAATCGTAAAATTTTGAATGACATTTTGTATGAATTTTTCGGGATGCGAAAACAGTCAGACATCAGGCGGACCCGGATGTGGAGAATATAATAGAATAGAAGCAATAAATAGTTATAGCCGGCTTGGTGGCACAGTGGTAAAGGCGATGGTGCTCCTACTGTTGCGATAGTCGCGGGTTCGAATCCTGCTGGAGCATGGTCGTAAATTTATGTTTGTGACTGTTTAAAATTTGTGAATGTTCTAGGCAAGAGTGTAAAATTCGACAAAGAAAATGATCCCAGTCACGCCAGTAACTTCTGTCTCCTGCGATGTCTTCTGCGATGATTTCTAAAGTTGGCCACTCGCCAGTCGGTAGGCTTAATGCTGAGGACCGTGGTTCGGAGCCCACGTTAAACTTTATCCAGTCCAGATAAACCCATAGTTGATAAAAGGAGACTTTAAAATATATATATAAAAAAATAGTTATACTTAAATTTATTAATTCTCGAAATAGTTTTTTTGAGACCCGCGTTCACACTACAAACAAACTCATTTAATAGGTGCTCGCATATGTTTTGATCTGTGATATCTATTATTGAACATACAAAGAATCACTGTAAACAACTGTTAAACAGCTTAACCTAACTACAAAATTCGATGGTTTTGATACTTTTTGTCAAAAAAATATTTTCATTTATTCTATTTAATATTACTTATAAGCTCTTCAGTTTATACAGATGTTATGTCATGGAACGCTCAAATTTTTGTTGTTTGATTTGAAAATATACCGCTAAAGCTCATCAAACAATTATATAAACTTATAGTAATGCTTACCCGGCATATCGCATTTGCCGATTTGGTTTCAACGATTTAAAAGTGATGATTTTGATGTCAACGACAAAGAATAAAAGCATGAAGACTCGAAAAAGTTCGAAGACAACGAATTGCAAGACTTGAAAATTATCGCCTTCTGATTATCACTTATTTAGGTTCATTCTACATAGTTTGGCTGATGCACGGTCTCGAAATGATGGATAAGTGCGAAAATTGATCCACATTAGATCACTACCAAACCAATATCGTTCTTTTGCCACAGCCCGACATGTTTCCAGCAAAAAAAAATAGGAGAAATTGTTAGAAAATAATGGAAAATATTTTGATTATTATATACTGTACCAACTTTTTTAATAAAAGTGTTTATTTATATATTTGATTTTAGTAAGAATATTTACTACTGCGATAAAAATAGTAAAACACTTGATATAGATAAGGTTTTCCAAATTAATTTTGTCTTATTCAAATTAATCCCCCAAGTGTAGTCCTGATAATCAACGTCGAAAACATTTTTAGCCTGAAAATATTTACGAATAAATTCAATTTTTCATCGAGAAGCAATTTTATTATTAAAAATAGTATAGTCAAGGATTTCAAATTATCTATTTGAAATATCAGGTGATGTCTAGTTGACGCTGCCAAAGCTCAAAATATAAATAGTATTCCTCTTCGTATATAGAGTACCTTCAGGTACATTAGCGTCAAGCCGTTTTGGATTTTATTAGATACGCTAGTACAATTTTAATTTATACATTAATACAAGTGCGGGATAAATAATAATATAAAATTATTTAAGCTAAAGTCAATAGTAACACTTATAACACTTCCCAGAAGTTAATATGGTTCGGTTCACTTAAACCTTCTGATTTCCTGTGCGTAATTCAGGAGTTATATTACTTCTTGCTTCCACGTTACTGTGATATTCTTCCTTCATGTGTCGAAATTTTGGATAACTTTGTAAATCTATTTGATTACCACAACAATCGTACAGTTCTTAGTTGGTTATTTAGCGATAAGCATAAGTAATTGATCGAAAAATGTTGTTTTAAAGCTCTTGATTACTAATCGGTTTGATGTCTAAATGCAACTTCATATTTGCATCTCAGAAGTTCAAATAGGCTTTATGATTGATGGGTAAATCAATCTCTTTTGATTTAATTTTAAGTCAAGTATAGGGGAGTATATTTTGAATAACCAGTGCAGGTTTAAGTCTGATCTGCTGATTTTTTTGTCTAATATGATATTTCCCATTTAGTCTACCATCGAGATGAATACTGAAGTATTTCGCTGATTCTGCTCGAGGAATTGGACATCTCTCAAATAACATAATTATTGACTGTCTTTTTCTCACAATATAACATTAATGTGATGACAAATTTCAAGCTATTAAGCAGTATTTTCCACTATCTAGCCCACTTGTAGTACCCCACTTTTCTATGGCTATAATTAAACTCTACCGTCCGCAAATGTTCCAAGTAATGCTTTTAATGTTGGGATATTTGCAGTATAGAAGGAGTAATATCAATTCAATAACACCGTCGAAACACTAACCGAATAAAATATTTGCCGTGCCCAAAAAGTCATATTAAATTATATTTGTTTTTTTCCTTTTTAATTTGGTGTTTGACATAAAATTATATTATTTTTGAATTGTTTAAGAGTTCAGTACCGACTTCAAACTGATTTTTATTTAGTTATTACAACGATTATTAGATACATTTGTTGTACGTTATTTCAAAAGGTCTTTTTTTGTGTCGGTTCAATTTTTTTATTAAAAATATTTTATTTTTCTCTTTTTAGTGTCAGATATTTACTCAATAAATTATGCAGTTATTTTATTTAATGTTGCAATGGGTAGGCCAAGTAAAGGTACAACCCGTATGAGGAAAAATAGGAATAAAGAAACAATGATTGAAATTAAGAATCATTTGAGGCCACCGGGGTCCGCTACCTAGGTGATTTGACAAATGTTCTAACTGAACAACAAGAAGTTATTGTCCCCGCCGGGAATCGAACCCCCGACCTTCGTTAGGGAGCTAAACGCTTTAACCATTACACCGTAGTAGCAGTAGTGTACAATATTTCTACGACGTTGTATATGCTATAGTTTGTGCTTAAAATACAAACTGAATGGCTTCTGCATTGAACTACTTCCGATTTTCCATCACATCAGCTCAGCAATAACATTATACACAAATATCTGATTATTATAGATAAAAAATATGTGAAAACATTGTACGTGCCTTTGAAATTTGAGCGTTTTTCCTCGATTTCACCCCTTCCCCCCAACAGATCCTGATATGGTTCCAACGGGAGGATCATGGAAGTGCACTCTTTCGAATAAAAAAAGAATTTTGGAAATCGGCTCACAATTGACGGAGAAATCGACGAACATACATTAAAAAAATATATACAGCCGAACATAGAACCTCCTCCTTTTTCGAACTCGGTTAAAAAGGTTTGAATGCTTTTTGTAAATAAAAAACGAAATTAAGATCAGACAATTTTTACTCGTTCATGCAGTTTTAGAACTTACTACTAATCAATAATTAATATTTAAGATAATTAGAGATTAGTAGTAAGTGTATTTAGAGTTAATTTAAGGTAATTAACTCCAAATATTTTTTATAATCTTGGGTAGTTAAAATATGAATATTCCAAGAGATTATGTCATATTCGCCACAAATGAATGAGAGCCAACCACAACAAACATCATTAAACTAAAGGAAATGCGTTTGACTAATTTTGAAAAATAAAATTCACAGAAAAAAATATGACAGAATGTCCCCGAAATGTACAATATAAGCATTAAATTTCGCTCGCCTCTATTATCCATAAACTAGAGAAAGTTACAATACAAATACATTGCAACAGGAACGTTACTTCTATGTGGCTTTGGTCGTCTAAGGACTATAAGCTATTTTTATCAAATTCTTTAGATTTGACTTTACTTTTTTGTTTTTGATTTTTATTCATGGAAGCCAGGAAGGTAATATTAAGTTCCAATCTTTGCCAGCGTTTTTATTTTTTGCCAGAAAATGTACAATCTAATAGACCATATTGATCTACCTGGTTAGCAGTAATGGTCGCAAAAATATTTTTGGAAAGATTTTAGTTAAACTAAAACCTATACGATCGACAAATCGACTAGAGATTGGAAAATACAGCTATTAACGTCATGCAATTTTGCGTTGCGTTAATATGATAAAAACATAATTAAATCACTTGACGAATGCCCGGTTTCTGAAACAGAATCAGCGAAATACCCCGACATCTCTATCTCTATGGCAGGGTAAATTGGAAACATCAGGTTAAACAGAAAGCAGATCGGACCTGACTGAAAATAAAAGAATAGAAAGTACTGGTTAGTCGGAAGTTACTCTCAACTTGATTCAAAAATTAAAGATATTGAAAAAGAAAGCCTATTTGGCCTTATGAGATTCAAATATGGGGTTGCACTCAAATATCAGAACCAACTTATAATCCAACGGCAGTAAAACAAACTTTTTCCATTAATCACCAATAATTATTGCTACGTAACCGACCAAGAACTACACGATGATCTCGAAGTCAAATTAAATAAAACTTAAAAAACTAAATCTCAGCAACATGAAAGCGATATAGCTACTCGACAACACACAGAAAATCGGAAGATTGAAGCTAATCATAGCACATGAATCTATATATTTGATGTATAAGTATTTATTATTAAATTTAACTTAAGTAGTCTAATTTAATCCCATACTTGTCCTGCTTGTATATTGATGCAAGTATAAGTGAACAATAGTAACAAATTAAGATTCTACGCATATCTTAACCTTAATCATATCTTATGTAAGAGTAATTAATAAAAAAAATACCATAGATTAAAAGTCATACAAAACTTTATAACTAAGCCAAAGTTGCCAAATAAATAAATAAAATGCACATTTGAAAAATAAAAAGGTACTTAAAGCCAATGAGACTCTTAAGGTCAATGCTATTATTGCTTTATGATTACATTTATTTTTACATGTATTGCATGCAAATTGTCCTCATGACAGGCAAATTGTCCTGATTGACTGATGATTTAACGGGACAAGTCGATGTTCCGCCGCCAATCAAAACAAATCGTTCCGATTATTTGATAAGCAACCACAAAATAGCTGATGAGTACCTCTAGCTCCCCCACCACTGCACAAACAGATCTGTCTAGCTGTGGCGAATATCTTTTTATTGTTTTGGCGATCGAGTCAAGCTGTGTTTTTACGGTCACGGTCAAGGGCGCTCGGCCGAACACGATGTGTCGTTTTTATAAAGTTGCACATAAAATATACAAGATATATGTAAACTATACCCAAAATTAAAAAATTATATTAACAAAATAACTGATACAAAATCCGTCATTATTCTAAAAAATCATTTTGTTGTCTAAATTTTAACATATAACGCAGTGATTAAGGCGACGAGACATCCATAAGTCCATAGGTAGAAGTGCAAAATCAACAAAGAATGAAACCAAGCTGGGAAAAAATCAGATGTCTCCTGGGATGGTCTCAAAGTTGGTTAGTAGATCAGTCGGCTCAATGTTGATGCCAAATATATTTAATATTTAATAATAGTATAAAAAATTAATATGAGACAATTGCCATAGCGTGCTTGTATGCATTCTGTACATTTTTTCACTTTAAATAGGTATTTAATGAGAAAAATTGGTACCATAATATATTGATAAAAAATATTTTCTGTAAATAACTTTTCTATAAAAAGACGTGTTGAAAATGTGTATGTAACGCTTCGAAAAAACGATGTTGATTTGGAGTAATAATCGATAAATTTTCACGCTTCTGCATCATGAACTATCAAGCGCATAGTTCAAGGCAAGGCTTTATGTCTTTTGATTACCACTTATTCAGATTCTTGTTAGAGCCGCAACAATATATCTTTCTTACAGCGACTGGCTACCAATCATAGCAGAGAAAAACTTTTTTAATTGATTCGTGTGGTAGCCGTTTTCCCTCCTTTTGGATCTTTTCCATCGTATGCAAACGTCTTGAAATAGATAATTCATCAACTGCTAACCATTTGAAAGTTCTTTGATACTTTGATCTGTGTTTTCGCCCAATAAGTATTGCAATTCATGGTCTTCGAACATTTACATACATGTCAAAATTTTCGTGTTTATAATATAATATGTATAATAAGACGATACGATACCTTGTACTCATATGTCATTTTTAGATTATGTTGCGTAGCTTAATATCCCTCAATAATAGTTGATTTGATACTGTTATCATTTACGCTGATTTCGGCATCTAAATAATGTTTTAAAATATTTAAATGCTCCGGTTTCAATATGAAATAAGAGGCAACTCAAAATTTAAATTAACCACAATTTGGATGGTAGTGTTATCGACCAAAAAATAGAAACAGTTTGACATTTGATAGGCCAGAGACAGTAAAAAGTAAACAAGCAAGCTCTGTTGAACAATGTTTTTAAGGTAACAGAAGTTTGACGAAGCTTGTTAAACTAGATCAATCCCATTGATGTCCCAATAACAAGCCGTTCAAATGCTAGTACCAAATCTGCGTGTAAAAGTACTAGTGAGTCCAGAAACATCGACAAGAATTTAAAGAAACTCTCTATAGCCTATTCCCACTAAAGAATTGCGTATTTGTCTTACAGAGTTCAATTGGCACAATGATTGATGAAAAATAAATATAAAAACACAATTCCTAACGATTCAACGTAAAGCTTTCGTGAACATGATTTCAGCGTTTGTCGTTCGGACTTGTTGACGCGTTTCAATTTTATTATTTATTTATTTATTATTTATTTGATATTTCATAATAAAAAAATCAGTTTTGTATTATCAACATTACAAAAAAGAGGCAAATAGCTCAAATAAGACAAGAACCGTCTCACTGATGTTAGAATTATTGCACTGAACAGCTACTTTTGTTCGGCAAAATTTAGAAATATTAATAATTGAGTACATTTAATAAGTAAACATCAGTTAGGCAAAAACAGAACAGATCAGACTCAAAATTATATAACAGTGCTGGTTAGTCGGAAAATACTCTCAACTTAACAATCAATTATAAAGCTTACTTGGATTTATGTATGCAAATAAGGAATGGGAATTTTCGAAATAAGGTGACTAAATCACAGCAATATGAAATCAATACGGCCACTGGATTACTAAGTCGTCTGAAAGTTCAATTCATTGTCTTCGAACATATTTGTCCTTCCTGCACGTTATTTGTTACTGACATCAAAATAGCCACCTCTAAATGGTTAAACCAAAACCGAATAAAATGGGATACGACAGGAATAGTATCACCATGATTTCTACAAATGTTAAATGACCTTCAGTAGCAGATTTCTTCAAATCAAACAGAAATAATGAATGTCGAAAATTCAATTTTGGACGTCCTATGTCTTTTAATTAATGTCTTTATTCAACAAATAACTCAACAACACTAAATGGAAAACGGTTATTTTATATAGAGAAATGCCAAAACCATCAAATTTAACCGTTGTTTTCATTGATACTCATTATCTCATCTTCTTTAGCTCTTAAAAGCTATCGCATTTGGGACAAACTGAAGCATAATGAAAATAAATCTTATTTGTTGATTTTAATTATCGAAAGAAGACGACGCACATAAAATATACATTAATGCACAGAGAGTTGCACACTCTGTTGATTAAATGATTAATTTTATGTCGCTCGATTTTTGTGTGATTTAAAAATAAAACCATTGAAATTGAACCCTTCGACGTTTAACGTATTCATATATATTCATCCAAGAATTTTCGAAATAAGGTTACTAAATCACAGCAACGTGGGATCAATACGGCTACTGGACAACACGCAGGAAATCAGAATATTGAAACGAACCAAACCACACGAACGTGTACAGTGTATGGATAGCTCTTAGTTTTAGCTCAAATACTGTAACTTAAATTTAATTTCAATTTCCCTTACCCATCTTGCTTGTCTATTGATATAAGGATACGAAAATAATCGTAATAAATGAAATTGTAAATTAATATTGTACTAAACAGATATATAAATGCATATAAGATGTAATAATAAAAAATGCAATGCAATACATAACATTTTAACATATAATGAAAAAAACTATTTCTGTTATTTTTTATTTATTCCAGATCTCGGTTACTAGATAATTTATTAAAATGCGAATATTATGAAATGTAAACATAGAAGTACTAAATACTTCTAATTGAGTTTGTGTTACACTTGGTAAGAAAATTAAGAAATGCGTGGCTTATATTGTTTAAGAGTACCCAATGATGGATACATACTGGCCCCTACCATATAGTATTATTAAAATCAAGTATATCATAATTTCTAAGAAATATCAAAATTTAATATACACATGTACTTTTTCTTTTTCACTACTTCTTTGTTACTTTTTCACAACAGTGATAGTAACTTCAACTCAAATAAGAAAGTTAAAGTTAGGTACATTACAACAACACATTTTTTATTATTTACAACACATGTACACTAACGTTTAAAAGTTTAGAAATAATTATTAATTACATTTATTTCATACTAATATGTTAAGTTTATTATTCCCACAACTGTGCTGAATTCAATAGAGGCGAGGTCTAGCGATTATGATAACCATTTCAATATTTGTAAAATTACTCGTTTTGTTTCTGCTCCTAACCCCTGATGTACTTCTAAGTCTAATTTGCATGTATTTTAGTCTATTCCAGCCTATTTCGCCTTGAGTACTAATTAGTCTTTGATTTTTGGCCGCTACACGTCCTCTAGGATCAACAGTTAAACATCGGTTTCATTTGGATAATATTACAACATCCTTTTTGCCCAGCTTTATTGTAGATTTGAAAGGTCCATAACTTACGGGTCTTGATTTTCCCGTGTTATTCGTGTATACCTTTACAGGAAATTCCAAAATTTTTTGCAATTTGGCGCATAGCATATCCTTCTTGACTCAAAATTAAGATGGTACTCGGCTTTTCAAGATATATCTGGTTCCTTTGTAGTTAACTATTACAAGAACGTTATAAAGTACACTGAACCCTAAACTAAGAGTTTTTGAAATTGTAAACTCATATTTAAAACGTTATACTACATTCAGTATACATTAGCAACTACTAAAACCACCAATTTTAAAAAATCAACAATTGGCTGTGTAGTAACTGTTTGTGTAGTTTGTGGTCATAAATCACTTGTATCGATCTTTTTTCGACATAAGAGATTATTGTTATAAACACGGTTTGTAAAGTAATAAACCTGAATGCCAACCCAATGTTTATTTATATATTTATCAGTATTTTTATATTAACTATGAACAGGGTGGTTCCAAACTTTTGAAGAGCAGCAGATTTTCTTAGCAGATCTCGGGTAAGCGAAAATGTATCCAATATTGTACCAAACAATTACCAGATTGTAATAGTAAAATGCAGAAATTGTAATTTTCCACTTTAATTAACAAAGAGAGCGTTTCAATTTTATAAAAAAAAGTGCATGCATTTACAAGAACTTCATCATTTATTGTAATTTGCTTTAACATCTTAAAGGTCTAATTATCACCCCAATTGTAAATTTTTAAAAGCTAGATTTTGGTGACGACACTTGGGTATTGTGGTGCACTATTCATACGGAAACATTTTCCAAAATATTTGAAATCTCTCTCTGTCATCACATACTCGGCCATATGAGAAATAATTCAGGAAATCATTTGGTGTTTAAAACCCCGATATTTGATCTGTCCATGGTAGAGCTTGATTAACATTTCATAAAGTTTATTTGTTTGTATTTGAGAACATATGATCGTTTTGTAGTGTTATAGTTTTATTTTGTTGCATTGGCAGTGAATTCTTGTAGGAGTACTTAAGTACTAGTACTCATCATGTCACCGCTAATAATCAATGAAATAAAATATTTCAAACATTATAAAAGGTAGTAAAGATTTAAGGTAAATATAGTAAATCTAGTAATTAATAGTAAATATAATAAAGGTAAATATTTACTTCAAAAGTGTCTTCACATAAATAAATTACCGATTTTGAGGATATAGCTGCTGGATTTCACCTTCCAACATTTAGAAACATATCTCCAACGTTTTCATTATTGTCTAATCATTATTAATGGAATGTTAACAAACAAACACACCATAGATACACTTTAAAATACTTTACTAAAATTCAAATAATTAAAATGATGTATCACAACAAACTTGTAAACGTACTAATCGTCAAATACTTACTAAGGCATCACGTCACACAGAGACGTCATTAGAACTTTAGCATTAAGCACAAACATAAAAAATGTTTTTCGAAGTCAATCTTTCCTTAAACACTTTTTTTTCAAAAAATTATATTTTGTCGTAAAATAAATGTGTGAAGGCGTAGTTTTTAAAAATCATGTCAATTTTCGGAAACAATACCACTTCCGGAATCAATTGCCAACAAATGCATAACCGCAAGTGTGCTGAATGAATAGATTCAATGTTGCATCAACGAAATTCAGTGACAGCAATGCACGACTGTCATAAATATTTTTGACAGAAGAGTGTGTACGTCGCCGTGAAGCCGTAGAAACCATATGCCCCACGTGCTATAAATATATCTCCCTATCATGATCTTCACTTCATGATTCAATAAAAAATTACAGTTTATTTAATTAAAATATTGCGTAAAAACCCTATATAAATATGAGCGAATTACTGAGTGAAGATTCAAATCCAACATGAAAGCATGTGGCTTAGAAAAAGACAATATGCTGTACCGTGAGATTGAGACATTTTTGGGTATTAGTATGACAAACATGTTGTGACTCAAAAATACGGTGCATCAAAATCCATATACAAGATCAAAACAAAACAGAAAGCGACTGTATATATATTTTATATTCTATATTTATTTATATATTATTTATATTTCTATTTATATTCTAAGACGAGCCAAACCCAATTAGAATGATTAACGGATAAAGTCTGTTTCTGCAGCATTACAGTCATGTTAGAACAAGGTAGAACGATCAATTATGATTGGTATATGACCAAATATACCCAAAAGTATTGGGAGAAAGTAGATTGATTTGGTGCCCATTAACTTTTTTCTTTGTTTTCCGCTCGTTATAAACAATGTACGTAATTTGTGATTTTCGACATCGAAGAAGCGACTGATGCGTTCAAAATGGTATCTCTAAGTTTCACTAATCAATGGTCAATAATGTGATGCTATAGTTTCATCGCATGGAAAAGTACATTAATTTAGACGTAAAATATTTTGAAAATTCACTTTAGAATAGAAATACAAACAGCAACCATCATATGGCAGTCAAAGGGCTCTCTTACGTTCAACAAAAAAGAACCAATTAACTAATAGGAATATCTGATTTTAATAGCATATCATAACACAACTTTCAAGTATTATTATACCATTGTTCCATTAATAAAATCAATCCTGTAATTAACCTTTAATTACAGGAAATTTTCTTTACTTCTTTAATTTAAAGAAAGTTACAAATAAGACGCATGCATTGTTTTTAGAAGGTCAAGGTAATGTTGAATTTGGTTGGCAATGAAAAAAACATAAAGGAAGACAGAAAAGATATGGGGACGAAGATTGAGAGATTAACCAAATTACAAACACTGAGTACAACTCGTCCTTAAAAACTGATATAAAAAAACTATAAAAAGTCGTCTGACAATCAAAAATAATTAAAAGTAAATAAAAACAACGTTATGCACGCGAAAACTCCCGATACTTGTTTCAATGTCCCTGGCATACTTCCACTGACGTTACCCATATTTAGTATACCGTAAAGTGGTCTTAAAGATGGGATGTTCCGTTAGGGCAGGTCGCGCACAGTCGAAGGTAAGCTTTATGAGCAGGTGGTAGTTAAAAGTTATGCCCGCTCTGAATTACGACCGATAAAATCCGTCTGTTTCCCGTTATTGCGGTTACGCGGAAAATGACGGAACACGGAAAAATTCCCCCACCACGGCCAGACAGATAAGATAAAATCGATGGAGTTTTAGTCATGCACCGCCTTGTTCTATATAAAAATAGAAAAAGATCTTCCTTTCGTTTTTTTTTAAACGACTTATTAGTTACCTGCAAACTTGCAATATCTTTATATTTCTTAAGTCTTTACTTCAACCATGCATCGTCATAAATCGGATTACCATTTGGAAAAAGCTTCTTGTTTTTAACTTACGCGAAAGTTTTTTCCCTTGATGAGTTTATCGATTCCTCTTTTACAAATAAAGAGTTGGGAAAATTGTATTTTAAATTTTTTTCAAATCGAATTTATTGATATAAATTTCAAACATTCATCAATGCTATACAGGGAATAGACATGTGAATACCATGTAATAAAGTACATCTTGTTGCATGTTGGCGTTTCCACCAGAGGGTGTTTTAGGTTGTATTTCTGTCATGTTTTTTAACGTTTCACGACAGTACCCACGTTAATAACAGCATACACAAAATATCGAAGCGAATAAGAAGAGTGCCTATAACTACAGTGGCAAAAGAACAGTAGAACGCTACACTCAGAAACAGTATAAATATCTCAACATCCTCAATGATGAATTATCGTATTAAATTATGTCATTTCAGATGACAATAGATCCATACATACAGCCAAAAAGGTTCAGTCTTGGCTTGAGGAGCCTCAGAATATCATCAAACATCTTCCCTGACCAGCACAATAACCAGACCTCAACATAATTTAACTGTTACGAGGGGCTTTTATAGCAGAGAGTGAGAAGTAGATTTCGATACAAGAATGCGGCAATATTCCGATGGAAACTATTGAAACACTCTATAAATCTGCTCTACTAAATATATATTATATATAATAAATAAATATTGTGTAAAATGTCAGGTATTCATATCGTGTAGTGTTATGCTGCATTTTGAAGTCAACCGTTCGTTTCTCCAGACTTGTCCTCTCATTTTGTTTTATTTTTTTTCATTGTTATTATGTTATTCTCGTAAAAATTCCTCGTAAACAATTACTAGAGATATGCGACTTTAAAACCATCCGATAATTCAATAACTCATTTGAAACAGGTAGAAGACAGATAATATTATACTTCTATTTATCGCCAAAATTAAGGGAATACACTAACTTGAATATTTAAAAAGGTGTATTAGTTACACGACTATTCCCTTTCTCATTTTCCATTTTTCAAATAGCTATGATATAATATGACAAAACATTTGATTAAATCGTCAAAGTTCACACTTCAACTTTCACGTCACAAATACAAACGTCTAATAGCAACACTAGTTCAACACAATACCAGCATAAAAAGCAGCTCTTTTTATTGAAGTGTTTTATTAATAGTTGAACAACTTAGCCTTCGGCGTTTTGTACCGAATTAATACTGGGTACTACTGGATGCTACTTTCTTTCAACTTACGGGCAATATGTAAATCCTACGTTCGCATTGTAAAAAACTTTGAATACTTGAAATAATTAACGAATTATTCTAGTTTCTTGTATCTTCATACGACCGGGAATGCTTGTCAATAAAGCCTTGTGGCATTGATCGATAGAAGTGGGCAAACATTGTCGTTCTACAAAATTATTTATTTTGCATCAGTGATTGTTAAATTAACAGTGGCAATCCATATCTCCCATTCTTGACGTGTAATATTTATAGTAGGACTAATTTTTAATATTTATTGATAGCTTTGGATTTTATTGACAAAATATGTCTATTTTACTTCAATATTGCGTTGAATACTATATTAGAATAGCTAGGCTGTGCCATGTTTCATGCCTTGAACCATGTTCAAAAATCATGGTAATATATAATAGACAAAATAGACAACAAAGGCGCTGTATTTAATTGTATGGTTAATGATACATAATTCTAAAATATATGGTCACTGTTCGCAAGATTTCGCACATACACCACGCTTTTATCACTTTTTTGGATTGAATGCCATCCTGAGAATTATTAATCTTAAACTTGAATACCCTCCACAACATTCAAAACTCAAAAACATTTCGCTAATGAAATAACTGTCTCTTGATTAAGTCAAAGATCTCGAAGTTCCGCCCCATTTTAAGCAAAACTTCACCACATAATGCTGCTCTAACAAACTTTAATTTGATTTTGATTCATTGTGAGCGTGAAAAAAGCACCTTAAACTCGATATAAACCCGGAAAGCCAGTGACTAGTGACTGACGACTAGTGATTGGAGTGCTTGTCGCTTACACCATTAAATTGTCGGCTTAATCTTTATATATGCTACAGTTTTGGGTGTGACTCTTAATTCCTAGTTATACAGAGAGAGGTCAATTTTACGTTTGTTTATTGTCAATTAGATTATTAAAATAAAACAATCATTTCTTATTCAACACAGAATTTTAGCAGCAGACGACATTAAAATACGTGTGTAGGATAACATTAGGTTAGTTTTGTTTCAGATTTTAACAATGAAAACTGACCATTCTTATATATTTTAATACCTATCTGATTTTACAGACATGGTTTAATAAATGGTAGATGTGTCTAATTTTACTTTTTTAAGGTGGCGTAAATATAATATGGTTAACTATATAAGTTACTCCAGGCGAGATATCAACATCAATACCGAAGCGGAATGTATATGAACATATAATATTGTTATACATATGGTAGGTACATATGGTAGGATACATATGATAGAAAATTAGCATATCATGTTTCTCTAGAGGTAGTTCCAGAGGAATCTTGAAATTTCCTATTTAGTGGAATTCTAAATAATCCGAAAATTATTCGAAATATTTATATAAGATTTGATTATAATTTAGAATAGATTTTTGTTTCAAATATCTCACAGTTACGGTTATGCAGTTAGCAGTTAACATCCCTGATTTTGGCCATTAGTTACTGCTAAATACTGTTATAATAATAGACCAAAGACTTTTCAGCCCATATGTCTACTTATTAATTTTAACAGAAAACAGAAACATTATGGGATTCATTCGTCATTCCACGAACAAGAAAAATCATCATTATTTATAATCTAATAATTTTAAAATGGATTTATATCGTTCACAGGTAAAAATATTTGAAAAACAATTCGATTTAAAAATATCCCCACTCGTAGACGACGTCTGACACTCAGCATCGTAGCGTGGGATCGGTTACGTAATAAATAGAGGGAATTTATTTATTTCTACACACGTGTCTGATAAATTGAAACAGTAATAGTACAACAATGCAGCTATTACACTTGATCTTCTTCGTCAATTTCACTGTAAAATTATCAATTACACTCACTAAAGAGTAACATGTATTATTGTACCGCGATTAAAATTTATAATCGTAATTTTTATTCTGTATTCTGTAATTTTTATTACATCTTACATTAGATGCGCTCCTAGTAAAATGTTAATTTACAAATTAATGTATTATTAACTAACTGGCCACTATTTAGAGTGGCCAGTTAACCAACCGAAACTGATATAGAAACAGCAGCAACGAATATTACAAAAAATATACAGGAACCATATTCGCAAGCATATTTCGCGACTCCTAAGAGTGAAAGAGTTGAATGAATAAAACCACGGCATTCAGAAATACTTAGAAAATCTGACACCAACTAACACTACAGATTATTCATTGTGGAAGGCAACACGAAAACTCAAAAGGCCGCACCAACATAATCCTCCTATTAAAATAGATGAAAAGATTGGGCTAGAAACAGTAAAGAAAAGGCAGACATCTTGTCAGAGTATTTAAAAAATATCTTGAAACCCTTCTCGTCTGAGCTATCTCAAGAGGACGAAAATAAAATCACTAGTTTTCTAAATTCGTCATTTTAAATGGATTTACCACATAAAAAATTCACCGTCAAAGAAACTCAACAAATAATAATCAGAGAGATTAAATTGTAAAAAAGCACCTGGAAATGATCTAATAACCAGAACAATATTACATTTTTTTTTTTGTTCTGGCCTAAAAACCAGGCGGTGGAATGCATGACGCATACCTGGTCGCGGAGACTTGCCTTGGAGTGACAAGTTGGACCGGATTATGTGGGACTGCCTCTGGGCTTACCAATACACTAAACCGAAACCGCCTCACAGTTGACCCCTGTGGATCACTACTGCTACTGCATTAAATTTGGGGATATGGCACCCGCTGATCGGGCAGCCGTTATTGGGCACGAGAGCCCGGCGATTCTATTGATTCGCGAACCTGAGTTAACACACAACTGGGTACTGTTGTATGGGGGCAAAAGTTATGACTGTAGCGACGGATGAGGTCGTTTCAGCCTGGAAAAGGGGGAGAGCTTAGCGGTGACGCGGTGCTAAGCTCCCAGCATGTCAACCAGCTCGCGAACAAGCGCGTTTTCAGAAGAACTTGAGCTGAGTTGTTGTTTGTGGAATGATTGAGATATGAAGTGCTTGATTTCTGGAGTGTCAGTTTCCCTATGAATTTGATTATTTCTAACAAACCATGGAGCGTTTAATATTCTTCGGAGGAGCTTATTTTGGAAAACTTGAAGCCGTTTGACCTGGTTGGGTGTAACAAACTTGAAGTAGACATTAGATCCGTAGAGGAGTACGGACCGAATTAACATCTTGTAAAATAAGCATTTGATGGAGATGGGAAGCCTGCTAGAAGGGCAGATCAGAGGAGATAGCAGGTTTGCTATCCCCGAACCTTTTTGGATTGCTTTCTGGATTTGGGAATGCCAACCGAACCGCCGGTCGAAGTGAAGACCTAGGTACGTGACGTTATCCAGCCATGGAATTATTGCGGTGTCGATCTTAAGTTGCGAGGCGCGCAGTGCGTAACGCTTCTTGTGGAAAATGATGGCCTGGGTTTTCAGGGGGTTGATTTGCAACCTCCAGAATTTGAACCACTTGACCGCATGATCGAGCTGCTTCTGTAAACGCTCATGAATTGTAACTTCGAACCTGGCGGCCGTGAAGAAAGCAGGACAATATTACAGTAACTATCAGAGAAGGGGCTAAAATTACTAAAATTCTTATTTAATGTCATATCACGAACTAATTATTTCCATAGCATCTGGAAAGTAGCTGAAATAATAATGATTCTCAAACCAAGGAAAACACCAGAAGATGTCACATCCTACCTATACGTTTATTACCGATAATCTCAAAAGTTTTTGAGAAACTGTACATAAGAGTCTCAATTGTATATTTCATCATTCCAGAACACCAATTTGGATTTCGCAATAAGCATGGAACAATTGAACAAGTGCATATACTTGTTAACAAAATAAGTATGGACTTAAACGCGAAAAGATATTGTGGAGCTGCGTTCCTAGACATATCTCAGGCCTTTGATAAAGTATGGCATACGGGATTGCAGGTTAAATTAAAGAAACTTCTCCCTCATTTGGATTATGGGACAGACTAAAATATTACCTCACAGAACGCCATTTTACAGTACAACAAGGCGATGATTATACCGAATTACATACAATATATTCAAGAGTTCCGCAGGGTAGTGTACTGGGTCTAGTGCTAGTGTTCTGTAGACAACTGATTTACCTATAACAACAATAACCACTATACAACATACGCAGATGACACAGCAGTCTTAGCCTCTCATGAAGATCCAGCCATAACATCAATGAACCTACAAACACATGTAAATCTAATACAAATGTGGCTGAAAAGATGGCATATAAAAGCCAACGAAACAAAATCCAGTCATATAACTTTTACGCTGCGTAGAAGAAAATGTCCACCAGTCTATATGAATAATTGTCAACTCCCGCAAGCAGAAGATGCTAAATATCTTGGCATGCACCTAGATCGACGCCTAACTCGGAAGAAGCACATACTCGCCAAACTGAAACCACGTGGACGTAAACTGTACCAAATATATTGGCTTATCGGGCGTAAATCTAAGTTCCAATCATTATATAGCAAGATATTATTATATAAATCTATACTTAAGCCTATTTGGTCATATGGAATCCAACTATGGGGAATTGCTAGCAAGTCTAATATATCCACCATACAAAGATTCCAAAATAAAATGTTGCGTGCCATTGTTGATGCTTCGTTGATGCTGATTTCAAATGAAGTGATACAACGCGATATTCCTCTAGTACCAATAACGAGTATAATTCGATGCGTGAAGTACCTCGAATAACTGTCTGTGCATCTCAATGTACTCGCTAATCAACTAAATATGTGAAGTGACAGTGAAGTGCGTAGACTAAAACATTTAATACCATCCGATCTGATTATTGGACATATGTAGACTTTAGAACACGCTTTAAAATAAGACATTTAATTCCCAAATTAAAATAAAATTAGATTAACTTGAATTACTTATACAAGTCAATTACAATACAAGATTTTATTCGCTTCAATCTTCTGTACAGTAATTGTATAGTTTCTACGATGCTATGATTTATAATAACATTATTTCATGTTTTACGTCGAAATCTTAGTTTATTTTTATTTGATATGATTTCGGTCATCGTGCATTTCTTCTGATGCATTGATACTTATAATGATCAAAGAACGTCGTTTATTATTAACTCATATATTATTATCTTTAATCTTAGGTCAAATAGATAGGTCATTCTTCTGACTAGCCAATACAGTTGTTTACTTTTGAGTCTCAGCTGCTCAGCTTTTGGTCTTACCTGATGTTTCCAATTTAACTTACTCTCAAGCCGAGTTATTTCACCGGTTCTGCTTGAAAAAATTAACATCCCTCAGGTGACACAATAAGAGTCGGTCTTTTCCCCGCAACGTTTTATAAATTAAAGTATTTTATTGTGAAAACGAAGTGTCAGTAAATTTTTTTCATTGTGGTCTTCCCATACAGAATTTATTTTTTTTCATTAAACATTCTACTCATTATGGTGAAACGCTTTAAGTGGATTGGGGTAATTAAAACCGAATCGAGGAACTATTTCAAAGATGTTATAGAGATCGAATTCAGCTGTCGAAAACTGGAGAAAATGATAGTATTATGCCTTTAAAATGGAAACATTTATAACATGTTTGCATATTATTTCAAGCGTCTTACTATTTTGATCAGAATAGCAACTAAAAGTGAAAATTCTGCTCAGTCAGACCATATAGTAATTGATTGTAACTAATGTGATAAATGGAATTGAATAACCGTTTTCTGATATTTCCATATCTTGTAGATTTTCACGAAATTTGTAGTTATAACCTTTGTACTTGTTTAAAAACTTTTTTTCTTATTTTAAACTATTTGAATTTCGAATTCTTTAACTTCAGATTTTTTTGACGGACCTTTTGAAGTTTCTTTGTCAGATATTACATAATCAGCAGCCTTGAGTATTTAAACTCATATCTATATGTTTTTGTCGATCGACCATGTTCTACTTAAGCTAGGTTTCAATAACTTTCAACAACATTTTTTTAAATTAAACAAGAAAATAATATAAATAATAAAAATTTAAACCTCAGTGACAAGGCTATAACAAATATAAATTAATTAAAAATTCGAGTATTTATTATAGTAAAAATATTTTAGCGTACAATTAATAATCTAATTATTGTGTTGCAAAGACGAGTTGACTGTTGGTCTGTTTCTGTAGTTTTGTTAATGTTAACCACATTCATCTTAAGCGGTTTTAGTAACTCTAACAAACTGTTACAAAGTACGAAATTCGTCCACCATTTGACTGACAACAGTGATTGATAGATCACGAAATTTTAGGAACTAAAAATGTTTTCTTTAATTGCTATAAGAATATAGCATATATCTATATGAACACATTTCGTATGTTCAATGAATAACATTAAAAAACGTATCCTTAAAAACTGATATACTTAAAAGATATCTAGAAAGATAATATACGAGAACTTGCCACTGATAACTATTAGATCGAATGTAATGAAGAAGTTGAGAGGGCCATAGATGGATATTTTCGCAACCTGCCGAACTCACAATTTCGGGAAGGAATAAAGAAATGATATTAGAGAAACAATGGACGAAGAGTGGTAAAATCAAGAGAGATAATGTAGAAAAAATAAAATAACTGTCTTTCATTGCCACCCAAAAACTGTTTACCTTACCTTATACGTATATGTTGTAGTAAGCTTGGAGACGAAACATTGCGATGCGATATTATTTTATTTTATTTTTGTAATACAAATTGTAGCGACCTTGAGGCATGTCGAATTTTGCATCGTGGAATAATATAGTTGGTTTGTTTTAAAAGAAGTTTGATTGGTTGAAGTTTTCCTTGCCTGTCTATAAACATGAGTTCATCTTACTATCCCAATATTATGTGTTGACAAACTCCTACATATGTGGTATTAATCTCGAATAGTTGGGGGTTAGAGAGACTTACTAACTAACCTGGAAATGATTTCAGAAAGCATATCCATACTCTTTTTAATAATAAAACTAAATATTTTTGTTCAAAAAATTATTTAATCTGTTTAATAACTATGAAAAATGTTGCCCTAGCTTGTATATTAATTCCCATTAATCAAAACTCATATTAGCCAAACATTGATTGATGATAATATATATGGAAAGCTTGTAAATATAGATAAAATATTAATTTGGGATTGTTAATTTTAAATTGTTTGTTTTATTTTAACCTACGGCATAGTACGCGTTATTTTAATTTAAAATTTATTACTAAAATTAAACTATATTTAACAGACACAGTTTAATACCAAGCCCAGCGTTACTCGAATATAAGTAATTATTGTTGTAATACTAAAAAAATCTTGACCTACATATATCGTTGACCTACAAATATGACATAGTTCGATAGAAATTAGTTATTTGTGTGGAAAAAAATAGTTAATTTGCCTCTAAAAATAAATATTATACTTATTATAAAGACACTAATATAAATGATACTTAATTTCAAAAACAAATCGTAAAAGATATCAAGTATTATTCATCGTTAGTCACTACTTGTGCATCTTTTTGGTGCTAGGTCAATTCCACGTTGAAACAACAACCATACAAATATAAAACCGCCCTTATATTAAATTTAACAATGCTTATGACGTGTGACAATAACTATGTATGAATTATAGAGCAAAATTATATTATTATTATTATAATATTACTTATATATTCATAATAATCGGAAATACTGATTTTTCGCCACTGATTTTTGATATGGTTTTCCGTTTAAAATATTCCTGAACGTAAAAAATAGTTTATAAAACTTAAAGAAATAGTTCGGTCTTAATTATGAATTAGGTTGTTACTGGCATCAGATGGCGTGTCAACGATGGCACGGCTGTGTTGGATTTGCTAGTAGTACCCGACAGTTCGATACCATACGTCCATATGGGCCTAAGAGTTGAATTATATAGCAATATCTATTATCCAAAGGTAACTTGGATTTACGCCCTATAAGCCAATACATCTGATTCAGTATCGCGCAATTTAAGTCTCATTCGCTTTGATACGCTATGTTTTCAACCACAAATTGATTTTATTAAGATGAACTTGGAGGTTTCTTACAGCTAATATTGAATCGTCATGAAATGATCAACATGGCGAGTTCAACGTCGTCATACATTACCACATTAGTTGTGTTTCAGATCTGTACGTCAGCTGCGAAAAACTTGAATATATTGAATGTAGTTCAGTGTATACATCACCCTGTTTCACAATAAACTATCTGTCTGTGACATATGACTTTAACAGTTGAAAGTGCAGACTGGACTGGATAGAAGATTTTTCAATTTAATTTGATGTCCAGTGTGCTACGCCTTATCAAAAGCTTGATATATATTGCTAGGTTGTGTCTATTGTCGGTTGTGTTTGTTAATAGGTTAATAGGATTACTGCATGAAGCGTCTTCTGACTTTTTCTCTAGTTCATAGAATCATAGTAATTTAGGCCATTTTTCCTAATGCTAGGCAAGTAGTTTATGTTATGAACTGAAATGTTATTAACAATGTAACTGAAATAAATGTTATTAACTTGAAGCGCTTTTCTGACAGTTCTTGTAAAGTTATTCCAGTTATTAGATGAAATTCGGGATATTTTTTGGCACTAATTTCGTTCATTATTATTCGTTTTATATCCCTACCCATAAATTTTTCGTGTGGTAAATGTATTTAAAATAGAGTGTTAAGAAAGTCAGTTAAATTGGTTTCCTTATCTATATTTCGCACTAGAATTGATTAAATAGTCCTACTACTGAATACATGCATTTTTGTCATAAAAGAGCCGAAATTATATTTGTAATCTGTAAACCTAAAATCCAAACTCGCATTTTACAAATTCTTATATATGGCTCCAAATCCTTGGATATTAACAGAGAATAATATATTTAAGATTGATGATTAGATTAGATGATTATTAGATGTGCTATCGTAATGAAAAAACCATAAATTCTTTCCCGGTTCACATTTTCGTCCCGTATCTTCGTAATGTTTAATGTTTTCATAGTCATTTTCATAACGCATATAATAGAACCGAAAATTTTAAATGCTGCCTTCTTTCAAAAACGTTTGAGACTTTGCTACAGACTGTACCATTAACAAAATTATGTGATACTTCCTCAACAAAACAAGTGATATTATTTCAACAGCTTACAAAAAGTAAACAATCAATATTTCTAGAGGAACGCTGTTAATCGGATATGATGATAAAGAAATGTTCTTACATACAATAACATAATTTCTGGTCATTTTCCTATTTGTTATTGTTCGTATTTCTACAAGCACGTTTAGATACAGACCGGAAACAATTATTCATCAACTGATAATCCGTCTAAAAGTTCTCTCAGAGTTCAGTCCAGCTATTCAGCACAATATTTATTATTAACCGCTTTTAAATGATTGAAATCAAAACCAGCAATTGGGATTTGACAAAGTAGCATCACCATAAGTTTCTAAATGTTTGATGAGCTTCGATGACAGATTTATACAAATCCATTAACAAAAGTAATTAATAATAAATGAAAAATTGTTATTTTATGTGGAGAAGTAAGATAATGTTTAACATTGGCACTTTGCATTTTCACCAATAGATATCACTGATCAAAATACATGCCAGCACCTAATATATAAAGTAATAAAAGATATATTGTTGAAGTGAGTATAAATACGTTTCCTTTATCAACAGTTAATTTTGATTGACTGTCGAAGGTGTTTTTATAAATTATCATCAGTGAGGATCCGTTGTTTGCGAACACGCGGTTGGAAATCGTCGCCGATAGTAAACACACACACAGACATACCCACGTGACATGACCTTGTATAACTATTATATCCGAGCTACAACAGAAAATAGTAAATAAACAGCTTATTCAGTGAAAACTCGCGAGGTCTGACCCTGCTGCTGGCCTGTCAAGGTCACCAACGTACAGTTAATTTAAACCGTCAGATATCGAGTAACCAGCCATTTTCGATTCACTGGAGACTTTTAACGAGGCGGTGTATGTTTCGTTCTTATCATTTTCGTTACGTATCAGTTTTAATATCTGTGGCATCGCTTCACTTGTTTATGTGCATATAAATGATAAAAACAACTGCACCTGTTTCAGTTTTACCATTCAGTGTTTTATAATCTTTCTGCCCAGTATCTTCCATATATTAATTGGCTTAGCAAAATTTTGCCTCCCTTTTTGAGGAAAACTGAAACATCTGTAAGCGTGGAATTTGGCTTGGTTAAAACTTAAATTGAGGAAGAATTTTTAAGCCTAAAATGTTTGTGTAATATGCGCTACAAATATATAAATTCCAATAAATATACGCCCAAATCAATCAGGAATATTCGTCAGATCGGTGACCCAAAATATATAAACAAATATTTTGGGCTCTGATCAACATGCTGTCAGCTCCAAACTCTTATACGGTAGATTATTCGCCGTTTCCGTTGTACGTAAATCGACTAAGGACGTATCATTTTATATTGAGACGTAAATCTGGCGACGCTGTACTGCAAAATGCCAACAGAGAACTTTAAATTGAAAAACAAAATCCTTACGTTTCTTATATAAAACGGAAAGTGAGTTAAGACGTTACTAAATTATTTTAGTTAATATTAAGCAGTATTGTTTAAGATTTTATATTACTTGTGGTCATTCCATTGTCGGAACTATTAAAGAGTTATGGCAAGTTTGGATAAAAAACAATTAAGAAAAGTATGATCACCTAAAATTATATTTTACATTTCTCTAAAGAGATGCTGTCTACCGAAAAAAATATGGATATTTCGATATTTTAAAAAATATCAATATATCGTTTTCGATATTTAAAAAAAATGTCGATATATCGGAGAAAAAAAATATCAATATAATTTATGCAACAAGTATAAAAAATATCGATATGTTTAAGAAAAAATAAAAATATTGAAATATTAGCCAAAAAACATTTTTTTTTCTAAATATTTTAAAGAGTACTGACATTTTTGATAAACTTTTAAAATTAATTACCAAAGCTTTATTTTATGTAGCGAAAAAATAACCTTGAGGCCAAAAATGTCGAATTTTGCATCGTGGAATAACGGTATTTTAACTTCTACAAAATACCCAGAGATATCTTAACAAATCCCAGATGTTGCAGCTAATAAACACGGACGGGGTGCCAGCAGCGCCAACTAGAATGTTGCCCGATAACAATTATAGAATAGCTTCATAGGCGGCAACCCCATTTGTTGGAGACGTTTATCTGGGATGTTAAGACAAAATTGAAGGGTATTTCGATTCATTGAAGGTAAATTAAAGATGAATTATCTGAAACATCGAAGAGTGGAATAAATAAGCAAAGGACTATGCATTTTTATTTAAAAACTTAAATAAATAAATTATTATTCTAATCAGTCTGGTGTATTTATTGTTTTTGAAATATATATTTTAGGTAAAAAATATGGGTAAAATATAAAGACTATATGCACTTAAAATGAAACTAAGTATATAATTTGTATAGATGAACAAATAGAAGAAATTATGCTTTACTAACAGTAAATTTGTAAACATTTTAAAGCATTGATAAATATTAAGGTTTTTAACGATTATGTTATAAGATATGTGACTATATGATATTTTATTGTTTGAACTTTGTATCAATTATTTTGCTTATTTACCTTATAGACAGAAGTTTTGAAAAATCAATAATTTAATTACTGTAAATATATTCCTTTAATATACATTTCTAAATTATAAAAAATAAATTACCTAATTAGGTTTGTTATTGTTATAATATATACATGCTAAAGTGAAATATCAATTTCAAAATTGTTTTATTCATATATTCTCTGTTTTAATATACAAACATGTATTACTTTATTTATTATTCTATAGTTATGTTTATAACATAAAAGTAAAGAAAGATCATGTATACTTATATTTGATGCTCTGAAGTTGTTAAGGTTCTGAAAGTAATCTTACTTATGATACTTTGTTGATTGTTAAAATATAATGGAAATTAGATTTAATTAAATGCAATTTAAAAAAGGTTAGTGAGTGTTAGTTCATGAGATAATTTTAGTAACGTATCATTTTAGTTATTCTTTTAACTCTGTTTGAGAGAACCATGACTTGCAATCGGATTTCGACAACTAGTCTTCTTTAATATTATTAAAACACTATTTCTGTTTTTTTGTATGCCGTATGCTACGTCAATATATGAAAATCCATGAGATCAAGATAAAGATGATAAGTAATTTTGAGACCACTATGATATTCTGATGAATTTATTATTTTCTTGAAAATATATATTTCTATAAATTGGGCGCGTAAGCACCGCCATTATTTTTTGTATTCATTATCAACTCTATAGTATATAGCGGTGTTTCTTGTCCTGTAAAAATGTAGAAAAAAATGATAAAAAAAAACAAAAATTATTGATTTCGCATAAAACAAAATGGTGCACCCTAAGATCGTTGGAAAAATATATATCTATCTATAAAACTGATAAAAATATGTTCGGATTCTTTTAAGTAATGAGTCCTGTAGTATCTAGTTCTAGTATCTGGGTGCGCCTACGATACTTCTCAGGATTTTGTTCTGGAAATCTTATATTGTATTTACAATGTTACTTTTTATTATATTATTTTTCGCGGAACATCCCAAATATTCCGTATGCCTATATAGGTTTGGTTTGGTTGTTGGTTATTATACTTGCTTGTACTGTATACTTGTATGTACTGATAATTATACATTGTATCCAATACATTTTCCCATATTTTAACTCCAGTTCCTTCCTTTTCTTTTTTACATATTCTTTCCAGCGAAGTTTTGCATCAAGATTGATTCCGAAATAATTTGCGTTGTTGCTATATGGAATGATAATATTATTTAATGTTATTGATGCTTGTGCGGTCTGATTATAGATAAACTGCATATACATAATTTATTTTCGTTAATTTTTACTTTCCAGGTTCGTGTCTAGTTAATTATATTGTCAGTTGCCTGTTGTAATTTTATTGTCGCATCTTAATTATTGTCTCTGACAGTGAGAATCACAAGATCATCATCAGTTTCAAAGTAGGTAAAGAATTGACAATAATGCACTTTCTTGTAGTATAAACGCTTTAGCTTCTCTTATTGTAGAGTAGGCTTCCTCTTGTTTAACCCTAAACATTCTGACTATAGTGTAAGATTTTAATAATTCGGTGTGCTGTTTCGATATAACATTTTATGTAGCTTATGAACAAGACCGTCACCTTATCGAAAACTTGTGATACATCCAAGAATATAGCTGAACATGCCTTTTTACTTTTATATGCTTTTTCAATTACATGTGTTATTCTATGAACTTGACCAATTGCTGAATTTTTGTTAATAACCCGTAAGTGGTATCTTGGTATTATGTTTTTTCTCTCTATAATCGGTTTTATTCTTTTTAACAGGAGTTATTTTTTATTGATAGCAGTAAGATAAGTCTATAGGCTTTCATTTCATTTGGAATATTTTGAATAAACCATAAGATTCCGTTCTTTAATAATTAATATTTGTACTCCCAAAGCAATTATATTGTGTAACTCACCGATTAAACTAATATTATTATTTATTAGTTAACACAATTAATAGTAGAACGAATATAATACTGGAATTAATTTTCATATATATGTTATGTACCATACTATCTTAGAACATATCATGAAAATTTATTTTAATTTTTGATTGACGATTTTAGCATTAGCTCTATCTAAGCCAACATAATTATTTAGAGTGGGGCTATTGAAAATCATTACTTCAGAATAATCCAATAAACTAGTACCATGTTAAAATATAACAATTACGGACCCAAAAACTTTATGCAGGATCAGAAACATTGCCGCTAATGGTTTAAAATGACGTCTCGTAGGTTATCGACCCTGCTGTCTGCTGGCTGGGACTCGACAAACCAGTGAGGTTTTCGGACAGAAGGTGCCCCAGGTATCAACGAGGACGGAAAACCTTCGGGCGGCCATAAAAAGAAAAACTCGTTTAGTTCTTAACAACATGAAAATTCAAGACGATTTTTTGGAATACTTAGGTATCTATAATGATCATTATTGTATAAATGAAAGGAAATGGTATAATCAAAACGATTAATTTATACCGAACATTAATTTCAAGCATGTTTTTAGTTATTAGTCCGCATGTATTAGGAAACATTACATTTTATTATACTTTATAAACAACTTATAATATGGAATAATGTTATGAATTATAACGTTACATTTTTTTTCAAATTTTTCTTTCAAGTATTTTGCTTAATGGATTAAACTGCCGTCCAATCTCTTAATATCTTCCTTGTTTCCATTAAATATACTAATATACACTAAATATACTACTATACTATACACTATAGTATATCTATTTTAGGGGTGTTGGTCGAAAAATATCGATATATCGGAGGAAAAAAATATTGAAAATCGCTTAACTGGTGCGTTCGAAAACCGCAGTATCAGCGGAAAGGACGTCACAGTTTTTATGTTTCGAAACAAGAATTCTCCCGCAGCGATTTTTAAGCAAAAGACTATCCCAGTAGCAATCACCATCAATGTTATCTTCATGAGGTTCAAGCCCATGTTTATCAAAATCCAGCATAGCATGAGCCCACCACTCATCATTTTTTGTCTGCCACATATTTAAGAAACTTCAGCACAGATTTAAGAAGTTGGTTCCAAAGTGATTTAATTTGTTGCTGTTAAGCTTCTGATGGATTTATAGATATAAATGAAAATAAAGATCGCTGAAATTAAATCGCTTGATAACATCTAACATCAACGTAACGTATATTTCTTGGCATATTTTATAGAAATCTGCAATAGGAACATGAGGTTAAGCTTTTTTCAACTTTTCTCCAGTAATCCATTCAAACATGGAAGATCGTTCGATATCAATAAGTAAGCTAAAAAAAAGTTTCCAAAAAACCAACTTCAATCTGAAAATGAGATTCCTCGCAGATTAGGAATTTCTCCACAAGTTGGCAACTTTGTTGTTTTGTTTGGATCGAATAAACTGATTAACGCTATCGGTGTTTTCTTAGATTTTTGGTTCAAGTACATACTAATTTATTTATCTTGCACTCGTCTTGCTGGTGTATTAATGTAAAGACAATTGAAAAATAGTAATAAATTAATTTTATAAAAATATTGTATTAAGCATATCTAATCGAACCATCATTATTGTAAAACAATTCTATCCACTTTCAAAAAATATTCCCTCGCAACTGAATTCCCAACAGTCAAGCTAAAAGTCAAAGCTAAAAATATATAAATTCTTTTGGGACATTTTGTATTATTGACTGACATTTATCACTATCAATTATGGTGCAATTCGTCTGTTCTTGGTTAGAACTAGAAGCTTTAACAAGACGTCCAGCAAAGAGCTTCAATTTTTGCTACTTGTCTCCGGCTCATGAACTCTATTATTAATTGAAATAATGTAACGCCATGTAATTATTATTTATTTCTATTTTTAATTAATATTAAATATTTTACTAATGATATCAGTTCAAAATTGCATTCATTTAGCTTTTTGGTGATAAATATCTGTCGTTTTGTATTCATATATAGAAATATAAGAACAAATTATATCACAAAATCATAATCAATATGTAGCCGGCTTGGTGGCCCAGTGGTAAAGGCGATAGGACGGTCCCCCTACTGGTGCGATAGTCTGTTAGAGCATCGTAAATTTATGTTTGTGATTGCGATTAAATTATGTGATTGTCCTAGGCAAGAGTGTAAAATCCAACAAGGATAATGATCTCAGTTAGTCACGCCAGTAACCAGGCTGGGTAAGACCGGACGTCTTCTGGGATGATTTCTAAAGTGGGTCACTCGCCAGTCGGTATGCTTAATGCTGAGGGCCGTGGTTCGGAGCCGAGGTTAAACTGTAGGTTCAGTTCAGATAAACCCCTAGTTGGTAAAAGGAGCCTTTAAAATATATTTTAAAAAAATCAATACGTATATTAAAAATTATTTGTATATTTAAGCTTCTAATTATATAATTTTTTTGCAAGGAGAGATGAAAATGATCCAGATCGATACATTTCGCAGATTAAACCGAAACAACGATGATCGACAAAAGTTTCAGAAAAACGCTATTTGTTTCAGAGGAACGATGGTGCCCTCGGGCGGTTAAATATCGCACCTCCGCGATATTGCTCTCGCGCCGACCCATCTAACCGCAGTCATTAGGACCGGCAAAGGCCCGCGGGGAGTTCCGGGAGGAGCGGGAGGTTGGCCGTTGAACAAATTCAAAGCCCCGTTGTCTCCGCAATTATTGAAGCGAAGAAGAAGCCCGTATCATTTGCCGGTACCGTTCTCCAAAAATGGGGATTGGGAGTGGAAGCAGGAAATCGAGCTCTAGAGTGTAATTAGACGGGATGGTCTCCGATATCCCAAATGGCGATGGTAAGCTGGAGTATATGGGGAACAATACGCATTTGAACTTTATCTTTGTATTATATAAATTGTTTATTGTTCAAAAAATAATTGTAACCTGTGATAAAATATATCGAAAGTCCTAAATATAAAAACTATTTAAAATAAACTTTTTTTATAACGTCTTTAAAATCATACATATTTTAATGTATATTAAAAGTTCAGTAATTGATGCTGTCTTCTATATATATAAAAATGATTTGTTAGTCCCGCTAAAAATCGAAAACGGCTGGACCAATTTGGCTAATTTTAGTTTTTAAATATTTGTGGAAATCCAGGCAAGGTTTGTACGGTGAGAAAATATGAAATAATTTTAAGGAAAAAAAACAATTTTGAATAATTCCTCTGACACAAAGGATCGACATTTTTGTTCAAATATTTATGGAGCGTTCTTCATTATTTAGCGTTTGGAAATTATATATATAATTTAAGAAAAATTTAAGGAAATATGGCATAAAATATTAGAACACTAAAAATATAAACATTTTTGTTTATTAATGAAAGATTTCACAATTCAAATAAACCTTCGTTGGTAAAAAGGAGACTTTAAAATAATTAAAAAAAAAGAATTGATAAAGATATCTTGAAGATTGTCTTGCTTTTTTTCCGTCGATTCATATATTACGTGCCTGCATGTATTTTGATTATGTTAAAAATGATCACTTTAAAAAGACATTTATTGAGAAAAAAAATTTTCAACATGTTATAAAAAATTTTCTCATTTTTCTGGCAACATGATGATAGTCGATCCAATATTGGTCAATTTTTTCGCACTTATTCGGAAGGCACTATAGCTAAGTGCCACAGAATCTCCGATTAAAGTTACAACAGTGTATACTTTACAATTCTTCCAACATGTAACAGAGCACTGTCATGCGAGAGGAAAGCGCTACATCTGTTACTGGCTATTAATGATCTTTTATCCAACAATAAGCTGTTCACTTTGTTTAATTGGCCTTGATCGATATCAGACGTTAGAATATATTATCTCGTAATACTATACACCTTGTTGATCCCACCATATGAACAAGTCAGACTTTATAACCACTTCCGCTTCGTTGTCGATGTGAGTAGCTCTCCTGAACTAACCCATGATTTTTGTGCTTTAAATTGTCGTAGTAGATCCGCTTTTCACCTGCAGTCACAGTACGCTACAGAAAACTCGTCCCTTTTGATATTCAAGCAATGAAATCACGATATTGAAACGGTTTGAAATGGCCTTTTCAATAATTCCCTACTGTAATGAATGTAATAACAAAAGTAATGAATGTAGAACTTGTATTTTTGTGCATTCCATAGTTAGAGTCTGTATACACTTAATAACTCAATATATAGATAAATAGCTAAACTATCCAATTTAACATTATTGATATTTTGCATTTTCACCGATAATAGTACTCAATTATCTATTTTTTTTTTAACTTTATATTCGAGAAATGTGGTTAAATCTTGCAAGACGCTAACCAAACTGAAAAGTAATTTAATTCACAACAATAAGACCATTCTAATGTAAGTATTGACTATTTTAAGTATCTTTAATTATGCCCAAAGTGTTATTAAACTAATATCAGTATTGATAACATTTTAGGTTAAGCCTCATTTATTTTGTTTGTTGTATATATGAATTACAAATAATTTTGTTCTCTTGTCAGTTACCACATCAAATTGAAAATTATATTTAATATAATATGATGGGTTTAGTCGTACAAGGTCGTTCGAATGTCAACCAGACTTCTAAACACTCAACGACCATATATTCTCAAAATACAAAGAAAAATACATTCAAGCCATCAACAAGTGTCAATTGAACCACATCTTGGTTAGATAATAAAATTTCAATATCAAATAGCTAGTTTCTTGTACATCAAATAGGCCGATGGCCAGGTTAACGGTAACTGATACATATTTGAGTGAACAATGTGATTTTATCAACCTTGTATGTGTATTATGGTAAACCGAAGTTTCAAACATTTCAAAAAATACATACATATAGACCATGTATGAACCAAATGTCACCGAAGTCAAGAAAAGTAAAAAAACCAAGCGGAGACTTAGTTTATAGGAAAACGTTTATATAAGAATTTATAGCAGAACTTAATACGTTAAAGCATGTCTAAACACAGATTTTGTAAAGTATTAGATGAAGTATTACAGTGCAACTGTAATTTTTGGTCTACTTATAAATTTTGGTCTACAAGATAATTTGATACAATACCGGATACACTTTTTTATTACGCAGATCTGCTAAAAGTTTAAGCAAATTAAACATCCATTATCAAATTTACATAATTTAAACCCTTTTTTGTATTTGGCAGGGTTTCATTTAGATTGATACCACCATAAAATTTTTAGTAGATATATTTTTTATTCGTTTTAGTAAACATAAGCCAGTTGATTTCAATAATACTATTCTCACAGTTCCGAACTAACGATTGTTCTTTTAATTTTCTTGCCAAGCGTTATACTGATAGTATCTTTACTTAATATCCTTCAATATTTTACCTCATTTAATGTGAAACCTAACATAAATAATTGAAATAGAATAGAAGCGCGCTACGCGGAAATGATGGTTAGAAGACGACAAGTAGCGTCAATGTTTCGTAGCGCTTCTGATTGGTGTTTTATTTAACGTGGCGAATTTTGAAATGTTATGTTTTTGTTTCTGCTAAATAACTAGTAAGCCGGCTTATTTTAAAAATATAGTCTTTCCAATAAAACAGCCAATGCACGTCATAAAAATGTATAATGCAAAGTTGTCGTTTTCGTTTCCGTTTATTAACAAAATATAATTAAATATAATAATGAAACAAAAATAACATAGCTGAAAAACGGCTGCATTTGACGAAAAAGAAAGTGCTGCTTCACCAAGACAATGCACTGTGTCACAAGTCAGTGAAAACAATGGCAAAGATCCATGAATTAGGCTTTGAATTGATTCCTTGTCCACCGTATTCTCCATATCTGGCCCCCAGTGACTATTTCCTGTTCTCAGATCTCAAAAGAATGCTCGCTGGGAAGAAATTTCCAAAGGCCAAATCATATTACAAAAATGGTATCGAAAAGTTGGTGGGTCGCTATAATCAGTGTACCACCCTTGAAGGGAATTATATTGAATAAACAAACTCATTTTGACAAAAAAATGTGTTTTACTATGGTTGACCTGTTAGTAATCTAGTTTATTATTTGGCTGTCAAAACAAGCTATAGGGTATCCAACATGATGGACCATATTAGTACTTAGTGTTAAAGTAACATTTTCTAAGCATAATATGATCAATATAAGCCAGCATTACCTATTACTATATATAGCGGTCGTCCTTAAATAATAAATATTCCTATAAATTATAATGCTAAAAACTTCTCGTTTCACCCTCGTATATACGACAGGTGGAATTCACCTGCAGCCCATTATTGGCGCCCCACCCTGGAACCAACCCATTAACCCCTATTCGCCACGGGTTCGACCGATGTGGCATGCGGGCGGGAAGGGGAGTCGATAGGTAGAGATAGTGTCGGCGGGCGGTGAGGCGTGAACGAGGGATCATAGCGGGCGCCCCATCAAAGAGAAAAAGATTCCTTCGCTGTCACGGACCGAGATATGGGGGCGCCACAAACCGTCCGACAGCGGTGTGGGAAATAAAATACACAAAGCGCGGCGGGATTGTCGAGGCTGGCGACGGGTGAAAGGGGTCGTTAACGGTCGTCGGTGGGGGGAAGCGGACGATCACTCGTTGTGCCGAAACGGTCGACCTAATTTCGCATCGGAACGGTCCCATCGGAAGGACGTCGGTAAATTGGACTGCATCTTTTTAATTTTCAAATACCTAGTGAGTATCACTTAATTTTTACAGTCTTTCTCCAGCGAGAAATCATTTAAAATATATATCTAATTTTACTGACATTTTGTTTGGGTCAATCGGTCTTTTGAGCGTTTTAGAACACTCAGCGATAGATCTATTAAGTTACAATACAATACGACAAGTTATACACAGTAATTAATAAATATTACAGATGCACATTGTGTCGTATACAAATTGCAATATTGAAAAAATTATTCTAAAACACGGGAATACATTTGGGAATATTTTAAACATGTAGCAGTAAAAACATATTTACTGGTTTTCCCTGAAAGCAACTTTTTGAAGAAATTTGTGACAAATATGTTTTTTACATTACATCCCAAGTAACATCGCATGTCGACGTCAAAATAGAACATCCACTTAAAAAGCTATGGGGAAGAATTGTTCTCAATTTTGGATAAGCCGCGTACTCCGCGCAAATCTTGCTTTGCCTTTGAATTTTCCAATTACAGATTGTGTTGTAATGGTTATACCTTTTCTTTTTATGGCACTTGTTAATTAATGTATTAAAAATATTTGTACTAAAAAGTTAATACTAGGTGCACTGGAAAGTCATTGCCGGTAAATACGCAATATTATGATGTGACACATATGTAATTGTATACTACTAACATCACGCTTCAAAACTATAAAAGTTATATTTTGCGAAAGTAACACCGTCATAATGGATTTATACCTCTCTGAAAATGTCAGGTTTCGTGCCTGAAAAAAAGCTGAAAGTCATCGTTTGCTAGTAAAAACTTACTGTGAACATACTCTAACCTTAAAACATGTGAGATGTGGTTTAGAAAATTCAAAAGTGGTGATTTTAATGTGCAAGATAAAGAACATTCTGGTAGACCGACAAAGTTTGAAGATGTGAAACTACAAGAGAAGACCCAACCCAAATTCAAAAAAAAAAGTGACAGAAGCATTAGCGACCAATTACGAGCAATGGGGAAAATCCAAAAGATGAGAAAATGGGTGTCACATTAAATGAATGACACGCAAGTGGAAAATCGAAAAATCTTATCTGAAATGCTGCTTCAAAGGTGTGATCGGTAGTCATTTGGATTGAATAGTGATGAGTGATGAAAAGTGATGAAAATTTTGAAACCCCTAAGCACAAAAAATCATGTTTATCACTTGGCAAAGCCGGCCGATCGACTCGAAGGGCGTTTTCACATCTGCCGGCACCGACGAAGCCACGGCACGACACGACATCGGCACGGCACGGTATTTTGTAATTATCATTTTCATTAGTATTGTCCCATATAGAAGACCTTGATTCCACTAATTCAATTAGTGTTACAACATCATATAAAAATATTTAAAATATCTCTGTACACAATAAAAATCGGCGCCGACACGAGTGGACCGATTGCTGCCCGCCGACATGTCGGTGTCGGCAACGACACGATACGGACATATCGGCGAGTGTGAAAGGGATCCATTTGTTTACGTGTGATTACCGGTCCACTGATATCGGTGTCGTGTAGGCGCCGGTAGATTTGAAAACGCCCTAAGGCCAAATCGTTTTGGTCGTAAGACAATGCTCTGTGTTTGATAGGACCAAAGCGGCGTGGTGTATTACGAACTGTTGAAACTTGCTGAAACAGTTAATAGTGATCGGTATCTACAACAAATGGTACCCAATGATGAATTTTAACTATGTATTGATTGAACGTCCACTAGAGGCCCGAAAATATGATAAAGTGATTTTACAGCACGATAATGCGCCATCTCACCGCTTAAGGAAGCGTCCAAAGCTCTTGGATGGGACATAATATCACACCCGTCGTACTCTCCAGACGTTTCCCCTTCCGACTATCAACTTTCCGCATCAATGAGACACACGCTTGCAGAGCAGCACTTCGCCTATTTCGAAGAAGTTAGAAAATGGCTCGATGAATGGTTTTGCTTAGAAGAACAAACAGTTTTTTTGGGATGCATAAATAGCCTGAACGATGGACATGATGTATAGAATCAAATAGTTAACATTTTGAATATTTGTTTTTTATTGTTTTTTGAAAATTATGTTGTTTTTTCCAAAAAAAAACGGTAATGATTTCCCCCCACACCTGGTATTTCTATATGTTAAATATTAAATAACGAAGATGAAGAAAAGTAAGTTTTGGTTGAACATTTGGGGTTAGCTTTACCTTTATACTATCAAATTATAAAGGAATAAGTATATAAAGGAAGTGTAAACAAGATAAATTACTGTCATTTAATAAATAGCCATAATTTAAGGTGAAGACAGGATCAAGATATGTTTGTTCTCTGATTTACAGACATTCATATAGATCAATAATTAGTGTAAAATATGGAATACCAATGCCTAATAATAATTGAGTAAGTTTCAGTAACATACTTGACTGAAATGTGGCTACTCTGTTGTGTGTTAAATTTAAAGATATGTGTTTTAAGCATTTTAACACTTTCTATGAAATATAGTTAATAACGGCATATATTTGCCAGCACAGCTCTTGAAGCTTAGAGATAGAGTATTAGTTCCTGATTCCAAAATGAATTTTCCAAAATGTTATACGAAAACTTGATAAAATAATACTTTTAAAAGTTTTTCTTAAAGATCTGATCACAACAATTTATTTGTAATAAAAAATCAATACTGTTTATAATCAAATTATTATAATCAATATATTTAAAAAAAAACGATTCATTGCTGATCGAAAGCTTCATCAGAATAACAGCATACTGGTTAAAAGGAATCATAGTCACTTGTGTTACAGACAGGGAATACCAATATCAAATAAAAACTAAAAACATGATATTTTTGTTGTGTCTATTATATGTCTGTTGATGCTGAATGTTGAAGCTTCGATTATTAATGGCAATATAATTCGAATTGCAGTACCCCATGCTTTAATAATAAGTAACAACAGACCAAAAATAGATAATTGACGCATATTTAACAAAGTCAGAATGGCTATTAAAGAATATTTAAAATAATGCGGCATTTCAACAGTAGCGTATTGGTTTTGTTGCGTTGGTGTAGTAGTAGACATCTAACTAAAAAATCCGGATATCAGATCCCACTGGTTAAATTTTCTAAAATGTTATATAAATATTTTATAATATAATATGATAGTAATTTCAAAAGATTTTTTTGTACAGATTAAAGATTTGATTTTAAAATTTAAATTAAATTAAATTAAATTATTTTTTATGAATTTTTAACTTCTTAAAAAATTACAAAATAGATTTACAAAAAGCAACGATTCATTCGAGTTCGAAGACGTTCATCAGGATAACAGCATACTGGTTAAAAATAATCAAATAGGGAATGACAATATAAAAAATATTAAAAACATGCTATATAGCCTGAAAAAGTAAATACTACTACAATCAAAATGAAAATAACCTGTTATTTAAAATGTGTGGAGCAATTAACTGGCGTTCGTCCCAGTTTTCAGGCTTAACCTCATTCCGTCCTGAGATATATATCGACAACTCCCAGACCTATCTGCCATTTCTCCATATACTAACGAATTAAACCGACCGAATTTTCGGCCTGTGGTCCTTTGAAGTACCGTCAAAACCATACCTTCCCCCAACTACTCTTAAGTTCATGAAGCCCCGTCTATTCGACAACAATAGAACTAATGCTCTAACGTTATTATTTCATCTATGTTATTTTAGGAGAACACGTAACACAATCCCTCATGTTTCTTTCCGATATTGATTTTAAAGCTACTCGATCAAGAATCACAGTTGACAATCAAATCCAAAGACCCAGATTGCGATTGTTTGAACATCTGTGAAGCTATTGATACGCAACGATATTGATACGAAGTTTCACGGTATAGGCGACCTTGGGGAAATGTTTTGTTTAGTTCAATCAATGGTAGCGCTGCGATCGCAAATTGTGATTGGCTAGTTTAAATTCCTGGTGCCGCCACCAACATGGAACGTGATTGGTCCATCAAATTGTGTGAAGTCAGCATTTTCTATGGGCGTCCATTTTTAAGTTTGTTGTTTGAAGGTTTTGGTTTTTGTTAGATCAAGAAATCTTCGTTTTACGTTGTGCATATTTTCTGTTTTACATTAATCATTATGGAGTAATAATATCAACATTGATGACAATGCGTCAGTGTAGTAAAAGATGTAGTGTACCGGGGTAAAAATCTACTACCGAAATTAGACATGTTTTCCCAAAGCATGATCTCGCTCCTTTCCAAAAATGGGTTGATCAAGTAAATAGTAGTAAGTTACCCGGATAAACCACAATGCAAATATATCAACGTCATGGTTTCTGTCACGGACATTTTAGTAAAAAATTTAGAATTACCCCTCCTTCACGAAGAGGTATTAGGGTAACTGCATATCCAACATTGCTTTTATCAGGTACATATAGAATTATCTATCTACTACATGTCTGTTTATATATTGTTTGTTTATAGAAAATCAAAACCTACTTATGAAGATCTTAGTAGTAGTAAAATTCAATTAATCTACCAAGTTGTTCGTATGCTGGCAGTGTGGTGATGTCTCTACATAAAGAAGTCTTACAAGAATAATTAAGATAACTGGATAATTAGTAGTAATAAATACTACTTTTAATTGTAAAATATCCCTAAAATATTTGTACTACTTTAGCTTTTTAGAACAATCAATGTTCAATAATTTTATAGTAGCGCTATTGTATATTTAAATTTCATTGCCTTGTTAAGAAAATATTTGTTACGGTGCCATCAATTAAAAATTTAATTACTACTTTTAGGGGATTTATTACCTTAAAGAAATCTATTTTGTCTAAATTTACAAATAACTACATTTGTTTAACAAATCTTAACTAAGATTGCTTAAAGAATTTTGTTGGATCTATTAGAGGTCATGAAGATGAACATGTTAGATAACTTATATCCTTTTTTGACGGGAGATCTAGTACCACTTGAGGTTGTTAAATCACCAGTTGAGTCTATATTTTCAGTTCCAGAGAACTTTGCTCTGAGAAAAACAACAGTCTAATATTGTATTTTAGTCTTATTTCAGGCTATTTAACAAAACTTCTGAAAAAGTAATATTTGTAATTGCAACATGTAATATTTGTCTACATTCTATGTTAAGTAGTTCGACGGATTATATACTCTGAAATCTAAATATCTTTAAAAAACATATAGTTTTAGTCCATAAAAGTTATTATGAGGTGTGATTGTATTTTTGGTTTAATGAAGTTAATGTAATATCAACAGGGAACGATTTAAGGTTTACCTTCAATATATCAAGATAAGTTAGAACTCTTAATAGATCCCATATAATTAATAGCACTAAACAAATATGAGAAGGTGTTATAGAAGAATTATAGATATTTTAATTTTGCATAGAATAGAGTTCATAATTGTTTTTTTTTGCTTTTTGTTTATAAATATTTACATTATTTACACTTATGTATATTTGTATAGGATTTTATTTTAATAAATTAATTTTAAAAATTAAATTTGATTTTCATTTAAATACTATTGGCCAGTAAATGTGAGGTCACAAAGTAATGAGGCGAAATGGCAGACCAATCAAAGCAAAGTATTTTCCTTACAGGTTTCTACGTAACTATTAATAAGTAATCAATCAAATTCACGTTGTCAGCGCCGCCAATGATTGCACTATGCAAAATTTTGCCCCTCTACTTACCATTAGAGTTGCACACCCCTGATATAGATATCTCACAACTTAAATTATTTCGCGAAAAATGATCTTCATTAAAAGAATGTAATAGCTGCTGTAGAAGAGCAATAGGAATGCTGAAAGCAGTTTTGATAGTTTTGCAGATAAATCGATATTTTTGCTGACCGATAATTTTCGACATTGAAAAAAATTAATATTTAGAAAATATCTTAAATATTAGAGAAGCGGAAAAAATATCGATATTGTTTAAAAATATATCAACACTTTTTGTGGTTGTTGCATTGATATATCGATAATTTTTTTTAAATATTGAAAACAATATTTTTTAAAATATAGCACTATGACTGAATTTATTTAGGGGGATTTACAGGTAGCATAATTTATGCAATACTCTTTTATAATTCTCTTTATAATTCGACCATTTTTCTATAGATGGCGCTAGCAGTATTAAGCTGTACCCGAAATAAATATATTATAGGCATCATGTAATGACTTGAGCATATGTTATTTATGTATATGTGTATCTTCAATTATAAACTTGTTTTCGAGTGAAGATAATAGTCTACAACTATTCATGTTTTCATAAGATTCATTCAGATTCTAGTTTTCTTCTTCAATACGAAGGAATCTACGACCGTGAAAAACTATTGTAACTGAGTATTGTGTAGTATACTTATGGTTTTTTTTATTACTCTGTGATTGGAAGTTTTCCTTTAAATTAAATATGAATAGCTCCACAATATGGTTAGTAGAACACCAAGAAAGTGTATTCCGTTATGATGAAATGATGGGCCTGTTAAAATGTACACTTGTATATGCATATTTCTCTCTTCTGTTCCCCACTCTCTCTGTACCAATATCATTAATTCAAAGTAATTTGATAATTATGAAGAAGATAAGCAATCTACTATCAATATAAAAAGTATTGCACTAACGTATTATGAAAGAACTAATCCAAATTGAACAAAACCAAGGCATTCAAGAATACCTAGAAAACTTGACATCAACTGAGGCTACAGACTATTCGTTGTGGAAGGCAACAAAAAAGCTTAGGAGATCCCAGCAGCATAACCCACCTATTAAAACAAACGAAAATAATTGGGCGAGAAGCAATAAAGAGAAGGCCGACATTTTCTCAAAATACTTAAAAAATGTTTTTAAACCTTTCTAGTCTCAGCTACATAAAGATGATAAAAATAAAATGACTAGCTTTCTAGATTAGCCATTTCAAATGGATTTACCGCACGAGAAATTAACGGTCAAAAAAGTTAAACAAACAATAATGAGAGAGATTAATATTAAAAAAGCTCCTGGTTATGACTTAATTAATGGCAAAATTTTAAAAGAACTATCAGAAAAGGGTATAAAACTATTAGCATTTATATTTAAAGCTATGCTACGAATTAATTACTTCCCTAGTATCTGGAAAGTAGCTAAAATATTAATGATTCTTAAACCAGGAAAAATACCAGAATATATGACCTCCTACCGACCTATAAGTTTATTACCGATAATCTCGAAAGTTTTCGAGAAATTATAAAAAGCTAAACTATATAATAGAAAAAAGAAAAATTATTCGAGAACATCAGTTTGGGTTTCGCAATAATCATGGGACTATAGAACAAGTGCATAGACTTGTAAACAAAATAAACGCTGACCTAAATGCCAAAAGATATTGTTCGGCTGCTTTTCTAGATATATCTCAGGCTTTTGACAAAGTATGGCATACGGGCTTGCAGGTTAAACTAAAGAAACTTCTCCCTCATCCGGACTATCAGTTACTAAAATCGTATCTCACTGATGGACATTTTATTGTAAATCAAGGCGATGAACATACCGAATTAAATCCCATATATTCAGGAGTTCAGCAAAGTAGTGTACTGGGTCCAGTACTGTATCTTCTGTATACGGCTGATCTACCCACCATAAAAATAACTACTGTGGCAACAAATGCAGATGATACAGCAATCTTAGCATCCCCTGAAGATCCAGTCACAGCATCAATAAACCTACAAACCCACCTGGAGCAAATACAATTATGGTTGAAGACATGGCGCATTAAATGCTCCGTACTATATTTCAAATAAAGTGATACAACGCGATATTCCTCTAGAACCTATAACGAGTGTAATTCAACGTGTTTGTGTGAAGTACTTCGAAAGAGTGTCAGTGCATCCCAATGTATTCGCTAATCAGCTAATTATGCAACGTGATAGTGAAGTGCGTAGACTAAAACGTTTAACACCACCTGATCTGATTACTGGACATATGAAGACTTTAGACTAAGCTTTAGAATAAGACTAATTAATTAAGATAATATTTTATACAGAATATTGCTTAATGAAGTGATTTTCTACATGCCATGTATGTATAATATAGACATAAGAAATACTTATTGCCAATAGAGCAAATTGTGGACTCACGAAGAGTAATAAAAAAAGAACTTATGTATTATATCTACTAAATAATGCAACTAACGCAGACCAATATATATAAGATGTTCTAAATTCGATAAAAAATTTACTCCCTGTTTATTTAAATTCGAATATTAATTTCGCAACATAGGTATTAGGTGCTTGGATGTATTTTGATCCCCAAAATCTATTGGTAAAATACGAAGTATCTACGTAAAAACTCCTGGATTCAATTGATAAATAATGAAAATACCAGTTTTCCATTTAGCATTATTAAATTATTCAGCGTAGTATCTGTATATGGATGTGAGCATAAGTTATTTATTGGCCGTAAGTAGTTGAGATGGGGCCTCCTTTAAATATTCCAAGAAATACGGAGATCTCCCACATACCTAATAACATGAGGAGCGGCCGCAAAATCAGGGCAGTCTTGCCACGAGTATGGCCTAAGGAAGAAGGAAGAGTCCTAATTCAAGGGCAATTAAATGAGCTTCTGAGCTGATTCCTCGAATAAACCATAGTAGAATCCAGTAGTTTTATTATAAAAACCACCTGCCCACCCTCCATTATCACATGGATATCTGGAGAGGAACGTTTACATGATATGGAAAACATCCTAAAGGAGGGAAAATTGCCAATACGCGAATTGACTGGGAATGCCATTTCGAATAATTTCAACATCCACGTTTCATTACTTATCAGATAAACAAAGAGGAGTTTTTAATGGCGAATTAGGTGAGATCAGCAATGATATTGTTACCGTAGATATCGAGCGACGTCAATTGAACAAACTGAACAACGTATTATTGCTAAAAACGAGCAGCAATAGTGAGTAACAGATGCAAAGTCGTGCTCCTATATGACAACACTCAACAACACGTTGCAAGTTGTTAAGGATACAATGATTCAGTTTGAATGCTCATCCAGCGTACTCACCGAAAATAGCGCACTCTACACCATTACCACTTTATCGAATCGATTTTGCAAGGGCTTGCTAGTACGAGGTTTTGAAATGCCGAAGATATGCGAAAATGGTTCGATAAATGGCTACTAAACCAACAGCGTTTTTTTTTTCGAAACTGTATCACCGTGAAAATGGAAGAAAGTTGGTGAAAAATACAATTTTACAAAAAAAATATAATTAAAATCTGAAACAATTATGAAAATACATTCATGAACCTATTATTTAATTATATGTGTAGATACTAAATAATATTGCTATGCGTATTAACATAATATTATTAAACCACATAGTGCGTTGATCACCTGTAAAAAGATAAATAATTGGTAATAAATAATGATAGCTAATTATTCAGATACTTCAGATACACCCCTTATATAATTCAGTTGAAAAGTTTTGCCAAATATAATAAGTCAATATATTAATACAAACATATAAAATAAATATAATGTGTATCTGTGCAATATTAAAAAAAGGTATACGTATGTATTTTGAGTGTGACTGGCACATGATTTTCGAACTGATTTAGGATATTTTGAGGTTTAAAAATATCCACGTTACGGTGGCTAACCTTTCGATTAATTTTGCTGACCTGCAGATATTCAAAATGGAATTATCGAATATTTGATGCTTATATGTACAAATTAGATGTAAATTTATATCGGAAATTTTATTATTTGTCCGTCATGAAAGCGCACTTAACCCAAAAATTCACTTAATTATATTAAAAATATGGGAAATTACTTTCACTATATATCATAATTTAGGAAAACGAATTGATACTTAAATGTACAAGTTAGATGTAAATTTACATACAATCATGAGAGAACAAGACATTTTACAGGAAGATTCACTTAATCATATTTTTGACAAAAAATTGAACCGACTTCACAAAATAAATAAGGAACTCACTAAAAATTAAAAAATAATCAGATTTTTAACACAATTTTTTTTAAAATAAAATATGTACATAAAATCGTTGTAATAATAAAACAAAAATAAACAAAAACCCTATTTAACTTATCTACTACACCTATTTTATATTCTACTATATTGTGTACTAATATATTGTCTACGTATTGTCTACTAATTGTGTGTATACACACAATTTAGCTTAACACTTACCTAAACCTATTTATATACTTACAATATTATTTTAACTACTACCAACTGATTACTTTGAAGTCGGTGCCGAATCCAAACATTTATATTAATTTAGATTTGTTTTATTGGTAATATAATTTTTTGTATATAACAATATTACATGATTATTTTTGTATTTTTTGCAACCAACTGACGACTGAGACAAAATCTACAAATGGACGAAAGATTGGAAAATTCAACTTAATAGCTCCAAATCTGTTCATGTTAATTTTGCATTTCGGCGAAATAATAAAAACTTAATTATATCACTCAATGGATGCCTTATTCCTCCAGCAAAATCATCAAATCAAAATCAAAATCAGCTAAATCAGCTACCGTCAAGCTGATGACTAAATTGGAAACATCATGTTAGACAAAAGATTCGAAAATTCAACTTAATAGCTCCAAATATGTTCATGTTGATTTTGCATTTCGGCGAAATAATAAAAACTTAATTATATCACTCAATGGATGTCTTATTCCTCCAGCAAAATCATCAAATCAAAATCAAAATCAGCTAAATCAGCTACTGTCAAGCTGATGACTAATGAGATGATGACTACATTGGAAACATCATGTTAGACAAAAAGCAAAACACATTAGAACCAAAATAAAACGACTATACTGATTAGTCGGAAGATACTCTCAACTTGATCTAAAATCAAAGAGGTTCATCTATAATACAATTATAAAGCCAATTTAGACTTATGGGGTGTAAATATGGGGTTGCGCTAAAAATTAAAATCAACTAGTCAACCAACGCTGTTAAAACAAAATTCTTCGATTAATTGACAATTGAAATCAAATAGATTTGCGAAATTATCCAAGATTTTGCCTTAAAACACGAAAGAAGATTACTAAATTATACCAACGTGGAAGCAATACAACTACTGGACAACACGCACGAACTAAACCATACGAACTTATATAAAGTGTATACCTTTAGTGTAAACTATAGCTTAAGTTATTAAAATTTTATAATTGAGGAATACATATTGATGTATTTATCTCGCACTTGTCTTGATTGTGAATTAATATAAGTACAAATGAAATGTAATAATAAAATAATTTATAATTAAGATGTTATAAAAAAATATCTTTTTAGTGTTAGTTATTTACTCAATAAACTACGTAGTTATTTTATTTAATATTATAATACCCATTGTCAAGTAAAGGCACAGACCATATGAGGAAAAATCGGAATAAACAATGATTGGAAATAAGGAGCGATGCAGGCCCGGGGTCCGCTACCTAGCCTAGGTGATTTGACAAATGTTCTAACTAAACAATAACAAACAGTTATTGTCCCCGCCGGGAATCCGCGACCTACGTTTAGGAGCTAAACCATTACACCATAGAAGCAGTTGTCTAGAAATATATCTACGAGGTCTTATATGCTATAGTTAGTGCTTAAAAAGCAAACTGAATGGCTTTTGCACTGAACGACTTCGGGTTTTCCGTCGCATCAGCTCAGCAATAACATTATACACAAATATCTGATTATTTTAGATAACAAATATGTGAAAACTTTGTACATGCCTTTGAAATTTGAGCGTTTTCATCGATATACCCCCCCCCCCCTTCCAACAGATCCTGATTTGGTTTCAATGGGACCACCCTGGAAGTACACTCGTTCGAAAAAAAAGGAATTTTGAAATCGGCCCACAATAGACGGAAATATATTAAAAAATACAGCCTAACATAGAACCTCCTGCTTTTTCGAAATCTGTTAAAAATATGGAAAATGACTTTTATAAAATCACTATGGAACGTCACACTATTGGGCAGCACCTCCAAATAATAAAATTGTATTATCAATATATTCATTATATTAAGTATTCGTTAGAGAATACTTTAATGTTAATGAATTACTACGTTAACAAGTATAGTTGTTATCAATCAATTATAAAACCTGTTTGGATTTAAGGAGTTGCAGTAAAACAGCAAATCAGTGCTTTCAAAAGTGTTTCGATCAATTACCAATGTTTATCACTACGTAACCAACGAAGAACTGCTCGAAGGCAAATCAGGAAATAAGGTTACTAAATCACAGCAATGTAGAAGTGGACAACGCACAGGAAATTAGAAGATTGACGCAAGCCAAACCACATGATTTTGTATAGTGTATGAGTATTTACTCTTAACTTTAGTTTAAGTATAATACTTAAAATATAAATTTTAATTATAATTTGTATATTTATCACGCGCTCGTCTTGCTTGTATTTTGATGCAAGTACAACAGTATGTTAGTAATACTTTTTACAATACAATACTAATTTTAAAGAGTATATTCAAAATAAAACTTAACAGATCAATTAAGTATTAATTTCTTCTTCTGACTAGACTGTTTTCCTTCACAAATAATTCTTCTACCTTAGGTAAATACTTAAATCTGATAAGTAAGGAGGATGTTTTATTTGTCCATCTATGTGTTACTACTGATAAATAGAATGATGCATTGTCAATATTCACATTATTTGTTTTCTTGGCAAACGTTTTCAGCCAGTGGTAATTTTATATAGGGATGATATTCATAAAAAAAACTCTGTTCGCTGCGTTTATACTGTAATGGAGGAATTTCCTCATACTTACAATTACATTCACCCTTTTTTAATATCGATAGTCAGTGGTGTTTATTAAATGGTCATTTTCTTCAAATGTTACAAACTAAATTAACACAGACATATAAAAGATTAAATTGTTTTATAAACGAGGTTTTCCATATTTTCAATAATTAAAGTTATTAATTATTAAGTAAAATTAAGTAAAAGCAAACTAACAGTTACTAAAAAAAGTTTAAAGCAAAAAAATGTATATCAAACCTATTTTGATATTAAATAAGTCTTAATTCTCAACGTTTCATCAAGAATAATAACTGCAGAAATTATGAACATTGAGGCACAATTATGAAATTTAAAGTTTCCCACTGGAACACACGGTATATATTAATTCGATACGTGAAAATGGTACCAAATCAATGTAAATTAGTCAATGATATAAAAAAAGGAATAATAAGAACAATTCGTAATAAATTCGTAAACTAAAAGATAAAATTACTCAAATTTTGTATCAATAAATCAAGTATAAGCATATTTAAATTTAGTTTAAATTTCATGCAACATACCAGATAATTTCATAGTTGAATTTTAAGAAAAATCATACATCCTTTGAGGTTATCAATCAACCATTCTTCGACATCCTTGCAATTGTTAAAGTATTTCCCATTAAAGCATTTCCATACAAATTTTGTAATTTCCTGATGTTCTAGCATGTGGTCGATCGTTATTACTACATCGCGCTTTACCTTAGAGTACGTCTTACTCTTTTAATGCATATCAATAAATTTTATAATTTAAAATAACAGGTCAATTGAAAAGTCCCCAGCTTACCACAGTAAAACACATTTTTTTGGCAAAATTAGTTTTTTCTATTCAACATAATTCCCTTCAAGGGTGATACACTGATAATAGCCACCCTCCAACTTTACGATAGCATTTTTATAGTACGATTTGTCCTTTGCTTCAAAATAGGCCTCAGTTTCGGCGATCACCTCTTCGACGAAAATTTCGTCCCAGCGAGCATTCTTTTGAGATATGAGAACAGAAAATAGTCGCTGGGGGCCAGATCTAGAGAATACGGTGGATGAAGAAGCAATTCGAAGCCCAATTCATGGATTTTTGCCATCGTTTTCATTCAAAATCATTTTGTGGTAATATTTTATCAACACGCGAAATTCCTTTTTATCCATATTTTCACAATAACAAAAGTTGCTTCATTCAAAATGCTATAATTCACAAACTAATGATCCGACAGTTGTCAAATTTATACACGCATCTTTTGAGGGTTAATGTTAAACAAAAAAACATATGGATTTAATTATAGTAGCGCCATCTATGTGTCAGGCCGGGACTTTCCAATTGACCTGTTAATTTCTTTGAAAATAGCTCAAAATCTAGGTTGTCGCTCCGAGGTACATTAATCTTATATATAAAAATGAATCGCAAAATGTGATGGTAAGCGCATAACTCAACAACGCCTGGACCAATTTGGCCAAATCTTTTTTTAAAATGTTCGTTGAAGTTCAAGGATGGTTTCTACGGCGAGAAAAATTAGAATTATTGCTGGAAAAACCCTAAAAAAAGCCCTTTTTGTTTGAATTTGTTTCGTGTATCAGTTGACAATTCATCTGTCATCTGTCAAAAGTCATCTGTAACAGACAACTTTTTTTTTAAATTTGATATGACTTGAACTCAAATCCTTTTAAGCCGTACGAATTGTTTTATTTATTTAAAATTTTTTATTTATTTAAAATTTAATTCAAATTTTAAATAAATAAAACAATTCGTACGGCTTAAAAGGATTTGAGTTCAAGTCATATCAAATTTAAAAAAAAAAGTTGTCTGTTACAGATGACTTTTGACAGATGACAGATGAATTGTCAACTGATACACGAAACAAATTCGTATATCGTGTTTTGTGCAGAGTGTTTAGTTAGTTAGTGTTTGTTTAGTTCGTGATTAGTGAAAAAATAATTTATATTTGATATGCCTCCTATAAGACGAAGCAATTTAGGTAGAAGAACCAGAAATGCTATAAACCAAGCTAATTACCGATATAATCGTATTGCAAAAGAACGTGACGACGGAAATGAACGTGAAAGAATTCGGATATCACAAACGCGTGAACCGCGAGCGCGACGTTCAACTAATAATCGCGCAAGTTTGAATCGAGCTGCTTTCAGTTACGATGTGTCAATTGACTACAGTAACTACCAATGTGTTGTTATTGGTTCTATGAACTTGGTTTGCTCACACTGTAAGGCATTAAAATACAAAAACGAAGCCAATGGATTGTGTTGCGCAAATGGTAAAGTGAAATTGATACCATTGGATCCACCACCAGAACCATTGTACTCATTGGTTTCAGGAATAGGAACAGATTCTATACACTTTTTGACACATATCCAACAATATAACAATTGCTTTCAAATGACTTCATTTGGGGCAACAAATGCAGTTCGGGAAAATTTTATGCCAACTTTCAAGGTATGTATTATAGCAGTTAATCATAATTATTTTAGCGAACAAAATTTTCTGTCACCAAAGTTAAGATGTGTTACTAATCTTCAATTTCTTAATCATTACGAAATATATCACTTAGTCATCATATTATATGGTGATTCAGTTTCAGTGACACTTTTATTATATTTTATAATTGATAGATATTAGTTAAAACTAAATATATACTTTTTAAGATCAAATATTATTTAAGTTTGATCATTGACAATCCATTAATTTATACCACACCATAATATTTTTTTTATTTACAGATACAAGGGCAAATATATCACAGAGCAGGTTCACTGTTACCAGTGTCAGATAGCGACAACAAATTCCTGCAAATTTATTTTATGGGCAATTCACCACAAGAAATTGATCTGCGTTGTGCACATAACAATTTAGTAAAAAGGTCTATTGTAGAACAATTACAAAATTTATTTCATCAACGCAATCAATTGATTATATTGTTTAAAACTGCCCTGGATCTGATGCCATCCGATAATCACAAAATTGTAATCAGAGCTGATAAAACACCTGCAGGTCAACATACAAGACGTTTTAATGCACCAACTATTGATGAAGTTGCTATCGTTGTAGTTGGAGAAAACTTGGAATCCCGTGATATTGTTTTACATCGTCGGAATGATCAATTACAACGTATAAAGGAAACACACCGCTCATATGATGCACTGCAATATCCCATTATATTTTGGCAAGGTGAAGATGGCTACGATTTCTCAATAAAAATGATAAATCCCATTACAGGTAACTAAAATATTAGTTTAGCTATGGCGATAATATCTCAGTCACTATATTATGTATTTTAATTTTATATTTGAATGTTATTAAAACAAAATCTGTTTACAGGTTCTGAAACCAACAAAAAAGTCAGTTCAATGAACTATTATTCATACCGCCTAATGATTCGGGAAAATGAAGATAATCACATATTGAAATGTCGCCGATTATATCACAAATATGTTGTTGACATGTATGTTAAAATTGAAACGGAGAGATTAACATTCATCAGGTTGAATCAAACCAAACTCCGATCTGAAGAGTATATTCACCTTCGAGATGCGATTAATACTGATGGAAATGCACAGAATGTCGGTCGGATGACTATTCTTCCAGCAACATACATCGGAAGCCCTCGGCATATGCACGAATATGCTCAAGATGCCATGTCGTATGTTCGTCATTATGGTACAGCAGATTTGTTCATCACATTTACATGCAATCCGCAATGGATAGAAATTAAGCAGGAGTTATTCCCTGGGCAATCACCCATTGATCGTCATGATATTACAGCCAGAGTCTTTAGACAAAAGTTGAAATCTTTAATGAATTTCATCGTAAAACATAATGTGTTTGGTGAGACACGCTGCTGGATGTATTCTGTGGAGTGGCAGAAACGAGGATTGCCACATGCACACATTTTGATTTGGTTGGTTGAAAAGATAAGGCCAAATGAAGTTGATGCAGTGATATCAGCTGAAATCCCTAATGTACAAGTAGATCCTGGATTGCATGAGGTAGTTATCAAAAACATGATACATGGTCCCTGTGGAACTCTTAATCAAAATTCACCGTGTATGATGGATGGTAAATGTTCAAAACGATATCCACGGACATTAATATCGGAAACAATTACTGGTAATGACGGTTATCCATTGTATCGTCGCAGATCGACAGCAGACAATGGAAAATCAACAATTGTCAAATTAAATCAACAAGATATTGAAATAGATAATCGTTGGATTGTTCCATATTCACCCATTTTATCAAAGACATTCAAAGCACACATCAACGTTGAATCTTGCCATTCAGTGAAATCGATTAAATACATTTGCAAATATGTAACCAAAGGGAGTGATATGGCTGTGATTGGAATTGGTGCAGAGAATTCTAATGATGAAGTTACCCAATACCAAATGGGCCGCTATGTTAGCAGTAATGAAGCAGTTTGGCGAATATTTTCTTTTCCTATTCATGAGAGACACCCTTCTGTTGTTCACTTAGCTGTACATTTAGAAAATGGACAAAGAGTGTATTTTACAGCACAGAACGCAGTACAAAGAGCTGCTCAGCCACCATCTACTACATTAACCAGTTTTTTTGAGACATGCCAAAACGATGATTTCGCACAAACATTGCTATATTCTGAAATGCCAAAATATTATACCTGGAATCAATCCTCAAGGAGATTTATACGACGGAAACAAGGAAAACCAGTTCCAGGATATACAGATGTATATTCCACCGGTGCGATTGGCCGGATTTATTCAGTACATCCAAGCAATGATGAATGTTTTTATTTACGACTGCTATTAGTCAATGTACGTGGCCCAACATCATTCCAACAGTTACGAACTGTTGATGGTGAATTGTGTGGATCCTACAGAGAAGCCTGTCAACGTTTGCAATTGCTTGAAAATGACGCTCATTGGGATCAAACTCTCAATGATGCTGTAATATCATCACACGCTCATCAAATACGAACATTGTTTTCTATAATCATATCTACATGCTTCCCATCAAACCCAATTGATTTGTGGATGAAGTACAAAGATTATATGTGTGATGATATTTTGTATCAAATACGGAATAGAATGGGAAATCCAAATATACAAATCAGTGAAGAAATTTACAATGAAGCATTGATTTCAATTGAGGACATGTGCTTGATAATGTCAAACAAACTATTAATTCAATTAGGCCTGACCGCGTCCAATCGTCCAATGCATGACGCTTTTAACCAAGAGTTGCATCGAGAAAGACTGTATGATCTCAACGCTTTGAAAGAATTAATTCAAACAAATCTTCCACTGTTAAATGAACAACAGAAGTATGTATTTGAAACTCTTATGAAAGTAACAAATGATGAAACTGAAGGGATTTACTTCTTAGATGCACCTGGTGGTACAGGAAAAACTTTTTTGATTTCATTAATATTAGCAACAATTCGCTCACAAAATAAAATTGCACTTGCACTCGCTTCGTCGGGAATCGCAGCAACTTTGCTTGAAGGTGGTCGAACAGCCCATTCAGCACTAAAATTGCCATTAAATATGCAAAGCAATGAAACTCCAACCTGCAACGTTTCGAAGAACTCTGCAATGGCAAAGGTTTTGCAGCAATGTAAATTGATTGTTTGGGATGAATGCACGATGGCACATAAAAAATCTTTGGAGGCTTTAGACAGAACCTTAAAAGATCTACGTAGCAATAATAACCGATTTGGTGGTGCAATGCTTTTATTAGCAGGAGATTTTCGTCAAACATTGCCAGTGATTCCACGATCAACGCCAGCTGATGAACTCAATGCATGTCTAAAGTCCTCCAATTTGTGGAAACATGTCAAAGTACTTCATTTAAGCAAGAATATGCGTGTCGAGTTGCAAAATGACCAATCTGGAAACATATTCTCTAAACAACTCATTGACATTGGTAATGGCAAATTTCCTACAGACATGTTGACTGGCTGCATTAACTTTCCTCAAAGTTTTTGTCAGTTAACTCGATCAAAAGATGAACTTATTCAGAAGGTGTTTCCAGATGTTTCTCAAAATTACAGAAACCATGATTGGTTGAGCGAACGAGCTATACTGGCTGCAAAAAACATAGATGTAAATGAATTAAATTTCAAAATTCAAGAACAAATTACAGGCGAATTGAGGATATATAAATCAGTTGATTCGGCTACTAATCAAGATGATGTAGTCAACTATCCACCGGAATTTTTAAACTCGCTGGATTTGCCAGGATTGCCACCTCACAATCTTCAATTAAAGGTTGGATCGGTGGTTATAATGTTGCGAAATATCAACCAACCGCGTCTTTGCAACGGTACACGGTTAGCGATAAAAAAATTACTAAACAATGTGATAGAAGCAACTATACTCAAAGGAAAGTATAAAGGAGAAGATGTTCTCATACCGCGCATCCCAATGATTCCGACTGATGTGCCATTTGAGTTTAAACGACTACAGTTTCCAGTGCGGCTTGCTTTTGCTATGACTATAAACAAGTCCCAGGGGCAAACATTAAGTGTTTGTGGTATTAATCTAGAAAACCCATGTTTCTCACATGGTCAATTGTATGTTGCCTGTTCCCGTGTTGGAAAACCATCAGATTTGTTTATCTATGCGCCAGGTAATCAAACAAAGAACATCGTATACCACAAAGCACTACAATGATAATAATAATAATAATTATGATTGACATGATTAACAATAAAGCGATTACTTACTTTTCAATCCTTATATATGTTTTATTTAATTATTTTTTATTCACAACGCCCTATCACCAGGGTGATGGTTCTGTTCAGGAGAATTTTTTAAAATACGTAGGCACAAAAACTGCCACATTACAAATCTTTTTGACAGGACGAAGTCTGTCGGGTCAGCTAGTGTTTCATATAAATATATACGGCATTATTGTTATGTAACTAATATAAATTTAAACCATGCCTAGCTACTAGTAGTTGCAGCATACATTAAGTATAATAAGCTAACATTGTCCAATAAAGACTTATATTTCTCCTCCACAATACATTCAGCTGGCTTGGTAGTTGCAGTGTTCAAAGCGACAAGACCTTTAAATCCCGCTACGGCAAGATTGTAATTTCTTTTTTATGATCAGCAAGACTGTAAGATCCGCATACAAGAACCATCCCAGTCACGCCAGTAATCAGACATGGTACGACCGAATATCTTCTGGAATGATTTTTAAGTGGCCGAGGACTATTGTTCAGAGCCTGCGTTAAACACACCTCCAGTTCAGATAAACCCTAATTCGCAAAACGGAGACTTCAAAATATAACAAAAAAATACTAGCATTTATGGTGATAGTATGAGATAAATCTCAAACAAATTACATTCACCTTATGTATTATCTTTATGTGCGAAATTATAACACACTTTGATAAATAACTATTGATAGATAAAAATGGTTCTAGTTTAGTTTTCGACGAATAAAATATAGTGTAAAAAAGCCAAACTTTTTTGAACTGTGTTATCTTGATAGTAATTTTTTTACAAATTCTTAAATCCAAATGGTCAAAAAGGTTATAGTTTAACCGGAGTTTATAGTTTAATCTACTTATTATCCAGGAACAAAATTATTTTATATTTCAAAAAACCTGACAATAATACATGTCTGGTTTCTGAACAAAAATTTTAATTTTTCTAATTATTACTATTATTTCTAAATCATTCCGAATGTTGTTGACAGAGGCATTTTCAAATTTATTTTTGTTACATTATCAGCGAATGCGGTACATATTGTGCATAGAGCCTTTTTAAACCCAAAATTTTACTTAAAATATTACTCACTAAATCTAGAGAAAGCTTCTACTGAATCTTCTCCGGTCGATCAATAATCCTCCAATATTATATTGTATGTTGTACATACAGTTTTCAAACGAACTAACCTACTTACAAGCCATTGTTTTTGAAGGCGCAAATTTACCTAACATATTAAATATTCCAGAATAAGTTTTATTTACAAAGATTTTCATTGCTTTCTTCAAATTTATTTATTGAAAACAATACCCCCACTGTTTTTTTAGGATGCACATGGGTTGCAAGTTTATATTAATTGTTGGCAGTTTAAATAAATTATAACATAAATTGATATTAAACATAACTAACATGGTTAAGTTTATCAATAACATAACAATATGCTAAATATATAACAATAATTGTAAGTATAGGAATGATTTATGAATAATGACTATTATATATAGGCAGCCAAGCTTGAAATATCCAAAAAGGTCATCTTTCCATATCATTCAAACGTAGGCAACACTCAACGTTCATCTGTTGTCTAAAGGCATGGTTTCAGACCCGTCAGGACTTGCTTAATGATTAAAGAACACTTGCATACTATGCAAGTAGGTAGTGGGTCTCATTTTAGTAAAAACTCACATGTATCTGTAGTGAGTGAATACACAGTAGTGATCGTCCTTTGATTGAAATTCGACAACAATTTATAAAATTAACTATGTCTCTCATAACAGACCATAAAGAATAACTTAATATTTTCATATATAAGGTCAGAAATATATTTGATATATAATTACAGTAACCAATGTTTGTATATTAAAATACATGCAAATTATCTCAAGAACTGACACTCACTAACTTTTTTTAAATAGCATTTAATTTAATTTAATTTCAACTAAAAATCAACAAAGTATTAATACATTTAAATGACTGCATCAGTGAACATTACAACAAACGTATCATAAGTAAGATTATTTTCAGAACTGCAACTACTTCAGAGCATCAAATATAAGTATATGTGATTTTTATATATTTTTATGTTATAACTATAAACTTAGAATATGAAATGAAGCAATACATATTTGTGTATAAACTAACAATAATGAACACAATTAATCATTTTAAAATATAGAATCAAAGTAATGTATTTATAATCATTAAATGAACTATTGGCTTCCCCTTATCCCATGTGTTCCATCTAGGCAAATTATGTTGGTAGTTTAACTTTATCTACATGCTTTCATTACTTCATTTATGTATTAATATAATTTTTATCTTTTATACACATTTTTCACCTAAAATATATATTAATAAACAATACATTGAATTAAAAAAACAGGCTTATTTGATACAAGAGTACTTTATTATTTTTTCCTGTCAGTAAATTAAAATATTTTAGACTATTATTTTCTATAAAAACATTTTATTGGAATTTACTGATTTGTTGGGTAACCTTGCCAAATTTCAAGCCTCTGGGTAAGTTTTCGCTATGCCGATTAATATATAGAGATGCGTAAGTATTGGACCCAGTTTACCTACTGAGCGGTTACTCCACTCTGTCAGGTTATCAGCCCACTCATTTCTGCCAATACTAACTTGCAATGACGGTCACATGAAGGTAATGTGTTTTCCATTGTTGTCGGTTTCAAGAATTTCACTTCCCAGAGGGTTGCCACGGTACGACTATATTATGAATTTGTTTACAGTAGGCTGTAAATTTTTTTTTAATTTTTAAAACGTCACTGACACGCCTATTTTAAACGATCTGTAGCGATTCCAAGAACGAATGGCCACATGAGATTTTATTTATGTTAAATAAAATATAGAATATTAAAATTGTGTAGAAATATTAGTCTGATTTTAGTAACACCAGCTAACTCATTGAACAACATGTTCGAAGGACGTTAGAGCTTTATAACAATTCATTTGTTATACGCGATGCTCAGAGTCACTACATTTTTTTTTCTCTGTTGATTCGACTGGTATGTACAGACTTGAGCATAGTATACATTGCTCCACAACATCTCCAGATTTGGCGCGTTCGCATTCTCCTGCATAGTATAAACTATATGAAACCACATTATCTTCTTTTTCTAATGGCGGTCCATTCGTTACAAGTCGATCGGTACGGTTGATCATATCAAAACAACAAAAAACCTAGAACATTTAGATTTTGTGTTACATTAATAATTCTATAGTAATAATTGTATTGTTGTATTATTCTTGTCGTCTAACATACCTTGGTTTTAAAATATGGAAGAACAAGGGTAAGTGCAAAATGTAAGGTTACATTTTTAAAAATTACAAAATTCAAACAGCATCAATTTTATTTATAGTCGGAATTTTAGCTGCCAAATTTATAACACATCAATTTCAACGACCTGGAATAGGTATCAACATATGCCAGAATTTAATGATAACAAGAACAGAGAAGAATATGATTCTTGTTGTGTTGGAATTAGTCAAGTCATTAATGAGATTTGTCCATCAAGAATAGTAGCAAAAACTGTAGTAACTGGTAATAATTATACATTTATTTTAAACATAACATATTTTAGTAATGATTTCAATTTTATTTTATAGCTAAGAAAAGGGTTAACGGCTAGAATTTGTTGAGAGTAAAAGTCGAAGAATGTGAAAGTCAGAGAATCAGAGAAGAAGAAATTATATAGCATTTTGCTACGAACAGTGTAGTTCTATACGTTCTATAGGAACAGTCTAGAGTGATACTTTGAAATAATTAAATTTGCTAACAAAAGTAGACCTGGATCAAATAAACAAAATATAAAACTATCAAAGACATTCTAATGATCTAATGACAAGAGAAATACAAAGCATTATTATATAAGAGTATAGGTAAATAAATTATTGTTTTGTAAATATAATAATGTATTGACTGAGATGTACTTGAGGTTTAAAGTACGATCATCCATTAGTTTTATGCTAGTAAATGTACAATATGTTAATCAAAAGCTCGAAGTATTTAATTCAATAATGGGGTTTGTGGATCAAAAAATAGTACAGATTATATTTGGAGATATATAGTGCTGGTTTTTCGTTTGGTTTTAACTATATGGGCGGTGGATTTAAACGGCTTTGGTTTTTTTATGGTAATGTTTATTTATATGGTTCTTGGAGTTAATTGTTCAAATATGTAAATTTATTTAAATATGGTGCTTTTATAAAAATAGAATAACTGGACATATATTAATTATATTTTTATTATTTTGTTTTATTCAATACTTTTTTAAATAAAATGTGTTATTTCCCAAATGTTACCAATTTTATTTACTTCCTGAACCTATTTACCCGCTTAGTATATTCAACATTAAATCTAATAATCAAGATAAAAAAATAAGTAAATAAAGCTGTATGTACGCATGCGCCAAACTCGGATTATTCTCTGTTTTAAACTTAAATGTAGCCAATATGAGCATGAACCAAATCCGGAGATATTATGGAGTAATGTATCTTCCGAATATTCAGATATGTACTCACCATACGGTGTACTACTTGAATTAGCGGGTGTGTTTGTTCACACAATAACTTCATTCTATTCTATTTATTTCATTTATTATCTTCTATTTTATTATTAATTTTGACAATCGCGTTTTGTAGTTGCAACTATAAGGAATAAATTATAATTCTTTTATAAGCAAGGAACTGATGCCAAAGTGGATATTTAAAATTATTGATAATATTGATAAACGCCACCGAAAGTGATTTTTAAAGACTCTTAGTGTTTGCCTTTAACTTTTTTCCTTGTAATGCGAACACATAGTGTAATGCACGTTCATCATAGCCAGAGTTTGTAAAAGTGACTGCACAACTTATTTATTGGTTTATTTGTGATTTAGCTTTTACCCTAGTGAGGCTTACTAACCATAGTGGTAAGATCTCGCTCGTCTATTTCCCTTGAAGTCATTGCAAGTCCACCATTGTTAGTATTGTGGCAGAAGCTGGTACGTCGCATGTTGCAATGCCTTCGTACCATGTACTCATGTCACACTTTATCCTAGCTGTTTATCATTTTTACCAACCCAGTACATACTGTACAACACAATATCGATGTTTTTAAAAATGTATGCATCCCTACTATCATTTCAAGCGTAAAGAAATTGCCAATCGACCCTACTATGACAACAACAACAACGAAAAAAACCTGCAAAGCCTCAAACCACCATCATAACCTCCAGTTACCGCCCCCTCTGCCCTCCCGGACCACCCTCTCGGCGACGGCTCCCGGAGGTGACGAGGCAGAAACGCGCCGCTAAACGAAACAGGGCAGCGGCAGCAGCACCAGCACCAGCGCACACCCAGAGGCCCGCCAGGCAGCTCGTTCGCCCGTACGAACCCACGAGGACGACGTCACCGTCGCCGCCGCCGCCGTCGTCGTCGATGTGGAGAGCGACGCGCGATCCATATTTTCAAGGGGAACGATCTCGCCTGGTGCTCTATCGCGCTTTAAGGCCTCGCGGCGCTATCGTGCGGGCCGTCCCCGGTCCGGGTTTTAAAGGGAAACTATCCGCTGCTCGATGGTAATGTTCCTGCGGCGGCGGCAGCTCGGTCGTGAACGGAATGGGTGGTGTTACTGGATTATTGTTAATGTTTTTTAATGGTTAGACTTTAATTTGTATATTTAATAATAAATTTAATTAATATTAAATATAACTATTTATATTTGTTATATTTTTTAAATATAAATTTAAATAGAAAATTGAACTTTTATTAACTAATGATTTCATTTAAACAGTGTTTTATTCTGGGAAAGAAGAGCCATAATATCGTTAACAGTCCCGACAAAAAACTGCTGGTAAATGTACTAGTGGTTATTGTTATTGTCGGAGAAAATTTTTAATATAGATGTAGATGATCACCGAAGTTGACCGGGTCATCTATTTTATATAAAAAATGAACAACGGACTCAATCTTGGCAATGTTGTCTCTTGTTTTCTATGATTTTGAAACGATAAAGTTGAAGAATTGAGATTGTCATTGAAGTTTTATGTTGGGAAGGGTAATAAACTATGTTAAATAATATGCTCAATCTCTTTAGCTGAATCATCTGACGCCACAGTATCTTCTATATATTAATCGACTTAGCGAAAATTTTACCTCCCTTATAGAGGTGTGAAATTTAGCACGGTTCAAGTTTATACAGAGGAAGAACTTTTAGGCCTAATATTTTTGTGTAATATGCCCTACAAATAAGCAAATTCCAATAAAACACCCAAATCAAACAATCAGGAATAGCCAATAGGTGAAACATAATATTTAACCAAAGATTTTAGGATTTATTTTCACTGGGCACAAGTCCTTACTTTCTGTATTTGAAACGATATTAACACGGAAAGTATAATAATTATACTATCGTTATAATATTCCTTGATGTAGTAATTCAAATAAATATATTTAATTATAATTATATTCGAAATATTATCAAAACAAATTTTAGTAATACTAATATATATAATAATATAATATAGTAATATTATATTAATATATCATTTTTAAGTTATTCTTTTTAGTTTATTATAAGATAAATATGGTTAACTTTGTAGGAATGTTCATTTTAGTCGGTCGGAATGTGCGGCTGTAGATGCGATTATTTGTCCGAACACTCACTACTATTTTGTGGAAGGCAGAAAGAACTCCGGAACTGAAAACACTGGTAGAATAGAAACTTGTTTATTTCGATATTTAATGATACGTGTGATCGACAGGAGAATGGACAGGATATTAGGTTAGGTAAAGGAAGTACGGTAGCGCTGTGGAAGTGGTAATAATTACAAGGGGGTAGAGAAATGAAAGTAGGGCGAGACGTCGTCGTGGTGGTTTTTTTTATAGTCAGGAACCGCATGGTACCAATCTACAAGCGTTGCCAACCTTTGAACTTGATGTAGATGTAATTAGTAGTTGCCTAAAAGGTTGTAGCAGTCGCTACAATTTTATAAATTGTGGTCGAATTTCGATTAAAGCGCGATCACTAGTTTCATTAAAAAGGTGGTGATTGAAATATTTAAAGGAGTGTCTCTTAATTCATTAACAGTGGCCGTACTCTGGCCAGTTTTATGATGCTATCATTACTTATTCTATCATCAAACACGTTCTATAATCATGTACTACGAGATTCTAGAACAAAAGATCAATTTACGTCCCTTATTCTGTTAAGAAATTGTTTTAATAAATAACGCTGAATTAAAAATGACGCTTTCATTCATTAAGAAACAATGGTTGATTAATCTGCAAATCAACAGTAATAAAAATAATTATAATGTACATGATTATTAACACATTTGTTTGGCATATATAAAGCACACCATCAATAATTGAAATATATAAAATGTAGAACGATTCCAAACTACAAAATAGTAAAGCATGCAGTGCCGGATTAGTTCATCAGCAAATGCTTAGAACGTTTCTTTCTCAAGCTCTACAGTATCGGTTTTATTGTTCTACCCATAGAGGAAGCCCATGGACCATTAACATTTTCTGCGATTTATTGCCCACCCAAACATAACAACAAGGCAGAACAATTTCAAGAATTCTTCAGTACGCTAGGTAATAGATTTATAGCAGGAGGAGATTATAATGCAAAACATTTAATGTGGGGTTCAAGAATAATAACCTCAAAAGGTAGAGAACTGCTCAAAGCCATAAGGATAAATAACTTACAACATATCTCTACTGGTGAACCAACATATTGGCCTTCAGACAGAAATAAAAAACCAGATACAATAGATTTCTGTATTACAAAAAATATTGATCCAAAAAAGTGTCAGGCAGAATCATGTTTCGACCTGTCTTCTGATCATTCACCAATAATAGTAACAATTTCTTCAAAAATTACCATCAAAGATAAACCCCCTTCTCTGTGCAATAATAGAACTAACTGGCCCTCATTTAGAGAAAACTTAGACCAAAATATCTCTCTAAACTTACCGTTACAAACTGAAATGGATATAGAAATAGCAGCAATAAATCTTACAAAAAATATACAGGAGGCAGCATATTCCGCGACTCCCAACAGTGAAACATTTCCAAGAAAAAATACACATATATCATGTACAATACAGAAAAAGATAGTAGAAAAAAGAAAGTTACGACGAAATTGGCAACATCAAAGGACTGAAGAGAATAAAAGAAAATTTAATAGGGCCATAAAAGAGCTGAGAGATCTAATCCAAATTGAACAAAACCAAGGCATTCAAGAATACCTAGAAATCTTGACATCAACTGAGGCTACAGACTATTCGTTGTGGAAAGCAACAAAAAAGCTTAGGAAATCCCAGCAGCATAACCCACCAATTAAAACAAGCGAAAATAATTGGGCGAGAAGCAATAAAGAGAAGGCCGACATTTTCTCAAAACACTTAAAAAATGTTTTTAAACCTTTCCAGTCTCAGCTACATAAAGATGACGAAAATAAAATTACTAGCTTTCTAGATTCGCCATTTCAAATGGATTTACCGCACGAGAAATTAACGGTCAAAAAAGTTAAACATACAATAATGAGAGAGATTAATATTAAAAAAGCTCCTGGTTATGACTTAATTACTGGCAAAATTTTAAAAGAACTATCAGAAAAGGCTATAAAAATATTAACATATATATTTAATGCTATGCTAAGAATTAATTACTTCCCCAGTATCTGGAAAGTAGCTAAAATATTAATAATACTTAAACCAGGAAAAATACCAGAAGATGTGACCTCCTACCGACCTATAAGTTTATTACCAATAATCTCGAAAGTTTTCGAGAAATTATACATAAAAAAACTAAACTATATAATAGAAAAAAGAAAAATTATTCCAGAACATCAGTTTGGCTTTCGCAATAAGCATGGGACTATAGAACAAGTGCATAGACTTGTAAACCAAATAAACGCTGACCTAAATGCCAAAAGATATTGTTCGGCTGCTTTCCTAGACATATCTCAGGCTTTTGACAAAGTATGGCATACGGGCTTGCAGGTTAAACTAAAGAAACTTCTCCCTCATCCGGACTATCAGCTATTAAAATCGTATCTCACTGACAGACATTTTATTGTAAATCAAGGCGATGAACATACCGAATTAAATCCCATATATTCAGGAGTTCCGCAAGGTAGTGTACTGGGTCTAGTACTGTATCTTCTGTATACGGCTGATCTGCCCACCACAAAAATAACTACTGTGGCAACATATGCAGACGATACAGCAATCTTAGCATCCCATGAAGATCCAGTCACAGCATCAATAAACCTACAAACCCACCTGGAGCAAATACAATTATGGTTGAAGACATGGCGCATTAAAGCCAATGAATCAAAATCCACGCATATAACGATTACCCTGCGTAGAAGAACATGTCCACCAGTAAATATCAATCATCGTCAACTCCCCCAAGCAGAGCATGTTAAATATCTTGGTATGCATTTAGATCGACGCCTAACCTGGAAGAAGCACATACTCTCTAAACGGAAACAACTAGGACTAAAATTATATCAAATGTATTGGCTCATTGGGCGCAAATCCAAGTTATCATTAGATAACAAGGTATTGCTGTATGAGTCTATACTCAAGCCCATTTGGACATATGGAATTCAACTATGGGGTACCGCTAGCAAATCTAATATATCTATCATTCAACGGTTCCAAAATAAGGTGTTGCGTGCCATTGTTGATGCTCCGTACTATATTTCAAATAAAGTGATACAACGCGATATTCCTCTAGAACCTATAACGAGTGTAATCCAACGTGTTTGTGTGAAGTACTTCGAAAGAGTGTCAGTGCATCCCAATGTACTCGCTAACCAGCTAAATATGCGACGTGATAGTGAAGTGCGTAGACTAAAACGTTTAACACCACCTGATCTGATTACTGGACATATGTAGAGTTTAGAATAAGCATTAGAATAAGACTAATTAATTAAGATAATATTTTATACAGAAGATTGCTTAATGAAGTGATTTTCTACATGCCATGTATATATAATATAAACAGAAGAAATACTTATTGCCAATAGGGCAGATTGTGGACTCACGAAGAGTAATAAAAAAAATTGTTCTACCGTACACTGTGATACGGTGTTCGTTGCGCACTAGTTTCATCGGCTATAGAATATATATTGTGTTCCATCTATGCACCTTCCTTTCGTAGATTTCAGCAATTCTTTGCACCGAATTATTTGCTTAAAGAACTTGTGAATAGTATGACAATATTTTTATGAACGCAGTGGAGCAATAAACTAAGCTTTTTAAACTAAATGCATTACTATATCATGAAATTCGTTACATACAACCTTCAATAGACATTAATACAGTCTTTGTGTAGACTGTATAAACTGACTTGCCGTTCGATAAAAAAAAACGGCCAATATTTGCATATTTAATATCACACAAACGGTCTGTACAACGTCACATTGTTTTTCTTTCTAACAGAACGAGAAAGTTGCAAAGAAAAAGAGACTAAAATAACAATGAATTAATTCGAAGATATTTATCAAATAACTATTTTATGATGAGTTAAACATTAAATTACACCCTTGTAGTTTATAAACTACAAGAGTTTATTTCTATTTTTTTATTTAATATCCCATTTTTTATATTATTTTTTTTAATTATATCAATCTTTTAATATAATTAATATAACGCCATATATAAACAAATAAAGTTAAAATCTATTTATCTATTTGTCTCTGTCTAACTTCGACTCTCATTCAGTTATGATTCGAAGAAGTTTAAATCTAATTCGCTCATAAGCTCTAATCTAATTGTTACACTGCAACAAATGCCAACAAACCGTCAATTCCCCTGAAGAGAAGTAGGTTTGGAAATGATAATTCCTATATTTGTATCATTTGCAGCCAGTATTAATGTGTTATTTAAATAAAAATATTTATAAGAAGCATAATACTAAAGAAACTGGAAATTGTTACTCAAATCAAGAATAATATTCATCTAGAATAGGAATATTATGGATGAAGCTCTCAGTAATGAGAAAATAGGATTATTAAATTGCTTTATCCACCACCAGATTTCATCTCTCGTTGACTCGACATAAAAGTGACAGTTGTTTACATTCTTGTTATAAGAATAACATGTGTTTTGCTACTACTGATAATTTTTTTTATCACAAATGTATCAAGGAAGTTGCATATTAAACCTATTAACCCTATGATAAATTTTAAATGTTGCATTGCCTATGTTCGCGAATTTCCTAGCCTAAAAATCTCTATAAACTAAAATTATTTTTTAGTTTGTAACTTGACTATGAAAATAGAGAAAAATTAAAAGGGTTAAAACATATTTCAATAAATAGATTATACCACCATTGCGATAGTGCAACCAGTTTTCTTCTAAAAATAAAAGTCTTAGCAATAAAATAGAACTTAAATATTGCTTCCAAGCAAGACTTTATATTCGCAAGAAATCTTAAAGTGCCTATATTTCGAGAACATTGAATATGAAATTTGAAGTATATAAAGAGTTTAAGGTTATTCCAAAAATCGAGTCCCAGAAACGTTTTTGTGGCAGAAAAAATATCTGTAAATAATGTATACTACTTTGAAAGCGATAAAGATGATAAAGATAAATAAATAGAAATATTTCTAATAAATAAAATTTCCCGTTAGTTTTGAACAGTCGACGTTTGACTTTCACAGAGTAAAGACGTGTTCGGAGAGACGGTCAGTGAAACGAAACAAAAGTGCAACATCTGTGCCACAAATGAGGCGTTAAAAAAAAGTTATAAAACATTTTACAGACTGGTGAAAAACTGAAACTGCGATCGGAAAAAAGGTCAGTTCAGTAGAAAATAAACGCAAAATGCCATAAAACGTTAAGGGTCGAAAACTCAACATCTGGACCGTAATGCAGCGTAGGATAATTTGAAACATAAAAATAACAGTATTATTTCAACAATATATAAAAAATATGGAGAAGAACACTGCACAAAAAACAGATAAAATGGAAATGTACACATCAGGCGAATCACACATTGCAGTTTTGAATGTAGAGAACACAACTAGAACCCAGAACGAACAGGCACTCGATAAACCACCAAGCCAACAAAAGCAGTCCAATTGTTACATACGAAACAGATGAAGAAGAATTGCAGAAAGAAGTAGGCTGGATTACGGTTAAAAATAAAAAAAAGCATACAATTCTCCAGGATCCTCACCACAGCAAATAAATATAAAACAAAAGAATGAACAAAATAAAGAAATTAGAATGCTCAGGCCACCCCCAATTATCGTAAGTAATGTTACCGACTTTGACTTGCTATACGAAACACTGAGGTCCAACTTTTTTTTTTTTTTTTTTTTTTTTTTTGTTCTGGCCTAAAAACCAGGCGGTGGAATGCATGACGCATACCTGGTCGCGGAGACTTGCCCTGGAGTGACAAGTTGGACCGGGTTATGTGGGACTGCCTCTGGGCTTACCAATACACTAAACCGAAACCGCCTCACAGTTGACCCCTGTGGATCACTACTGCTACTGCATTAAATTTGGGGATATGGCACCCGCTGATCGGGCAGCCGTTATTGGGCACGAGAGCCCGGCGATTCTATTGATTCGCGAACCTGAGTTAACACACAACTGGGTACTGTTGTATGGGGGCAAAAGTTATGACTGTAGCGACGGATGAGGTCGTTTCAGCCTGGAAAAGGGGGAGAGCTTAGCGGTGACGCGGTGCTAAGCTCCCAGCATGTCGACCAGCTCGCGAACAAGCGCGTTTTCAGAAGAACTTGAGCTGAGTTGTTGTTTGTGGAATGATTGAGATATGAAGTGCTTGATTTCTGGAGTGTCAGTTTCCCTATGGATTTGATTATTTCTGACAAACCATGGAGCGTTTAATATTCTCCTGAGGAGCTTATTTTGGAAAACTTGAAGCCGTTTGACCAGGTTGGGTGTAACAAACTTGAAGTAGACATTAGATCCGTAGAGGAGTACGGACCGAATTAACATCTTGTAAAATAAGCATTTGATGGAGATGGGAAGCCTGCTAGAAGGGCAGATCAGAGAAGATAGCAGGTTTGCTATCGCCGAACCTTTTTGGATTGCTTTCTGGATTTGGGAATGCCAACCGAACCGCCGGTCGAAGTGAAGACCTAGGTACGTGACGTTATCCAGCCATGGAATTATTGCGGTGTCGATCTTAAGTTGCGAGACGCGCAGTGCGTAACGCTTCTTGTGGAAAATGATGGCCTGGGTTTTCAGGGGGTTGATTTGCAACCTCCAGAATTTGAACCACTTGACCGCATGATCGAGCTGCTTCTGTAAACGCTCATGAATTGTAACTTCGAACCTGGCGGCCGTGAAGAAAGCAGTGTCGTCAGCGTAAAAGGCGACGTCAATATGCTCTTTTCTCGGCATATCTGAAATAAAGAGATTAAATAAGGCTGGGGCCAGCGGGGAACCTTGAGGTACGCCAGCATCGATTTGTTTACGACTGGAAAGTGACGCCCTGATCTTGACCTGGAAAGATCTGTCCGAGAGATAGGACTTGATGAGAGCGGTTAGGTCTTCTGGGAGGCCTAACCGCACGCACTTTGCGAACAATCCGTCGTGCCAGACCTTGTCGAAGGCTTTGGTTAGGTCCAGAAGAACTGCTCCAAGCTTTTTACGTTGGTCAAGAGCATGATGGATGTGTGCAGCCAGACGGGAAGCTTGATGGACGGATGAGTGGTGAGCGCGAAAGCCGAATTGTTCATCTGGAATGGTGTTGTTTTCCTTTGTGAAAGAGTTGAGAGCGTAGAGTATTGCCCTCTCGGCAAGCTTCGAAATGGCGCTGAGAAGGCTGATAGGTCTGTAATCAGATGGAGATGATTTTGCTCCTTTCTTGGGTATAACCGCTATATGTGCGTGTTTCCAAGACGCCGGGAAGTGTTGCAGTCTCATGATGGAGTTAATAATGTTTGCCAGTTCTGCGAGTTGCTTATGCGGGAGCTTTTTTAACTGGGTAATCGATATTCCATCGAAACCTGGAGATTTTTTGGTTTGAAGTTTGCCGATCATAGTCTGTAGAGACTTTGGAGATACAAAATGGTTGAGAAGAAAGGCGGGGGTTACTGGTCTTTTGACGGAGTTGGATTCGTTGATGACAGTGTCAATGTCTTTAGTTTTAGTGTTCTGTGCGGGTGGGAGGCATTTCATTTGAGCTTCGTAGGTCTCTGCAAGGAGCTCGACTTTTTCTTGGTCAGTGACTGCAAAATTTCCTGTAACCGCTGACTTCAGGGGAGGGATGACATTGTGCGTCTTCCCCACGAGGCATTTGGAGACACGCCAGAAGGAAGGGGGGCCATCCAGCCTTTGGTCCGCGAGAAATGAGTTCCATTTCATTGCTCGCCAAGTCGAGACGGCCGCCCTTACCCTCTTGCATGCTCTGTTCGCCTCCCTTTTGTCTGCAGCATCAAGGGTGAATCGAGCTAATCTGCATAAACCGTTTTTGATGCGAATTTCACGTTTAAGAGAAGCGGGAAGATTGTTTTTCCACGGCTGGGGTTGTGATGAAATTTTGACTGTGGAAGATTCGTGAGCAGACTGAATATCGCGAGTTAGCTTGAGTACGGCTTCCTCGAGGTGTTCTGGTGTGTTAATTTTCGGAATTGGATCGGATTTCAGGAGAAGAGATTGGTAGTTTTTCCAGTCGGTTTTTTTCCTGAATCTTGTTAGTGGGACTTGAGTGGTGGCGCAGTTTCCGAGTTTGAGAAGGATCGGACGATGATCAGAGTCTAGTTCGTCAAGGACTCGAACTTCGGAATCGCGATTTACGTCTTGAAGAATAAAGAAATCAAGGATTCTTGCTGCGCCTTGAGAGACTGTACTAGGGTGATGGGTGGGTTCATCTGGCAAGGCAAGACCGTAGCCCAGATCTGCACTTAGAGCTACGATGGCGTTACCTGCGGGATTGGCTCTGGAACACCCCCAGGTGGGGTGGTGGGCGTTGAAGTCGCCACCTATTATTTTCGGAAATTTTCCTTCGACGAGTGATCGGTATTCGGCATAGTTGAATGCAGAAGATTTCCTGTACAGGGATGTAATCACGAAGGGACGTTCTTGGATATCGATTTTAATGGAGGTTGTTTCGAAGTTGTTTACTGATAACGATGGAAGGAGCTCGTGTTTGACTCCTTTTCTGACGAGAATGGCGGTTCCACCGCCTCGACCCGGAGTTCTATCGTTTCTGTAGACAAAAAAGTGTTCGAAAGAGTGAGGTCCAACCATATAGTATTCAAATCAGCGGTACTAAACAATGAACAAATAAAACTGAACGCCGAATGTCGTACAACATTCACAAAAATAATAGATTGTTTAGAGTTGCTGAAACTGCAATGGCATTCTTATGAAGACAAACAAACCAGAGCCATCAAAGTTATGGCAAGAGGGCTTCCATCAACAGCTAAAACTGAAAAAATTATCGCAGAACTAAACCAAAATGGGCTTAAATGCTTAAATGCGACAAATATTTAAAAAAAATAAAAGACCAAAAATAACGAAGGAAAAATTTTAGTCCACAGGAACCCATTACTTCTATTTATGTTAGCCTTTGAACATGATACGGACACAAAAACCATTTTTGGTATTAAAATAATTTTAGGAGTCGAAATAAAAATCGAACTCTAAAAAAATCGAACTTATTCGACACACACAGAAATTCTGCAGAAGAGAACCTAGATGTGTAAAATGTTCAGGTAAACATATCACCACAGAGTGTAGAAAACCCGAAGAAGCTAAGCCCAAATGTGCAAACTGCAATGAAGCGCATCTGGCAAGTTGCAGAGGATGTGTAGTTGCTAATACACTACAAGAGAGGAGAAATAAAGTAGCTCAAGTTAAACCTCAAGAAACAATGAGTGAAAAGAAACAACCGAAAAAATATAACAACATTAATGGTGAAATGCCTTATGCCCAAAGTATCAGTCAAAGTAAACAAAGAGACACCAAGGAAGATGAAGCAACTACCAACGAATCGCTACTTCAACTAATAGGAAAGCTGGACAGACAAGAAAAAATGATCGGATATTTTTCCGAAAGGACTAAAAAACTAGAAATGAACAACATTAGGCCTGTGGCCCCAAAAACCCGAAATGGCAAATAAAGATATCCGAATAGCAATTTGGAATAATAATGGAATCCAGCAACATCACGCTACCCTACAAGTATTCCTAGATATGCAAAAAATTGATATTTGCCTAATATCAGAAACCCATTTAACAAAAGAATCATTTATAAAATTTAGAGGATATACATTTTATCATACTATACATCGAGCTAACACCGCACGAGAAGGAAGTGTAATAATAATAAAAAAGAACATTTCCCACCATCAAGAACAGCAGAAAATCAGGTAACAGCAGTTAAATCAAGCAGATATAAGGTTACAATAGCCGCAATTTATTGTCCTCCAAGATACAATCAAAAAAAGGATAATTATTTGAATGTCCCAAGAAACCTGGGAGAAAAATTAATAATTGGAGGTGATTTTAATGCAAAAAATACAAGATGGCGATCTAGAATGACACCAACTAAAGGCAATGAACTGCATAAAGCAGCTACTCCACTAAGATGTAATTACATGTCAACTGGAAAACCAACTTATTGGTCGACTGATCAAGAGAAAACCCCAGACTTGTTAGATTTCTTCATAGTAAGAAACATAACATCCAACTATATAAAAGTCGAAGAAAATTTTGAGCTAAGTTCAGATCATACGCCAGTGATTCTGACGTTGAGCGAAAATATAAGGAAAGAAAGAGACCCAACGTTAACAAACAAGAGAACAGACTGGGAAGAATTTGCTGAAGAATTGAACAAACGAATTCAACTAAATGTACCCCTCAAGACAACTGAACAATTAAATGTTGAAGCAGAAAAATTCGTAGTAGATATTTAACAAGCTGCTTGGAATAATACTCCAGAAATTAAGAGTACAACTAAAGGAATTAAAAATCCAAAAGAAGTGAAGGAAATGGTAGCTGAAAAACGTAAATTACGAAAAAAATGGCAACAAAACAGCTGAAAATAAAAATAGTTTAAACAATATAATCCAAAGACTGAAAAGAGAAATACTGGAAATAGAAAACAAAACCATAAATGACTATCTCAGAAATTTAACAAATGATAAAGAAACTGATTACTCACTCTGGAAAGCCACAAAATATCTAAAGCACTCATATGGGAACTGGGCATGTGACAATCGCCAAAAAGCAGAAGCATTTGCTGAGTATCTAGAAAAAACTTTCAAACCAAACGAAACTAATATTGAACATAATTTGCCGGACATAGAAGCTGAAAATTCGATGATTGAATTGGTCACGCCGAAAGAGTTAACCAAAGTTATTAAAACTGACATTAACCCCAGGAAATCACCAGGCTACAATTTAATAACAGTAGAATTACTGCAAAAACTACCAAGAAAGGGAATTATAAAACTCATCAACTTGATGAATACAGCATTTAGATTAAAACACGTTCCAGACATTTGGAAGATGGCGAAAATTATAATGATACCAAAACCTGGGAAGTCACCAAACGAAATAAAATCCTATAGACCTACATCACTACTGCCAGTAATATCTAAGTTTTTTAAAAAACTCCTGTTGAAAAGAATAAAACCGATCATAGAGAGAAAAAACCTAATAGCAACACACCAGTTTGGGTTTATTTACAAGCACTCAACAATTGACCAGGTCCACAGAATGACAGATGTTATTGAAAAAGCCTACGAAAGTAAAAAAGTATGCTCAGCTATATTCTTAGATGTAGCACAAGCCTTCGATAAGGTTTGACGTGAAGGCCTTGTTCACAAACTACAGAAAATGCAGAAAAAGAAGCTTACTCTACAATAAAAGAAGCTAAAGCAGGTGTACTACCAGGAAGTGTACTGGGACCAATGCTTTATCTACTTTATTTATGGAAAATATCACGAAGGCTACATTTGCTGATGATATTGTGATTATAGCTGTGGGAGACAACAGTAAAGAAGCCTCACGAAAATTACAACAGGCAAGTAACAGTATAAATAATTGGACACAAGCTAGGAAAATAAGAATTAATGAAAATAAATCTGTACATGTGCAATTCACCTATAAACAAACCGTACAAGCACCAATAACATTAAATAACACTATCATTCCATATAAAAACAACGCTAAATATCTCGGAATGAATCACGATGCAAATCTTCGCTGGAAGGAACATATAAAGAAGAAAACAAAAGAACCGGAATTGAAATATAAGAAAATGTACTGGCTAATTGGAAGAAAATCACAATTATCAGTACATAATAAATTGCTATTATATAAGCAAATATTGAAAGCTATATTGACATACGCAGTTCAATTATGGGGATGTTCTGCAAAGAGTAACATAAACAGAATACAAATTTTTCAGAACAAAGTCCTGAGAGTTGTTGTGGGTGCACCCAAATACTATAGGACTGTTTACCTACATCGAGACCTTCAGATACCCACAGTCAGTCAAGAAAGCAAGAGAATTGCTAGGGGGCATGAGGAATGACTCCATTCTCATATATTGAAAGATTGCAACTTTTGGATACCACGAGAACAGGACACAGACTCAAAAGAATCAAACTATCTGATCTTGTGTAGTGTTTTGTAGTGAGGTGCATATATTAAAAAATTCAGCAGTAACATGTATAAACATTATTTCACCAGAGACTGAGTTAGGGCCGATGGGTCCTCCTAGTTATATACATAGATTTAAGTTAGCATAAAGACAAATTGTAGTTTAGACGGAAACGACTAGTAACAATGTATTAATTAAATAATAATAATAATGTTTTGAAGAATGCTAAATGTCATAACTTACACCTAGACTGACATATAACTTGGATGAAGCACATACAAAAACAACTTGTGCTTCAACTAAACCAAATATATTGGCTGATTGGGGACAAATCGAAGTTATTCTTAGATATTGTTATAACAAGATATTGCTGTACAAACTAATACCTAAGTCGATTTGAATCTGCGAAATCCAATTATGAGCTATTTCTAGAAAATCTAATATAGCCAATCAATGGCTTCCAAACAAAGTGTTATAGTCGATTATCCGTAGTATGTTTCTATCTAATGATTAAAGTGATACAACGTGATATCACTCTAGAACCCAGAACATGAATCATTCAAACGTTTACTGTCAAGTACTTTGAAAAAGTGTCTATAGATCTCAATCAATTTTCTAATCAGATAAATGTGAGCGATAACAGTGAGGTTCGTAGACTAAAAGATTTACTACTATCCGATCTGATTTAGGATGCCATATTTTGTCGGTAAGTCATGTATATGATAATTATTATAATAAATACTTAACGCCCATCAGGGATATTGTTGAACCACTAACGGTAATAAAAATATATTTTGAACATATGCTACACTGTCACATTGGCTAAATCAAATGAGAAGTCAAATATTGATTGACCTGTCTTTTTTCTAATGTTTTAGAAGCAACTATAGCCTAAATTCATCTACATCGATTTAAACAAGTGATAAACAGCCGCCAAGTTTCATGAATACGCAGTATATAATTTATCTTTTATAACTTAAAATGACACGCACGGTGAATGTCAAAATTAGACGTAGCTCACAAATGTCAAAATTTTGGTAGTTTAACATTGTTATGCGTTATAATATATAGATACTAATTATTAGGTGCATATATTCTGATTATTTTGGTGGTTTAAAAAAACATCTATTGGGAAATATTGGTGCAATACAATATAAATATGAATCAAAATATTTTCTATCATCTTCTACAACTTTACCGATCTTTGTGGCAACATGAGAAAACAGTGTCAAAAGAATAATTTAGTTTGGCAGCGATCCAATTATTGTTTCATTGTCATACTTCTTTTGTTTGATTTGATTTATTTATAGTCTATATAAGATTTTATATTATTTTATTTTATTCTTGTTTCAGTTACCAAATAATATGGGAAATTATATTTAATATCGAGTGATGGATTTGACACCATTGGTGAATCAAACAGAAGAAAAGGAAGAACAAATAAAACATTACCGAACAATCATACGTTCTTAAAAAAACAAACGTTCCATCATGGTTAAATTCACTAAAAGTACTCAAACGAAATTAAGCAGACAGCCAGTTTAAGAATTCACGTTGAGAAATTAATTAGAAACTTCAGAGAATTTAATATGTTGAAGAATGTCTAAACAAATATTTGAGTTCTTTATAAATTTGCAAAACTATTGTTAAAACAAATCATAAATGCTTAGTCTTTTCACAGACTTTTTTTTTAAATGTTGTTGTCCATCATCAAATGTATATATTTTAAATACACAAAAGTGTTAAAGTTACTATCAGCTATGAAAAATTAACTTTTTGACAGCCCCATCAAATATATTAGCATCAGCATATTAAAATACAATTTTGATATATCCAGTACTTTTGTTTCATCACTAATGTTCCTAAAATGTATTGATGGATTTCGGCAGCAGACTTCCTCATATCCAAGAACAAAAGTAATAAATGTTGAAAATTCAATTTTGAACCTCCCCTATTTAGTACATATATACACTGAGTAATTCAAAAATACTAAATGGAAACTGTTACTTTATCTAGAGAAATAGCCATAGAATGTATCAGTTAGGGTAGGTTGTTTAACATTTACTTACATTTGATACATCACATTTTTACCAATAGTTAGCACTGATAGACCTAATTCCTGATTCCAATATGATTTATCTGCATAATACTTAGAATGATACGTAGAATCAAATATGTCATGAGGACACATTTACATAAAATTGATTTTATATTTTTTTAATTATTTTTGATAGTTATAAGTTTTTATATTATATGTTATCAATTAATAATTAGATGTTATTAATTTTTAAAGATAAATAACATTTAGTAGCAACTTTTATTATGTAGCAAATTAGTATTGTAAGTTTCAAACATTTAAAAATAAATAATATATCTAATAACAACATTTACTACAAAAATTAAATAAATAAAAAATCCAAACAATGTCATATATTTGGTCTTTTATGGCATCTATTCCCAACACTTCAAACGCGAGAAATTAACATCGTTCTCGCGCCCATTGTGACTCTCGTTATCTTATCAGGTCATAATAGAAACGTGCCGCCTTTTTTTTTCGTTTGTTTTCGGTTTGATTATCGACTTTTCGCTCTGGTAAATTAACGCACAGCGACGTATAATAATTTTAATGGTCCGAAAGCGATCCGGGCGGATCTGGATACTTATTTTTAGATGTTTAGAGTAGAGGACGAACGCTGGACTCGATCCCAGGACGGGTTTCGTTGGCAAATTTTTACAGAAGCGGAAAAATGCCGCGGGCGTTTTGAAAATGACGCGATGTTTCGAAACCGCCGACTTCGGCTCGTCACCGTTGGAATTTTCTACAGAAATAAGGATCTTCGCGGATCTTCGGATGTCTCAAAAATATCAATATTTAAAAAAATATACCGAAAAACTAAATTGATATATAGGTCCAAAAAAACGATGTTTTAAAAATATTTTTAGCAACAATTCTAGCAAAGCTACCAAAACCCTTGTTTTGTATCATCTATTCTGTTCTTATAATTATATTATTTATATGATGTAAAACAAAAATATTAAAACGTATAATTTTATTACACTAATTTATAGATTATTATTGAACAAAGGTATTTTTAATTTTTTTATATATTTTTTTATATCTTAGAGTCTCCTTTTTGACGTGACCCACTATTTAATGTGCGCTCCGAACCATGGTCCTCGGCATTAAGCCTACCGACTACCGAGTGAAAAACTTAAAAATCATCCCAGACGACATCCAGTCTTAACCAGCCTGGTTACTGGCTTGACTAAGTTCATTTTCCTTGTCGGATTTCGCACTTTTGACTTAAGAAACAGATACATAAATTTACAGAATTCGAACCCTCGACTATCGCAGTAACAGAAGGACCGTCCAGTCGCGTTTACCATTGTGGCAATGAAGCCGGCTGAATTTTTCATTTATTAATATGTAATATTATTACTAGGCGTTACAATGTCTTAACTATTTAGGGCCTTTGCTTAATCTCTTATAAAATAAAAGTTAGTAGCAGTAGTTTCCAGTATTTTTACGATTTAGAGCACTTCATTTCGCAACTACACAGGATCACAGTTTGCTTCTATTAAATCTGCACCAAGCGTTATTCAAGAGTTGTAGTATTTCGGTGTTAATATCGAAGTGAAGTCTTTCGCATGTCTTGTTATGAATTTCTTAATTCTATATCCCTATGGACTCTATATTCACAAATTTAATGCAATAGCAGTAGCGACCCATGGGGGTCAACTGTGGGACGGTTTCGGTTTGGTGTATTGGTTAGCCCAGATGCACTCCCACATAGCCCGGTCCAGCTTGTCACTCGAGAACAAGTCTCCGCGTCATGCATTTTACCACCTGGTTTTAGGCCAGAACAGAAAAATTGTCCAAAGGGGGTACTCTATATTAATTTACAAACGTAATCAACAATGGCCGTTGGTCCATAAAACACTCTATAAAAAACAATATGAAACAAAAATTACTAGATAGTTGTAGTTAATAACTATAGTCTATTCAAAACAATAGTGAACCACGTCATCAAGATGTTTAATGTAATGCCTGCCGTAATTAGTAAATTTGTTTTAGAATCAGACAATATTGTCCTTATAATTTCATTCTAGTTAAAAAGAGACACAATGCTGTCTAATATGTTCGAACATATAACCGAATCAACTCGCAAAAGTTGTACGGTAGTTAACCAGCAAACGTTGTTTTAATGCTTTGCTTGTTATGATACATTTCAAATCGCTGCTTATTATTACACTCATTGAAAATTCCGAAGCCAGGCAGAAGAGATTGTGTTTTTAATCAGTTACTTCGATCACAAACGAGATAATGGAGGCCCCCTTTTGCCAGTTTAATGCGTTAGAAGGCAAGCATTTTTACTTTTAAATATTAAGTTGGTACGGTTTTTATTGAAAATATTTAATAGCGTGTTGCAGCTGCACTGAGTTATTAGTATAAACACTTAAAAAATGAAAAATATAATCTTGGATTGATCGAAAAGAAACGGTCCTCTTACGAAGAGGATAACGAATCAAGATCAGCTTGATGTTAGCTCTATCAGCTTTTTTTCGAATCAAATATATGCAATGCTTAAAACCAGTTAGTAGTTTTCTCAATATAAACAGAATTTAAAACAACTATTGCAGAGGAAACTGTTGTCTAGAAAGTATCCACAGAAAGGTTATTGAGGGATGTAGAACATCCTGGTGTAGAGATAAACCACGAAGAGGTCTAATGGAACTTCCAGAAATTTAAAAGAATACATTTTAAAATCATATAATAAAATCAAGGAAGAGTTATTAGAAGAGTTAGACAACAAAAGTTGATGGAAAAAGGTAAACGTCGGAATAACAACTGATTAGATTTTATTATTTATACTATTTAATAATTAATTGCATATATATTGTTCTTCATGGACATCTCGAACATCTGGACACAGGAATGGTTGATAACACTTTCGGTTTGGATGAACTTGATTGAACAGATAGATTGAAAAAGAAATCGTGAACAAATGTTAGATTAGAAATTAACAGCGAAATTGAATGAAACTTTCTGAAGATGGGATTATGATTTAATGACGACAATTTCGAAAACAGGGTGGTGTCAGAGAAAACAAATAAAGGTGAGTATATAATTAATATACAATAAATTCGTAGGAAAGCTTATTGTAGGGTGTGAAAGAATTATATGCAGAAATATGTGTTGTGATAATATTCAGAATATACATGAGTATTTGCTTAAAATTTGTGAGAAGAGAAAAATACTAACTGTTTTGAAGATATGACAAATGCATTCGGGAGAATGCAGTGATTAAACTTACTTTTATCAAGAAACCTATAACTTATACAAGAAGTAACAGAACAAACTAAGACACAGAGACATACAGTGATATCAATATCAAAATGACTTTGCAGAAGATAACACTACATAAAAAACGCGCCTAGAACTCTAACTCATAGCTGATATGGAAAAGAGTTTATTGTTAATATAATCAAACACAACCCTAACCTACAAACTAGTATAACTGTATAATTAACTCTAGTTTCAGGTCCATCGATAATATATACATTGGCTGCGACGTTTTGACGTCGTCAATTCCGATGACGTGAATTCACTATAGTATTGAACGGACTGTAGTTGTAAAATGGTTGTCAAGTGTTCTTTAAATGAAAAAAAATTGCAACATCATTGAAATATGCAAGGTTCTCTATACATGACCGGTACAGAATGAACTAGGAATGTAAGAAAACCGAACAAAAAATATGGCCGAATCGATACAAACGATGACGGAGAAGGAGAAGAAATACGATGGTGGAAAATAATGGAGAGGCTGAAAAGGAAAGGTATCGAGCGAGGCCGAAGGAGGCGACGTATCCGCGCTCTCGGTCGTCGGTTGAGAAGAATCAACTTAATTACGATCCGTGAGGAGTCATTTTCCCCCATTGCCCGTGCTCCACTGGCATTCTGCAGGCGCTAAGAAGTACGGGCTGACGATTTTCATCACCTACGTCCCGACCGTCGGCTCATTAAGTTGAGCGAGTTGCAGCTTTTTTATTTTGACGTCGACGATTGGAAGGACGAGCGTTATTCAGACACGGAAACCATTGAAGAAATGCATAAAAGGGAGAGCTATTTACTAATTATATCGTACGTCGAATACATATCCTTTAAAAAAAAACTTAAATCAGCTAAATAAGGTGCATGTTGAACGAATAAGGTTCGAACGTAACTCCATTAAATTCAAGTATTTGGTAAAGGTGTTGTTAGTATTTCAAAATGATTTTCAAAATAATGTGAATGAAAAACGATATATTTTAATAAACTTATATTTAAGAAGATGATCCATTGCCATCAAAATCAACATCATCACTACAAACAAAAAGACATTCATACAGGGAAAAATTATGCCAATTATATTGTGGGATCAGGATATCTTATCGCCTTAGCAAAAACTGCCTCCCTTTTTTAGAAAAATGGGGGCACCTAGAGGCGTCAAATTTAGCACAGTTAAAACTTATATCAGCCGGCTTGATGGCGCAGTGGTAAAGGCGATAGGACAGTCCTACTGTTGCAATAGCCGCGGGTTCGAATCCTCCTGAGGCATGTTCGTAAATTTATGTTTGTGATTGTTTAAAAATTGTCATTGTTCTAGGCAAGAGTGTAAAATGCGACAAGGAAAATGATCCCAGTCCGTCAGTAACCAGGCTGGGTAAGACCGGTTGTCTTCTGGGATGATTTCTAAAGTTGGTCTAAAGCCAGTCGGTAGGCTTAATGCTGAGGACCGTGGTTCGGAGCCCACGTTAAACTTTAGATCCAGTCCAGATAAACCCATAGTTGGTACAAGGAGACTTTAGAATATGTATAAAAAAAACTTTAAACTAAAAATTTTAAGACTAAAATGTGATATGAAACGATATTAAAATGGAATGTGTGAAAGTGTTATATAAACGAAGTTAGTTAATTTTAAGTAATATTATTTAAAATTTTGTGTTATTTTCGGTTATTTTAAGTTGACAAGTATAGATAAAATAACGATTAATAGTAATATGATCACGTAAAATTATATTTTACATTTTTTGTAGAGAGAACAATTTCTGTCCACTTTATCGGAAGATATACAGCTTGGTGGCATAGTATGTCACGGTACTAGAGGCAATTCTAAATATTTTTCTGATAATTTAATGGTATAAACTTCTGATTCATTTTAGATTTCTTTAGTAAGTGCATTTCTTAATAAAACACTAACCGAATATAAATACATATAATAAATACTAAATAAATATTAATTTGTAAATCAAGAGTTAAAATGAATGATGTTGATAAAAAAGCTTCATAGAATTTTAATTCCACATTTCCACGGCTCCTCGGCAGTAAGGTCTACCGATTGGCGAGTAACCAACTTGTAGATATATATATATATGTATATATATATATATATATATATATATATATATATATATATATATATATATATTTATGTATATATATATATATATATATATATATATATATATATATATATATATATATAAAATTATTATTAACAGATTAGGATTATTAATAGTAAATTTGTAAACATTTTAAAGCATCGATAAATATTAAGGTGTCTATCCAATAATATAATGACTGGACTATATAACATTTTATTGTTTGAACTTTTCTATCAATCATTTTAATTATTTAGCTATAGGCCTAAGTTTAAAAAAATAAATGGTTAATTTAACGATGGTAAATACATTCCTTTAATATAAATTTCTAAATTGTAAAAAATAGATTACCTAATTGTGTTCGTTATTGAAGTCAAACATCAATTTCAAAAATGCTTTATTCATATATTCTCTGTTTTAATATACAAACATGTATTATTTCATTAATTATTTCATATTTATGTTTATAACATAAAGGTAAATAAAAATCATATATACTAATATTTAATGCTATGAAGTTGTTAGAGTTCTGAAAATAATGATACCTACTATACTTTGTCATAATGTTCAGTGGTGTAGTAATTTAAAGTTATCAATTCTTTGTTGATTATTGAAACATACTTGACTGGGTCTTAGATCCTAAGATAATTATTTTAGTATGTTTTAATATACACACATTTATTAATGTTAAATAACAGATTTCTGATCATATATTGAAAATACTGCGAGAACAAGTTTTAGTAATATATCATTTTGAAATGATTCCCTTTACTCTATTACGAGAGAAACATGGTTAACTTAATAGTGGTCGAATTTCTACTATAGGGATTACTAGTCTTTATATTACCAGGTGAACCTATGTGCTTATTAAGAAAAATTGGTAGAATATAATTAATTGAAATATTTTCAATCATTCTCTACAACTTCTTCCCCGAACCTATGCGCTTATTAAGAAAAATTGGTACAATATTATTAATTGAAATATTTTCAATCATTCTCTACAACTTCTTCCCATTATTTTAGTAACTTGGCGATGTCTTGTCGATAGACCGATGTTGGCTTGAACGATTCAATCATCTTCTTCACTTATGCAGTGCGGCAGAAATTTCCATCCAAGCTTTTAGTATCAGTAGACATCTACAAAACAGTTTTATTCGGCTTTAGCAGCTCGTAATACACTACTGACGCTTGTTGATCCCACTATATATCTTCGTCGATGATGTGGATGATTTTTCAGGGCTAACTTTTAGGATTTTAGCCGATACGCTACATTTTTTTTCTTATTCCAGATTGACCAATAAGAACCAAATGATCTTCTGCTGATCAAGTCGCTTTGATCAAGTTGTTGTTTCTAAGGGACCAAGGGAAAACCTTACATTGAGCATGTTCGTAAAGCTTTTCAGGAACGGAATGCCTGGTTCCAGGTGAGTGTTCACGTTCCTTATAAACCATGGGGCATTGAGTAACGCGTAAACTTTTTTGGTTGTCTCTCCGATACGTACCTGTACCACACATGTGCTCCGTAGAGGCACACTGGACGGACTAGCATCTTATACAGCCTCGCTTTCTGGGGGATTGGATGTTTGCTTTTTTTGCAGAGTGGAAATTGTTCTTACGGTGGTACAGAATAGCCTGAGATTTGCTCGGGTTAATCTACAGCCGCCAGAATTTGTACCACGCAATCGTCTGTTTGAGTTGGACCTAGAGTCGGTCACGGATGGCGTCGGGACTGTAACCGGTGGCGAGAAAAGCTGTGTCATCTGCATAAAATGCTGTGTGTGAATGTTTGCAAAGTGGGAAATCAGCTATGTAAAGGTTGACCAGGGCTGGGGCTAGTGGAGCACCTTGCGGAACTCCTGCGGAGATTTGTTTTCGAGACAAGACTGCGTCGCCGATCTTTACTTGAGAGGATATATCGTCCAAGTCTGAGTGAATCAGGGAAATTAGGTCATTGGGTAGACCGAGTTGGCTCGCTTTAAAGAGGAGACCATTGTGATATACTTGATCGAAAGCTTTGGAAACATCTAAAAAGATGGCTCCGGCTTTGCGACCTTTTATAAGTGCCTGATGGATGGTTGCTGCGACGCGGACAGCTTGATGGAGGCTTGAATGTTTGCTACGGAAACCAACAATTCATTCGGGATTATGTGGCGCGCGTCAGTAAAACTATTTAAAGCGTGTAATATCGCTATTTCGACAAGTTTGAACACAATACGCCACAGAATGTTTTGCATGCCAGACAACATGTAATGAAACTACAATTTGAAAGGATTAAAAGAGATATTTTCACTCAATTCAATGGTAACCATTTTGGCTCCTATTGGTTCTTTCGCATCGCATCGGAAACAGTCGATTCATTAACTGCTAAACTGTCTGTAAGTTTTTTTAAAGAGGGGGGGCAACTAACATAAAAAATTCCACTTTTAAATCGTTGAAACCAAAACCGATAATTGGGATATGGCAAAGCAGAACCCTGTAAGTTTCCAGAATTAAATGGTGGACTTCAACAACAAATTTCTTCAAATCAAACAACAATATTAAAGAATGTCGTGGATGAAATTTTGAGCATTACATGCGCCTGTATATACTGAATAATTCAATAACACTAAAGAGAAAATCGGTTCAAAAATACAAAAACAAAACACTGATTTTTGTATTGATAATCGAAGAAATGAACAAATTATAGCGAAACTGAAATCACAAATTAAGTTTATGAATATATATCAATCCCGGTACATTTTTTATTACTATATAATAATATATTACTGGTATAAAAGTCATTGGAAAAATTAACTAGAATTGAAATAATCTAAATAAAGAAAAGTGAATAAACGTTATAATATAGTTTAGATATGACTATAACAATGAAATTACCAGAATAGGTTAATTTTTAAAGCTCACATAACGCCAGATAATGTCTAATGTAACTAGTTATCTAACACTGGTATGTAAAATGTTAATCATTGTATATATCAATATTAATATCGTGGTTCCTAATGGTTATAAAAAATATTATGTATAAGCATGTACGTTTGATGGTTAGTAACACCGTTACAGACAATACAGCCCATTTTTGGAGTATGAAAAGAGCACAGATACTATTAGATGAAAAATATAGTTACAAGAGGAGAAATCCAACATATAAAGTATATTTAAAGCATATTGGTGGAATGAAAACAGACCACCAAAGGCACAATACATATTTGAATATATCCATGGTTTGATTTCGATATTGAAATATATCACATTTGACTCAAAAGTAATTCTGCTTCTTTCGTTTTCATTAATGTTGGTATTGTTCTAAAATATTGATAATTGTCATCGCACTGTGATGATTTGTCTTTTAAAGAAAAACAATATCATTAGTAAAATTTACCGTTGAATGAAATACAGATCTGTAAGTGATGGAAACGTATTAACAAAACGTGTATAACCAAACTGAATTGAAATGTTAGTAGTTTTCATGATCATATCATCATCTTGTTCACTTCCCTTACCCGGCACAGAATAATTAGTAAACTTTTTATGTCTTTTCTCTTATGGACAGACTCAATTTTCATATGAATATCCACGTATTACAACTCTTGAATAACATCAGAACATGTCACAAACTTTGAACCATTTGATTTTGAAACCATTTGATATTGTGTACTGTAGTATAGTGAGGTGCATTTAATAGAAAAAAAAACAACATTGTTAATACAAAAACTTCATTACACCAGAAACAAAGATAGGGCCGATGGGCCCTAGATTGAATAGGACTAGATAATAGATATTCCTAAATTTAACTTATCATAGAGAGAAATTGTAGGTTAGGCGGCAGCGACTACTAACAATGTATTAAATACTTTTTTACAAAATCAATATCGCTCTGTTGAAGAATATGAAACTAATTTGTTTTCTATTGGAATCTACATCTATTCAAGTGCGAAATTAATTATTTCAGACCCTGTTTTCTTGAATAGATCCTGAATAGTTAAAATGTGTATATAAAAAGTAAATATACGATGGTGGTTCAAATATGATGGAGACAAACGCTGTAGATAGCGCGAATGTATGTTTTGAAGGTCGTGGCTTGAGTATATGACAGCTGGGCCCCTTACGAACAGTGTGGCATAGTTTTCGTCGGGAGCGCATGTTTCGCGCGTGTGCTGCGACCATGAGTGAAGGTCAAGTGCCGACCGCCGTAGCGCAACGTCTTGTCAATCATTTTTTAGTGTGGGAAGGCATTAAAAAGATGAAAATTTTTCTGCGTTTGCGAAATCGGCTCAATGAGCCGCATGATCGTCGACAGGGAACCAGAATCACAACAGCCGCGTAGAACAACTCATTTTGGAGGACCGTAGGACGAATGTTCGAGACATTTCGGCAGAAGTCGGCATCAGTATTCGTAGTGTAGAGTCTATCATCCACGAACACCTTTTATATCGCAAAATAAAAGCGCGATGGGTTGCTAAACTGTTGAACTTCGAGCAAGAATTTACGCGATTGAAAGTTTATCGCCGCTTGCTGACGCGATACGAGGCGGAGGGAAACGGTTTTTAATGTGAATCTTCACTACAGACGAGAAATGGGTACACTACGACATTCTCGAAAGCAATATGTCGTCTAAAGAGTGGAGGAAGGAGGAAGGGGCGCCAGTCAAAGCGAAGACAACCAGGTCCGGGGGAAAGGTTCTGTGTACTGTGTTCTGGGACCGGCGGGGCGTGCTATACATCGATTTCTTGCGCACCTAACGTACCATTAATGCTACATACTACTCTAACCTTCTGAAAACACACATGAAACCCGCTAATCCACCGAAACGGAGGTGTATTCCAGCACGAAGTACGATTCTTCTCCAGGATAATGCGCGCCCTCATACCGCGAGTCTCATGCTCGATACAATATCGGAATTAGGGACCCCATACAGTCCGGATTTATCATCCTGCGACTACCACATGACTACAACAACACCGACGACGAGGTAGAGGAGTTCGTGCGCACATGGCTGTCCGAGTTGCCCAAGGAATTATTCGATACCGGTATCAAAAAACTTCCAGAAAGATAGACAAAATGCTTAACTAGTGTGGGGAAATACCTAGAGAAACTGTACATTTTTGTAAATTTTTTCAATAGTAATTAAACGTGTTAGAGTATTTGTCTCGATCATATTTAAAACACCCTCGTATCATAATATCATCCATATATCAAGTATTTTCTAGATATGATCTTTTTGGTAGTCGTCAAATTTTCCCCTCCCCTGACCCGTCATCCTGTGGACTTTTACGCACATTAACATCAGCGATTCGGAGAAAGTTTTAGACAAGTACATGAGGCCAGTTGAACGACCTGCCACGACAGTTCTTTTCGAGTGTTAGACGTTTCGGGCGGAGAGCCGCCTTGAGTGGCTGTCAAGAAGTAACAGACTTTTTCCTCATGGCGAAACATCCAGTAGGTGACGCTTTTCCTTTCGTCGGTTGTTTCGGTTGTTCTTTCTTTAATAACACTAAAATTGGTTAACATATTTAGTAAACTGAAATCTTACTCCATGTTGAATTAATTATTTAGTTAATAATGTAAGAAATAATAATTCAAAAGGATATTTTTTTTTAATTACATCTTAGTACATTACATCATTATTCTGTTATTTGATTTATTGTACTTGCATCAATATACAAGCAAGATCAGTACGGAAGAAATACATCTGTATGTATTTTCCAAATTAAAATTAAATTAGACTATTTTAGCTAACCTCAAGAGTAGCACTTATACATCATACAAGTTCGTGTAGTTTGGTTCGCTTCATGATCTTATTTCCTGATTGTTGTCCAGTAATTATATTTTAGTAACTTTATTACATGTTTTAAGGCGAAATCCTGGATAACTTCGTAAATCCATTTGGTTTGGAGATATTCGTTGATTACGTAATTATAAGCATTAGTAATTAATCGTAGAATTTTGTTTTGGCATCGCTGGATTACTAGTTGATTTGACATTTTAGCGCAACCCCAGATTTAAAGTCCATAAGTTCAAAATTACTTTATAAATAACTGATACACAAACAATCTCATTAATTTTATTATCTTATCTATAACCCATATATGGTATCTTCCAATTAACCACTAGAGGTCTATTCTGCTCTGTTTTTATATTTAATGTTTCCCATTTAACCTTCCATTGAGATATATTTCGAAGTAGTTCGCTGATGCTGATTGAAGAATTGAGCATCCATGAAGGTTTTAATTAGTTTTATCATTTAGCTCAACTTAAGTTAAAATCGATATAGACATATTTGGAGCTATCAAATTGCATTTTCCAGATTCTAGTCAATTTGTGCATCTTGGTGACTACCATTTGTATTTTTTCAACAACCCCAAGCAGATATATATATTTTGCCATAATTATTCTGTCGTTGCCAAATGTCCAAAGAATTACTTTTTTGTTATTGGAATATCAACTATGTAGAGCAGATACAGGATTGAACCCAAGACACTACTCTGCGGAACTCCAGCCGAAATAGGTTTAAATGCGGAAAATGTCCCTTCATGCAAAACTCTAAATTTTCTTTAGAAAGATAGGACTCCAAAAATTGACAGTAGATCCAACTAAATACAAAGCATTAGCTTGGCTCCTTTAAAATTAATTTATAGGCATGATATTTTCGCATGATCGACGGAAGGATGGACAGGAAAATTACGTTAAGATTAAGGTAACAATAAACCGAATTTAGAAATAGAATAAAATAGCTACAACCCCATAGGCCACCGCATATAAACCAATGAGGAATAACCAGCTGTTAACAATACGCAAAGGTTGGCAGCATGCTATCCAAGTATATAAAAGAGAAGAAGTCTCTTTTCTCTTGCTTCTCCCTATTTCCCGAACATTAACTCCAATATATATTCCTGTCCACTATCCTCGCCACCATTCTGTACTTCAACAACAATGAATAATAGTATTAAATTAAGTGTGTTATGGTACTTAATTGTAAATGTTTATTAAAGCTAGAGTTATTGGGGCGCCATTCTAAGACAAGTTATGTCAGTGTATTTTCAACAATAAAAAAAATTAAAAATCGTATAGTGAGTAATTTTTATAAATAAAATGCAAGCCATAGAAATTCAAGCTGAAATAATAGATGTATTAGATGGATTTACCCATTTGAAAGCAAATTTGTAAGTCGGTTGGTTCAAAATCTGCATGCGCACTAAACTCCATAATATAGTTTATAAGTGTACGGGTAGTTATCTAGAGAAGACAGACAATAATCATGGAGCATTCAAAATTGTATTTTTATTCATTACCAAGTAATGAATACTTTTGTTGTTTATTTTGAAATCTACTGCCGAAGCTTATCAAGCACTTTTAGAAACTGATATTGATACTGCTCCATTCTAATGATTTGTAGATGATCTGAAAGGTTTTGATGTAAACAACAGCATATAGTTGCGAAAAAGACTAGCAATACCGAGTAACAGATGCAAAGTCATCCTCTTGCATCAGAACGCTCGTTGCAAGAGTTGTGAAGGATTATTGTAGCTTGAATGGGAAGTATTATCGCACCCAGCGTACTCACTAGACCTAGCGCCTTCTGACTACCATTTTTTCAAATCAAGACAGCACGTCTTGGCTGGCATACTGTTTCGAAATTCTCAAGAAATGTGAAAACGGATCGCTGCCAAAATACCGTTTCTTTGACACGGTGTTATCATGTTCCCAAAGATGTGATGAACAATGTGGAAAAAGTAATAGTAAATGTTTGAAAATATTTTAACTATTAGATATCTTTCAATTTGTTCTCAATAAAAAACCTTTTCAAAGTAAAAAAAATATCATAATACAAATCCTTAGTAGAAGATTGTTATAATTAACCAATATTCCAAATGGACACTACAAGTACAATTTTGAGTGAAGTTTTAAGATTCAAAAATTTGAGTACACAACAGCTTTCGAAAATTAAGTTAATCATGGAACAGAGGCACGTTTGAACGCCACTAAATAATATTTTAAGAGTGGTCTTTCGTCACTGTGGATTATTTGAAAGAAAATAAAAGGGTAAGGAATTTATAAATATCTCGATATTTGGACTTTTCGGAAAACCATCACGGTGATGCGTGTTCACAAATTTGTAAATTATTAGAAACACGAAGGTTCAAATCGTTTAAATCGCATGTTTAATACAATGACTCTAACGGATATAAAATACCACAATATGAGACAATTATAAATAGTTTTCAGTTTTATATCAGAATCCATTGAACAGAGAAGTGTATTTTGTACATTATTTATTTAAAGTATTAATGAAGATGTATTTAGTATATAACCACATAATATAACCGTATAGTACACAGTATAATGTATGTATAGAACATTCCGTCTTGGCAGATTCTCATTGGTTTATATTGAGCATGCGTACTTAGAACATCAAAATTCGTTTAAATCTGATAGAACTGGAGTAATTGACAGAATAATCACATGATTGGAATAGTCCCGTTATATCGTTTACAATTGTGTTGTGGGTGAAAAGAACAATTACGAAGTAAAATTTATATATACTTAATAAGGAACATAGAGCTTTATGGTAATATACCGCATATTTATATTTTTTAGGTGGTACTCAAAAGATGAGGAAATTATTGAGATGTCAGTGCATTGCTATCGTTATATTGCGAGTGGAAATACGAACATGACAATAGAACCTCTAAATAATTTGTTGGAAATAAACAACCTATAAAGAAATTGTCCGATAACAGTAGGGAAATTATTGGATGTGCTGAAAGAGCTTATGCATAATGAAATATGAATTATTGGAATATTAAATAACTCAAACACTCAAAGTGCACAAAATTAATAAACTTGGTGTCTATTAAACTATGTGTTATTCAACGAAAGTTCTATGTGTTATAAGTTCTTGTAACATATTTTAAAAAGTTTCTATCGTTACCGCATGGCATTTCCGTAACTATGTTGTTACCTATATTAATTAGTAACTAAAAATAAATATAGTTTATCCACATTCTAATGTGGAAATGATTGATATGATAATGATGATAATTTAATATAACATATAATATATACTTAATATTAACATGACGTTCAAATAAACTATATTTTATAACAGAAGATTTGTCTTATTTGTATTGGTGACAAATTTTATATTCAAAAAAAATTCATGTTCAAATATGTATGGTATGCCTCAAGTAATTGCGTTACTCACAGATGATCATATATTTAATTTCAACTAAATTCATATTACTTTTCTTATTTTTCCCTAATAAGTGATTTTGATTACAAATACTTTGAAATAGACAAAGCAACAACTAAATAAAACATCCTACTAAATATTCTAAAAACCATATAAATATTCTATTTCAAAAATTCAATAATATAATATTTTTGAACAAGATATACTTTTTGTTTCCTTTTTAGAACATTGTTGTGAACATCTAAAGCGTTATTTAAAAACTTACTATTTCTTAATCTATTTTCGATATCCGCAACTATAGAGGAACTTATTCAGCAGAATTAAGTAAAACAATTATTAGAGTTATTTAGAGTTATTCAGATATTTTGTACTGCTTTCCTAATAGGCAGGGGGCGGTATTTCAAATAATGCATGTATCTTTATATTGTCTGCTAGTAAGATATTCTAATAGGATATATCATAATTCTCCTAGCTATAAAAAACGATGTAGAAGGTAAATTAATCTTAAAATTTCTATCCAAACCTACCAAATTTTATGCGGATGTTTAGTGTAAACCAATAATTGATAAACCAGTAAGGTCGAATTTTGTTGTCGTCTATAATAGATAAGCTGAATGTTGCATTTTTCATTAATCGAACAGATAATAAATGTTAGGGAACAACAGATAATAACGGTGGAAGATTAAAAGATTGTTGGAATTATTAAAATTAAGAAAAATTATACCGTAAAATTGTCATATTTACAACTATTTTCTTGTTCACAACGTGAACTTATTGAACACCTTAGTATATATGTACTGTTTATTGGCTATAGAAGGATCTATAAGAAAACCATTCGATCCATCCTTCGTTCCGAGACCTCGTCAGATCCACCGGTCCGCCATAAATCCCGATTTCGTTCTCGTTTCCAGGACGTCGTGTAAAGAATGAACGGCCACCTCCCCCGGCCATCAAAAAGAGCGGCCTGGCCTATTATCCTCCGCTGCCTGCTCCAGGTCCCTGGTGTGTACGGCATGGCCGCTCCGACATCGATCTCCCGAAAGAAACGACGTACGTGACACACGTACTGGAAGGATATTTCGTTTCACCGTTTTCTATTTCCAGTGGAACACGCCCGCCATGAGTGTGAACCAAATTATCGGTATTTTTTTTTACAAAATTGTTTATATAGGGTGTTTTGAATTTACGTAAGAAGCACTCTCAATAAAGCAACAAGGGATTCTAATCGTATCTTTTGTGTTTCTTTATATCTTTTAAAATCAATATAGCATTATGTATAGAATAGTGCTCGTCACCCTCTATTAAGAAAAATGTTAAGGACTTTTTTTAATGAGACGAAAGTTCGACCTAAATGTAAGACCTAAAAACAATAAGAGTTAAAATTTGTTTTAAAATGGCATTTATAGTCAACTGTATTGGGATTCTTCTGGGATGTTCCCTTAAAAATTATTGAACTTCTTCAGGCATCTTATGGTAGCTCCGGCCGCTGTGTGCGATTTGAGATTATACATCATGCATTGCAAATTCGTATGACATTCGGGTCAGTGCTCAATGTTCAGTTCAAATTCAATGAGATGACGTTTCTCCTTCTTATAACATGACTTCTTACAACAAGGTAGAACAATATCACGGTTTCTTTAACACGCTGTGTAATAGATGCATTGTCGGAGGAGACTACAATGCAATACATGTAATGTGGGGTTCTAGATTAATAACACCAAAAGGCAGAGAATTGATCAAAGCAATGAAGGCACATAATTTACAGCATATCTCTATTGGTGAGCCAACATATTGGCCGTCAGAGAGAAATAAAATTTCTGATACCATAGACTTTTGTGTAACAAAAACTATTAACACCAAAACGTGTAAAGCTGAATCATGCTTTGATCTATCATCTGATCACTCACCAGTTATTATAACACCTTCTTTGCAACCTTCTAACACCAAAACTAACTGGTCATTATTTAGAGAGAAACTAGACAGTTTAATATCCCTAAATTTACTTCTCAAAATAGAAAGATATACAGAAATAGCAGCAAAAAATATAACAAAAACTATCATCATACGAGGATCCGATATCAGCCACAAGAAACCTCCAACTTCATTTTAACAAAGTCGAATTGAGCTTGAAAACGTGGCGTATCAAAGCAAATGAAACAAAATCTGCCCGTGTGACATTCACCCTTTGTAGAAGAACATGTCCCTCAGTAAGATTGAATAATCATGAACTTGCACAAGCAACCAACGTTAAATATCTGGGAATGCATTTTGATCGACGTTCGATATGGAAAAAATACATAGTGACAAAACGCAATTGTATTGGCTGATAGAGCGTAAATCTAAATTATCCTTAGATAACAAGGTTTTGCTGTATAAGTCAATACTTAGGCCCATCTGGACCTATGGTATTGAACTCTGGGGTACAACTAGCAAATCTAACATAGCTGTCCTCCAGAGGTTCCAGAATAAAGTGTTGCGAATCATGGTCGATGCCCCATATTACGTCTCCAGTAAACTGATTCAGCGCGATATCCACTTAGAACCCATAACGAGTGTGATTCGAAGTGTTAATGTGAAGCACTCTGAAAGACAATTAGTGTATCCCAATGCACTCGCCAAATAGTAAAATGTGCGCGATGACAGTGTAGTGCATAGGCTGAAACGCAAACTACCATACAAACTGAATAATAGACACATAGAGTAAGATTTAATAATCTTTATAATAAATTAGAATAGTCTTTAGAATAAGTTAGGATAGATTTTAAAATAAGTTAGAATAGTATCTAGAATAAGATTTAGATTATAAGTTGTACAGTAGATTACTTACTGAAGCAATCTTCTACTCGTCAGGATATGTTAGTTATATTATATAACGGAAATCATATAATAATATTTATTGCCCACGGGCAGATTATTGAATTTCTAAGAGATTAACAAAAAATAATATGACGTTCAATATGGTGTTATAAACTCCTTGAACGATCATATTTTCGCTGATAACACAAATTTACAAATTCGACTCAACTTTTCGACCCGAGCAGATGACAACAATTCTTAACGTTATTTGAAGCCCTGAACTCAAATTTCGTGATCCGTATGTTAAGATTGATTCTAGTTTCCCAGATCATGTATGGTGGCAACATTGCGCTCATATAAAGGCTGTCAGCTGACGACGTTGCATTAAACATCACTTGGAACTTGTTTTTGTGCAGTGATTGTGCTATGAAACGAAATGCAGAAACATGTTTACAAAGTCGATTCAAAGTATTTCTGTTACATTTGTACATGTTATATGCTCGATAAACGTTGAAAATCACAATTTCGAAATGTTAATTGATTTAGATATTAATTACAGGTTAGTAATCTATTAGTTGGGATGCAATCTGGATTTACGAAAGTTTCTATTTATGTATTTGGACAGCCGTAAAGTTTATCATCATTGTGTGAGAGGACAACAAAACGTGTTCTCTGTACCATTTGTCAATCCACAGGACGTTTTATTGCCACCTCTGCACATTAAACTTGACCTTATTAAGAACTTTGTCAAAGCGCTCATTCGCGAAGGGCCATCTTTCCAGTATTCAACTCTATTCAAAAAAGGAATATTTGTTGGACCTGATATTCGAAAACTAATGGCTAACACAAAGTTTACAAAATGTTTAACGCCTGATGAAACAACAGTATGGGCTTCGTTTCAAAGTCTTGTTCACAACTTTCTCGATAACCACAAACCATCGTATTACAAGCTCGTAATAGACAATTCATTGCAAAATTACCACAAGAATGTCTATCAAAATAGATTTTCTACATTCACATCTTGATTTTTTCCCACAAAACTTGGGCGACACGAGCGACGAGCCAAGATATGACGAAAACCGAAAGGATTTTAAGACGAAAGCATGATGAACGATTAGTGTTGGACCTTAATACGTGAAACAGATTCCAAACAATATAAAAGACTCAGTTCAACCTCTGTTCATTTCTGATTTATACTTTTTAATTCATAAATGGCCGTTAATTGCCAAAAAATAGTAAAATAATGAATTTATTAGATATTCTGAAAACCAGAATCAATTTTAAAGAATGGGCTGCTGATTTGGATTTAACCCTCAAATTTACCTTACAAACATTTTTGGTTTCTTAGGTCCAAAAACCTATGTGATAACGCTGCATTCGCTGATACAGATGTTAAAGCTTCCAGCATTCTTCATGGAATAGTTCGCATTGCAGAACCACGTATTAATAACTGATGGATTACCTACTATTTTAAATATCAACACGAATCAGTTAAGTATGTACAGGACTTCAAATACTAACTATAATAAATACTAATGTACTAAAATATTAATACTATAAATACTTCTTCTATACTAAAAATGCGGTGCCTGTGGTATAGAGACTTGGACACTTACGGTTTGACATTTGATATTTAAAATATGATACTTAAGCCAAATTTTTAATTTTTATAATTTTACTTTATAAATAATACAAATATATGGTGAGTTAACACTGACAGTCTAGCCAGGCTAAGTCTGTTTAAGATGCGATGACATATTGTTCTTTTAATAGGTAGCAGAATCATGATATATTCTAATAACGTATAAGGTTTACTAAAATTAAATGAAAATTATAACGAAGATCGTACTTAAGTAAGAATAATGTATGAATCGTTATACTTAAGTATATTTAATACAATTCAAATAGATCCGATAGATATAGATATAAAATACCATTTTAGTTTAAAATGAGATAATTATTATTACCTCTCAGCAGTTTTACATAAGAAACTAGTGAACATAAAAGTGTATTTTGTAATTAATTTAATTTATGTCATTAATGAAAATGTAATTAATAATCAAAAATGTGTTAAAATAATTACAAGCCTCTATTTATCTAAAAGATATAGTACAACCTATAATGATGAACCTGAACCATATAGTACAACCCTTAATATACACCATGAACTGTATGTGTTTGATAGGCTTCAACAGCCTGGAAGCAGCACCTCCTACAGCTTCTTCAAATTTAACAACAAAAGTAATTAATGACAAAAAAGTAATTTTGAACGGCTATTTGCACTTAATTATGCACTCAACTATACTAAATGGTTACGTACAGAATTACGTGCGGAAATGTGAAAACTATTAAATTTAATAGTTAGATTAGATTGTTTCAGAGTTGTTCACACTGATATTTCGCATTTTATCAATTGAGATCGTTTACACAATAAAATATTTAATGTGTGCAATAATGTGTACCTGGTACCTGGTACATTACTCCATAATGTTCCTAAGCCAACCACGCCAAAGAAAGTCACCAAAGGTATACAAACTGGCATTTAGGCAATGAATAAACCTGCGAAGATAAAAACGTCTGCTCAACTATATTCCTAGATGTAACACAAACAAACCTTCGACAATGTTTGACATGCGAAAACTGATTCGTACCTATGGAATCCACCTATGGAAGAGCTGCTAAGAGGTATTGCACTCAGTTACAATAAGAGTATCAAGTTTTGCTCTCTATGATAACACTCGAGCAGGGCATAGTTTCAAAAAAATAATAGTGTTAATATATAAATATTATTACAGATTCTCCAGATTTGGCTCCCCCTGACCGTGAAAAAGGTCAAAGTTTCCGTTATATACAATTCAGTAAGCAAACTGAATTCCACAGGTACAAAACATAAAAGTAACACTACAAATGTTGAAGAATGGGTAAATGAGGTCAAAAATAAGGATGCCACGATCTTAGTTTCTTCTACCCTACTTTAAATAAAGAAGATTTTATGTTAATAATAATAAATGAACGACAATATGAAATATTAAATGAATATAGCCATGACGTGTATATTCTGGACACAGGCTTAATGCATATCACTTTGAATTGCATTCCTTGCTTTGATTGAATGTATTGAGAGATATTTCCATGCTGTTCTTGCATATCTAAGAGACTTAATGAGAAAATAATGAGGGTATTTTTTTAGTGTCCTGAAGATATATTTAAGGATAATTTTAATGATTTAGAGAAATAAATTTATTGTTATAAAAATGTTTTATTTTCTTTTTCGTATTAAAATTAGATATGTTTATAAAAGATTAAATAACTTCGACATAATATATAAACTTAAAATAATTTGCACTTGAGTTTCAAGTGAGATTTTAAGATAATTTGTGAATTCCAGAATATATGTTATACTCTTCAAGTATACGAATAATTTACAAGAATTATAACTTTGGTTTGTTATTGTAATGTTTATATATTGATAAATAATTACACATTGTTTTATTTTCTCACTTTTCTTTTCAAGATTATTTAAAATGAAACATGAGGGACGAAAAATATTTCAAAACATTTTAACTTAGATTCTATAATATTAGTCATAGAAAAAAATATTAGGTTAAGTTGTGAATTCAAGATAAAATATTTCGTTTCCATTAAAATTGAAATATACGTATAATTTTCAATAACTGGCAACGTTGCAAATTCAAATCCTTGTGCTCGTGCGGGGATTCTCCAGAACTAGACTTTTGTTGTTTTTATTACTACTAATGTTACGCTTTAAAATTATTACGCCCAACATATAGACATTCGTATTAGTAGCATCTGGATCATTAAGAAATTGATATTAATGCTATCTATAGTCAATAGATAGAGTACCAAAAGTGTGTCACGATCTGCTTTAATGTTTATAAGACCGAACCCGAAAACTTTCGGATCTGTCAATACCGTTCACCATTAGGCCACCGAGATTGCCCAATTGCTAGAACACGCCGCTGTGTCCCGACGCACGCTACCAGCCCATCCCCCCTTGATCCCCTCCTAACCGAAGAAAAAAAATCGTAAACACCGCACCGATTTCTGTCGGTGTTCGTCTGTTTTTCCGCGGCAACCCAGATATTTACGATGCAGATGAAGAAACCGGACGCCCGTTGTTTGTTTGCGTCGGAACGGCCTACTACGCTCCGCTGAATATCAACTGTGATATTCCGAAGGCGATAAAAAAAGGCACGTAGTATACGATGCCAGGAAGAAACTGACCGAGGATTTGTCTGTATATATGTGGATAGGAATATTTGGAATGGTTTCTAGGATACATATTTCTTGTACATTGTAAAACGTCAAATTATAATTATAATATATAGAAAGTATTCATACTTGTCGCTACCTGACAACACATGTTTATAATTTGAATGAATTGGTTGTTTGTTTTACAACAATTTTGATTTCAAACAACAATATAGTTTGTTCCCTATACTATAAGTGTGAATTATTAGAGGAATGTTGCACCATTATTATGAGGAAAACTGTTACGAGGCTAGTCAAAAAAAGAGTGAAAATGAACTGGATCAAAACCTGTAATTATTTTTTTTTATTAATCTCTTCGAATTTCAACAACCTGCCTGTGGGCAATAAGTATTTTTTTATGATTTCCGTTATACAATATTACTATACTGACATGTAGAAGAGATCTTCTGTACAAAACTAATCTAATTCTTATTCTAGAGACTATTCTAACGTACTCTAAAGTTTATAATAACTTATTCTAAACACTATTCGAACATATTCTAGAGATTATTATATCTGACTCTGTATGTCTAATAATCATTTCGTATGGTAGCATTGTTTGAGCCTACGCACTACACTGTCATCGCGCATATTTAACTCTTTGGCGAATGCACTGGGATGTACTAACAGTCTTTCAGAGTACCTTGCACTAATACTTTGAATCACACTTGTTATGGGTTCTAAGGGGATATCGCGCTGTATTAGTATGTGGAGACGTAATATGGGGGAATGGCGATGGCAACACTTTATTCGAAAATGTCTAAAGGATAACTATGTTTAGTAGTACTTGCTGGTAGTACCTCACTGTTCAATACCATAGGTTCAAATGGGCCTAAGTATTGATTTATACAGCAAAACCTTCTTATTTAAGAAAAATTTAGATTTACGTCATGTCAGCCAATACATTTGGTTTAGTTTAAGCCCAAGCTGTTAATGTTAATTATCAAAATGGATTCCCAGATATTTAACATGGTCTGCTTCCGGGATTATTATTTATTTTTACTGGGGGACAAGTCCTTCTATAAAGGGTCAATGTCACATGGGTAGATTTTGTCTCATTTGCTTTAATACAATTCAATCCATTCAATTCAAACAATTCATCTTTCTCTAGATGAAGTCAGAGGTTTCTTGTGGCTGATCTGGATTGGATCCTCGTGTGATGATAAGACCGCTGTATCGTCAGCATATGTTGCAACAGTAGTGTTTCTTGAGGTGGGTAGGTCAGCTGTACACAATAGATATAACAATGGACCAAGGGCACTCCCTGCGGAACACCTGAATATATTGGATGTAAATAATATAGTATTCGATATTATGTTTCACAATAAAATGACTGTCTGTGAGGTATGATTTCAGTAGTCGAAAGTGCGTATGTGGCAAAAGTGAACCACACTTTGTCGAAAGCTTGAGATATATCAAGAAATGCAGCGGAGCAATATTTTTAAATGTAAGTTTATGGTAATGATAGGTGACTGATCTGTGAATTTGTTCTATTGTTCCGTGTTTACCGTAATCAATAAATACAAAGAAATATTAACAGAATCAATACACCAATTCTGACATTTTAATATCAGATAAAAAAACTAAAACGTGTGACTTTATTATAAAAATATGTATGCTTCATTGTCTCTTGCTCATTCAGACCATCTAAAAGAAACTTAATATATATAATAATCTTAATGTAATACTACAGAAAAGCAACTGTACAGCTCATGATTGGATGCTGTTTAGAGATTCAAAAGTATTAAAAGTTATTTCTATAATCATTATTCAATAAAAATAATTTACAAAGTTTCCATGTTTGAATGAAAGTACCTCAAACTTTTCACACTCCAGAAGGATGTGTCTGACGCTCTGTTGTGTTTGGCATTTTGGCAGCACATTGGGGGGGGGTCTCTTCCTTTTAACAGATGCTCATGCGTTAGTCTGCTATGCCCTATTCGCAGCCGAGCAAGAATGCTCAATTGGAACCTGTTGAGATTGTTAATATTAGGAGATTGGTGAAAAACCCCCTTGATTTCTCAGAACTTGTTATTTTCCATAAGGAGATTCCAATTTAGTTGATCAAATTTTTTGTATGTAGTTTTTATATGTGTTTTATCGTCTGCTTTACTGAATAGAACGCTCGGTTTGACTGAATCTTCCTTTCTGCTTGCCAGATAGTCGGCTCTTTCGTTATCGGGAATTAAGAACCCATAGATAATTTATTCTTACTCCCCTCCTCTCCAGTGTTGTATGTAGCTCTCTGATAGCTATAACTAGAGGTTGGACTGTGTTTACTAAAATCAGACTGTCTAAAGAACTCATTGAGTCTGATACCACAACTATTGATGCGCCCACCGACATCCAGGGCAGATAGGGCCTTATAAATGGCCAAAGGCTCCGCGGAAAAAATGCTAGTAATTGTAGGAAGTCAAAAGTGCTCCTCCAACAGTCCAGAAGTGTATGCGGTACCAACGAAATCTCCCCGTTTAGAACCATCCGTATAAACGGCGAAATTATTTGGGTAATTCTCCTCAAGTGTCTGGGCGAAGAGCTGTTTTACTATGGAGGAGCTAATATACTCTTTGCTTAGTACCTTCATGGATAGATCTATAGATATATTGGAGTACTGCCGGGGTGGTATTGTCGCAGTCCTGTTGACTGTAGCAAGTATTGTTGTTTTCAGTCGATTACAAATCCCATAAAATACTGATGACGGACCTATATGCTTTCTTATTGTAGTGTTGTTGCCTAGGTTGTTAGAGAAGAAGTAGTCGAACTGACTCAGCTCTGGATGAAATCTGAGGGAGCTTGCATAGTTCATGAGAAGGAGCTCTCGTCGTGATCCAAGTGATGGAATTTCTGCTTCACATTGAAGGCTCTCAACCGGACTGGTGTGATATGATCCCAGTATAAATCTCAAGGCGGCATTCTGAACTGGGTCAAGTCTCCTAACATAGGAAGGAGCTACAGTGATGTAACATTGACTTCCGTAATCCAGTTTACTTCTAATTAATGCCTTGTATATATTACTCAGTGAAATTCTATGAGCACCCCAATAGTGATTAGAAAGAGTCTTCATTAATCGAATATCTGTTAAGCATTTTCCCTTTTTGTAATTTATATGAGGTATCCAGTTTAGTTTGTGGCAAATAACAATCCAAGAAATGTATGTTCCGGTGTATTTATTAAACTCTCACCATCCATCGTCAGCGCAGCCATCCGTGAGCAATTTTTTCGTCTACAAAAATGAACGTTTACAGACTTTTCGACAGAGAATTTTAGTCCGTTTTGATTTTTGATTTAATTTGGTATTTTATTGAGGCAATTCTGTAGAAGATGTTGGCTATATTTGCGATCCGAGTATTTATGGTGGGATAACTTGATTAATCGAGTTAATAGAGATAATGAACAATAGTGGGCTGATACAGGAACCCTGTGGAACCCCACTGGTCTGACGATAAGATGATGATGTCACCCCATTCACTTTAACCCGATAACATCTGTCGGCCAAGAAGGATATAATGAATTTATATATACTCCCTCCTATTTTCCATTTCAAAAGTTGTTTTTGAATACTGGAAATTTTTATGGTGTCAAAAGCTTTTTCTAAATCGAGGAAGACGGCGGTCACATGTACCGAAGTGAATGCTTCACATAGATCCTCCTTCACATAAATCCGACCAGATGGTCAAGTGTGGAGTATCCTCCTAGGAATCCCAATTGACGATCATTCAGTAATTTCTGATTTTTGATTAGATATATGAGTCTACTGCAGACCATACGCTCTAGTGTATTGCACAAATGGCTAATTAGGGCAATAGGTCTATAGATTTAATAAATGTACAACAGCGGACTGTCAGAAAATCTGTTCAATTTGAGGAAAATCAAAAGTCCAGATGTCAAATAAATGCAACATATTGAAGGGCGACGAAGCTTTCCAATTCTCTAATCCTTCGTCATGAAATCCTTTTTGTTAGGCAGATCGTTCCAATTTAAAATAAAAAAGGTTTCTCTCTCTCCAGTCGGAAGCTCATCAACCTTTTTATAACAGACATCCCAAAAAACAACTCACTCAGAAGCTGATAAAATTCATTCAGAGCATACTGCAAAAGCAATTAAAAGGGGCATGCTGTTGCGGTAACAAAAGTCGGCACGACTCATTAAGACGATTTGCGATGATAACTAATTTTGAAAGACTATTGATATCCTATCGTAACAGGTCAATTGAAAAGTCCCCGGCCTACCATAGTAAAACTTCAAGGGTGATACACTGACTATAGCAACCCTCCAACTTTTCGATACCATTTTTGTAGTACGATTTGTCCTTTGCTTCAAAATAGGCCTCAGTTTCGGCTCTTCGGATCACCTCTTCATTCGACGAAATTTTTTTCCCAGCGAGCATACTTTTGAGATCTGAGAAAACGAAATAGTCGCTGAGGGCCAGATCTGGAGAATACGGTGGATGAGGAAGCAATTCGAAGCCCAATTCACTAACTTGTGACACGGTGCATTGTCTTGGTGAAGCAGCACTTTCTTTTTCTTCAAATGTGGCCCTTTTTCAGCGATTTCCAATAACGGTCCAATAGCGCTATGTAATAGTCGTTGTTGATGGTCCTTCCTTTTTCAAGGTAGTCAATGAAAATTATTCCATGCGCACCTGAAATTACAGACGCCATAACCTTGCCAGCCGACTGTTGCGTTTTCCCACGCTTTGGAGCGGGTTCATCGTGTTCAATCCACTATTAAGTTATTTTAAAAATACTGTTCCTTAACATGAAATTGTCAATATATTGAGCATAAATTTCCATTCAATAAAATATATAAAAATTACTTTACTAAAAAAAAATTTACTAAAAAAAAATTTTGGCTTAAATTAATTTTAATAACTCATAAAACTAGAGTCATATGTATAAACGATTCTATAATTAACATTTTACTACCAGAAAAGTTTGGAAAACATACTTTTAATAATAAATAAAACACTAATGATTGCAGATAACATTCCAATCTTAAATTCCACAGGCGGTAAAGGACATCGTTTAAGCTTATAAGATTAAAATAAGCAGCTGGCACAAAGACCGGTACAGGTGATAGCCGGAAGGAACAATGTCTGATGAATACACCGGTGAGGTAGGGTTTTCCATTCAAGTATTTCCAAGTGGATTTTTATGGATTTTGCATGTTTCATATTTGAATATACCCAATTTAATTATTTTTGAGATCTGAAAACAGGAAATAGTCGCTGGGGGCTAGATCTGGAGAATACGGTGGATAAGGAAGCAATTCGAAGCCCAATTCATGGATCTTTGCCATCGTTTTCATTGACTTGTGACACGGTGCATTGTCTTGGTGAAGCAGCACTTTAATTTTCTTCAAATGCGGCCTTTTTTCGGCGATTTCGACCTTCAAACGGTCCAATAACGCTATGTAATAGTCGCTGGTGATGGTCCTTCCTTTTTCAAGGTAGTCAATGAAAATGATTCCATGCGCATCCCAATCTTCAAGCACTGCAGACGCCATAACCTTGCCAGCCGACTGTTTCATATTCCCACGCTTTGGAGCGGGTTCATCGTGTTCAATCCACTCGGATGACTGTCGATTGGACTTCGGAGTGAAATGATCGAGCCACGTTTCATCCATTGTCACATATCGACGGAAAAACTCGGGTTTATTACGCTTGATCATCTTCAAACACTGCTCCGAATCATTAACTTAACGAATACTAAAGTTAAGGTATTAATAATAAACGGCTAATTCTTTTATACTTTTTTTTATCAATATATGAGAATATAAAAAACAATAGAAATAATAATTAATTGATCACGTATACCGCTACCGATAACTGACAAAAAATCAGAATGACATTGACTTCAAACCATAAATGGAATATACCATATCTGCTCAAACATGCTGCTACTGCTTTCATAAAATATCTGAAAATGATCATACGGTGCAAAATATGAACCAAATATTTTTCTTGGGCTGACCAACCACCAAATACAACACAATAGATGTTACAACTATATATAATATAATACACTTTTATAATTATATCCATGACAAAAATTACATTAGGGTTTATTTTTACTATGTTTCATGTTTTGTTAAATTTAAAATAAATTTCAATTTTTGCATTTTGTTAAAGTATAAAAAGATGAAAGTTGCTACTGAATGTCATCGAACACGAATCGAATACTCAAGAGTACAAAACTAGTCAGAATATCTTACTTCCGTTTTCCCAACAACCCCCTGAGTTCCGACAGAAGTATGACCGTTGAAGCTGTAAGGGTGAATCAGAAAACATCCATGATTTGGAAAGGAATCGCTAATCAGCGGATTTCCGGAAACTAAAGAAGGTGAAAATGAAGAAAATGTACTTTTAAATTCATTGGGCAACCTAAAGCTTTAAATGATTTTAACAGTGTTTTAACGATTTGTCTATAGTTAGGTTCTTTATGATTGGCTAAAATTTTCTCTATGACTTACTTAAAAGCAATCCATCCTTCCTTCTGAAGATCCGCCATGGGCGTGGTGATATGGGTAGTAATATCGGATAGGAAAAAAGTACCTTCCTTCACCTTTGTTTCTGACAAGCCTGGACACTTTGAAACTATGTATTTGAAACAATCTTCATCTTCCGAAAGTGATTTACAAATTGCCACATCAATTACAAACAACTGTAAGTGGAGATATCAATGTTTCTCGGAGAACGTTCTTTTCAAGAATTTTAAACTCTCTTGGTGGCCATCTCTTTTTGATCCAGTGATTTGCTTGGTCTCTACTATCCCATAAACACCAAAATCAAGGTAATTTGGTAAACTGAGCATGTTGTTTGAGCAACATGCACACCATTTTAAAATCGCCGCAAATTACGAAGAACCGATTCTAAACCTAAAAAAAAGTTCTACTAGGTTTTTTTGGGTCGTACAGAATGACCTACGTGAATGGAAGCATAAGAACCGCCCTTTTAAATAGGAAACTGTTTTAATGCTTCTTTTTTTATAAATATATGAAAAGATGTCATTATGCTGTATCGTAATGGATTTTTAATATACCAAAATGTATAGAAATCAGTTGAGCAAAAAAGCAAAATAATTTCTGCTCAGATCATTTTCAATATAACCCTCGTAGACGCCACTAGTTCCAAAGGAGTCCCAAAATCGGCTGGTGCACGTCGACATCGCCGTGCGGACGAGGGCCAATGACCCGCCCTGCGTGGTGTGCAGGTCTTTGGAGGCCTGGCCACGAGCCTTTTCGTGGCTTAATTTTATTTTAATGCCTGATGTCGATACCCCTACGAAGATCAGTTTTGGTTCGGCGACTTTCGATGTCACTGGGGATACCTGATATTTGATGAGCCTAAGTATAGTAATTAAGAATGAAAAATAAAGTAAAGAACGAAAGAAAGTAAAAACTATCCAATGTGATTGAGTGACATATAACAGACCAATTGAAAAGTCCCCGGCTTACCATAGTAAAACACATTTTTTTGGCAAAATTAGTTTTTTTATTCAACCTTTCAAGGGTGATACACTGATTATTTCAACTTTTCGATGCCATTTTTGTAGTACGATTTGTCATTTGCTTTAAAATAAGCCTCAGTTTCAACGATCACCTCTTAATTTGACGAAAATTTCTTGCCAGCGAGCATTCTTTTGAGATCTAAGAACAGGAAATAGTCGCTGGGGGCCAGATCTGGAGAATATGGTGGATGGATGGATTTTTGCACTGACTTGTGACACGGTGCATTGTCTTGGTGAAGCAGCACTTTCTTTTCTTCAAATGTGGCCGTTTTTCGGCGATTTCGTCCTTCAAACGGTCCAATAACGCTATGTAATAGTCGCTGTTGATGGTCCTTCCTTTCTCAAGATAGTGAATGAAATTTATTCCATGCGTATCCCAAAATACTGATGCCATAACCTTGCCAGCCGACAGTTGCGTTTTCCCAGGCTTTGGAGCAGGTTCATCGTGTGCAATCCACTCGGATGACTGTCGTGTCGATTGGACTTTGGACTGAAATGATGGAGCCATTTCATCCATTGTCACATATCGACGGAAACGCTCGGGTTATTACGCTTGATCATCTCAAACACTGCTCCGAATCATTAACTTGTTGTTTTTGGTCACGGCACCCACTTTACACAGAGCTTTCTCATACCCAAATATTCGTGAATTATATAATGTACACGTTCAGTTGATATCTTTAGAGTATCTGCTAGTCCATTCAATTTCAATTTACGGTCATTCAAAGCCATTTTGTGGATTTTTTAAAATGTTTTCGTCGGTAACAACCTCTTTTGGGCGTCCACTGCGGTCACCGACTTCTGTGCTCATTTCACCACGTCTAAACTTAGCAATCCTTGATGATTGATTTTCCTGGGGTACAGTCCGGAAACTCAATCAAGCCAAGTTTTTGCTTCAACTGTATTTTTGCCCTTCAAAAAAGTTGCTTCACTCAAAATGTTATAATTCACAAACTAACTATCTGACAGCTGTCAAATTTATACACGCATATTTTGAGAGATAGGGCAAACAAAAAAATATGGATTTAATTCTAGTAGCGCCACCTATGTGTAAGGCCGAGGACTTTTCAATTGACCTGTTAGAGGACTGAGTTAATTGATGATTCTTTAAACAAAATAATGTTGTGAAAAATTGTATACACTATTATCAGCAATATTATTCTGTGCTACCTTTTCCCGACCCGTAAGCATTTCGACGTAAATTTTAATAAATTTTACATAATGTAATAAAATCGCATTGTAACGTTGTGAATCATAAGTAGGATGAGTACACTTATTAATCAATATATGGTCTTCAATTTCCAATACTTTTTTGGTTTACTTACAAAATTTTCTAGCTGGAGTCCCCTGATTTGTAATGGCCCCATTTGTTCAGTTTAAATTTATTAGGCGAATTATTAATAAATGACATTTATAATTCTCAGTAATATTTTAGAACATATAATCGATATGAAGCTATACTATCATTCTTATAATCCGTCGAATGTAATTAATCATATCGAATAAAAGAAAAATCAAACCAATTCTTGTTACAATAAAAATATAATATTATATTTCAAGAAAACAAGAAGTTTAAGAAACATTACTTTTATATTTCAATTGACAGAAGAAGTTTTTGTCTATTACCGGAAGCAAACGCTATCGATTTTGATATTTAAAATTTTATTTTTTTATTTTAATTTTATATTTTTATATTTTTATATTAAAATTATTTATTTTCCAGTTAGGATTTATCTGGACTGGACCCATTATTTAGGGTCGGCTGCGAATGGCATTAAGCATTCGGACTGGCCAGTGATGAACTTAGAACTCATCCCAAAAGACATCCGGTCTTACCCAGCCTAGTTACTGGCGTGACTGGGGTGATTTTCATTATTGGATTTTGCACTATTGCTTTTTGGACAATTTACAGTCATGTCCAGCAGGATTCGAACCCCAGATTCTATCGCAACAGTAGAAGGACCGTCCGGTCGCCTTGACCTCTACACCAACAGCACAAAAAATCCGGAAATTTTCACATAAAAAAGTGTTAAAAAGTTCACTGAAGTGGCAATTTTAACGTCGAAAATAAAATATGAAGATTTTAATTAAACACAAGAACAACTTAGAATAGTATTAAACAATCAGCCAAGAATCTTAATAAATATACAATAAATATCAAAATATGATTAAAACAATTTTAGTTCAAAGATTTTACAAAACAGCACCAGACAATCTTATGATTATTATTACATACATAATATGTAGAAAATAATATCAATCAGTATGTGATCTGTTGAAAAATCATATTCTAAATCTTACTTGTGTCTGTCCCCTAGTATACGTATCACTCCGTTAGCGACATAAAATGGAGCATGGACTATGGTCTTTATTTTGGAATCGTTGAATGTTGGCTATAATAGGTGAGGCAAAAGTGCCGCAAACCATTTTGATTGCGCGATCTTGGGTTATGCGACGTTTCGACGAGCTAAATTTCGCTTTAACCACTCTGTTGTGTAGAGGTCCAAATTTTATTATGGATGAATATACGATAAATATACAAGAACGAGCAGAATAGTGACAATATTTATTGAAAATAATCGTTCCATTATTGCCACTCAGCGGAAATTGCGTCAAAAATATCCTAATCGTCCACTGCCTCACAAAACCACAATTTATCGTTTACATGCGAATTTTCGACAGTACGGTACGACAGCAGACAGGCCTCGTTCTGGAAGACAACGGACGTCTTGTAGCGCTGAAAATCTGCCTCTGGTACACGATAGTGTTGCAGAGTCTCTAGAAAGATTAATTCGGAGACGTAGTTCCCAGTTACACATTTCTGCACGCAGTCCAATTGTGAAAACCGATTTGAAAATGTTCCCGTACAAAATTCAATTAGTCCAAAAGTTGTTACAGGGAGATCCTGATCAACGAGTTGAGTACAGTAATGCAAGCCTAAGGCTGTCTGGTGAAATTGAAGATTTTTCGTCTAAATTGATAATATGCGATGAAGCCAATTTTCTTCTCAGTGGCCACGTCAGTAAACAGAACAGTCGCCTTTGAGGAACACAGAATCCTTAATTAATTCATGAAACATTACTGCATCCACTAAAAACAACTGTATGGTGTGGTATTCATGCTGAAAACATCATTGGTCTCTATTTTTTTGATAATAACAAAGGTGTTGCAGTTACTGTTACTGCTGAATGGTACCAAGATCCAAAATTTTCTTGTACCTGAAAAGGAAGAGCAAGGACTAGAGGATATGTGGTTACATCAAGATGAGGCCACAGCACACCCAGCTCGTTCAACAATTCAATTATTGAATGATGTTTGTCCACGAAGACTTATTTTGCGAAGTGGCGATTCAGCATGGCCAACGAGATCTTCGGATTAACAGCACCAAATATTTTCTTATGGGGTTTCTATGTTTTTATTTAGCCGATATAATTTTTAAATTTTAACGAAAAAAAAAATGTAAAGACCAAATAAGCTTTTTATGAAAACTAAACTTCCGTATCTTTTCTTTGAACAAAGTTATAGACAATCAAAATGGTAGCCGGAGTTTTGCCACAAGTCGTATTATATTTGATAGCAGAACTCCATATATTGGATTCCGTAGTACCAAATGGGATTGATTTATATAGCAATATATTGTTATCTAAAAATAAAACACAAACTGTGTGTACATTATGATAATATTTCAGTGTGGAAGTGTGGAAGGAAAATATGCTTAATAGTTTAAAATGTAGCAGTATGTTATACCTTTCTTTTTCTCTATTATATTAATATACCGCATTATGTATAATTGTTCAAAATCCTTAAATATTATCAATAACAAATTTATAGACCAGTAGGAGGTGAAAAAGTGGTTTTTCTATTTTTTTCTCTAATTAATAGATGATTATAATTCAATAATTGTATTATCATCACCTGCAGAGAGATGAGATGACATAAAAATCTAAATCATATTTTTTAATGATTAAAGAAAATGTTAGTCTCTTCTTTATTGTTCTTAGCCCAATTACCTTTAACAAAAGGGTTATGCTTCTACTGCCTTTGCCTTTGAGCTTTTTATAATAAATATTTTATTGGCTCATATTTGGTAAAATATTGTGAGCTATACTAGCTTCTTAGAAGAAAATCCAAAATATACAATACACAATAAGACATTAAATTACCAGCAGTTGGACAATATTGTCTGTCTTCACACAGTTCACAGATTGAAGAGGACCAAGTCATAGGAATTTGTGAAAAGTAGCCTGGAATCAACTGGCGGACATTTATTACTCTCTAAAGCATATGATGAACAATTTTATAAATAAAAACATGTAAACTTTGGTTCCGGCATTTTAAAAATAGCGATGTTGACACCAGTAACACGAAATGTAGCCAATAAGATACAAGTCTGAAGGCGCAAAGTTGATCAAACGGGGTTCGCTGAAGCCTTGTAGGTGATTCATCAAGCGATTTCAACGCGTCTCAATGCCCTGGAAATATCATTTGCCGTATTCACCAGACATTACTTCGCCCGGATATCTCGGTTCTGGTTGGTCATTCATGAACTACCTAGAAGTACTTCACTTCTTATGAAGAAGGTAAAAATTGGTCTGAATCTAAGTTCGTATCAAAAGGCAAGGAGGTTTTCAAAAAACCGTAAAAGCTTATTTGAACATATATCTGGGTGCTTAAAAGTTTTTAAAATAATTAAGAAAACATTTAAATGTTATTTTTAGATTGTTGATATGTGACAATGACTTATGAAAGTCTATTAAGTTATTTTAAAAATACTATTCCTTAACATGAAATTGTCAATATATTAAGCATAAATATCCATTCAATAAAATATATAAAAATTACTTTTGGTTTAAATTAATTTTAATAACTTATAAAACTAGAGTCATATATATAAACGATTTTATAATTAACATTTTACTACCAGAAAAGTTTGGAAAACATACTTTTAATAATAAATAAAACACTAATGATTGCAGATAACATTCCAATCTTAAATTCCACAGGCGGTAAAGGACATCGTTTAAGCTTATAAGATTAAAATAAGCAGCTGGCACAAAGACCGGTACAGGTGATAGCCGGAAGGAACAATGTCTGATGAATACACCGGTGAGGTAGGGTTTTCCATTCAAGCATTTCCAAGTGGATTTTTATGGATTTTGCATGTTTCATATTTGAATATACCCAATTTAATTATTTTTTTATTATTCTGTATTATTTTTTATAAACCAGTGTTTCTGTCCCGTGCAAATTTCAACCATAACAATGGATATTTTTTAAGTAATTTTATCTTCTGATTACAACTTATTTATTTGGTGAATATATATGTAGGTAATTGATAAGAATTGGTACCGACAGTAATTTATCTTATGACAATTATGAAAATAATTATTTTATAAAAACATAATTGTGGATGAAGAGTTATTGAAAGCTGTGAAGATTACAGAGTTTGTAGAAAGATATAGACGATGAAACTGGTTGGCAATGAGCAACAACTAGAATATTTGCGACAGTGTATGAAAGATAAAGATTAAAAGAACAAATGCATCGTGATGCCGAATACTACAGAATTTTAGATTTTTTTAAAAAAAAGCGTGGCATTGTTCAAAATTTCATGTATTCACTGTGGTGCTTTAGAAAGTAGTAGTTTAGAGAAGTTTTCCAGAGAGTAGTCGTGAAGAGTAATTTTCATGTTAATAATTATGCAAATCGTATTTTTTAACCCATTTCAAACAAGGAGAAGGTTCTATGTTCAGCTGTATATTTTTTTAAATGTATGTTCGCCGATATCCGAATTACGGATTTCATTAAAAATTACATTGCAAGTAATATTCGGCATGCTAATTACATAGTCGATTGCCAAATTGAATTATCTCTTATAGTTTCCGAGATATAGGCTATCGAAATTTTACACTTTAGGCTCTGTTTCTAACATAGGCCAAAATTGTAAAATGGTCTTATGAATTACGGATTTCGTTCCAAATCACACTCCAAGTAATATTCGGCATGTTAATTCCATATTAACAGGTTTTCGTATCGAACTTTTCCGCTCTAGCTCTACTCTTTACCAAAAAAATTTTTGGTAACTGGGGAAAGAAATATCAAAACAAATGTTCGATATTCTACTTCAAAACCCTAGGTTTTATATATTTATTTATTATTTTTTAAAATATATCGACCAAAAATATTGTGTAAAATAAGTATTGCCTCGGTTATTTCCGCAAAATAAACTAGTTTTAAAGTAAAATAAGTTTTTGTTTTTGAACCTTACACATTCCATAAGGTCGGTAAGATTCCGTAGAGATTTTAAGATTATTTTCTTTTGAATTAATTAAATTAATGGGAATCAACTTTCAAAAAATAACACAGGTTGACGTTAGTTTGATAATCGTTCCGTAGTTATGCGAGTCACTTCATGGCATAGATAAGTGGAGTTCAAACAAAAGCACCGTTACAAAGGATTGATTGAAGGTACTCAAAGACTGCTAGCTGTAAGACTATTAGAATTGGTGGTGGATTGAGTGGATGGTCCATGTATCTTTGCCACAAGCATCACAATTCAGATGTCAGATCGAAGGCCACCAAAAGCGAACTGGAGTTGCTGTGAACTAACATAGTCTACTGAAAATTGGACAGAAGCTTGCTGTTCAGTGTGAATGTTCCTCAGTTTCTCAGTTAAATTATTGGAATCTGCAGTCACCAAAATTTGGGAAATGAATTCATACAGGGTATACCATGGAAATTTGAGTATTATTCAAAATATCATCAAAGACAAGCTGTTTTTTATTTATTATTGAAAGAAGGTAAGGTACAGGCAGAACAACCACCACGTACACCCCTTTAGTCGTTTCTTCAGGAGGAAGGTGCTATACAACGCGACTGATATAGTGGATAATCTCAGAAATATCTCTGGTCTCTGGTAATGTGATGTGTTTACATTATAAGGGTCTCATTTATTAAAATTAGTCTCAGATTAAGATTGAACCGGCAGGATTAACCGTTCGGCCATTCCAATAAATTATTGTAAAATTTAAGTATTTATTTTAAAACCCTACACATTTCATAAATTTTACAGTTACTGTTTGTGGACAAATTTATCATAAAATGAACATGGCAACTTATCCAAAACAGACCCTTGAGGAAGAATTCAAATGTCTACTATTAATGCATAATTTTATAATTGAAGACACCGAATACATTACCACATTATTTAAGTTTATCATATAATTTATTATCAAATATGCAAATAAAAACGGTAGACTTATTAAAGTAAAAAAAGTTAATGTAATTGTTGTTGCATGTAAAAACTGTCAAATGGTCTGAACAAAGCTCACTCTCCCATGCGCCATAACATCAAATAACCAAAATGCCATTGTTCCATGATGCATTTTTAGAGAGAACAGATGGGTGCAGTGACGCAATCTTAGTCAATTTCATAGCAGACAGTTGAAAATCACAGAAATCGGTCTCGATGTTGACCAGTTTCTCGGCAGAATAAAAGAAACTCAAACAACAAATAATAAAAAAACGTCTATTATTTATTTCGAATGTGAGTCACTTCTCGTTCTGATTCTCGCGCTATGGTGTACGTACGATTTTTTCTCTTGTTTTTGGTTTCGTTAGTCGGTGGTTGTTGAGACGAAACCGGCCTCGACGATTGGAAATGTTGCACAAACACGTCTTTGGTTCTGATATAAACAGTAGCACGCAGTGAAACAAAAATGGCGGATGCGCCCACTGAGTTTAGTGAGAAAAAATCGCTCGTAACGTTAGGATGTATGCCAACAATTTAAATCGCCGCTCTTTTATGTTTCGCATCAATGTTTTCGTCACTAGTCTGTAATAACGAACTCGTAATAATAATGTATAAAGTTAAACTCGTCAGTCATCAAACGTAGTTATTAAAATTTTGTATCCAATAATCCATCTTTTTATATGCCTCTCTAAATATAACAATATCTACCCATGTCAAATATATACAGAAAAAAAGTATTTATTTATATAAAAATATTACCTACTCTAGAACAAACAACATATAATAATCAATTCCACAATGTTAAAGGTTAGATCTGTATTGGTGGTAATTGCAAATTACTAATGCATACTTGTATATGAATATAGTAAAATTACTACTACTCCAACACTAGTTCTACTGTATTTCGCAAACGAATTTATACTTCAGAAGGAATAAGATTCAAATAGATGAATATAGAATGTTGCCTCAAAAATTGTATTTTTTTTTTCGACAAACAGATTTATTTTATTAATAAATTAATATTTTTTGTAATTGTTATCGAATAAATCGAAAAAAACGATATTCTTTCCCAAACATTGAAAAGAAAATAATTAGTTTTTTTTTTGGCGAAAACAACAACCATATTTCTTTTCTTATGAGATTTCGATATTTTTTCTTATACATACCGAGTTAATATATAAGAAGGGAACTTTGAATTAATAAAAATTAATAGATTCCCTTGAACTGCGCTACAGAACGATGATAATCGATTCCTCTTGACCCAAATTAAACGATATGAACGTGGACGACATATGGTTCCAACAGGACGACGCTACGTACTACTCAGCGGACGTCACAATCGACAGTCTAAGTAGCTAAGTTTGTCGAAAAAATATCAATATATCGACATTAATTTGTCCAAATTGTTTGCAATAAATCGATATTTTTTCAGTCACAAATCTAAAACGTCCATATTTTCCCAAATATTAACAAACCAACATTTTTTCAAATCAATGACCTTTCAGAATAACAATTTTAGAAAATATCGATATTTTTTCCCGAATATCAAAAAACCGAATGTACTTTATCAGACCAACGGCATTTTTTAAAGTAAAAATAATAAATCTAAAAATAAAGATATTTTTCAAGAAACCGATATACTTCACAAATGAATGATTTTTTTGAACAATAAATAATATATAACAACAAAACAATAAATCTATAAAATATCGAATTTTTTTCAAAATATCACTATCGATATTTTTCGGGTGTGATTTTTCTATTTGAGGTCTTTATTTGGCCATTGCTGTAATACAATGTTTAAAAATATATCGATATATGTTTTTAAATCCTTTTTTTGTCATAGACTAGTTTTAATCTATAATTTATCAAAATTTTTCGATCGATATTTTTAATATTTCTTTTATTAATTACATTCTACATTAGATATGTTTAGTACAATCTTAATTTACAAATTAATTCATTACTACTATTCTATGGCTGCACCAATACACAAGCAAGTCGAGTAGGGGATAAATAAATCAGTATGTATTTCCCATATTAAAATAAAATTAAACTACTTAAACTAAAGTTAAGAGTAACACTTTACTCTATACAAGTTCGAGTGGTTTCGTTCGCTTTAATCTTCTGATTTCTCACGTGTTGTCCAGCAGCTGTGTTGCTTGCACGTTGCTAGGATTTAGTAATCTCATTTTATGCTTTAAGGTGAAATTTTGGATAAATTCGTAAATCCATTTAATTTCGATGATATCTTATAACTCTTTATTGATCAAGTGGCGATAAGCATTTATAATTAATCATAGAACTTCTTAGTTGGTTTGATGTTTTAGCGCAACTCCATATTTACACCTCATAGGTCCAAATTTACTGATAAACCAATCTCTTTGATCTTAGATCTCAAGTTGAGAATATTTTCAGACCAACTAGTTCATTTTCAGTTAGGAATGTCATCGATACATCGATATTTAAAAAAAATAATTAAATAATACTCGTAAATACCAAAACTGCATGTGCATTTAAAATTAAGTGCCAACGATTAATATAGAGGTTTATTATATAGTATACGTTTATATATTTTATTATTTATAGATTTTTGGAAAAACATCGGTTCAAAAAAATGATATATCGATAAATCCACCAAAAATATTGATATTTTTGAATTTTGAAAAAAATATTAATATTTTTTCACCAGCTCTAATTGAAATTCAATCTACCGTTAAAATGGATGGCGACGTATTTAGCTTGAAGAATCGGGCGCAAATCAAGTGATTTTTTTAATATGAAAACTTTTTTCTCTGAAAATCATAAAGGTCCAAAAACCACTCAAAAGGTCGTCAGAATAACAAATATATGGAATATCGATATTCCGAATTTTCTTAAGTATATGGAAGAGCTATGTAAACGATGTTTTTTTTAATAAAAAAATATATTGTGGTCAGATCAATTTCCCTTTTTTACTGCTTTCAACAATCTGCTCATGAACGAAAATAGTGTATCGCAGCGGTGAGGTACTATGCCAATAGGCCAAATATCGACCGAAAAATTAAATAACTTGACCAGTTAGTAGTCTAAAAGATTTTAGCTGATGTAGCATTGGGGTGGGAAAAAAAGGGTGTGTGGATATCATAACGTTAACTAAAATAGGGTTTAGCAATAGAAAAATGGGTTAAGGCAAAAAGTACGTATCATCACGCAGGACTATGCCGGCTTCTCAATGGATTAATTACAAATCCTTCTACTAAAAGAATACTGGTTACAAAGTTAGATGGCGAGTTCCTTATATATCATGAAATACTCAGGATTGCTCCGGCTTTATTCATCTGATATATTACACAAAAACTAATCTGACTATTAGTCTGCAAAGTATTGCTATAGTGTGATTGAAGCTACACTTCTTCTGCACAGAAAGACAAACAGAAGACGGTATGTGCGATTTACTTTCGAAGTGGCGTGTTAAACATACAAACACCAGGTGAATCAACGGTCAAAGTGAAGATCTATGTATTTGGCCTCTTGAAGCCACGGATTTTTGAGTTCTTCTATCTGAAATCGGTATGCACGGATTTTTTTAAAAACATTCTCTCTCTAACTATCTTAATGAGATTTATATCTAGCCGACAAAATTTCACCTATTTGACGGCTAGATTTGATTTGCAGTTTATTCTGAAATTAACTCACAAAACGGCTCCTGCAGTAGAAAGCAATGTCATCGTCGAAGAATGCGGTGTTAACATATTTTCTGCTGAATGGAAAGTTGGCCATGTAAAGATTATATAAGATAGGAGCGAGATAGGAACTCCGGCTGGGGGACTCGGACGCTTATCCTCTTTGTTATTGAAAGGGTTGCATCGATTTTAACTTGGAAGGTCCTATTTTCCTGTAAGTATATTAGGTCATCGATTAGCCCGTTATGTCAGACGTAGCCAAAGGCTTTGAAGATGTTTAGAAAGACTGCTTCTGTCTTTCTACCACTTACTACTAGTTTAAGACGTTTGAGTTAATTTCGGCAGTAATGATACCTCTTAATGGGTGCACTATCGCATTTTCGGCGAATTTAAAAGGCCAGTTGAGTAAGCTGATCTGTACGCAACATATGTAAGGTTATATTTGACTTCCTTCTTTAAAATTACCTCTATGAACGCGTGTTTCCACATTTTTGGAAAATAAAAAATATTTTTTCATTATATGCTATAGAATAGAAATTGTTATTCCGTCACTAGCAGGGGCTTTTCTTGATTTTATTTGTTGAATGACAAGATGATTTAGTAACTAGTAAGACTGAGATTTAATTTCATTGAATTCCTCAACCTCACTGAAAATTTAGTCTACCTTTTGGAATGCGACCTGGAAGAAAATGCAATTTTTTCTCATTTTGAAATTTGATTCTCGAACGTGATAACCAGGAGCTCTATCTAAAGGTTTAAAGGAGGAATCTTTTTGACTTTCCTAACATAGCCTCTCGCAATTCGACAGCTTTGCAAAGCCGATTGGCACTCTTTTATCCCCCATTTATCGTATATTTTATAACAATTTTTTCTCATTAAAACTGTATAAATACACAAAGGTATTTCGTTAATGCCTCAAACATAGCTTATTTCATTCTATTTCAACATGAACCAGCCCTTATTGAAAAAAAAGTATTCAACAGTTACTGTCATTTATAAATACCGCTCTACGTGATAGATAAGCACCAATATTTTTAAGTTATCCTGAATTTTTAGGAATATTAAAAAAAATCGCCAAAATGCCGCAATGAAACTAATATAGATGCCGGTTAACACATGTGTTAACAGCAGCTCGTTGGAAGATTTCAAGTTTAAAACAAAAAAATCATAATCTTAATTCAAATAATCACTCAATATAGAAATTAATTGGTTGAACAATGTGCAAATTAAAATAATAGAAACAACGAATTGACTGAGAAAATTGATGCGTTGTTTTACAACATTAAATTAACTGCAACAATAATAATATATTAATAAAGAACATATAAACCGATTGAGGCCAAATCTTAGAGAAAGTGCTCGTTGTTGTTGTTGAGCTGCCACACAAACTATTCAATACCATAGGAAATAGACAAGGTAACTTGCTCAACTATATACCGTTTACACCATCATCAATTATTTAAATATTACGCATTAGATATTTTCAAAAATATTATCAACTTATGAGAACTGTGAATTAGTTCTAAATTTAGGTTTTTTAATTTGAAGCTTTATTTTGAAAAATCGGTAAAATTCAATTTATTCAAAGTTTTGTCAATCGATATCGAAAGAACGATGTACCTTTAGAGGATATTCACGAATCAACCAATTTTTTGGTATCTTCAAAAGAAATGAAGTGCTGCTCAAACAAGTCGCGACTTATATGTCGAAACAAGTAGTATTCGGAAGCAAGGTCTGAAGAATACGGCGGGTTAGTAGCTCTTCATATTTTAAGGTTTTCAAGTATATTTTCACCGCGGGCGTTTTCGTGCTCAAGAATAACATTGTTGTTTTTTTGCTCGTATTCCGGTCGTTCTAACGCATCAATCGTAGTCGATAGCGATCCCCATGGTTGCGTTAGGTTAGGCTTTAGAATACCAGGGCATACTACACCAAGCTAATCCCACGATATACAGAAAATTAACTTGGAGCCATGGATATTCCACTTTGCCGTTGATGCATGACCAGGTGGTCCCCATGATTTGTTTCGTTTTGGATTATCGTAATGGCTCAACTTCTCATCATCATCATCATACGATGCAAAAACTCTTTCCGATTTTGCAGTGGAAGCAGCATTTCACACATGACCAAACGCCTTTCAATGCCTCCGAAGAACCACATGTTCACATGTTGAAATTGATGGCACACGGTTGACATAAGCTTCACACAGCTTTCGAACATTGAAGTAACAAATTACAACTTCAATCGCTAATGCTATTTACTCTGTACACATTTAGATATTTTCACCTCACTAACATTTTTTTTCTTTACACTTGGACGAAATGATACATACTGAAAAGTGAAGTGTCAGTGAGGCTTCAACATGAGGTTATAAATATATCCGATGCGATTTAATATACAGTAAAACCACCGGCTGTAAATCCTTTAAAATTAATTTAAAAGCCAATAGATGACGCAAATTATGATACGTGGCACATTATACATACTTTTACAACTATAGGTGGTAGACTTACAACTATAGGGCATTTCTATAAAGACAGGTCAATGTTGGCGACCTGTACTAGCCATGTATGGTCTATTTAACCTGTTGCTTATTTTTCGATCACTGGCAAGTTACTTAATTGATCACCACACCAAAATTATTAAAATTTATTATCAATTATCGAAAATCCAATTATGATCAAACATCTCGAAACAACCTTATCAACTAATTATTAAGATGATTTTAAAGATGAAACCGGTGAGTGAAGGTAATAAAACCATTCATATTTCACAGATGGTGAATTATCTTGTCGACAGTTACAATATCGATTGCTTCAGAACCAGTTTGGTGTCAAAACATTGGGATTTATCATCACAGTTACTTTATGCTTTCTAGGCATTTGAAACATAATGACCCAAAAACTGTATATTGTATTGCATCCTAATAATATGTTGTTAATCTATTGATTCTTTATTATATATTTACAAAATATAACGAGCAACAAGTACAACAGAAGTATACAGAACGATGTTAACCCACTCGAACTTCACCAGATGGCAACGCATAAACAAAAAGTTGCTCTTTCCAATTTTTTCCAATTTCAAAAATCATAACCGCAAATAATTGATTCATAAGATTAAATAAATATGGAATGACTGCGAGCAAAATAGTAAAAACAATAATTTTGTTTTCCCATATAAAATGTCATTGTCACTGTCACAAAAGATCAACATTGTTATTGGTTGTCAAATATTTATGGGTGCGTTCGGAAATTTACTTTGTGACTAAAATGTTGAATACTAATTAAAACAGCTGCTCACTATTGTGAAACCACGATTAGAATATATAATGTGTTAAACAACGAAGATAATTTCTCGGCACTGACTGTCTTATACTTTATCACTATTTATATTTCATACAAATGTAGATAAGTTTTGGTAGGTTCATCGATTCGATAGCGTAAAAATCAAGTGAAAATAATGACATATATGTCAAATATGATATAACTATGTGCTAACGGTAATTTCAAATAGTATTCTAATTGCGGCAAGTAAACATTTGCCAAAATACAGTTGAAATATGTGGTGATTGTTTATGTTAAAGCATACTTTGTAAACGTATTCCACATTTGTAATTATTTAGTCACAAATTTAGTGCGCGAGGGTTTCCTTTACTTTTATTACTTTTATTATTAACAATGCCAAGGATAAGACGATCTGAGTTAGGCTTCAAAATCAATCAAATGTGCGACAAGTTACTTCACGTGCTAATCGCACTAAGAGACTGAAGTATTGGTATAGTTATATTGGTAAGTTACGTCCGAACTAAAGTGAATAAATATTATTAATAACTTTCAAAGTTTGATGAATTTTTTATTATTACAAATTGAAGTATAGCACTTTCAGTTGATGTTGAAAAATTAAAACAAGAGTTTCTTACGGCTTCAGGAAATTATAATTGGAATAAATTATTTTTAGTATATTTTCTTTTACATATTTTAGGGTCTCTTTTTATAAACTAGGGTTTATCTGGACTGAACCTATTGTTTAACGTGGGCTCCAAACTACGGTCCTCGGCATTAAGGCTACCGACTGGCGTGTGACCATCCCAGAAGACATCCGATTTTACCCAACATGGTTATTGGCGTGATTGGGATCATTTTCCTTGTGGGATTTTGCATTATTGGCCAAGGACAGTCACAAACATAACGACTCTGCCCCAGCAGTATTCGAACTCGCGACTATCGCAACCGCAGGAGGACCGTCGTGTCGCCTTTACCACTAAAGCAAGCCTGCTTAGTATAATTTACCTTATCTCCAATTCTCTTTTCATGACTGAAATTTGTTTTACACGTAAAAGTAAAATATGAGAAGATCCAAAAATCAGTGGGGGTTAAATTTGCTGAATAAACTAAATGTTGAAACAACTCGTACTTTAATCACAAAATACAGAAAATAAAGTACGTAAACTATAAATAACTGTAAGTAAAATATAATAATTAAACTAAAATCTTCAATCATAATTGATGGCACCAAATACTGGTACTCTTTAATAAATAAATTATGTGGATCGATCCAATGGACATAATAACAAGAAAAACAATAATTAAATGTTATTTATATTGGTGCATTAGAATGCTAAATTGTGCATTTTCAGCGCTAAATTTAAAATATAATGTGAATAAAATCTAATTATTCTAAATTCTACAGAAATAAAAATTCCAATATATAATATGTGCCAATGTAGAATTTTCCATATTTGCTAAATATAAAATTAAAAAGTAGATTGTATTTGTAAATATATTTTACTGAAATGTTAGTAGTATATCAACAAAATATATCGTATTGCAATACATTTAAGGTTGCATACAAATAGAAAATAAATTTTCATCCAAAATTTGTAATAAGTAATAAGTAATGCTAATTAGTAAAATGAGAGAAAAAATGCTTCGAGTTTAAAAGGGATTTTACGTTTTACGTTCGACGGTGTTGATGACGTACATTCTCGACTATCGACTATCTATCGACTGCAGTCAAAGTGTACAAATTAGTGCTTTGTTTTGGATCTTCCCGTAATTTGATATAAATTCTTGTTCAATTTAATTGCTCTACAAAACTTTCAAGTACGAATAATTTTTTTCGGGCAAGTTGCATCTTATTAAACTTATTTACTGCTAGGCCTGATTTTTTAAGAAAGTGTACTATAATTGTTGAATTTCCAGACTGTACTATAAGTGTTGAATTTAATAACACTCTACTTTACTATCAGAACCTTAAATGTTTTTTTCGATGCACTTAGTTGAGTGAAAGTTTAAATTTTTAATATATTTATGATTTTTAACTTAAAGATATGGGATTATTTTTTAATTCAAAATATCTTAATTAGTATTAATTACATGAAATATTTTAAATTACTTGGATTAAAGATTTTTCATATAATATTGATCCAGACATCTCTATTTAAAACCAGAATCCTCCATTACCTGTTGCGAGAGAGGCGAGAGGACAGCGAGCACCTGGGCTCTTCGGTAGCTCACATCCACACGCACAGGTGTCAGTCAAAGCATATTTTTACGTGACAAGTGCCCCCTATGATTTTTCCACACCCCTTTCCGCATAATTTACACATTTTACTGGCGCCATCGTTCCAAGTCGTTAAGTTTACTAACCATACCGTCCCCAAAATATGTATATATACTGATTTCTATTTTTTTTATTAAACAAATCAATCACCATTAAAATTTACAAATTATTATAAGATAAAGATACATTATTCCATATATCAACTGAGAAAGGTATACTGTAGTACAAAAAACATCTACCTTTTTATAAAACAATGGTTTACTGGCCTCAAAGTTGTTCTTTTTCTGTATTTTGTAGAAATCATTATTGAGATCTAGAAATAACTATTCACTGGTGGCCAGATATAGCTATTAACGATAGATGGGCTACGCTATTGATACTATTAGGTGCTTGCATGCATTTTAATCAACATTAATAGAAACAACTGTTAAACGGCCTAAGATAACTATTAAATTCGATGATTTTGACATTTCTCCAGATAAAATAATAGTTTTCCATTTAGAATTATTGAATAATTCTATCCAGATGATAAGAACGCTCAAAACTGCAGTTCTACATTAATTAATTTTGTTGTTATATTTGAAAAAATCTGCTGCCGACCTCCATCAAAAAGTTTTAGAAACCTATGGTGATGGCATTTTGGTTTTTTTTTTCGAATATAATACAATAAATTAATAATCTTAACGATACTGCTTCCAGACGTTGAAAAAATGGAAAAGATCCAAAAGTATAGAAATTATCAGACGAAAATGTCATTTCCAACCGTTTCAAAATTACGACTTCGCTCGACCAAAAAAGTAGAGTTTTCTATAGAGTATTGTAGAAAAAGAAAAATTCACGGGTTAGTTCAGGAGAGCCATTCACATCGATACCGAATTTCGTTAGAGTATATGAAAAAATTTCCTTTAGAAGACATACAAAAACTGAAATTACATTTCCCCCGACCATTATTTTAAACAATCAATACATATACTTACTATAAACAATTGTTATACCAATCCTCACATATTTTGCAACGAATATAGTAATATTCCCATATAGCCCAGATTTGGCATTCTCTCATTATTATTTCTGTTGGACAAAACCCCCATTAGTTATAACTATATACTCCTTTTATAACCTAAACCTGCATTTGGGTCAATTTGTACCGATATGAGCAGAAAGTTCTACCAGTAGAGAATGATGAAAAATTAATTGTCAAAAATGGAAAATACAAAAATTAATTGAAGTTTACTATTTATCTATTAAAAATTTATTTTATTTCACATTACAAACCCGAAATCACTTTTTTACAATCTTAAAACAACTATTTTATTTTATTGTCTTTAAAATGATAACAAAATAGCTTGATAACTACTATGTCATAAATAACTAATAAGTAAACATAACTCGAACTGCTTATCTTAAAACCATCGTAATTTATTATTAACAAAAATCTCAGAAAAGAGGCAAAATTACTATAGTTATGATCATATATAATTTCTGGTGAAAATGTACAAAACGATAACAAAACATTTATTATAAAAATAATTAATATATATTCTCCTGCAGAGAATTCCTATACCATCTTTAAAACCTGCTCGAAAGAAGAAAAAAATGTTTGGAACTTCTCCCAAGCGTTTTTATAACCGATAATAATGTAAACAAGCGAAACTGCATATAAATATTTAAGTTCCATTCGGTCGCCCTATGTCAATCAGTGAAATCCAACAATAATTTTACGTTATCACGAGTGGCAACAGGTAAACTGATTTAAAAACATATTACGGTGATAATTATAGACTAGAAGACGGTTTTAAAGGGACATCGACCCACGGACCGCTAGGACACACCCCCTTTATATACTATTTGTGGATTATCATTTTAAAATTACTCCTGACATCAGAATTTTCCTCTGATACTTAATATTATCGGATTAGCATTGAAAAAAACGGATTGCTGCCGCTTTTTTTGATTACAGTATCACTGTTGATGTCACTTTGACAGTGACATTTCAAAACATTAAAATATACATTACTTTTTTCCGCCCTATAAGTTTACCTGGAGATCGGGATTGGTGTTATCACGGTGGGTGGCGGCCCGGATCACCCCGGCTCTCCAATTCCAGTCCCGAACTTTGCCCTTGATCTTCGTAAAACCACTGGATACTGACAAGAACCTCTTGCCCACGATCTCCTCTCTGCATTTGTAGGCCATGTTGAGGCGAAACTGAGGCCTCGGGAGCGCTCCAAACTCAAAAAAACTCAAAATATCTGCACCGCACAAATTCCAAACAACTCTTGACCGAATTTCATCATTTCTTCTAATCACAATCACATGAACGGTCGCACGTAACGGCACTGAAGGTATATAATGCGGACTTAAGGCTAATGTACACCAAACCGCGGAAAGCAATCGGAAAAAAAATCGACGGAACGTAATTTTTTGACGAAAAAGTCGCGCAAGGGGTACACGATCACCTCACAACGTAAAGATTTTCCATTCTACATTCAAACGATGTGAAGTTTGCACGTTTCGGCGATCGACGTGCGCTTCGGCACGCTTCGGGCGGCCTCGTCGACGACATCGGCTGGCTACAGTAAGGGAACACGCCTGCCTTTAGACCACTCAATTTGGAGTTTCTATTATATTTACATAAAAATCCTCAAAATTATTTACCATATTAATTATTTATTTTATTATATATTTAAATCAACCTATTTTATGGTGTTCCTACTTTGCTGTTAAAGCAGAATTTTAAAATGATATTTCTTTTATAGAATATCTACTATATATTCTTAGAAGACCAATTTTTAATAAATAATAAAAGCATAGAGTATTTCATATATACTGCTAATTTGTTAATATACTACTAATAATTATTATCAATAATTATAAATTTTTAATAATTAAATATTATAACATATAATAATTAATTTGAATATCATAGCATTTTCTAGATAAATATAATTATAATCTTATTAAAAAAACTTGTGTATAGATCTGTAGAAAACAAAATATTTATATTTTATTTTTTCCTGGACTAGTAAACATTTAAAGGGCATTGAGAAATGAGGTTATATTTTAGTACAATACAAATCCGCTAGGTAAAACAATCCTGCTACCATCTAATGAGAAAAGCCGAAACCATCACCTGGTGGTAATAATGAAAGAAAGATTTCTCTTATTTCACGTTTTAGGTTAGAATTGTTAAAAAAACAAATAAGAAAACAAGAATTTTGGCGATGGATGCCCTATTGATATTTGATAATTTAAACGACCTCATTTTTAATAAATGTAACGCAAAATTTTCAGAATACATTAGAGATTATGCGATTAATCAAGAATTAATACATGAGGTAAGAAAAACAGACTATATTATGTTTCTATTATAACTTACAAGTCATATGTTTAAAATATTGAATATTTAATTCTTAAATATGTTTTATACAGTAGTAACGTTTCCGCAATATATGTTCTAATGATTTTTAATTAATTAATGTTGAGACCATTTAATAGTCTTTAAGTCTACTCCTTCTTGAACCATTTCCCATAGAGGACTCATTTCTCTTAACCTTTTTACATGTCCTATACATTTATTGGCTGTGTACTCAACTTCTTCTTCAGTTGTAAACCTACCTATCCCAAATCTGATGGAACTGTGAGCCAGGTCCTCATCCGTACCAATTGCTCTTAAAACATATGAGGGTTCTAGAGAGGCAGAAGTGCATGCTGAGCCACTTGATAAAGCAACATCTTTAAGTGCCATTAAGAGAGATTCACCCTCCACATAAGCAAATGATAAATTGATACAACCTAAAATGGTTTTATAGAAATAGAATCTAATATATTTGTTTTTTAAAATTTACCTGGATACATTTGTACGGGGTCACCATTCCTCACAACATGTGTAAGTTCTTTAAAAATCATATCCAAAAGCCTTTTGCTAAGCTTTTCGATTCTTGCATGATCATAACTTAATTCCTGTTGTGATATCTCACATGCTTTTCCAAGTCCTACAGCTAGTGGAGTTGGCACAGTACCACTACGAATTCCCCTTTCTTGACCCCCTCCACTTTGGATAGCCTCTATTCTTACTCTAGGGCGTCTTCTAACATAAATAGCACCTATACCTACTCAAATTTCTAAAATCAGACTTAGTCATTTCAAGAATTCATTTTACTTTTACCTTTTGGACCATAGACCTTATGCCCACTAATTGACATTAAATCAATATTCATAGATTGTACATCTAAAGGGATTTTCCCAACAGCCTGAGCAGCATCAGTGTGAAAAAATATTTTTTTAGATTTACACAACTTTCCTATATCAGAAATTGGTTGTTTAACACCAATTTCATTATTTACAGTCATCACAGATACCAAAGATGTCTCTGGAGTAATTGCTTTCTCTAGCTCTTCTAAACATACTAAACCATTGGTCTTCACAGGCAAATAAGTTACTTTGAAACCTTCTGCCTCTAGAGCACGGCAAGAATCTAACACACACTTATGCTCAGTTTGTGTGGTTATTATATGTTTCTTTTTGGAACCATAAAACCTAGCTACTCCTTTTAGTGCGATATTATTACTTTCTGTAGCTCCAGATGTAAATATTATCTCTTTTGGATCAGCACCTATAAGATTAGCTACCTGAAATATTATAAAAGTGAACATTTCTTTTTTTTTAATTTCTACAAATGTTACTTGTGTCCTGGCTTTTTCAACAGCGGCTTCTGATTCCCAACCATAAGCATGAGTTCTAGAGTGTGGATTACCATAATAAGACGTTAGATAAGGTAACATTTCATCCAAAACACGGGGATCCAAAGGTGTTGTTGCCTGTGCATCCAAATAAAGCGGTCGCCCACTAAATTCTTCCTTAATTTGAAATTTGTTGTCGGTCGTTAGATTTCTCGAGAACGTTGATGTCAATTTAATATTCTTAATGAAATACATAAAGATTTTTTGGGCATTATTGCGCTGTATTAATTTATTCATTTTGTAATTTCCTAAATATCAGCTTTAATAAATAAAAAAAGACCTTGTTTTGAACGAATTGTCACTGTATGATGTAAATATAACCTTACTTTTTCATCTTTTTAAATGCGGCATTTATAGTAAATATATTTTATATAGGGTGATTCACAAAACGAAGAGACCATCGACAACAATGTATATATTCAAATATTTTCACCTATTGTAACATCACATAGGATAATGCAGTGCCAATTCGGAAATACTTACACGGCAATGCAATTTCAAGACGATTTGAAAATATATTTTACGGAGGTAAGATTCAAAATAGGTTTTAAAATATCATAATGTAATTTATTATTTTACTAAAGGTAATATATATTTATTTAATATATAATATTGTATATAATAATATGTGATTCTTTAAATGTGTTTTAAGGTCTCCTTTTTTACCAACGAGGGTTTATCTGGACTAGATATACTGTTTAGCGTGGGTTCCGAACCACGGTCCTCGACATTAAGCCTACCGACTGGGCAGTGACCAACTTAGAGTCCATCCCAGAAGACATCCAGTCTTACCCAGCCTAGTTAGTGGCATAACTGGGATGGTTATTCCTATAAAGTACATCCATGCCGCAGCAGGATTCGAACGCGCGACTATCGGAACGATAAGACTGTCCATCGTTTTAATCACCAATCCGGCAATAAAGCATTTTGTTAAAAATATATGGCATATATAAATTAAATTTATCTAGTTCTATAATATTTATTATATATCATTTTTATCCACCGCGGTAATTAAATTTAATAGATAAAAATGAAAATTTGGTTGAATTGGCATTGAAACTTATTTTTTATTTTCTTTAGATTACAGTGGATCGGGGAAGAGGATTTACACCATTAAAAGAGTTTCGCAAAGATTAGAACAAATGATAGTTGGACTGGGCAAGATCCGGGTTATATGGGGTATGCATTAAAACTTTCCAGCTGATTTATCTGATTTTAAGTAACCAAAAAATACCTATGGTTTAACCATGTTGCACTTGTTTAAATGTCGCAATAAGAAGTATGCCAGTCTACTTCGATTTTTTTTTTAATTTCGTCGACTTTTTCGACGATTGTGAAGTGAAAGCGAGGTTCATCTTTACCATCTTTTCATCATTACCGGAACGAAATAACTCGAAACTGATATTTTTCCCTTTATTAGCAAATATTAAAATAATTTATTAATATTATCTTATTTTTCAACTTAAAACTATTTTACCAAGGGACGTGAAAATCCTTCCACTGCTTCGATAGTTGGTAGTTCAAATTTAGATCTGATAAGACCGGATGCAATCTGGGATGGTCTCTAAGTTGGTTCCTCGGTGGTCGATAGGCTTAAAATGCCGAAGACTGTGTAAAAAAGATATTAAAATATAACGAAAAAACATAATTACTTCATATTTTTTACACTTTTATTAAAAATTATTAAACTTTTTTAAAACTAAAAAAGTTATTTCTTTTGTAGTACATGGGATATCTTTTTTTAAATATTAGCAATGGAAACATAGAAGGATTTATTGAAAAATGCGTTGTTTTTGCCAGATATGTTTGCGGTCCTGATATCTATCAGTAAAATTCATGCATTATTTAAGTATCGATAGTACACCTAAAATATTACTTTTTAGATTGCATATTGAGGATTCGAAAGCGGATTTGCTCTGTAGCTTATTAGACCAGTGGCTTGAACTGCATAGTCACAGTCAGTCTGTATATGTTGAAGCCATAGAACAACTTGTGGTCAACAGTGATATATCTTCAACATGTCTCCATTTACTAAAAGATTCAGTTAATTATCTTGTAGCGCAGCAAGACTGTTCCAAAGTCCACGCCCTTTTATTAGTTGAAGATAAATTACTATCACTATATTCAAGGTATTAACTGAAATATGTAATTGAATATAACATAATTACTAATCATTTTAGTGTAAACGCGTCTCAGTTATCCTCAGTTGATACATTGTTTTCTATTATTCTAACACAAACGAAGGAGAAAACCGAAACTATAACCAGCCGACAAATATTATTGGCTGGTTCAGATGATGATCCAAAATGTATTCCTCATGTGGTGCATATTATCCATCTTGTGGAGAATGTTTTTCTTCTGTATATTTTCGAGTTGGGATATACAGCTGTATCAGGTATACAATAGTGAAGGTCATGCCGAAGTAAATTTGAACTAAAATGTTATTTAAACTTGCAGCAACTCTATATGAAAACTTTTATCATCTCCATGCTCTTCAACAGGTTCAAATACAAAGAGATAAGGACACCATTCAATTGGCTTTTGAGAATCTTGAGCTAGCAGTTAAAAGACTGAACGATAATGTTAAAAAAATCAGAAATACTTCAATTGAAACATACCACAAGCAATTGATGAAACAATGGGATATAATCAAAGGCAAATATAAAGTGAGTTTCAGCTTTTCATGCCGCAGTTGTGCAATAATACTATATTGTTTAGGATTATTTGAAAACAACTCAGAATGATGCTATACTAAGAGCCGAAACACTTCTGCACAGCTATCTTGGTGATTTGAAAGAATTTTACAACTTGGTCTCTGGAAGTGACTCTTTAATGGGCACTACTAAGAATTACGTCATCAATATTATACCCAAACTTAAAGCAGACCTGATCATCTTCACAAACTTTTTCCAAGTGAAAGGAGTGAAAAACTTTGAACTGGGATCATATCCTTTTTTTTACTGTGTTGTATGTAGTAGCATGTGTATGTCCTCTTAGATTGTGTTGTTACCTTAATAATGTTACACTAGAAATTCCCTAACCATTAATAAGTATATGGAAGATTTCCCGGGCTTAGTTCACTTCATTTATATAGACAGAAACACACATCGACTGACAGCACCAACACTGGACATGAACGCCGAGAAAGCTGACTTTATGCGCAAAAAAGTAAATAATGATGGAAATGCAGCATTTTGAGTTATTCACCAGCTTACGGTTAAGTTCACTTTCAGATATGGAACATGATGTCGTTCGCCCATACACATCTGCGCCAAGGGCACACCAGCATCATTTGGAGAGATATGACATTTTCGTACGGCTATTTTCTCTGGTTTGAGAACCAAGGCGGCAGTCCAATCAAGATACCCACCAATTCGACTGCAATCGTTTTTCGTACCCCTGGTATACTGGACAATGATTATTTTTTGTATGTCGCATATCTCATTAACTCAGAAGACGATTAACAATCTATATTTTTAATAGGAAATTAAAGAAAACACTATTGCCAAAATCGTCGCCAACTAAGATAAAATGTTACGAATTATTCTGCGTCCACTTAGGTCTGACCACACCTGCAGGCTTGCTGGATCAAGCCAGAAAGTTGGCGGCCACCGTGTGGGAATTGAAAGGATTTCCCACTCATGCAATAGATTTCTTGTAGATGAATATGTTTAGAAAACCATGTAGTCACCTCTAACATTCCTTAGAAATGTTCTGTGATTATTAGAATGTAATCCTTTTTGCAATATATTTATTATTTTTCGTTTGCAATAAAATAGCTAATATACACACTTTTCATTTTATTTTATTTTATATAATAAGGACATTGTAATGTAGTAATAATAAGTACGTTATTCTATCGTTTTCAAATCAACTCTAAAATAATTATTGATACAATGTTCATATATTTTACTTATATATATATATATATATATATATATATATATATATATATATATATATATATATATATATATATATATATAAAGAAAAATTATGCTATTACATTTTTTCCATCCTGATGTACTGTATATTATCAACTAGGACTAACTCGAAACTAGGATCAAGATCAATTCACTATCATCAATACTATAGCCATAGTGATCAGAGTGTGTGTCCACTTCTGAAACAGTATACTGCTGTTGATGTCACAGGCATGCCCAAACCACTGTAATCTGCTTTTCTAAATTTGTTTTGATTGTCGTATCCTAAACGAATAACTATTTCTAATACGACGTGAGTAACATGTACATATAATTTGCCTTAAGCATGACATTTGAAATACCTCAAGGTTTTAGAGTCGGACTGTAACTGTGTCCAAGTTTCAGAGCCATGCAAAAGGATTGGCAAGATAAGCGTTCGAATAAGATTTGTTTCTAATGCCCCCTCTCTTTCACACGCGGTATATTAGAAAAGCAAGAGCTTCTACAACTTGAGCGCTTTAGCCTATTTCTTCCTTAACATGTCTGACAAAATTTAATAACTGAAAGTAGCCTAAAGTAAAGGCCAATGTGTACTGTCAAAAAACGGCAATCGTACGCCTTCCATATCTAATACGATACTCCATAAACTGTCGGAGCTCGAACATTTTATTTTCACAACCGCGATTCAGCTTGCCTCTTCCTGAGATTTGAAATATTTATAAATTTTTATAATTTTTTCCGACTACTTATATCTCAATAGTTTCTACAAAATGTATATCTGCTTTTTTTCAGAATAAAAATACTAATTACTTAACACATTAATTCACTAATAAAATCCTACTTTGTAGTGTCTACATAGTTCCTTCAACCCATTGTATCTCGAAGCACTCGACCAATTACCAAAATAATTACTCACCTCGCTAGTGCCGACTTACTCATTACCACAGTCTAAACTGTGGTTTCTCTCATCCTAACTCAAAAAATGTAAATGAAGGCTCATGGATTGTATTCTTGGCACAGTCGGATATTTCAAACTTTATTCTAAAATTTCTTAAGCTTCAACCTTCTCGAATGATGAATCTGTGTTACGATGAAATGGAAACAAAATTATAGTTAATAAACTGTTTAGCTTCCAGAAATTACAAAAATCAATTTCAGTCTGAAAACATGTATATAGAATGTCCATCGCAGGGCGTCTTTATGGATTAATCAAAGAGGCAAAAAGAAATCGACAAAGTATAGATCATTGACCATCGGCCCAAAATCTCTACCAAACAAATTGATATACAGATATACAGATCAAACTCCGTTATCAGTCTACAGTATATTAACAGTATTGGGCACTTGACTTGTTAAAGATCCAAGAAGTCTTATAGCATTTACCCTTTATCTAGATGGGTTCGCATTACAAAGCTAGATTGATTTTTCAAAGGCTTGATCTAAGTAATTGCAAGTTTACTTCCGACTTCTGGAAGGAAACGTGTAATCCTTTCTAAGATTAACTTATATAGCCAGGCTGTTTTAGTTTAATATTTTTATTTTATAAACCCAAACAAATTATTCTCAATAAACTTATTCAAAACACTCACTTGAAGACTGGACATCTGAAAATTAACATAATGTCGATGAAGGATGCCCGAAGGTTCTTTTTGTGTCCGATTATACAGATGAGCTCTCAAAATATTAAATATCATTATGATATAGATAGAGGTTAATGACTCTCTTCATCCTTTTAATATTTCTTCATCTTTGTTTCCTTTTAATCCTACCTATTTTTAAACATCTGTATGTTTAACCAGTCATTTTATTTATTCTATTCTACCATTTCATGTAAACATTATAGTTGCATATCTCTGTATAGTTAAATGTATCCTTCGGAGGATATATTTAACCTATCTATCCTACTTGGAGGCGTATCAATCCTCCAAGTAGAATAGATGCTCCTCCTCAAAATATTTAGCTATGGTTTTACCCCTCTTACCCAAGACCAGTGTTGGTTTTTTATCGAAGAGGTAACCGCACAAACATCCAAGGACAATTCCGTGGAATAAATTATTGTTAATAAAATACGTAAACGTCTTAAGTTACTAAATAACACAATTTTAGCAACTATAAAAATGTTTTATTTAAAAAACACTAGCTACAAATATAAGGAAATAACGCCCTTTTATTCTAGTGTAAAGTATTTTCAAAGCCTACTTTAAAAAAAAACAAAGAATTTTGATAGGATAAACATTGTTAATTTCGGAATCACACAGAAAAATAAAACAAACAACTTAAAAAATGCCTGTAACACTTTTATTGATTTCTAATAATTTCTATATGTATAAAACGAATATTTTTATCATAAAAAAAACATAATAGCGGTAGAAAAGGTAATGAATTAATATTGTTCACATTTTTCTTTCATGCAGAGAGTACAAATAGTTTCTGTTCACATCCTAATAATAATAATCATAATATGACATGCTATAACAAATTAATAGGTTCCAATAAAGTGGTGAGTATTAGTTGAATAAAAAAGGTCAACAAGCTCACAGATCAAACGTTGACGATTTCAGTCGAAGATTGAGATTATGTTCAAGGCCTGACCAATGCAGCTTGTGGTGAAAGTTATAAGTGAAATAGCATCATTCCATTATCGAGTCTCATCACAACGTAACAATCACGTCGTGTGAAATTTAAACGAAAAATGATACTTCTTCGGAAAACAACATTTTTGGTACAACAGATCTGACTGAACTTCCTCCTCATCAGTTTCTTATAAATACCATCCCTGGATAAACATACCTACAGTTAAAGCTATATCGACAGTATTCAGGATGCCAGTAAAATATTGAAACAGCTTCATCATTTTCTATCGCTGGACATTATTGAGATATTTTCTAGACACCCTATACAATTTTCAAAATCGCATACTAATATAATATTTCTATAATAAAATATATCAAAGTTCATTCACGCCAAGGGGGAGTACTTTTAGACAATAAATAAACGAGTCTACCTGATTTACCATCTAGTATGTATGAACGTAAATCAAGCAAACTCGACTTTCTTAGCAAAAATGTTAATTATCAATTATACACTGACTTAGAATGGGAGTATACAGTCTTTTAATGGTTGAAAAACATTATCATTTGACTTTAATGAAATGTTCTTGCGTTGGTTTGGAAATGCGTTATTCCCTTCAATTTTTTTATTGTTTCTTATTTTTTGGTATGAAGTTTTTCATCTGGACGTTCGTTAACTCACTGAAGATTCGAAATGGAAAGAGTAGCCTAAATTTTTATAATCTAAATTTATTGCGATTTGTTGTTCTCTTTTAATTCGACTTTGAATTAGCGTAAATCATACCAAAAATAGATCATATCAAAGAGTAATTTAGCGCCTAAACTTCTTATGCTACTACCTGAGTTTTTAGCAGAATAAACAAACATCCAGACGAATGACTGACTTGGTTTAGGCATCGGCCTCAAATTGCCGCATGGCAACTTCTAATTTTTTTTGACCCATTATCAACTACCTGATCATTTCCAAATATTTTTGTTTGTGTTTGGCCAACATCTCTGTCACAGTCACTAGCGTCTTGATGGACTGATTAATCTAAAATACGTTAATTAGTAAAAACGTTAAATTAGACCATTTTATGTTTTATTTACCTTGGCCACTGTTTGCAGTTCTTTCAAATGAGCCACGCAAATATGATGCAGCGTGGCTAGTTCTTTGGCAGTGTCAGGCTTGGTCAGTATTCTCGGTTCGCCTGGATCACCGACAGCTGATAACTGGTCCAAAAACACCACCATTCTTTCCTTGTTCTTCAGAATGAATGGATTAACAACTTCCATATATGGCTCCTGGAAAAAATAATCTTATACTTATATAATAACAGTATGCTTAACTAACAAACCTTTCCACCAAATTCTACTAGGTTTGCCAAATTCTGTAAGCATTTGGCGACCATCACTAAGCTTCTCGTGGCTGATGGACTGGGCTGTTCACTAACCAAGCCAAACTGCCTAGGATTCAATAAAGCCGGACATAATAACCTCAAAAAGACAAAACCAGAGACCACCCTGGTACGGACGTGTCGCTCATCAGGCCATTTGGCGACAGCTGCTTTCTGGAGACATCCACAAATATATCGCACTGGACGTGGACAAGCTTCTGGCGAAGTGAAAATACTTAGCGCCACTTGATCCAAAATCTGGAACATAACAATTACGAAATTTCATCTAAAAATAATGGATATCAATAATTACTTGAAGCAAAAACTCTGCATTATTGCAGGCATCATCCAGTGAGTCCATTTTAGCGGGATTCAATTCAGCTGACTGTTTACTTTCCAAAAGTCTTAATACGGTCTCCAAAACAGCAGCCTGTAAAAATTCACCCGATATAATTGTAAAAATAATTATCATATACTGATTTGTTTACTTGTAAAAATCCGCCACATTCGGCCTTCATGTACAAGTCCATCAATGTTGTAGCGAGAGAAGCTGCTCTAAATAATGTACTGGTTTCAGTTTCTCTGCCTATTTCCGCCGTGTTCAATTCCCTCAGTAATTCAGTCTCACGCCCTTCAGCTCTATATTAGAAGTAGTTATTGATAGTAATGGATATTTCAGTCAATTGTTTGAATATCACCTAAAAACTCTTAAGAGAGCTGTAGCTAATGGGGCTCGATCCGCGTGACACAATTCTGCAAGTGTTTTAACAGACTCCAAACCAGGCTCTAATAGGAGCTGTTGTAATGGACTGTATTCCTCAGCAGGCATCACCAAATCATGAAGATAACTAAACAAGATTGTATCATAAAAAACTTAATTTTAAACAAGAGCCATTTTATATGAACAATTCTCTCAAAGCGAAGGTAAAAAATTTAGCGGTATGCAGCAACTTGGGGCCAAGACAAGAGTGTGTACAGCAAACCCTTTAGTGATTGATCATTAAAAGGATGATTGAGTTGCTTTATATCTGCACAGTTTTAGTTGTAATTCCATAGAAAGGCGTATTTCGTTATAAATGTCCTGTATACATCAAATTACCAAGTCCTATGATTGGGTCAGCACCCAAAATGACTAAAATGTTATATGGAGCTGCTACAAAATACATTAAGTCAAAGACAAATGTTAGTAAATGGATAAAAAGCTATTGTGGAACATGTCGATGATCTTCTGAATCATAGCTCTGCACAAGACAACGAAAAAAAGGCAGTATGACATTACATGCATTCGAAAACAATTCAGCTCTTGATAGGCTGATATTATTAGAACCTTTAATGGGCGAAAACCACGTTGAAAATCAGAAAAATTGAACCACGGTAGCTCAACGTCTCTCTTCTGTCTATGTGATTTTAACCCACGTAAAATATCCGGTAAAAGTGCACGTTCAAGACTGTTTTTTAAAATTAGGCCTTGATTTGATATGTATATTCAAAGATAATATAAATGCTTCTAAAATATTCAAAATATACCCAAAAGCTTTATTTGCTCTGTACCCAAAAATTAATTACAAGAAAAAAAATATATACTAGCTACTGTAAGAAGATAAATGATACGTAACATCGAAGTGACAAAGTACGTAGAAACAAGAAAGTGACGTTGATGCACTAGAATGGCCCTCAGTCGCAGAATCTCGTAAAATGTTAAAGCTTCGAGGAAAGAAAATCTAGAGTATGAAAAATGCCTGTTATATGGAGATTTGCAATTAATTCAATTCAATTTCCTAGTTTTACTACAAATATTCTTCTCAAACAGACTGTATCTTCATTATTTTTTTTAGGCATTGAAATGCTAAGTTTACAGAAGTATTGCTACAGTGAACGAGAACAAGTGCAAGAGAATAGGAAAAAGTCAATTGTGGCGACAAAAAACTTGACGTTTCACAGACCTCAATTTTTTGCTTTAAAATTCTAGCTACTTGTTCAAAGTTCATTTTAAAACGTTTTCTTTCTTGTGTTAAAAATTTAAGTTTGATTACTTCTTAATTTTTAGTGAGTTCCTTATTTATTTTTTGAAGTCGGTTCAATTTTTTTCTTAAAAATATTTTATTTTTCCCCTTTTAGTGTTGGCTATTTACTCAATAAATTACGCAGTTATTTTATTGAGTATTACATTGGATAGCCCAATTAAAAGTGCGGCCCGTATGATGACAAAAGGCATTAAAGAAACGCTTCAGGAGGCGGGGTGCGCTACGCACTACTACATTCGAAGTCTAGATGACCCGACAAATTTTCCAACCAAACTAGAACCAAAAAAAGTTGCTGCCCCCGTTGAGAATCGAAGCCGCGACCTCCGCGTTTGAGCATAACGTTCTAATCATTAGACCATGCAGTTACCTGTTTTGTTTCTACATCTCATATCATAAGGTTACTGCTTAAAAAGGTTTTTTTACTGGTGGATGGTTTTTACACTTAATTACCTGTGACTTTTCATCAAATCAGCTCAGCAATAACGTTATAAATAAATATCTGATTATTTTAGATAAAAAATATGTGAAAAATTTCTAATTGCCTTAGAAATTTGAGCGTTTCCCTCGATTTTTCCCCTTCCCCTCAACGGATCCTGATTTGGTTTAAATGGGACAATATATATATATATTGGACGCAGAGTTAAGAGGACCAAACCATGTCATCTTGTGTAGTTATGCAGTGAAGTATACTAAATGGTATAAACACTGAAAATTGCTACAAACTATTAGAAATTAAGTAAGGGCCAATGGGCCTTCCTGCATAAGTACCTAGTTTTATGTTAGAGACTTTAGAGATAAATTGTAAGTTAGTTTGCCACGACTAATGTCAATATATTAATAAAAAATATGTTCGCACCATGAATTCTCTCAAAGTTCAAGCACTTTACTGGCTTTGTTTGTACTTACCGAGTCCTCAGTCTTATAGAGCCCCAATCGCCTATTGGCGTAAGCCCTGAGAGGGAGTACCAATCTTCACTCTCCTCACCATTACCCAACGTGGATAACTCCACTTGCAGATCAGCAACTTCATTGTCTTTGCCCCGTTTACCTTTGTTGTAGATTGTGAGGGTGAATGATACTACATCACATGGCACATCACTATTGAAACAACTGATTAGGCCAGACACTTTCAAAATAAAATCGCCAGCTTACTCGAAAACAAATTCCTCATCCCAAACGGGGTCTGGTGTACTTTTTACTCTGGTCCTTGCAATGCGAACCTGGCCGTTAAATTGGATAGTAACATATGGTAATGGTACCAATTTATACGGTAGTCGATGTGCGTCAAGTATGTGAAGGGTAAGACATCTTAGTTCCCTTAATCTGGGTACTTTAGTAGTGGCCCTGCTTAATTGTGGTACACATAACGGCTTCAAAGCATTCCCCCATTCCTGGCATTCCTCAGGGGACCTAGCTGCTAAATGTGTAGCAGTGGCTAAACAGGGCAACGCACGTTCTACAATTTGAAGGCAGTTTGATCGTTCCCATAAACTATCATGAACCTATTGAGAGAACAAAACTGGTAAAAACTTTCTATTCATATTAACATTAACTTACTTGATATAAATAAGCACATGACAAATCGATTAAACCTTTGGGTTTAGTTCTCTTTGGATTATCATAAAAACACAGATGGGTATCAGTCCCTTCTACCAGTAACACAAAATAAAGCAGTTTCCATTTTTTGGCACCTTTATCTGATTTTCTATGTAAATAACCCTGATGCTGTAAAAACATTTGTTGCATTAATAAAACGCTATGTCTACCTAGATGTTATGTACCTTTATGCCACGCATCTTTTTCAAACCAGCTTGATCTCTGCATTCTCTTAATGTAGCATAGATCTTTTCCGCTTCTGTCTTAGCTTTTTGATTTTCTGGAACCCAATCTAACTGTTTGCTACCATCAACCACCAACTAAAACAAAAAGATGTAATAAAAGAATGATACAGTGTATATCATATAAAAACTTACAGGATGCTGTAAAGTGTATCCTTCAACAATTTGCTCCTTTCTATATCGATTAATAACAGCATCTAAACATTCAAATATCCTACCACCCATAAGATATCGAACACCTTTTTTCTCAATTCTAAATCTTTGAATTTGATTATTTATGTGAAAAAATAAGGAGTAATCACCGGGAGAATTATCACTCGGTCTAACAAGAAAACTCCCAGGGCCAGCTTAAAATAGGAGAAACACTTTAAAAAAATCTGTATGTTATAACAGGCATATATACCTTTAACCAGTAGGTCAACAGCCTCATTTTTAGTGCAATTTGGATGGAACCATGGAAAAACTGTATTTGGATCGATGCTGTCATCTAAATCCTCAACAAGTTCTCTAAATATCATTCCCTGCTCGCCTGTGCGGTGTGCCGTTACCCAAAGCCAACCATTGTCCATATCGTTATGTACAAAAAAAATATCACCTTTCTTAAAAGTTAATTCGTCTGTGTCTGGCATTTTGGTATAAGGTAATATAGCCACAACTCTTTTTTTATCATTAACTGGTTCTGGAGGTGCAACAGGAATCAACAATCTTTCTCTCTTTAGCAAATCACTACACTCTGTATAATACCCAACAAGATCATTCAAGGAAACAAACTGCCTACCGCCGATATAAAAATCGCCACAAACTGCAGTGATCCTATAAGATAATAATTAATACAATATTTAATCAGTATCACAACAATAAAATGAAATTACAGGGATTATATGATAAAGTCGACAGCATAATAATAAAATTAAATATAAATTTGTAAGGATTACCTGAAGTGATTCATTCCTGTTCGTCCTAAATATGATAAAACATATGATCCAGGTTTTCGATCGCTCTCTCTAACTAAATAGGATCCCAATTTATTACAATTCCATAAGCGTTCTTCTGCTTGATATCTGTAAAAGAATTTGTTAAAAACAAGACAAAATTCTTATTTACTTTCCAATACCTATCAAGCCTACCATGATACCATAGAATTTCTTGGGGAGCATAATGTGCAGAATCACCAAGATCTGGTTCTTCTGTTTCTTTCGCCTGAGCCCCAATAGGTTCATTTGGTTCATTACCATCATCACTTCCTGTACTGGGTGATCCAAGTTGTTTTTCCTTTTGTCTTAAATCTGCCATGATAACACTGTCTGGAAATCTAAAATTATTTGATTAAAAAACAATTCATAATGTCTATTAAATTTTGTTACGTCTGGACATAAAATATCGTATTGAATATTCTTAAACTGTAATCAGTACACAAAGAATGCAATTTGTATTAGTTATTATCATATAAACAGTTCGGAAATATCCAACGTTGCCTCAGACAGATAAACACTCAAGATAAAATAAACAAACAGAAAACCCATGGACCCCTCTTTGTTTGAGTTTATTTAAAATATTGAAAAGTCTATCGTATAGTAATTATACAAAAACAGCAAAGATGGCCAGGATAGTAAACGAATACTTACCAATAATAATATCCAACTAATGCTTTACATATCTAGTCAACAAAAAGCCGGACACGTCATTGAGAAGCTTATTTGAGTAGTATTTGAATTTTTGTTCGAATTCCCAACTAACATCGAAAGAAAATAAAAGTTTTATTGACGTTTTGTTAGTAACTTTACCGGAGAAAGTGATATGCATCGCGCAAGCGCCCTGTTATCTGTTTTGAAAGTTGATTAATATACATGAAATATATTAATTAATACGTCGTAAATATTAAAGTTTGTAATATCCATAAAGGACTTATAAGGAATTCATTTTAATAAGCATATATACTGCACAAAATTACAGTAAAATACACATGGAACAGTCAATATAATTTATCTATGACTATATGTGATAAATAATAATTTATTTAAGTAACTAGAATTTCCAAACCAGATCTTAATTAGTATTAATAATTAATGTAAAAAAAATTCTCAAGAAAAATAAGTTAAACCACAATATTTTAATTACATAAATTGACAGGCAACTAAAAATACACAGAAATATATGTATGAACAAAAATATATTTTATGAAAGTTAGGAGTCATAATTTCTTTATTTATTCCTTATTTATATATATATATATATATATATATATATATATATATATATATATATATATATATATATATATATATATATATATATATATTTAATTTATTAATTTTTTATTAATTAATTAATTTTAATTATTAATTTTTTTCATTTTATTAAGTTTTTCAAATTAATCTCAATAAAACTTGCACAGAATATTCTTCTTATACAGGAATATAGTGTCTCTAGAATTATTTTGAGTGCTATCATTTCATAAGTAAGAATAATTTTTCCTAATTTTTCTGCTTTAATATTCATCAAAAAACTTAAAATTAAAATTAGACTATATTGTGAATCTGAAAAATATGTTTTTATGGAAATCTAATAGTCTAATAATAGATGAGAACATTTTACCCTTGTAAACAGAGAGAGAGTAGAGGATACTTCTTATTTTTGAATTTTGTTAATCTATTTCAAGATTATATTTTCACATATGTTGATAGATAAATGTGTTATCATTACAAAAAATGTAAAATATTTTAACAATCTACAGTTTCATAATATTCTTATCTGAATTTATCTTCTTCCATATTCTTAATAATACTGAAGTAATCGAAAGTAACACAAAAATTTAAATAGCATCAATTAATACTTGTTAATTTTATAAAATCGCTAATAATTAGATCAAAGCAGCCTCATTTTTTTTTCCTTCTCTGTTACGCGCCATGGCAATCTATCTCAGAACAATAAGCCACTGTGCTATCCATCTTCTAAACTGTTTGTTTATTGCATTCTACATCTCTATCCCCATGGTGAATCTGTTGCTGGGACAGAGGATGTCGCATTTCTTGAACCTCACGTGCTGTTGTTATTTTATTCCATTCAGCTCCGGCAGCTCGTTTGTATGTTGCACAAGTCTCCTCTGATACTTTATGCTATGCTGACTTATTTCCTGATTTTCTGTTAGGAACTAGATACATATACCTTTATCCAACATTCTTAAAGCCATTTCTCTCTTTTATTTAGATGGCATTAAAGTTGGTAAGAATGCACTGAGAGAACGGTAGGGTCGTTAGTGGTCTGTCCCAGTCATTGTGTCCATCGAGTAATAGAGATGCAACTCAATAGCAAATTTTGCTTTGCCCAACATCCAGAGGGCGCCAAATTCAAGTAATTTTATTGGTCAATTTAAATCTCCATTATAGGCACCTGTAAGAAAAATATTTTACTGTAAAGACATTTGATTGGCTCATTAGTAATATTTGGCACTTGACAGCCTTGATGTCATGTTTAATAAACCAGTAAAATTTAAATAAAAAACAATATAATCTATAATCTATATCAATAATAAATATAATCTGTAAAAATAAATAAATATAAATATATATATATATATATATATATATATATATATATATATATATATATATATAAAACCATAAACAAAAAACTTTGGTGCATTGTAAATCAAAATTATCTCTTCCGTCTTTTTCCTTTTAGTGCCATCAATTTCATAAAGTCTATGAGAGGTTCAAGATTTTTGTTTTCTTATACTGAAAGCAAACTTTGAGTCTTTCCCCCTTAATATTCTGTTGACCTGTTTTATTCAAATGTATATAGTACACCTTGTTAGTACTTTTAATTTATCTGAAAGATGTAATTTAATGTACAATTGAAGGGTTTTAAATTTACTTTTTTTTAAACATTTGAGAAAATATTTAGTTACATTATCGAAGTGGCAAAATCGCTGAATAAAATAAGACATAGCTCAAAGACCTACTGACACTATAATAAAACAATTTTGTTGGACTCTGGGACACGAGATATTGTTTTGCTTCTATAGAATCAGTTTCAATGGGTCTACTGATTTATTCATAATTATATGTAAACAAAAATCACACTAAATTTATTTTTTCAAAAGTCTTACTAAATAAACTGAGATGTACACTACGGTACAACGTAAAACTTTGTTTGCTCTTATAGGAACATCTGGATTGAAGTTATAGAGTCAAGTAATTAACGGTAAGAATTAGCAGGAAGGGGGATACTGGAATGCTGGAATGAATACAAACCTTACCATTACCTTCTGGAGTTTGTTCAAATGTCCAAGATACTTGCTTCGAACACCTTGGTTGTGGGCCTGGAACTATGGAACCCCATCAGTTTAGGTTTTTTAATGTTTTCTACTTATATCTTAAAGATCCCCGGTTAAAAAAAAAACACTTCCTAGAACGAGAATGCATTTCAACTACCAACTTGTCTATACTAATAATATAAAATAATAATTTAATGTATAAACGTTATAAAAAGCTAACCACATTATTCTCTATATAGGGCACATTGAAAATGCCGTACAAAATAAACAAACCATAGAACGAAAATAACCAATCAGATCCCGTCGCGGATTTTAGCATATCGAATATTTTTTTTTATTACTCTTCGTGAGTCCACAATCTGCCCTATTGGCAATAAGTATTTCTTCTGTTTATATTATATATACATGGCATGTAGAAAATCACTTCATTAAGCAATCTTCTGTATAAAATATTATCTTAATTAATTAGTCTTATTCTAACGTTTATTCTAAACTCTACATATGTCCAGTAATCAGATCAGGTGGTGTTAAACGTTTTAGTCTACGCACTTCACTATCACGTCGCATATTTAGCTGGTTAGCGAGTACATTGGGATGCACTGACACTCTTTCGAAGTACTTCACACAAACACGTTGGATTACACTCGTTATAGGTTCTAGAGGAATATCGCGTTGTATCACTTTATTTGAAATATAGTACGGAGCATCAACAATGGCACGCAACACCTTATTTTGGAACCGTTGAATGATAGATATATTAGATTTGCTAGCGGTACCCCATAGTTGAATTCCATATGTCCAAATGGGCTTGAGTATAGACTCATACAGCAATACCTTGTTATCTAATGATAACTTGGATTTGCGCCCAATGAGCCAATACATTTGATATAATTTTAGTCCTAGTTGTTTCCGTTTAGAGAGTATGTGCTTCTTCCAGGTTAGGCGTCGATCTAAATGCATACCAAGATATTTAACATGCTCTGCTTGGGGGAGTTGACGATGATTGATATTTACTGGTGGACATGTTCTTCTACGAGGGTAAACGTTATATGCGTGGATTTTGATTCATTGGCTTTAATGCGCCATGTCTTCAACCATAATTGTATTTGCTCCAGGTGGGTTTGTAGGTTTATTGATGCTGTGACTGGATCTTCATGGGATGCTAAGATTGCTGTATGGTCTGCATATGTTGCCACAGTAGTTATTTTTGTGGTGAGCAGATCAGCCGTATACAGAAGATACAGTACTGGACCCAGTACACTACCTTGCGGAACTCCTGAATATATGGGATTTAATTCGGTATGTTCATCGCCTTGATTTGCAATAAAATGTCTATCAGTGAGATACGATTTTTAGTAAGTGATAGTCCGGATGAGGGAGAAGTTTCTTTATTTTAACCTGCAAGCCCGTATGCCATACTTTGTCAAAAGCCTGAGATATGTCTAGGAAAGCAGCCGAACAATATCTTTTGGAATTTAAATCGGTGTTTATTTTATTTACAAGTCTATACACTAATTTTATAGTTCCATGCTTATTGTGAAACCCAAACTGATGTTCTGGAATAATTTTTCTTTTTTCTATTATATAGTTTAGCTTCTTTATGTATAGTTTCTCGAAAACTTTCGAGATTATTGGTAATAAACTTATAGGCCGGTAGGAGGTTACATCATCAGGTATTTTTCCTGTTTTGAGAATAATTAATATTTTAGCTACTTTCCAGATGCTAGAGAAGTAAATATTTCGTAGCATAGCATTAACTATAAATGTTAATAGTTTTATACCCTTTTCTGATAGGTCTTTTAAAATTTTTCCGGTAATTAAGTCATAACCAGGAGCTGTTTTAATATTAATCTCTCTCATTATTGTTTGTTTATCTTTTTTGACCATTAATTTCTCGTGCGTTAAGTCCATTTGAAATGGTGAAAGAAAGCTAGTAATTTTATTTTCGTCATCTTTATGTAGCTGAGACTGGAAAGGTTTAAAAAAAATTTTTAAGTGTTTTGAGAAAATATCGGCCTTCTCTTTATTGTTTCTAGCCCAATTATTTTCGTTCGTTTTAATAGGTGGGTTATGTTGCTGGAGTCTCTTAAGCTTTTTTATGACTTTCCACAGCGAATAGTCTGTAGCCTCAGTTGGTATCAAATTCTCTAGGTATTCTTGAATGCCTTGGTTCTGTTCATTTAGGATGAGTTCTTTCAGCTCTTTTATTGCCCTATTAAATTTTCTTTTATTCTTTTCAGTCCCTTGTTTTTGCCAATTCCGTCGTAACTTTCTTTTTTCTGCTATCTCTTTCTGTATTGTACATGATATATTTGTATTTCTTCTCGAAAATGTTTCAGTGTTGTGTTAATGTTCATTGCTGCTATTTCTATAATAAGGACTATTTGTAATAAGGGCCAGTTAGTTCTATTATTGGGCAGAGAAGGGGGTTGAACTTTCATGGTAATTTTTGAAGAAAGTGCTTTTATTATTGGTGAATGATCAGAATACAGGTCTAAACATGATTCTGCATAACACTTTTTTGTACCAATATTTTTTGTAATACAGAAATCTATAGTATCTGGTTTTTTTTTCTGTTTGAAGGCTAATATGTTGGTTCACCAGTGGACATATGTTGTAAATTATCTGTCTTTATTACTTTTTTGATTATTATTCTTGAACCCTACATTAAATGTTTTGCGTTGTAATTTCCTCCGGCTATAAATCTAGCGTACTATTGGAATTACCTAGCGTACTGAAGAATTCTTGAAAGTGTTCTGCCTTGTTGTCATGTTTGGGTGGGCAATAAGTCGCAGACATTGTTAATGGTCCATGGATTTCCTCTATGGTTGTACTACTGATTAATGATCGTTACCATGTCAGACATTTTTGTAATACATTTAAACTTTTCTTTAAGTACTCATTAACAATTTAGTGATGGTGAAAATAATACCACGAGCCCAGATATGTACAAATGGAAGTGGATCAAATTGATATAGAAGGTAAATTGAAAGAGTCAGTCACAATTCTGTTTATAATTGTTACCAATAATTTCTAAACTGTCTTACTATATTTATAGTACCTATTTCCATCGTTCCAGGCTCGCAACCAGGGTGTTCGAAGCAAGTGACATCGACATTTGAACAAACTCCATAAGGTAATGGTAAAGTTTGTATTCATTCAGCCAGTATTCCCTTTCTGCTCATTCTTACCGTTAATTACTTGACACTATAACTTTAGTCCAGATGTTTATATAAGAGCAAACAAAGTTTTACGTTGTTTTGTTTTGTTCTAGCCTAAAACAAGGCGGTGGAATGCATGACGCATATCTGGTCGCGGAGACTTGCCTTGGAGTGACAAGTTGGACCGGGTTATGTGGGACTGACTCTGGGCTTACCAATACACTAAACCGGAACCGCCTCACAGTTGACCCCTGTGGATCGCTACTTCTACTGCATTAAATTTGGGGATATGGCAGCCGCTGATCGGGCAGCCGTTATTGGGCATGAGGACCCGGCGATTCTATTGATTCTATTGATGACTTGGTTGGGTGTAACAAACTTGAAGTAAACATTAGATCCGTAGAGGAGTACGGGCCGAATTAACATCTTGTAAAATAAGCATTTGATTGAGATGGGAAGTCTGCTAGAAGGGCAGATCAGAGAAGATAGCAGGTTTGCTATCTCCGAACGTTTCTGGATTACTTTCTGGATTTGGGAATGCCAACCGAACCGCCGGTCGACCGAAGAGTACGTGACGTTATCCAGCCATGGAATTATTGCGGTGTCGATCTTAAGTTACGAGATGCGCAGTGCGTAATGCTTCTTATGGAAAATGATGGCCTGGGTTTTCAGGGGGTTGATTTGCAACCTCCAGAATTTGAACCACTTGACCGCATAATCGAGCTGCTTCTGTAATCGTTCATGAATTGTAACTTCGAACCTGGCGGCTGTGAAGAAAGTAGTGTCATCAGCGTAAAACGTGACATCAATGTGCTCTTTTCTTGGCAGATCTGAAATAAAGAGGTTAAATAAGGCTGGAATCAGCGGGGAACCTTGAGGTTCGCCAGCATCGATTTGTTTATGACTGGAAAGTGATTCCCTGATCTTGACCTGAAAAGATCTGTCCGAGAGATAGGAATTGATGAGAGCGGTTAGGTCTTCTAGGAGGCCTAATCTCAAGCACTTTGTGATCAAACCGTCGTGCCAGACCTTGTCGAAAGCTTTGGTTAGGTCCAGAAAGACTGCTCCAAGCTTTTTACGTTGGTCAAGAGCATGATGGATGTGTGCGGCCAGACGCGTAGCCTGATGGACGGATGAGTGGTGAGCGCGACAGCCGAATTGTTCATCAGGAATGATGTCGTTTTCCTTTTGTGAAAGAGTTGAGAGCGTAGAGTATTGCCCTCTCGGCAAAATTCGAAATGGCGCTGAGAAGGATGATAGGCCTGTAGTTAGATGGAGATTATTTTGCTGCTTTCTTGGGATAACCGCTATATGTGCGTGTTTCTAAGACGCCGGAAAATGACGCCGGGGGGCTCAACAATACGAGCTGGAATGTCCGAAAAGCTGGCAGTTGAAGCACTGCACTGGCTGGCCGTTTCCCCTTTGGACCTCGACGTTCACTGTGATGACGCCGAGTTTGGTCATATAGATGATCTGTCGCTCTTCGCATGGGACAACTGCCTGAACAATTGGTAGTTCTATCTCGGATTTTAAATTCCATCTTTGCACAAATTTGGGGTGGAAGCCTCGATCAAAGAGAAGTTCATGTACCTCGTCAATGCAGAGTGATTCTGGGATGTTTCTTATTATCATCCGGAATGCTCTCTCCTCCGGATGACAAAAGGAATGGTAAGGGTAATTCCTTTCCTCGAGCAGGGTAGTCAGTTTCCGGTAATAAGAAAATGCCCTCCTTATTTCGGGTTATAATATCCTTTAATTGTGCCTTAGTAATTCTAATGAGCTCCATGAACTTCTTCTTGTCACGGAGCACTATAGGCGGAATCTTTTCCTTTGGTGGAGTTTGAGAAACAGTCACCGAAACGACTGGCACTTTTTTGCTGTGGGGGATGGTTGGCTTGTTTTGCATTGGTCTGCTGGCAAATTTTGTAATCGAAGGCTGGACATTATCTTTGGCTTTCGATTGGGTAGATTGAATGGCCGGCTTAGCTACCGAATTGGGTTGTGATTTGGAAGCAGTTTCCTGTTTACCCTTGTTGCAGGCCTTCGGCAGCTGGCTTTCCTGAGGTGGAGTGATGGGCCCTCTCTTCCTTTTTCCTACCAAGGTGAAACCGTCGTCTGGGTCTTCAATTTGGTCTGACCGTTATGCCGATTTAGCTGCTGTCTGGGTCTTGGTTTCTATGGCAGCGGGAGTCTTTATTTCCATGGCATATTTTTGATACTTTATGAAGTATTCAGTTCCAACCTTCGTAGGGTGAAGACGTATTTTCAATATGCTCCAAGCTCTAGAAAGATACCTTTCTTCAAAAAAAATCTACTAAACTCTACTACTAACTAGACTAAAGTATTTTATTACAGTTATTTAATTGAATGTTAAAAACGCATAACAGACGCGGCTATCCATCTTTCAGTAGACCTAAAGTGTAGTGAATACGTGTTTACGTGACCAAACAAAAAGACTGCATTTCATTATTATTAGTGTTTTAAAATAATTTTTCCTTATTTAACAACAGTCCTTTTGAAATTCATTTATAGTATTTTTGGTCAAAAACTAGTGCAAAAAATAATACTTGAGTGAAAAATGATGTGCGTGAAATAAACAATGTATTTATTTAATTTTTTTATCTTTGGAAGTAAATAAAATAAAATATTAACAATCTAAAAATGGCAAACCATAGCGATTAAACCAAATCACCTGCACACTATGATATAAGATTAGAACAATTAGCAATAACGCAAACCCCACAAACAGAATTAACTACAGTCATTAACAAAAAACGATTGAGAAGCCAAGTAGAAGAAATCGCGATGAAATAAACAAGAATCAGTAACTATTGGTTACAGAAACCAATAGAGACAAAAAACAGCTTTAGCAACCCGTCGGAAGAAATTGAAGAGAATATACAACCAAACACTGAAAAAGTTGTTCCCAAACCACCATCAATAACAGTCTATAAGGTAGGAGTAATAAAATTATAGTAAAAGAATTAGATAAAGAAACACCCAATATCATACATTCAGGCCAAAATCCGAGAGAACATATAAATTCGTGTTAAAAGGATTACATCACGGGACGGACTTTAACACCATCAAGGTAGCACTAGCTGAAAAAGGCCACGAGATCGTAAATGTTCACAATATACGACATCGCACGACAAAAAAAATTCTGCCTATGTTTTATATTGATTTAAAACCTAATGAAAATAATAAGACGGTGTATGAAATCACCAAATTGGATAATACTAATATTAAAAGCGAACTACCACGTACAAAAAGAATTATACCACAATGCACGAGGTGTCAAGCGCATGGGCACACAAAGACTTACTGTCGCAAATCATATAGATGAGTTAAATGTGCAGGAGAGCACAAAACAGGAAAAACAAAACAAATCACTCTGATGATAAAGCACATGGACGTACAGCCATAATCATTCGAGATGATATAAAGTATTGCGAAAAAGAAAAATTCCGCAAAGACTACCTTCAAGTCATCAGTATAAACATAGAGAAATTCCATGGGACATTAACAATGTCTGCGATTTATTTCCCATCCATACATCACAACAAGGCAGAACACTTTCAAGAATACTTCAGTACGCTACGCTAGGTAATAGATTTATAGCCGGAGGAGATTACAATGCATTTAATTTAACATTTGCATTTAACATAACATTTAATGTGGGGTTCAAGAATAATAACCTCAAAAGGTAGAGAACTACTAAAAGCAATAAAGACAGCTAATTTACAACATATCTCTGTTGGTGAATCAACATATTGGCCTTCAGACAGAAATAAAAAACCAGATACTATAGATTTCTGTATTACAAAAAATATTGATACAAAAAAGTGTCATGCAGAATCATGTTTCAACCTGTCTTCTGATCATTCACCAATAATGGTAACAATTACTCTAAAAATTACCATCAAAGATACAGAAGATTGCTTAATGAAGTGATTTTCTACATGCCATGTATATATAATATAGACATAAGAAATACTTATTGCCAATAGGGCAGATTGTGGAATCACGAAGTGTAATAAAAAAAATACTTCATGAAGTCTGTAACTGAAGAGGTGAGAATATTGTTTTCTTCTTTAAGATCTTCGGAAGCCTTTTCGCTCTTTTCCAGCTTGTCCGTCCGCTTGTTCAGGGCGTCTGTCTGTGTTTTTTGCGAACATTTTCACTTCGGCTATCTGCTTTCGCAGGTCTTCATTCTGTTTTCGTAAATCTTCTATGAGCAATTCTCGGTAGTCTCCGGAAGATGTTCCATTAGAATTATGAAAGCTGGGATAGTCAGTTCAGTGGTAGATTCCAAAGAGAACGGTCGTGTCCGGTTCTCAGAAGGTTCTAGTGGGTAGGCACCTACTCTTTCGAGAATTACCCGCAACTGATTGTCAAACGATCGACTCGTAAATCGCTTCCATCAGCACCTTCGCCCAAATATCATAAACCTTTGTAAACGCCGGAAAGCGTTTTACAAGCGGGGCAATGGCGTCCTGCACGCCAGAGCCATCACCGCTTCCAGAAAGTTGCCATCCAACAACCGAGAAATGTGCCGATAATAGCCCGGACGATGGCCGGATGATGGGTCTTGGACTCATCGAGTATCTGCAAAATGAAAATGCAGAGCTCAAAATTCAATTCAAATTGAGATTCAATTGAGGTTACTCAACTTCGAGTATTGTTAACAAAGCAAGGAGACAGGTTTTCCGCAAAGCGGATGTTGCTACAAGACGCCCTTGCTAAATCCACCCCGACGCAGTCAGTACATCAACCTCCTGAGACACCAAATCAACTCACATCCCTACCGTTTGAAAATGAAGATCCGGATGATGGATTCACCGTGGTGGGAAAGAGGAAGAGCTCCTCGAGCCGCCACAGTTCCAAACACTTCGGGAACTCTCTCACAAACGCCAACCCCACTACCTATGCCAACTCTTTTGGCGAACCTAAATCCAGCCACCGCTCCTAAAAAAGAAAAAATCCCACCCATCGTTCTTTGTGACACGAAGAAATATACAGAAATCTTTCGAATCGCGAAAGATATTTCCATAGAGATTAATGCAACTTTAAGCCCAAAGAACGGAACTCCTTTATTTGTACCAACTTTGAACGATTTCCGCAAACTGACCAAGCTTCCGGAAATATGCATTTCACTCCTTATGCCCTCCTTCTGAAAGGGCAATACGGATCATTATCCGCAACATCCCAACGATTGTAACGGTCCCGTTCGTGCACCAAGGTACGCGAAGAGTCACCTAAATGCAGCAATTGTGGAGACCCACACACAGCTAATTACACAGGCTGTAGCTGTCGACCTGCGTCATCTAAGACCGACCTAACGTCATCGTAGCTCTAAGTGCAGATCTGGACTACGGTATTGCCCTGTCAGATGAACCCACCCATCATCCTAATACAGTTTCTCAAGGCGCAGCAAGAATTTCTTTATTCTTCAAGACGTAAATCACCATTCCGAAGTTCGAGTTCTTGACGAACTAGACTCTGATCATCGCCCGGTCCTTCTCAAACTCGGAAACTGCGCCACCACTCAAGTCTCACTAACAAGATTCAGGAAAAAGACCGACTGGAAAAACTGCCAATCTCTTTTCCTGAAATCCGATCCAATTCTGAAAATTAACACACCAGAACTGCTCGAGGAAGCCGTACTCAAGCTAACTCGTGATATTCAGTCTGCTCACGAATCTGTCACAGTCAAAATTTCATCACAACCCCAGCCGTGGAAATACAACCTTCCCGCTTCTCTTAAACGTGAAATTCGTATCAAAAACGGTTTATGCAGATTAGCTCGATTCACCCTTGATGCTGCAGACAAAAGAGAGGCGAACAGAGCATGCAAGGGTGTAAGGGCTGCCGTCTCGACTTGGCGAGCAATGAAATGGAAATCATTTCTCGCGTACCAAAGACTGGATGACCTCCCTTCCTTCTGGCGCGTTTCCAAATACCTCTTGGGGAAGACGCACAATGTCATCCCCCCCTGAAGTTAGCCGAAATTTACAGGAAATTTCGCAGTCACTGACCAAGAAAAAGTCGAGCTCCTTGCAGAGACCTACGAAGCTCAAATGAAATGCCTCCCACCCGCGGAGAACACTAAAGCTAAAGACAATGACACTGTCATCAACGAATCCAACTCCATCAAAAGACCAGTAACCCCAGCCTTTCTTCTCAACCATTTCGTGTCTCCAAAATCTCTACAGACTATGATCGGCAGACTTCAGACGAAAAAATCTCCAGGTTTCGATAGAATATCAATTACCCAGTTAAAAAAGCTCCCGCATAAGCAGCTCGCAGAACTGACAAACATCATTAACTCCATCATGAGGCTCAACCTTTTCCGGCGTCTTGGAAACACGCACATATAGCGGTTATACCCAAGAAAGGAGCAAAATCATCTCCATCTGATTACAGGCCTATCAGCCTTCTCAGCGCCATTTCGAATCTTGCCGAGAGGGCAATACTCTACGCTCTCAACTCCTTCACAAAGGAAAACAACATCATTCCAGATGAACAATTCGGCTTTCGTGCTCACCACTCATCCGTCTATCAGGCTACCCGTCTGGCCGCACACATCCATCACGCTCTTGACCAACGTAAAAAGCTTGGAGCAGTTCTTCTGGACCTAACCAAAGCCTTCGACAAGGTCTGGTAAGACGGATTGCAAAGTACGTGCGGTTAGAGCTCCCAGAAGACCTAATCGCTCTCATCAAGTCCTATCTCTCGGACAGATCTTTCCGGGTCAAGATCAGGGAATCACTTTCCAGTCGTAAAGAAATCGATGCTGGCGTACCTCAAGGTTCCCCGCTGGCCCCAGCCTTATTTAACCTCTTTATTTCAGATCTACCGAGAAAAGAGCACATCGCGTTTTACGCTGACGACACTGCTTTCTTCACGGCCGCCAGGTTCGAAGTTACAATTCATGAACGTTTACAGAAGCAGCTCGATCATGCGGTCAAGTAGTTCAATTCTGGAGGTTGCAAATCAACCCCCTGAAAACCCAGGCCATCATTTTCCATAAGAAGCGTTACGCACTGCGCGTCTCGCAACTTAAGATCGACACGGCAATAATTCCATGGGTGGATAACGTCACGATTCCCAAATCCAGAAAGCAATCCAAAATCTTTCGGGGATAGCAAACCTGCTATCTTCTCTGATCTGCCCTTCTAGCAGACTTCCCAACTCCATCAAATGTTTATTTTACAAGATGTTAATTCGATCCGTACTCCTCTACGGATCTAATGTCTACTTCAAGTTTGTTACACCCAACCAGGTCAAACGGCTTTAAGTTTTCCAAAATAAGCTCCTCAGGAGAATATTAAACGCTCCATGGTTTGTCAGAAATAATCAAATTCATAGGGAAATTGACACTCCAGAAATCAAGCACTTCATATCTTAATCATTCCACAAACAACAACTCAGTTCAAGTTCTTCTGAAAATGCGCTTGTTCGCGAGCTGGTCGACATGCTGGGAGCTTTTAGGCTGAAACGACCTCATCCGTCACTACAGTCATAACTTTTGCCCCCATACAACAGTACCCAGTTGTGTGTTAACTCAGGTTCGCGAATCAATAAAATTGCCGAATTTGCTACCCAATAACGGTTGCCCGATCAGCGGGTGCCATATCCCCAAATTAAATGCAGTAGCAGTAGCGATCCACAGGGGTCAACTGTGAGGCGGTTTCGGTTTAGTGTATTGGTAAGCACAAAAGCAGTCCCACATAACCCGGTCCAACTTGTTACTCCAGTGCAAGTCTCCGCGACCAGGTATGCGTCATGCATTCCACCACCTGGTTTTTACGCCAGAACAAAAAAAACAAGATATGGACACACGCTAGTGCCAAGGAAGGAAAAGCAGGCATATGAATAGTGATACGGACAGGAACAGACTCCCAGGAAGAGATAAGTCTTAGAATAAAAGACGAATCGAGCTCCAGAGCGGCAGAATTCGTGGCGGTACAGAAAGCCATAGAACTGGTACGGGACAGAAGCCTCCCGGGACCAATCACCATTCGAACGGACAGTAGAATGTCCATATGGTGGGCCGAGTAGGCAAACACACGAAATAAGGACATAATGCAAATCAAAACAACCTTGCTAGAATGACAACGAAGGAAATGGTAACCGCGGACAGACTCACGAGAGAAGCAACTGTAAAGGAAGAAATAGGGCTGGAAAACCACAGATGGATCAGCACCAGAACCATCAATAGGATCAAAGAAGGAGAGGTAAAAAGAAGGTGACAAATATATTGGGAGCAATCCATTAAAGGAAGAATACTTTACAAATACTGCCAACAAGTAGGGACAGGAAACACAGGACTGAGTAGGAAGGCTGTGGAAATATGCAAGCTTACCTGCATAGATTCAAACTAAAGGAGACCGATGGACTCTGCGAGTGTCGCACAGGTCCAGAAGACACTACGCATATATTGGATACATGCGAAATTGGGAAAAGGGTAGATGCCCGAAACAGGCATCGGACAGCCGACGGGAACTACCAGATAAGAAACGCAGACGGGATAGTCAATGAGGAAACCGTCACAAGGATCAACGATCAAGAGGAGAGGAATGCTGGCGCGCAAGAAAGTGGCCAAGCTAGAGATCAGGGATAGAACATGACAGGGAACTAGCGAATAAAAAGTGCAATAACGTCGCGACGGTTATGAACAGGCGCTCGGAGACTCATCCGTGAACCGTTTCCGAGATTTATGTAGGAAAGACCAGCTCAGAGCTTTAACAAGCACCAGAGCCAATTGCAAATGGTCTACAAATTCAACATGTCCAGAACATCAATCGTCCTTCTCATGTACAAGTTCTTGACGAGTTACATTCGGATCATCGTCCGATTATATTAACTCTCGGGGATTGTTGTGCAATCGAAATTCCTCGCTTCAAGGCCAGAAAGAAAACCGACTGGAAGAGATATCAGGAAATTCTCTTGGAATCCGGTCCAATCCCGAAGATTAATCAACCGGATCAACTCGAGCGTGCTCTGTCGAGGCTAACTCGAGACATCCAGTCCGCCTATCAGAATTCATCATTTGAAGCTCCATCTTATTCAAACTCTCAAAGTGAGCCAGTTCCTGAAGCCATCAAGTCACAGATCCGACTCAAAAATTGTCTCTACCGTAGAGCTCGTGCCACCCTCAACTCCGCAGACAAAATGGAGGCTAACAGAGTAAGACGAGAAGTGAAGGAAACTATTAAAGCCTGACGATCCGAGAAATGGAACTCATTTCTAGCGGACCAAAGGCTGGATGGCCCCGCAACTTTCTGGCGACTCTCTAAAAGCCTCGTGGGGAAGACGAAAAACGTCATACCCCCCCTAAAGTCAGCGGAGTCAGGAACTTTCGCAGTCATCGACCACGAAAAGGCCGAGCTCCTCGCTAAAACCTATGGGGCCCAAACAAATATAAACGCTGCTGAGAACGACGAAATCATTAGGAATGCCAACTCCGTTCGTTTTCAAGTGCCTCCGAGTTATCTTTTAAACCATTTAGTCACTCCTAAAATACTCACGCAAATGATCAGCAAGATTCGGAACAAGAAGGCCCGAGGTTTCGATAATATTTCGATAGCCCAACTCAAAAATATTCCCTACAAGCAGCTCGCCGAACTAAGTAATATCATTAACGCCATTCTGAGGCTGCAAACACTTCCCATCCACATGGAAACATGCATTCATCGCAGTTATCCCCAAAAAAGGAGCTAAGTCACCTTCTGACTACAGACCTATCAGCTTACTAAGTTCAATTTCCAAACTTGCTGAAAGAGCAATTCTTTATGCTCTTAATGATTTTACGAAGACAAACAATATCATTCCAGATGAGCAATTCGGGTTCCGCGCCAAACATTCAGCCGTTCATCGGGCCCATCGGCTGGCCTCAAAAATCAACTGTGCTTTTAACCGACCTGAAAGACTTGGAGCGGTCTTCTTGGACCTAACCAAAACCTTTGACAAGGTTTGGTACGAAGGCTTAGTGGCGAAAGGCATCCGATTAGGTCTACCTGATGACCTAACAGCTCTTATCAAATCATTTCTGTCAGGACGATCGTTCCAGGTGATGATTAAAGATATTCTCTATTTAATATTTTTCTTTCAGATGTCCGTAGGAGAGCACAAGTTGAGGCAGCTTTTTACGCAGACGACACTGTTTACTTTGTTTCTTCAAGAGTAGTACCGCACATCAGACTCCAAAAACAACTCGATGAGACGGTCCAGTGCTTATATTTCTGGACGTTACAGGTCAACCCACAGAAAACTCAGGCCATCTTCTTCCACAAGAAGCGTTTTGTACCGAGCATTTCGCGTCTTAAAATCGAGAACGCCGAAATCCCATGGTCGCAAATTTAGGTGGAATTCCCACATTCAAAAGTCCCTCCATAAAGGTCAAGGTATTGTTAATTTGCTGTTCCGGCTTATCAACTGGGCCAGCAGGCTTCATCTCTCTATAAAATCTCTCCTGTACGAGATGCTGGTTCGATCAGTCGTTTTATACGGCTCAGGTGTCTATCTAAAATACGTCTCACCTACCCAAGTGGAACAAGTCTTTCAAAACAAAATTCTCAGGGGAATAATCAATGCCCCCTGGTTCGTCAGGAACAATCAAATTCATAGAGAAACAGACGTTCCCCAAGTTCACGATTTGATATCCGAGGTTTACTTGAGATATTTCTCCACTCATCGTCTCTCGAACAATAGATGTATTACCGAGCAGGCCGATATTTTAGGCCAATAACTCATTCGGCCCTTCGTAGACTTATCACAGCCGACACTACCCCGTCGTGCTCTAACTCCAAATTGTCTCGACCTTCTCCGGCGAGCGATTAACTCATGTACCGCAAGCTGCGTGGTGTGATAACGACGCCAAGTCCTTGCCTGGCCCTTGTGCCTCTTAACGGTGTTACCGGTTAGGGACACCCTCCTTACTAACAGTAAGAATTATCAGTTAGGGTCATTGGATCAGCTGATATAGTGGGGTTTAGTGGGTAGCCCAGAGACCGTCTCCACATAAGCAGTCCAACTCGCTTATTCCTGCGGATTTTCCCGACCAGGCATTCGTAACAGAATTCCCCTTCCCGGTTCCAGCCCAAAAAAAAAGCTGGGATGGTAGTCAGGAGGCGACGTTGGCTCTGACGTACATGACGATATTGCCTTGTCTGTAAATGCGCCTTTTTCGGCGCTTACAGATGCTTTTTTGGCGTAGGCACTGGTAGAAACGTGTTAACGGATCGACCGTCTCAGAGAAAGTTTCGGGTAATTCTCAGAAGCGCAAGTAGGTTCAGCGGACCGGACACAACCGTTCTCTAGAGCTAGCACGTAACTGGGTTTTACGTTGTACAGTAGTGTACATCTCAGGTTATTTGGTAAAACTTTTCAAAAAAGAAATTAAGTGTGATTTTTGTTTACATACAATTATGAATAAATCAGTAGAATCACAAAATGAGACTGATTATATAGAGGCAAGACAGTATCTCGTACCCCAGACTTCAACAAAATTGTTTTGTTATACTGTCTTTGAGCTAGAGATTTTGCCACGTCGATAATATAACAAAATTTTTATCAATTGTATATTCCATTATAATCTTTCGGATAGAATATTAAAAGTGCTAACAAGGTGTGCTATATACTTCTAAGTATAAGAGGTGAACGAATATTAAGCGGGAAAGACTCAGAGTAACTTTCGGTATAAGAAAACAAAAAGACAGAACTCAAGATGTTGACTCAGATTCTTGATGGCACTAAACAAATATGAAAAAGTAAAAACACGGAAGAGATAATTTTGATTTGCAATGCACCAAAGTTTTTTGCTTATGGTTTATATGTATGTATATAATATTTATACTTTATAGATATATTTTTTTTATATTATATTTATATTTTTTACAAAAAATTGACATTATATATTTATATTTATTGTTATAGATTATATTTATATTTATTTATTTTGACAGACTATACTTATATTTATTTATTTTCAAATATCATATTTATATTTAATTGAATTTTATTTAATACATTTATTTCAGAAAAAAATTGTTTTTTATTTAAATTTCATTGATCAATTAAACATTACGGCAAGGCAGTCACCTATCAAACATTACTAATGAGCCAATCAAATGTTTTCACACTAAAATATTTTTCTTACACGTGCTTATAATGGTGATCAAATCGAATTACTTGAATGGCCCATCATGGCGCCCACTGGATGTTGAGCAAAGCAAAACTTTATATCTCTATTACTCTATGGTCATAGAGAAATCGAGATTTAACTTCATAGGAAATTTTGGCGAAATGTTTCGCGACGTTCAACATGTAGATGTCGCTATCTTTAACACATTACTTATTTTATTCGCTATGCTAAGAGCCGCGACGGAATCTGATTGGTTCATTTCGTTCTATGGTTTGTTTAATTTGGACGCCATTTTCAATGTGCACTATGTAGAGAACAGTGTGGTTAGCTTTTTGTAACGTTTATACATTAAATTATTATTTTATTTTATTACTATATACAAGTTTGTAGTTGAAATGCATTCCCGTTCTAGGATGTGTTGTGTGACGGGATGCACAGATAATCAGGAAATTCATCATCGTTTTCCGTTAAAAAAGCGATATTTGAGAAATGAGTAAGAAACATTAAAAATCCTAAACTGGTTGGGTTAAACATGAAACAGATTTATTATCGTTACCATGTGAGACATTTTTGTGATACATTTAAACTTTCATTTAAGTACTTATGAACAATTTAGTGATGGTGAAAATAATACCACGAGCCCAAAATATGTACAAATGGAAGTGGATCAAAATCAAAATTATATAGAAAGTAAATTGAAGTTAAAAATAATAACATACATGTTAAATATGACATAACTACGTGTTAACGGCCTTTTTAAATCTTATTCCATTTGCGATCAAGTAAACATGTACCAAGAATTGAGCTGAAATATGTTCACGTTTGTTATTCTTTAGTCACGAATTTAGATCGCGTGAACTTTCTTTACTTTTATTATTAACAATGTCAAGATATGACTTAGGTCGTCGAAGTCAATCAAAGGTGCGATGAGCTACCTCATGTGATAATCGCACTGATGATCAGGGAGAGACAGAGAATAATAATAGGTATGTTAGAAATTTGTTCGAGAGTGACTAGAAATTAATTTAAGCAATGATAGGCTTAAAATGCAACGAGTGCTTGCACATTAAACAACAACAACACACAACAACGATCATGACACAATGAAATTGGACAATTTCACAGACGCCAATACGATTCAGAAACAGATTTAAATACCAACAAATCAGTTACAACTGAGTAAGGGTGGGGAGTACTTTTATTATGTTTCCATACTACTAATAATTTATAGATTTTTTAATGTAAATGAGACTCTTATAACATACACATCATAACGAAATTACTAAGCCGATTTCTTACAAAGCGCCGTATTAATAGCGCTCTATAACATATATGTATACAATGATGCTTGTTAATATACTCATCCAAAATGCGCCTGCGCGTTAAACATGATTTTTCGGTCAATGTTGGGACTCTCTTTCAAGGGCACCGAAGATCGGTTAGTGGACAAACGGCGTATGGTCATTAAGATTGAGCTGCTGAATGAATCTGTATAAGAAGACCCATGTTTCGACGTAAAAATTCCCAAGGTTAAGTATGTAAAAAGCCGAGCCGTTGGTAAACTGAGGAATTATCTCGAATTATTCTGTGCACTTGCAAGGACAATGGCGATATTCTTGCCTGATCTGCAGTTTTTTTTGGCGTCTAGGTGCTGGACGTATGAAACTTGGCGATTAAATATTGGAGAGTCTACTTTAGACTCGTTGTGATTGAAAGGCCCTGTATACTGGTGTTTTCTAAGCATTTTAATATTAATTACACACATACATAAGCTATTTATTTATTATAAATAAGTACCAAATGTGACATTAAAAAAGACGAGTTGTAGAAAAATGGAGAAATATATAAAAACATTTTATTTGTGGATAGAATGACTAGCAAATTATAGAATGAAAAAAGTTCGTTTCTTAAACCGCCCAAGCATATAAATTACATAAAAATTATGGAAGATCTCAAAAACATATATAATATTTTATATGTAAATATAAAATAACAGGACACAACGAGAATAAAAATTAGTAAGAAAACAGTAACAATCCTAATAAACTGGAAGAAATGTAATATAGTGCACCCTAAAACTTTAATATATATGTGTATATATATATAATTTTTCATAACGATTATATCTTTCTTGTATAACATAAAATTTTATTCAACACTCCTGTAAAATGGTAAATTTTAGGCACTGAAAAGCAAATGCATCAAGAGGTATCAAATAAAGTTTTTAATTCCAATATCTTTAGGCACTACGCAAGCTCTCGATTCTGGAACAGAGATCCTCGCGTACTTGGGGATCGCCGATTAGAATGATTTTAGTTGAATCACTGGACCCAAATAGTTTCTTCTTCTTTCCGTCAGATGTCGTGATGCATACGCCTTTAGGCACCACCTTGGTTTGATGAGGGATCTCTTGCCATGTATAAGACCAGTCAATCTGAAATTGAGTGATTAGGATAAAGTAATGAAAAATGCTGGTTGAAGATTGCCTCACCTGCCATCCACCAAACAAATCATTATGTTCTATATAAGCTAGTCGTTTGTCCGTTAGTAATAATATTTCCTTCTTTTCGACTATGACTCTATGATAAACATATATATCAGTTTTGGCGTATTTTCCTTTATTGAGTTCCATCAATAGTTTGTGACCTTCGGCTTCACTAGTGTTGTATGATCTTACGAGGCCATCAGCCGGTATAAATCTAGGTGGTCTGAGCCGTAATGTATCTTCGCTTACTTCTGTACACCTGAATTAAATATTTTTTTAAATTATATTATTAGTGAGATGACTGAGGATTGGACAAATAATCCATGTTTTAAAACACTAACCTTTTTACCGCGTCCAAAGAACCGCTGGCAAAATCAACCAATCCTGCGGCTGGACGTGCAACTAGACCTACAGCACCTTTCCCCAATCCTTTGAAAAATCCTTCGACTCCTTGCTCTTTAGCGCCACTAACTGGTTTTGTGAAAACTCCCGTAACTCCGTCGACTACACCCTATGAAATATATAATATGAAATAATTTGTTCAGTAATAATTAACCAGAAAAAGAAAAAACAAATCTAATTACCATCACCAAGCCTTTGCCACTTCGGGCGATGCCTTCTTGAACGGTAGCAGGTTTTTTGTTAATTTGATCACGACGTTTTCTCTGGAAGTCTTCGTCGAATGTTAATGCGGCAATACCTTTGCCCATAGCGCCTGTTATTCTAGTGGCTGCACCCATGACGCCACCAACTGTGTGACCAACCAAACTCTTAACACCTATAAAAGTCATTAACATTCACTGTTTTATTTATAAACATATTTTAAAAACATGCCTAGAGCAAGTCCCTCAGCAAATTCGCTAGGTCCCTGTATTGCTCCTTGGAAGGGTTCATAAAACAAATCTTCAACACCTTTGCTAATGCCCACAACCAAACCATAGGGATTGCCAATAACATCTAACCCCAACACTAAGACATATAGTTGTTTGATCAGCTGACCAACATAATGACTAGTGGCTTCACTCATCAGTTGTCTCTGTGTTAGGAAGATATAATCACGCTCAAAGAATGATAATCTAAAAATAGAACATTATCATAATGTTTTCAAAACACTAACAAACCTCCCATACTTAAATACAACATCTTGTAGATCAGTAAGAGTAACGCCAACACCTTGAAGTAAGACATTGAGGAAGTTTGGTGCTGACGCATTCTGGCCACCTGAACTGTCAGCTAATGAGAAAGAAATGTGAATCTTCAAGGGTGAGAAATGAAGGAGGTCATAGAAACTCTTTTGCTCTTGTAAAGCTTGACTGGTGGCA